>NC_059137.1:38949182-39566246 GCF_020740605.2 Lemur catta | reverse complement strand
GGAGAACAAGTTTTCCAAAGACCGCAGAGGGGTGGGGCATGCGGGGAGGTGGTGGAGCTCTGCGCCTGGTCCCTAACGGGGGTTGGGGACCACAGCCACAGAGCACCCTCTTTTCTATTCTTGCAGGGAATATCCACATGTCTTGCTCCCCTACAGCTTTTCCCTGTTCCATAAAACCCTTTTTTGTTGTTGTTTCTTCATAGTAGGTACTTGTGGCCTACGCGCAATCAAAAGACATTAGCAAACGACAATCTAGGGTGCAAAGAGAGATTTGATGTCTATTTAAAAACAAACAAAAAGTAAAATCAAAACAAAGAAAAAAAAAAACAGCAAAAAGGAAACCAAACAATGCAAATATTCACATAATCATCACGGAAAAAATCTAGGTTACTTTGACACTGACGCCAGAGTTCTCAACAGCAACTAGAGATGGTATACATTAGCTTAACACCACAGACTCAGAAATCAATCTAGCTTCAGTTGCTAGCTTCAACACGTACTAGCTCTGGGATCTTGCAAAAGTTGCTATGCATCCGATGTCCTGTAAAAGCTTGATAATCACTTTACTGATATTAGTTGTTATCTTGGTTTGTTGTGATTAAATGAGTTGATACATGTAAAGAACATGCAAGCGGACCTAGAACATGGACAGTGCTCTAAAAATGTGAGCCTATTGTTTTGGGGACAATATACATTTGCCATGACTCTTTGCCTGCCTTCTTCTGTGCCCATGCAGGCTTTGAGCACTCATGTACCATGACATGGACCTCTGTGTTTGTCATACTTTGATTTGGGTAGGCAATGTTAGAGAGCAGTGATAGCACAGGATTTGGAGAAGCATTGACTCTACCATTTAAAATCTCTGGGACTAAATAAATAAATAAATAATAAAATAAAATAAATAAAATCCCTGTGACTATACAAGATGCTTACCCTTTCAATATTGTATTCTTCATCGATAAAACTGGAAATTATAATACTTAATTTTTGTGAGAATAAGTAAGCTAATAGAATAAAAAACTTATTTCAGCTTATGATGATACTGCTACTGCTAATAACAATAATAATACCAGTAGAGCAATTGCAGACACAATTTGGTAAGCTCTACATATATTCCAGGTATTTTTAACTAATTTCATAAATATTTTATTTAACCCTCACAACTATTGATTTAGGAGATTATTAATACTGACATTTTAAAATAAAAATTGTGAACCTCAAAGAGTTAATTTAATGTTTTAAGTGACATTCATAGGGCATCAGGCAGGTGATGGGGGGAGGGGATGGCTAAATACACACCTAATGGGTGCAGTGTGTGATATCTGGGGGTTGGGCATGCTTGTAGCTCTGACTTGGGCAGTGCAAAGACAATATACATAATCAAAGTGTTTGTACCCCCGTAATATTCTGAAATAAAAATAAATAAATAAATTCTAATAGAGGAAAAAACATTATTTTTTAGGTAAATTTTCATTCATAATTTATTTAGAATGAAGATCTGGGTAACGGCAGCTATGCTGCTGCTTGTACAAACTCTTTCATAAAGGAATCTTTGCAAATCTTCTCCATTAACCTGATAGAGTTGGAGTTTTCAATCCACATGCCCTGTGACGCTAACTGTTGTATAGAAAAAGTGATTTAATTCTGACGATGTTAATGCTCGGTTCAGGAGTCTATGAAGTTTATTTGAGCTGCAATCCCAAAGAGGCCCTAGGTGACCATGACTGGGAACACATTGAAAATAAAAGACCAACTTTTCAAATTACTGCATCAAGAAGCCATAAAAATAGGAAGTAATAAGTGCTCTCTTCACAAAGAAATTAGTTAATTCATTAATTCAAGAAGCACTGCAAAGACTTGGGGATTCGAAGCTTGGGAACTATTAAACATTATGTTTCTGAATAAATCACTTACCATCAGATCTACATATCAAAATCTGGGGTTGGTTTTATTTAACCTTCCCATTTCACATGAGTGTGTGGTGAGAATGAATGAGATAGGGTAAAAGACTGGTTTTGAATTTCTTAAAATAAATGTCCTATATCTATTCTAAGAACTGTTGCAAGAGATGGATTTCAGAACCTAGAATCTTAAATTGCCTGCTGTGTGTCATGCTGCAGCATAATGTCTTCGATTCTTCCCATTCCCCTGGGGGAGCATTGCCCAATATTTTTTCCAGACTGTGACACAGTTATGAACTTCTGGGGGCACACTGTAGAAACAAATAGAACTTCTCAGTTACAGCTGCTGTAACATTAAGGAAAATTGTATTTATGGACCCTCTACTATGCAAAAGGCATCATGTAAAATTGTTACACATATAATTATATTTACCGCTTCCAACAGTTCTATGCAATGGGTTTTAATTTAGAATAAAGCAGAGGATAGACTATTTTAATTGTCAAGCTGCTGTTTAGCTTATTAGTTGTATTATATTGAGAAAAATACAACTTTTGTAAATGGTTGTGAGGCTAAGAATGCTTTGTCATCTGTCACATTGATTACTAAGTGTTTTCTCTCTTCATCTGTAAATGATTCTTCTGTATCTCCTGTCAAAGAGGCCAGTCTTCTCAGATTGAGAGTGGTTCTTTAATCAAGAATTGGTCAAGGTAAAGAATTGCCTAGAAGTTCCAAGTAGGATCTCAAGGTCCATTTCTAGGAAATGTATTAAACTTTGGTTTCCATATTTCTAAAGTTCTGGCTGTCATGAAAGTATTCTGTGCTTCAAATTAAATTTTATATATATACATGCATATATAAAATTATATGACAAGATTTAAAATAATAAAAGTATAATACCATGAACAGTCTTATTACCACAAATAGCAGAGGATGAAGTGAGTTAGAGAACAAAACAAAACAAAACAAAATGTGAGTGAAAGAGCAAAATTGTACATAAATATGTAGGTGAAAGATTATTGCTTAGCATATCTGACCACAGTTGTGCAGTCAAGGTCATCAGCAAGCCTAGTTCTGCTATGCACAGAATCATCATGGTCATGAACTTGAGCAACATTCTCTACATGCTACCAATCTTGCTGTCACACAGACAAATCCAATGTGACCAGCTGATGAGTTAGTTAATAGTCATGAAGCCTAGGAAATCAGTTTTGCATAGTTTGGTTTAACACCATTTAAGTTTGCCATTTTCACTCCAAAATGTTCAAATAATATGGGGCATTAAGAACGCTTCAAGTCATATTTGATAATATCTCCTATATTTTAAAAGCTGAATAGGTTCTGGTCATATGGGGCTCCATTGCTCTTTGCCTGATAAAATTAGCTATGGTCTATAAAAACCCTTAACAGACACGATTGTCTCCTTATTGCTTAACAATTGAGTTATAAAAATATTTTTTATTGTATAGCCACAGCATGGCATGGTGTTTATTAAGTGATTATTGTGCTCAGTGTGCTAACCTAGCAAGGTAGAAATCACATGTGGTTGAATAATAATTATCCAATCTAGGACTTAGTGAGTAATGGCTGTGCTTAATGCTTAGTTATCATTAAGCATAATCCTTATAACACCCTCATGAGGCAGGTATTACATACCCCTTACAGATAAGGAAACCAGAGTAGTAAGTTTGATGTATTCAAGAACTGCACATATTTAACATGTACAATAAGATAAGTTTGGACACATGCAAACACCAATGATACCATAACCACAATCAAGGTAATAGACATATCCAAAAGCTCTAAAAGTTTTCCTTGTGTCCCTTCTTAAATTTTTGTTTTGTGTATTTTTGGCATTATGGCAGCAAAATCTACTGGCTTAATTTTTAAAGCACACAATAGAGTACTGTTAACTATAGACATTATATTATAGAGCATATTTCTAGAATTTATTCATCTAACTGAAACTTTATACCCATTGAGCAACAACTTTTCATCCCTCCCTACCTGCAGCACCTGGAAACCAGTAATATGTTCTTTGCCTGCCTCTATGACATTCACTACTCTAGATACCTCACATGAGAGGAACCAAGCAGTATTTGTCCTTCTGTGGCTAGCTTGCTTCACTTAGCCCTGCCTTACACATTATACAGAAATCAACTCAAAATATAATAAAACTTAAATGTAAGAACTGAAACTATAAAATTCCTAGAAGAAAGCATAGAAGAAAAGCATCTTGACATTGGCCTTGACAATGATATCTTGGCTATGACACCAAAAGCACAGGCAACAGCAAAAAATAGACAAGTGGGACTACATCAAATTAAAAACCTTCTCCATAGCAAAGGAAATAATCAACAGAATAACAAGGCAGCCTACACAATGGGAGAAAGTATTTGTAAACCATGCATATGATTATGAGTTTATTTCCAAAATATATAAGAAACTCCTAAAACTTAAAAGCAAAAACAACAACAAGTAACCTAATAAAAAATTGAGCAAAAGACTTGTACATTTTTCCAAGGAAGATATAACAAACGGCCAACAGATATGTGAAAAGGTGCTCAACATCACTAACAATCAGGGAAATGAAAATCAAATCTACAATGAGATATCACTTCACACCTCTTAGGATGACTATTATAAAACAAAAATGGAAAATAAACAAATTAACAAAATAAAACAAAAACTACCAAACTTGGCAGAGATGTGGAGAAATTGGAAAGCTTGTACACTGTTGGTAAGAAAAGAAAATGGTGCAGCAGCTATAAAATATATCATAGAGTTTCCTCAAAAAAATTAAAATTAGAACAATCTTATAATCCAGCAATCCCACTACTGAGTATATATATTCAAAAGAATTAAATTAGGATATTGAAGAGATATCTGCATTCCCATATTTATTGCAACATTATTCACAATAGCCAAAATTTGGAAATAACCTAAGTGTCCATCAAAAGATAACTGTATAAAGGAAAAGTGATATATAAACACAATGGAATATTACTCAGGCTTAAAAAATAAGGCAATCCTGACATTTGCAACAACATAGATAAACATGTCATTTTCTTTAAACCTAAATAGTTGAAAATCTGTTTTTCTTTATACTTTCTTAAGTTAAACTTTTAATTTTGAGACAACTGTAGAGTCACACATAGTTGTAAGAAAATAATATGGAGGATCCAGTGTACCCTTTAACCAATGGTAACATTTTGCAAAACTATAGTGCAGTATCACAACTGGCATATAGATATTGTTCATATTAGTTCATTAAATATGAAATGTCTTATTTTGAATCAAAAATGTGGTTTATTTTATCTCAAACAAGAAACAGTACAATTAATGAAAGTATGCACTTAAACTAGCCACAGAGTTTTGACATCTTAGCAGTAGCTTGTTTATGTCAGCAGTGAAGAAGCCTGGAGAGCAAGTGGCAATGAAATTGCGAAAAGCATCTTTTGCAGCTTGTTGATAACTGAATATTTTTCCTTGCAAGAAGTAGTCCAGAGCTTGGAAGAAGTGGTAGTCAGTTGGTGCAAGTTCTGGTGAATATGGTGGATGACAGAGAGTTTCCAAGTCCAGTTGCTGTAGTTTAAGCAACATTGTGCGACATGTGGCCAAGCACTGTCTTGCAAGAGGATGGGCTTTTCTCTACTGATCAATCTCAGCTGCTTCATTGCAAGCATCCTCATCATTTTGTCTAATTGGTTTCAGTAGATCCACTCTAATGGACTGACCAGGTTTAAAGAAGTGGTAGGGGATAATAACAGCGCTGGTCCACCAAAGAGACACCATTAGCTTTTCTCGACTATTATTTGGTTTTGGACTGTGTTTCAGCACTTCATCTTTATCCAACCATTGTGCCAAATGCCTGTGATTGTCACAAAGAATCCATTTTTTATCACACATAACAATATGGTGGAGAAATGGTTCACCTTTATGTCCTGACAGCAAAGAAAGACAAGCTTCGAGACGATTTCTCTTGTAATGTCCATTTAATTCATGCAAAACCCATCTGTCCAGCTTCTTTTTCTTGCTGATTTGTTTCAAATGGTCCAATGTTGTTGGAACAGTAACATCAAACCTTGCTGCTCATTCACATGTAGGTTGAGGTGGATTTGCTTACACTACAGCTTTCAGCTCATCATTTTCCACCTTGGTTTCAGGTTGCCCACGTGGCTCATTTTTCAGATTAAAATCACCAGAATGGAACTTCTCAAACCATCAATGTACTGTGCATTCTTTAGCCACATCCTTCCCAAACACTTCGTTGATATTTCAAGCTGTCTGCGCTGCATTTGTTCCATGACAGAACTCATATTTGAAAATAACAAAAATTTTTGACTTATCCATGGTTACACAAAAAGTGCTCTAAAAAATAATTTGAAAGATAATCACAAGCCAAAATGTACATTTGAAAGACTGAGGATGTACCTTCACAATAAAAATAAAACAAGAAGTATCAAAGTGAAGTGTCAGAGATATCAACTGTCAAACTTAGCATTCAGGAAATCAGACATTTCATACTTAATATCCACAAGGATACTCCATCACCACAGGGATCTCTCACTGTTCACTCTGATTGCTACACTCACTCATACCCTATAGTCACCTGTTATCATGGGAACCCACTAATATCTTCTTCATTTTTATAATTTTATCACATCAATAATGTTGTATAAATGAAATGATACAGTATGTAACTTTTTGCAATTGCCTTTTGTCACTCGGCATAAATCTCTGGAGATTTTTATCAGTTGTTGCTTTATACTTTGCATTGCTACTTTTTATTGTTGGGTAGTATTTTATGGTAAAGACAAATCACAGTTTGTTTAATGTTTCAATGATTGAAGGATATTTGGGCCATTTCCAGTTTGGGGCTATTATGATGAGGCTGTTAACAAATATTTGTGTACAAGTTGTTGTATGAAAAAAAATTATTTGAATGATATAAATGCCCAGAACCATAATTGCTGGGCCATATGATAATTGCATGTTTATTTTATTTTGTTTAAAGAAACTACTATACTTTATTTCAGAGGGTCTGTACATTTTTACATTCAACCAGCAATATTTGAGTGGTCTAGTTTCTCTGTATCCTTATCAACACATGATGATGTCACAATTTATTTATATAAGCTATTTTGTTCTGTATACATATTATACATATTCTAATTTGCTTAATTATACCTAAACATAGTTGTTATTGTTGTATAGAAAGATACTTCCTCTGAAATTATTTATTATATGCACTTACACATATACCCATATGATATACTATTGTGTACTCTATAAGCTCATGTTTCCATGCTATGGTACAAGGTTTCTTGGCCAAAGCAAATGTGAGCACCAGTACAAGGACAAAAAGCGACAGCACCTCATCTGACAAATGCCCTTACCCTATCAATCATCTCTTATCAGCTGTTAAAGTCTGGCGTATGATATGCTCCACTAAGGCCAATAGTTCCTACATTTATGTCATGCTGTAGTTAAAATTTCTATATATTGAGACTGTCAAATTTGTACGGATGCTGATAGTAAAACTGTAGGAGAGAATGAAATAAAGGTTGCTACAATGATATTAATGTGAATGCATTATAACAGCCTGTGTCATCTTTAAAAAGAAGAAGAAAGTAAATGTAGTCAATGATCCTCTGACATCAAAAAAGATGTTTAAATATCAAAGTGGTCTAGAATTTGTGACCTAAAATATGAAAGACAGCTGAAGGACATTTGGAATAGAGTCATACCATGGCTTAAAAGATTTGAGAATGGACGAATGATTTCCAGTGTACGATTCCAGGAAAAGTGTTCCTCCAGAATGATTCTGGTGAAGTACCATCTGTAAGGTTCTAGGATCCGCTGGCCTGGGGTCTGAAGGAAGATCACTTTAATAGACTGGACATACATCGTATGTATTAATAACTCTAAACTGCCAAGAGATGGACCTTACATCTTACTCTCGTTGGTTATTCTCTTGGAATCTTCAAGGTGGGATAGTGCTTTGTCTTCCATACCAGTTAATCATAATGGCCACTTATGTTATCACTTGTATTTGGTGAGTATCTCCCTCTCTTGGCTGCCTGCATGTTTCCTGAGCTTTGAAAATGTCATCAAAACTCATCTCAACCACCCATGCAGTAAGCTTTGCTACTGCTTTTCTGTGGTTGCTGCCCAGATTTTTATACTTCTTGAACCTCCTAATATGCTTTGTAGCTCATTCCTTTTTCTTTAAAAGAAAGAAATTCTATTCTCTGTTTAATAGATTACAACTTTTTTTAAGGTGTTGGGGCAAAGCAGGGTGCTTCAGCCAAGGTACTGAAGTTGTTAGTAATGGTTGTTTTATCTTTTTGTTTGTGTTCTAAATTGCATAGTCCTCTCCTCTTCAGAACAAGCAGGTATTTGCAAAGTGGTGATATTTGGTGTGAAGCTGTGTTGGGATGTGTTCAAATGCCAGCCTGTACCAGTGACAGCGGCTCACTCTCAACTCTCAGAGCTGCTGCTGAAAATGCTGATTCTGTCTGCACCGTATTTCACCAAGATCTCTGCCTTCTTCTTTGCCCCCCTCTAGACAATACCTTCCAACACTCCACCCCAAGATGAAATATGAAACTCAGTCTGTCAGGGTTATTCGATTATATTTGATTGAGATTCAAGATCTTCACCATTGGATTCTTGGAGCCTATAAAGAATCAGGAAATTTGGGCAGGCAACTTCTTTAACATCCTTAAACATTCTGTGACAGTTATACAGGATTTTTTTTTCCTGCTGTAGGTAGTCTTAGTTAAATAGTCTTTTAAAATAAGTAGAGATAGGTATGAAAAAGATGATAATGCCAAGGGGAGAGGGAAAATTTAAAAAAATGTTTAAAAGTTATTCTAGTTTGTTCAAACAAGTGGCCCAGCAGGAGACCCAAGGGGCCCAGTTCTTGGTGTGAAAAGCGTAGTGGAAGGAGCAGCAGGAGGTTGTGCGGACTGAGGGTGAGCCTGAGGGTGCCCAGGTGCTTGGAGAAGCTCTGAGCAAGAACCCTGGCTACAGCAAACTTCACAAGATCCGAGCAGTCTAGAACATCTCCAAGATAATTGCCACAACCTTGTGCTGAACCTACAGGATGAAAGTGTCACTTGGAGAATGACAGCCTCAGCAAGGGTAAGAAATGAGCCTGGGAATCAAGAACTACACTCTCAGGGACCAGGTGGATCTGGTTCTCCTCCAGTTTCTGAGGAGCCAGCTAGGGGTTCAGGACACCCGTCTCCCACCCCCAGTATCACGTGATGGTCCCTGCACCACACCAGCCTCCCAGACCCTCAGGGATTAAGAAAGACCGAAGACCAGTCCTTTTTCTGGGGAACAACTTTCCTCCTCCTCCTTGGCCAGGAGTGTTGGGATGATGTGTGATTTCCCAGTGATATTTTACAGTGCTGTTTCCTCCCTCAGGGTTGGGAGGAGATAACCACCAATCCAGGAATTCCCAATAAATTTTTATTACTTAAGCTGAAAAAAAAAATGTTCAAGCTAGAATAACTTTTAAACAATTTTTTTTAATTTAGCAAGTTTTTACTATTCATAAAATAGGATGTTATTACAATATTAGATACAGAATGCTTCGACTGAGCAATCTGATCACATTTTACATAAACTTTCTTTTTTTTCAGCTGACCCTCCAGTGGCCTTGAGTGTTTGAGTTACCTATAAATGCCTTTGTACAATTCTGGTGTTTTATAACAAATACCTAACCCCATCATTTCTTTTTTCCTTTTCTAAAATGGCTATGACACAATTTGCCTTTCATGTCTGTGCTACAACTTTGATTCACCATCAGCACAAACATGTGGATAAGGTAAAATAGATAGAGAGCTGACACTCACCGCCACCAGACTGAGATGAAAACATACGCACACGTAGTATTTGTTATCAGCTTCATCTGAGCAGAGCAGAATGGAACATTAACTTCAGCCTCCTCACCTCACTGAGCCTGGGCTAAAGCTTTCAAATGCAGTGTTGATTTTGAACTCCATTAGTCTTTTATGCTTAGGCTGTGGGAAGATTCATTCTCATGCAAGGCCTGCAACTGGTTGCTAATAAAATCCTACTCTGACAAATAAATGGACTGTGATATAACCTGCTTCAGGGCAGTGAAATCTCAACCACTCAAATATGATCTGTAGCAAAGCAATATGCAGCTTACTGCTCTTCCCCCAGCAATTCCTGCAGAATGCTACTCTGTTTGTTTGTCTCAAATTTTTCCATTAATGAACTTAAAGCCATATATCATCTGCCATAGAATTGCAATGTTCTTTTGTTATGATTTATAAGATAAGTTCAAACAAGATAGCTATTAAGTTTACTGCAAAGCTCCAGTTAGAGCTGTGTAAACATTATAGGATTTTTGTACTAAATAGCGTGATGGAGATTGAATCAGGTAGAGCATAGGATTCTCCTTAACAAGCTGAAACACTTGAAGATTTTTTTGTCTCTTTCATTTTTATTTGTGAGCTAAAATAAAATAATATGGATAAAAAATTGATTTCTTCAGAATTTGTGATTATAATTTACCAAAACATGAAATACATGATAAGAGAGTGTGAGGCAGGTGTGGAAAAGAAGATTATTCTAAGTGGGGAGGGAAAGCAACTTTATAAAGTACACCCTATGGTTTTTATTTTTTCCCTTTCTTTTATCTCGGGGATTCCATGAGGATCAAATGAGATATTGTTTGTGAAATTGTGTTACACATTATGAAGCAATAGACAGATGCAAGGAATTATTTTTACCAAACAAAATGTACTCAGTCCATACTAGACATGATCATTCACTAAACTCCGTATCAGCTATGAATCTGACAACATAAAATACAATAGTATTTCAAAAGATTAAACAGTATGAACCCATAATTTATTTTTTGAAAATCTATTTAGTCCTCCACAGTTATAAATGACAATCCTTTATCTTTCTTTCTGGTAAACCTTTATGAATAGCTCAATTGACACTCATTACTGATAAGCTTTACTCTTGCTTGAATCACACTAAGGTATTCCCAGGTACCGTCTACCTTAATTCCACTGTTTGCTTGTGTTCTGAACATGGATTCAGCTTAGAATTGTGCAAATTACTGTTTTCTTCAGCAAGAGCTTTTGATGAAGTGGGCACAGCCAATGGCACATCATCAACAAAGCAGCATGTCATGAAGGATGAACACATACTGGGGGAGAAAACTGAGAAGCACAAGAGGAGAGGCTGTGAAGAATCAGGAGGGTTCCACCACAGCAGACTTTCTGAGAGAGTGCCACCACAAAGGGGAAGTGGTGGGTTGGGGAGGAATAACAGTGAGGGCATGGCCGATAGAGACAAAGTCATACAACACGCTTAGGATAATTTCTGTGAGATCTGCGCAAGGTCATCGTGCCCTAGGTGGACAGGTAGTTAAGCCCCAAAAGAGATTGATAAGAAATGAAGTTGTAGAAATTACTCAAAGACGTCATGATTTTGAGACCTGCTGAAGTGAAACAAAACAATTATATTTTAGTTTAATTGAAACATTGTGTGCAACTTTGCATGGACCACTTAACATCTCCAAGTTGTGGTGTTCTAAGCTATAACATGAAGATAACAATTGCATTGAGGATTCTTATGAGCTGCTTACTAGTTAGTAGCTATTATTCCTTAGAAGTTGTGATGCATGCTTTTATGTGTCAGATTGACTGGACCAGAGATATCTGGATATCTGGTAAAACATTTTTTCTAGGTGTGTCCGTGAGGGTGTTTCTGGAAGAGATTATAATAGTATTTGAATTTGGACCCAATAAAGCAGATGGCCCTCCCCAGTGTGGGTGGGCATTATCCAACTCACTGAGGGCCTGAATAGAACAAAAAGGCAACAAAAGGTTGAATTTGAGCTACTGGGGCATTGATCTTCACCTGCATCAGTCCTGTTACTCAGGCCTTTGAACTACAGCACCAGCTTTCCTGAAGCTCCAGCTGCAGACAGCAGGTGGTGATACTTCTAAGCCTTCATAATCATTTGAGCCAACTCCTTATAATAAATGACATATATATGTATGTTTGTGTACATATATCTATATATGTGTATATATGTATATATGTGTATGTGTGTGTGTGTACACATGTATAGGTATACATATATATATCCTATTTGTTCTGTTTCTATGAAGAACCCTGACTGATACAGCAATCACTGAATGAAAAGTGAAACAGCAATTCAGTGTCTTAGGAAGATAATGATTATGTGGGAAGTAAATCTCTTTTTTTTTCTGATTATCGAGTTCACTAACTGCAGTGAATCATGTATGAATCATAGGCCATGATAGTTATTTTACTAGAAAGTTTTTCAAGGATGATAACATTGTATAATTAGAAAGAAAATGGACTTAGTCATTTCAGAAATGTCTTCAAATCTAGGTCTCTCATTTATTGTGTGGTTTTGTATAATTAGCATATTTAAACCTTATAAAATGATTATATATTATTACTAATACTTTCTTGACAGAGATATGAGAAAAAATGGGCTAAAAGAGGTAAACAAACATATTCATTGAAGGAGTGTGATATACTTCACTTTCTTCCACTTGCTTTCACTTAAAGAAGCCACAGGAGAAAATGTTACACTACAGACTTCAATTATATTAGTACCAGAAAGAACAAAGCTAGACTTAATGGATGTGAGGCAAACATAGGTTGGCATACAATATTATACATTCACACACACAAACAAATGCATACACATACATAAATACATACATATATACTCTTTTTAAAATAAGGGTCAGAATACAAAAGAATGAATAATTAGGAGAATGAAAACTCTGCCAACAGGCAGATAACTTGACCAGATGATCTTTCAAGAAGCTGTCTGACACATAATTATATCAATGTGGACATTTAACATGATGTCCAATGGATATTAAATGTAGACTAAAATTCTCCCAAAAGAATTCAGTAGCACTCATCAGGGAAAACTGCTTAGCCTCATTCAAGCAGAAAAGGAAAAATATCTATTTTCAGACATTTATTAGCTTGAATATTTGGTGTCACTTAATGTTTCAAAGCATTTTAAGACACTTCTTTCCTGAACTCTGCTTTTAACACAGGTTTCTGGAAGGAAGGCAGAGAACAATATAAAAAATATTCTTTTACCAGAGACATTTTGTTTACCTTTAGCATTTGCAATATAGAGATGATATTGTTTCTCAGAAAAGAAAAATCCATAATGTATGCACACAGTTCTGTAATGTTACAGAGAGGGCATAGAAAATTATTCATAAAATGTTATCAGATTAGAACTTGAAACACTTCACAGAAATTATTTATTGTGTTTGGTAACTATACTTCTTAATTTAGAATTGTTAACTTTTTACAGAACATTTCAATAAGCTGGGGTGAAAATATAAGGACTATCATATAATGATTAATATTTAAAAATTACAATCAAAATGTGCTAAAAGATGTTACAGATACTTTTAAATGAATTACTGGTGTATTCAGGAATTTCTGCTCTCTCAACTCCCAGTGTTAGGCTGAGTGCTATCCATAGGACCTTTATTTATTAGTTTTACATTAGGTACTCACAATTGGTCCAACTGTAATCCTTGGTCACATGGTTTATTAGAGCGAACTCCCTAAGAAACAAACTGTCTATATTTACTTGGCATTGAGTTCTCCCCTTGTGTTTAGTAAATGAGTGAATCGACCAACATGTAGCAAGTGGCTGCTGTATGAATCTTGGATTAAGAAGTTCATTTTCCCAACACATAAGTTAAATTGTATAGCTGGCTGTGGAGAGTAGGCACATGCATATGATGAGAAGAAATAGAGAAGTTACCAAATTTGATACTAAAAGTTATGTAGAACTCTGCTTGCCAAAGACTATACATTATCTAATTATGATAATTGAATTTGTGTGTGTGGAAAACCTTGAATTCTATATGAGATTTTCCTTTGAGGTTTTACACACACACAAATAATAGTTGTAATTGAGGTATGTTCTCTTGTCAACTATGAATCAACCTTCAGAGCAAATATAAAATGGATCATGCATTTACTCATTTTCTCATTTGACAGTATTGTGACAGATGTGAAAGCAGTCCAGGTTTTAAATGTTAGAAAAGAAAAAGGTTTTAGAGCAGTAATTCCTGATTCATCAACAAGCATTCTTTCATGTTTCTCCTCACTGGGCTCCACATTTTGAAAAATTATGCTACTAATCTACATTTATTAAGCAATAAGTCACTTATTTTCCTATTTATTTAAATATAAAATGTAAGCATTTGTATAGCAGAACGTGCGGCATTATCTGAATATAAATTTTGTTCTTACCGTAAGTGGAAATCATTTCTACTAACATATTTTTTACTCTTCAGCTAGTCACAGCAGGTTTTTCATTGCTGAGTGTACACTGTCTTGCAGGCTGTTTTCAAGAGAAGACATCACTTGTATCTCTCCAACTGCCCCCTGTTTACTAATAGCTTCGGAGTAGTCCAAGAATGCAAGAGCCCAGATTTGGAAACACTGGCTCACAGTTTGTTGACAGAACAAGGACTAATTTGGCAATGTGAAGAATCCATGGATAGGCTTTAAAAGGGCTATTTTGATATTAACATTTCCAAATCTTAAAATTTTATAGGTACAAAAGTATGAGGAAATGGAATAAATTTACAGCATATCTTCAAAAGATGACAGCCTATTAATTTGTTTTAAATTTGAAAGTCAATGTCATATATGTTCACCTATTATATTACATGTGGAATTCCTCATAAGGCCCTCATTTCAATCATTGACAGCTGCAGTACCCAACCCCCAGGCCATGGACCTCCTGCCAGATCAGCAGTGGCATTAGATTCTCATAGGAGCGCAAACCCTGCTGTAAACTACACATGCGGGGGATCTAGGTTGTGTGTTCCTGATGAGAATCTGATGCCTGGTGATCTCAGGTGGAGCTGAGGCGGTGATGCTAGCACTGGGGAGCAGCTTCAAATACAGGTTATCATTAACAGAGAGGTTTGACTGCACAGAGACCACAATAAATCAATTGCTTTCAGATTCATATCAAAACCCTATCAGTGAGTGGCAAGTGACAAGCTGCATTTTGTGGCAGGCTTTATAGTGGCAAGTGAGCATCTTAAGCTGCATCTGGTGGCAGAATTTATAGTGGCAAGTGAGTTGATGTACTTCAATGGTACAGCTACATTTGGTAGCAGGCTTTAAGTCAGAATCCAACACTTATTTTAGCCCATGTGTGGCCTGCCCATTATTTTATTTACCACTTCCATCCATGCCTCTTTCCCACACTAGGCACTTGTCTCAGTCACAGTTTTGGTAAGGCCACAGCCAGCCCTAGCAAAAATGAGTAAAAAACAAATGTCGCTGGAGAGCTTCTTTGACAGGGAGAAAAGACCTAATGATGAGACAGCAGAAGACTCTAAGACTGACAACAAAATGAAAGCTGCATTTAAAAGAAAATACCAAGAGTCCTACTTAAATTACGGGTTCATTGCAACAGGTGATTCACCTTCTCCAAGCCCACTTTGTATAATATGTGGTGACTGGCTGTACAATGAAGCCATGAAGCCTTCAACACTGCTTCACCACATGGAGACCAAGAACCCTACATTAAAAGACAAGCCTTTGGAGTTTTTCAAGAGAAAAAAACATGAACATGAAAAACAGAAGCAATTATTGAAGGACACCACTTCATCAAATGTGTCTGCACTGAGAGCATCATTCTTAGTGGCTAACTGATTTGCTAAAGCTAAGAAGCCCTTTAGTATTGATGAATAGTTGATCCTGCCTGCTGCTAAGGACATTTGCCATGGATTTTCAGGAGAAGCTGCAGTTCAAAAGGTGGCACGTGTTCCTTTTTCAGTTAGCACCATAATGGATAAATTGATGAAATAGCAGAGGATATGGAGGCACAATTGTTAGAGGATTAATGAGTCACTGTGATCTGCAATCCAGGTTGATGAGTGTACTGATGTTGACAAGACAATAATGCTTTCTTTGTGCGATATATTTTTCAGGAGGATGTGCACGAGGATATGTTATGTGCACTTTTGTTGCCAACCAACACCACAGCTGCAGGGCTATTCAAGTCTTTGAATGATTACATATCAGGAAAACTGATTTGGTCATTTTGTATCAGTATATGCAAGGATGGAGCAGCTGCCATGACTAGACGGCTTTCTAGTTTCACTACTCTGGTCAAGTATGTTGCTTCTGAATGTGAGTCTATGCACCATGCCATCCATAGAGAAATGCTGGCAAGCGGAAACATGACACAGAAAGTAAAGAACATTTTGCAGGATGTGATTAAAATTATCAACCACATTAAAGTATATACCCTTAACTCACATCTATTTGCACAGCTCTGTGGGGATATGGACACAGAGCACACATCTTCTCTTACACACAGAAGTGAGACGGCTTTCTAAAGGTAGATCACTGGCCAGAGTTTTTGAGTTTGAGCTGCTCCAGAGATTTCTTTTAGAAAAAAACAATCACTACTGGCAGCACATTTCAGTGACACAGAATGGGTTGCAAAACTTGCTTATTTGTATGACATATTTAACTTACCCAATGAATTCAATTTGTCACTTCAGGGGAAAACAACAACTGTGTCCAGGTCAGCAGATAAAATAACTGCATTCAAAGCCAAACTAGAATTATGGGAGCAATGAGTGAACGCTGGGATTTTTGACATGTTTCAAACATTAGCAGAGATTTTGAAAGAGTCTGAGCCAGAGCTTTCTTTCTCCCAGCTGGTGCATGATCACCTATCTCAGCTTTCAGAAGGGTATGAGCATTACATACCAACCACAAAAGACCCCTCAAACTGGGAAGGAATGGAACTGCGACCAGTTTGTGAATAAGCCAGGTGAATCAACTTAGTCTGTGCTAGAAGAGGATTAACTGCTTGAGATCACAAATGATGGTGTCCTTAAAAGTATGTTTGAGACAACTTCAAATCTCCATACGTTCTGGATTAAAGTCAAGGTGGAATATCCTGAAATTGCCACAAAAGCACAAAAAGCCTGCTTCTCTTTCCAACATCCTATCTTTGTGAAGCAGGGTTTTCTGTAGTGACAGCAACCAAAATGAGATTTTGGAGTAGATTGGACATAAGCAACACACTTCGGGTGTCACTGTCTCCCATCACCCCCAGGTAGGACCATCTAGTTGCAAGAAAACAAGAACAGGGCTTCTACTGATTCTGCATTATGGTGAGTTGTATAAATTATTTCATTATATATTACAATATAATAAGATAAATAAAATGTACAATAAATTTAATATGTTGAATCATCTCAAAGCCATCCCTTCCCCCCTCCCCGCACCCTGTCCATGGAATAACTCTTTTCCATGAAAGCGGTCCCTGGTGCCAGACCACTGAATTTAAGGAAATGGCCACTTCTTTGGGCAAAAACAAGATTAGTATGCCTTTGTTGAAATCTTTTTAATATGGACTTTAATATAAAATGAGACGGAAATTGCACTCTAATGTAGTAATTAGGAAATCATAATCAAATTGTCAATAACTGTTGAATGATAATTTCTGCTCACTGTCATTTTTCATATTCAAATACCTGTACTGAAACTAGAATTCTGGTTCTAGTTCTAGTTGCTTGAAACTAGAATGCTAGTTCTAGTTCTAGTTCTCTAAAGCATACTTCAAATCTAACTATATAACATTAAAAATATGGCATTATGTTTCAACAGTGTTTTAATATCTAGTTGTATGCATAATTATATATGTATATAAATATACACATCCACTGTAGCCATGAGATTAAGAAACCAAGAAGCATGTTTTAGATATGAATTACTATTTCCATTTATTCAATTCATTCCATATCATGGGATAAAGGGGTTTAGGCTCATCAAGGAAACTTTCATCTCAATCCCACAGTATCCTTTTGCTGATATCACTACAGTATAAACTCCAATGGAATAGCTTTGTTCTCTAAGGGGTTCTTCTAATATTCTACAATACAAACTGAGCATTGCATCAAGGTTGAAAACTGAATTTTCCTAGAGGACGTACAATGCAGAAGATATTTTATGGCCTTTTCGGTATAGATTTAATGACAATAAAATTTTTATGCTGCTAGCAAATGGTAAGGACACAGAAGTATAGAATCCTATAAATATTAATATAACATTCTTGGTATTGTAAATATCCCAACTTTCTCAATGGCCTTGAGCAAAACACTTAAATACTCTCTGCCTCTGTTTTTCACTTTCATAATGAGGAGTTGGATGAATTGGCCTTTTAGTACCTTCTAGATCTCATATTCTATGCTAACCTACCTTTTATCACAATGCAAACAATCACTTTTATTTTTCCCTTCTCTTTTTGTACTCAGAAGGTAGCAGAACATTTTCTTTCTAAGGGATGTTCTGTTCCCTAAGTTAGAGAAGAGTTGGTTCATCACCATGGAGAGAGATAAACTCCATATTCCTGCCTAGAGTGAACCAGATGATACCCCTATTTAAAAAAAAAAAAAAAAAGTCTGTCATTGTACTGTCTTCTAGTTTGAATAAATATCTGTTTTTGCAATAATATAATTAGCCCCTTTGACTTGTGCCCAACAGCTCTTTCTAAATGTCTAAAGTTACACAATATCCAATAATTAATAGGCATTTACAGAGTATCTCCGATGAATGCAAAAACTAGTGCTGATTCGTACGTAAGTCACAGGAAGCAAAAGAGAAGCAAACGGAGGATGCACCTTCTCCCTTAGGACCTGACTCTAGATTAGGTAGAAGTTGTCTTTTCTTTCTTTTCATCGTTGACATACTGGATAAAAGAAATACTCTCAGACAGCACAGCCTCTTTCTGTGCTCACTTCAGCTATGTAAATACAGAGAAGCTGTGAAAGAGAGGTCAGAAACAAAGCCCAAATCTATCATTCTTTTAGCTCCTCAAGCAGATGCTTATAGCTCCCTGGCTGGGAGCTATTTCAATTTTCTTTTTGAGGCTCCCATTCCCCTAAGATTATGTGCACATGACCCAAGCTCAGAAATGCTACTGAAAGCATCAGAGAAGAGGTATTTCAAGAATGTTTCAGAAAGAAGTTGCAAAGATATTAAAATCATCTTTCTCATGGTGTGTTATGATTTTTGTACCCTTTCCCTTAAGCTGTAAAAGAAAATGTAAATGTGAAAGAATTCTTTATCCTCAGCCATGACAAGGAGCTGGCAGACAGTATAGGAGAGTAAGGCACTAAGGACAGGGTGCATAGCAAGGCTATTTACTGGAGCTTTGGTGGCACAGGTATTTGATTCCCTTTTAGAGAGCAAACAAAGCTAGTTAGAGGTTTTCAGTTTTTGACTTTTTTATGATGTAGGACCAAGTGATTTCATAAAAATGATGAATTTTGACCATGTGATCAAAATGCAATTTTTTTCCAAGGACATGGCTCTCTTAACAAAATCAATTTCATTTGGAAAAATAAACTGAAGAATCATTCCCAAAAATTGTGCTGCTGTGTTTTAATAAAGCTGTAACTGATACCTGTAAGCCAGGTGTCTTTTAAGGATAAAAAGGCAAAAACAACTTTCTGATAAATTTCACTAAAACTGAAAATCGGTGGCTTTCTTGGTTGGCCATAGGAATTGAATGGACATAGATGTCTTTCCAGTTAAGTTTCTAAAAATATAAATTATGTAACTTTCATATTTAAACAACCACCTAAAAATTTAGCAGTTGTGAATAACATGATCAAGAAAAGAGTCCTATAAATGTATCTT
This sequence comes from Lemur catta, assembly GCF_020740605.2. Lineage (NCBI taxonomy): Eukaryota > Metazoa > Chordata > Mammalia > Primates > Lemuridae > Lemur > Lemur catta. The sequence continues at coordinate 39,546,584 of NC_059137.1, read as the reverse complement.
TGTCTAAATATACCAGAAAAGTCTTTAGTTGATTTTTAATTCACCTTTCAAAGTTCTGTTGACCTTTAAAACAGCTTACTACTAAAAAAGAACAAAAGTAGAGAGAAGCAGGATGAAATTGCAAAAGAGCTAATGTCATCAATGCGGAAAAATCTATTAGCAGCAATCAGAAAGGGAAAGAATCGTTCATAGAAAGTGTTCAAATCAGGGATAGACTTTATGTTCTCCAGGGCTTCAGACAGAATTTAACAAAATAATTGGCTTAAAAAAGTCACTGAGACAGCACCATGTATTGAAATCAAGCACTTGTCCAGTTTAATTTCAAACTTGACCTTTTTATATTCAGGCTAAGGAACAGCTTGTTTTCTTAGTATGCAGTGGAAAGCTTAAGGCTACGGGGCAAATTTTGGCTTAGAATCCCCTCTCGTTTCTGCTGGTAGCATCCTATGCCAATCCACATTAAATTTCCTGTCATTTTCACTACAACATAGATTCACACCTGCAGTCACTGAAGTGTCTGGTATTCCACTTGGTACTTTATTTTACTGTGGCTGAGCTGGTACCCAAGTTGCAAAACAAAGTCCTCTGAGCTCTTCCCTTTCCTTTCCTCAAGGGAAGAAAGAATTTCACTGAGCCAGTTGCTTGTTGTTGAGGAGGGCTGACACAGGCACTGGCTTGGCCATAGTTACTACTGTCTCACTGTGCCTTGTGCACCCAAGACCACTGGCTCTGAGCTAGCACAGCCACAGGTAGAGGATTTCCCTCCCTTTGGCTGTGCTGGTCAAAATGCTCCCTCTGTGGGCACCAGCAGAATTTTACCCCATGTTGTGTTCCCCTGTGCCCAGGCAGCCCCGAGTTTTAGTGCAAAGCCCCTTAATAGTTTTACTCTTCCCTGCCTTGGGCACACAGATTCTCTCTTCACTTAGTGTGCTGGCCGGGCACTGCCAAGGGTTGGGGGAGGCGTGGCGCAGGCAATGCAAGATGGTCTTTTCTGTCCTCTTCAGTGCCTCCTCCCTTGATACAGTGTTAAAACCAGGTAGTATGATCACTCACCTGATTTTTGGTTCTTCTGAAGGTGCTTACTTGTGGCGGTAGTTGTTGAATTAGGTGTTCCTGCAGAGAGACAATCAGTCAATCCCTGGAGGTTTCTATTCAGCCATCTTGCCCTGTCCCCTTCCTCTAAAGGCCAAGAATTTTTATTTTAATGTCTGCATAGTCTGATATGTATTTTGTAACCTCTTCTTGCTTCATATTTTCTATATTTACCATAGTCATAACAAACATAGTTCTAATGGTTTCTATGTGATATTAATAGTAACATGTTTTATTATAACTTAAAAGAGCTCTAATTAATTATCATAAGAACCACATTATAACAGTTTTTATAACCATTCCAAAAATGCAGAAGGTTTTAATTTTTCTCTATTGTAAGTAACATTAAACTTTTTTTGTATTGTGCCAATATTAAATTTCAAATACAGAGTACAGAGGTTTATCTCAAATGTCAGTCACATCCAGGTTTAAAAAATATTTACAATCATATATTTGAAAATTATGTCTCATCTTTAAATTTTCGTTTTCAGTTATACATTAAATTAACCATTATGTCTCATAGTTATTGGTCATTTGCATTTCTCCTTTTTGTTAAAATCTTTAGTCTTTTTAAATATTTATTAGAGTTAAAAAGTCAATTATTTTCTGTTTTATAAAGTACTCTAAGTATTAAGGATATTGATCCTTATAGTATATATTCCTTCAATGTACCATTTGGTTTTTCATTTTAACAGTATTTCCTGTTACCTGTTTTGTATTATTAATCTTCCCAAATTGGGGGAAAAAAAGAAAAAGGAAAAGGATTTTAATTCTAGGGTTAACAAAACAGTGATATTTTCACAATCCTTAATGTGTTCTTATTCACACACTGGTAAGCTGAGTGATATGTTGCTTTGCCAGGTGTAAAGAAATACTTGTTGCCACTTCAGCAATAGGTAGGCTGCTATTCTGATCATGCAGAAAGAAAAGTATCCTACCTCCAAAGCAACAACAGGCTGAGTTTGTTCTTTCTGTAACTCTTCTTACTATCCACTTCCAGTTAGTCTTCAAATTCCTAACCAGAAACACCAGAAATCATGGTGATTATAGTGTTCTAGGTATTTTATAATGAGATACATGTGCATGTGTTTATTAGAACACTTGAAACTCGTCTGTAATTATTTATGTACAGATATTTCTTCCCAATAAATCATGAACTTCTGAAGAACATATATTTTTCAATCTGTTATGCCTAGTATGGAATACGTTCCCACTTAATGCTGAATGAGTAGCATAATTACCTAATTAGTTCAATGACAGAAAGTAATTAGAAAGTGAAATATTACATATAGGGACAGAAATGAAGAGGAAATATAAAATAGCTCTGTTCTCTGATGCCATGGAAGGACTAGCAAATCATAAGATTTGCAGACAACAAAGAGAAACTATGCTGTGTCACTACCGCCTACCTCATCAGACAGAAAGGAGACTGGCTTGGCTTCAGGCAGCCTGTGCATTTACTCAAGTCTCTGCTTTCCTGTGTGAGATGTTGTCATCATAACTCTGCTGCTACTCAGTCTCATCACAGCAGTGTGTTGGCCTTGCCCTCTTGGGGGCCATGCTCCCTTTCAAACCTGTTTTTTCATATTTCTACCATTATGATTATGATAAACAAAAAAGCTATGACCTTGAGTGAAGGACATTTCCCTTTCCTATGTCAAGACCCTTAGAAATGACTAATCTATTAACACTATGAAGCAGCTCACTCACTCTAGCACAGGTGGTCTAGCAGATCAGCCTCTTTTGATGAGAATCAGAGCACCTGTGTCATATGGAGTTTTTCTTTTTTTAAGAAAATACAGGTAATAGGGATTAAAGTAAAGAATACCAGAGATATATCAAAGTAAAACATTTTGATAATCAGGCAAAGAAAACAGAAAACAAAATACTCTTTGGGGGAAGAGAATATTAAGTCCTAAAAAGATCAAAAGCCAGGATTTCTGTGAAGGATTGTTTCCTGAAGGAGGGGATACATCTGTTATGTTATTCATTAGATGACTGTGATACTCACAAGGCAATATTAAACTAAACCATCTGCAGAAATCAGAACATATGTGTGAAGTGTCTATAAATAATCAATTAACTATGATCTAAGAGGACATTTAGAAATTGTTCCTTAGATAAGAAAATTGCTCAGCAATTTGGTCACGTTTAGTCATACCATCTTTTATTGAACATATATTTATTAATCATAATATAATAGGAACTCAATATGTATGTAATACAATATATGTGTAAAATATACCAAGCATCATTGCAAATGGACACTACTTCTGTATCATTTCCATTTTCAGAAAGAAAAAATAAGTTTCCACGTAAGGCATTCGGCCATGTTCAGATTTAAACTCTCATTGTTCCAGTCTTAAAATGGCAATGACAGAATAAAGTAAACCATTTGCCTCTTTTCCCTTGGGACCTCACACAAAATCAACACAAAGATTCAGTGACTGAAACAAAAACACCATTTTCAACAAAACTATGATTATATCCATAAGACCAGATCTGATAAATGGGGGATTGACAAATTTAGTGAAGACAGATAAAGGAGCTCATGACTAAATAGCTCATAAAGTCAAGATTGTATGGTTTCCCAACAGGAACAGTGCATCCTATGGGGCAAACTGGCAACTCATTGTTTCTAACAGTGGAGCCCTAGGCAAGGACTCCCCACTCAGCAAGTCTGGAGAGGCAAGTAAGATGGAGCTGAACAAAAAAATGTCCAGGCAAGACATTTTTACAAAAAGAAGACTATCTGTATGTTAGTGTAGAGAGGAGACATGGCAATTTTACAAACTTGCCCTTTTAAGTTGGTGGGGGAAAAAAAGAGCTAAAGAAGACACACTCATAATAACTAACACACAAGGTAAAATACAGTTTCTAGGAGACCATGAACTGGGTCATCCCTCATATAGACCCCCTTCAAATAGTATTAGGTTATTAAGTATGAAATGTCTGATTTCCTTAAGTACTGTTTGACAGTTGATATCTTTGACATTTCACTTTGACACTTCTTGTTTTAATTTTATTGTGAAGGTACATCCTCAGTCTTTCAAATGCATATTTTGGCTTGTGATTATCTTTCAAAAAAGTTTCTAGAGCAATTTTTGTGAAACCATGGATAAGTCAAAAATTTGTGCTATTTTTGAATATGAGTTCTGTCTTGGAACCAATGAAGCACAGATAGCTAGAAATATCAATGAAGTGTTTGGGTAGGATGTGGCTAATGAACACACAGTACATCAATGGTTTGAGAAGTTCCATTCTGGTGATGTTAATCTTAAAAAGTGAGCCACATGGGTGACCTGAGACCAAAGTCGATAATGATGATCTGAAAGCTGTAGTGGAAGCAAATCCATCTCAACTTATGAGTGAATTAGCAGCAAGGTTTGACATTACTATTCCAACAATATTGAACCATTTGAAGCAAATCGGCAAGGTAAAAAGAAGCTGGAAAGATGAGTTCAGTCCACATGAACTCAGCATCAGCAGAGAAATCATCTTGAAGGTTACATTTCTTTGCAGTCAGGATGTGAAGGTGAACCATTTCTACACCGTATTGTTACATGTGATGAAAAATGGATTCTTTTGGACAATCAAAAGCATTCAGCATGATGGTTAGGTAAAGATGAAGTGCCAAAACACAGTCCAAAACCAAATATCATAAAAACTTAATGGTGTCTGTTTGTTGATCCAGTGCTGGTATTATCCACTACAGCTTCATGAAACCTGGTCAATCAATCACAATGGATGTCTGCTGCAACCAAGTGGATGAAATGATGAAGATGCTTGAAATTAAGCAGCTGAGATTGGTCAATAGAGACAGGCCAATCCTCGTACAAAACAACACTTGACCATGTGTCCCACAAACAACAGCTGCTCAAACTATAGGAGCTGGACATGAAACCTCTCTGTCATCCACCATATTCACCAGACTTTGCACCAACTGACTACCACTTCTTGCAGGCTTAGGACTACTCCTTGCAAGGAAAAATATTCAATTCTCAATAAGCTGTGGAAAATGTCTTTCATGATTTCATCGTCACTTACTCTACAGGCTTCTTTGCTGCTGGGATAGACAAGCTACCGTTAAGATGGCAAAACTCTGTGGATAGTTTAGGTACATACTTTGATTAATTGTACTGCTTCTTGTTTGAGTTATAATAAAGTTCACGTTGGAGTCACAATCAGACATTTCATATTTAATGAAATTTAATTTTATATCCATGGTTTCACAAAAATTGCTCTAAAATATTTGAAAGATAATCACAAAATCAAAAAAAAAATAACACCACTTTTGAAGATGAGCGATATTACAAAACAGAAGCAGAAATTACTTTGTATAACAAAAAAGGAACAAGAAGTGAAAGAGAAAAGGGGAAAAAAGGAAAGGCATAAGACTGTAGAAAAATGTTGCCCAAGAGGAATTGGAAATTATAACCAAATTATCTATCTATTTTATCTGTCTTTCTAATCTAACTATCTCTATCCATTTATCTATCTCTATTTAATCAGGGTCAGCATCAGTCTCTTAGAATATACTATGCTATCAGAGGGTTTCTATAAAACCCTAGTTAGGGCACTTGGGTCAGGGCAACAGGGTAAGATGGCTGTTGGCAGGAAGCCAGCCACCTTCTGTACTGAACCCCTGTCCTACTGCTGACATTTATTTATTAATTTATTATATGAATTATATAACTTTCATATTAAAATAAACATCTAAGAAATTTAGCAGACATCATGAACAACATCATAAGTATCCTATAAATAAATATTTACCTCTCTCTAGGCCCCTCCTTTCAATCTCGGAAGAGGCTTTAATCTCTTTCTATAGGATCAGAATTTTGTCAACTTTGCTAATCTTTGAATAATTTAAAATCTTTATGCTGCAATATCCTAGGCTTGGTGCTTTCAAAATTTATTCTTTGTACATATGACAATTGTTCTTTGCAGATGAAAATGCTTGTTTGAGACTACGGATAATTGTGCATTTTGAAAACCTTATGTCCAAACCCCAAGATGTAGGACTACTTTTCTTGGAGTTTAATTGGAGAACACCAAGGCAGCTAGGAACAAAGATAAGTTAGTAAGAATACAAATTCTTCATCTTAATATGTTCAAAAATAGTATCCAATATACAATAATATAATGATTAAAACTATTTTCAGTGAAAAATTTGATTATAAGACTATCATAATACATTAATTTCTTATTCAGTAATAAAAATTCCTTGACAATATATTAATTCAAAAATATTTACTGTGTTTTTACTATGTTTCCAGTATTGTGCTAAACACTATGAACAAAAAGATAATAAGACATAATTAACCTCTTCTCTTTCTTGAATTAGGAATTTATGGTTGTTCTCAATCTCTGTCATCCTCTGAAATTTATCTTCACTTTGTCATTTTACTCTGTTGAGAAGCATCACCCCACCAAGCAACATGCTTGGGAAAACATTTTTATTCCACAAATAAAATGCATCTCTTTAAGTTCAGTAAACAAGTCTTAGAAAATGCTAGTCTGTGGGTATGGTACTAATGTACAGTGAGAAATAATGAAAATGGAATATGTATTTTTATCCCATAAATGAAAAATATTTTCTCACTCAGCCTTCAGGGATTGTTCCACATTCTATTGATACACTCACCTGCTGATTCTAACCACTGCCTAAGATTAAATCTATCCTATTTATTTCTTATGGTACATATGTTATCGACTGCCATCCTGAAGGAATTCCAAGCCAGAAATGTCTTGCTTATCTTTGCCCCCAACTGTCTTAGGGCAAAACACTTCTGACTAGTGATTAATTCACAGCAAAAGTTTTTTAATTTATGTTCTTTGACTGACTTCTGAAAGTAAGTTCTCTTATTTTTCAGATTGCATGCAGAATTGCATATGACTCTCTGTATCAGTTGCCTATTTTCCCAGAATTGTTTATTGAAATCACTAATAATAATGATGACAATAATAATAAGAAGATACACTGTAACCTTATTTAATCCTACAACTTCTCCATGAGCTAAGTACTATTATTACACTCCCTTTAGGGAGAGAAGAAAATGGATGGCAAGATGTTTGCTTGTCCTTTGTGCACGTTCATACAATTGACTCATGGTGGATTCAAGATTCCAACCCAGGGGATCTGACTCCAGATACCTAGTGTCAGGCCCTTGTATTATTAAACTCATGGTTCCATGTATTCTCTAGGAGCATTTTAACTGCCTGGGTCCTTGGGACCCTATATGGACTGTCTCAGGAAAAAAAAAAATGTGACTAGAAGAAAACGGAGTTTGGAGGTATGGAAAAATCACTCACATAGTCCAAGTTAGGATAAAGTAGATCCAGTGAGAATTGGGAAAAGAAGATTCAGCTTTGAGAGGAGAAAATTTCTCAGCAACTGAGGCAGAAATAAAACTACAAAGAATGATACCTGGAGGAACTTTGTCACCTAATTAGACAGGAAAAGTCCCCAAAACACTAAATAAAAAGATACAGGAAGTAATTCTCACTTCATCTTATAAAACACAATTCTTGTGTTTTCCAGTGTTTCTCAGGGTGATATCAGATGCATGGACCACAACAATACTCTTGATATTGAGTATTCCATACCACACTAAAATACATCTGATGCACTTTCTAAACCATGTAGAAGGATGGAATTAACTTTAAGTTTAAAGGATAGGATAAACTTTAAGTTCCTGCAGAAGAGAGACCAGGTTTTAAACCATTCTGAAGTCTTCATTCTCCCTAACACAGTGACAAGTATTTACTATTTACTAAATAAATTTGTAACTTAGGAGTTAAATGTACAAGTCACAAAATTGTAAAAATTTGTGGAGCCAGTTCCAGGGTTTAACTTAATTACTAACATAAGAAATAAAAGAATGACTATGGCTTGGGAATTTAGAAATTTAAAACTCATTTAATTCATAAAAAAGGGTGAAACCTTTTAATGTTTGCTTCTGCTCCAGGAAATGTTATAAAAACTCTGATTTGAGTGTTGTATTAAATATTCATTATTATGCTACATAGATAAATTTATATATAAAGAGTCATGATGGGTCTATAGATCAAGACATCTCTGTGTTACTAAAAGTTTCCTTTTCTTTTTATTCCATTGCCAACAGATTTAGAGTAGAGGTAAGGTTTTTTTTTTTTTTTTCTTTTAAGACAGAGTCTCACTTTGTTGCCCTGGCTAGAGTGCCGTGGCGTCAGCCTAGCTCACAGCAACTGCAAACTCCTGGGCTTACGCGATCCTACTGCCTCAGCCTCCCGAGTAGCTGGGACTATAGGCATGTGTCACCATGCCTGGCTAATTTTTTCTATATATATTTTTAGTTGTCCAGATAATTTTTATTTCTATTTTTAGTAGAGACGGGGTCTCGCTCTTGCTCAGGCTGGTCTCGAACTCCTGACCTCAAGCGATCCACCCACCTCGGCCTCCCAGAGGGCTAGGATTACAGGCGTGAGCCACCGTGCCCGGCGAGGTAAGGATGTTTATAGGAAAGAAAGAAATGGACACTAGATGTCTAAACAGCATTTACGATTTAAGAAGAATCAGTGCAGTTTCCATAAATAAAATATATAATTTGAAGCACACAACTCCCAAGTTATTAAGAGTAGTAATCTAGGGTTTGGAAAACTAAAGGTTTATTGTCTGTTCAGGCAGTGGTCCAAATATACACATATAAGCAAAGTATCAAAAAAAAAAAGCAGAAACAGTGTAGAATTCTTTTTTTTTATCATAGACATTTCAATCATTCTGGGGCCTTAGGAGCCAGCATTATACAACATTTCACAAACCAGAAGGTATTCCCTTGCTAACATATCTGTGGAAATTCTATTATCTCAGTGGCTTTGCGAAATCTACTTTTTTCTATAGTCAGGAGAGAATCCTGCCTTTCCTAATAATCTATAAATTACCTCAGACACCTGAGTAAAGATAATATTCATATGCCCATAAATATTCTACCAATGATAAGTTGTTTAGAATAATGACTATTTGCCTTGCTTTTCTAAGCCCCATATACTGCATTTAAGTTATTGAGGCTTTGTTATGCCCAGACACCATTTTATTGCATTACATATATTATTGCATTTAATCCTAGCCACCACCTTCTAAATCAGTTACTATTATTATCTTCATATTTAGTTGCAGAATGACAGATTTGGAGAAAGACAACTCACCAACTCTGCCCTTGACATCTGATCTGAGTCATTACTGTCATCTCTTGCTTCCCTGATTGCTCCCCATCCCCTACATTTGATTTACTCTTCTCTTATCATTTAGTGCCTGACACCCTCTTTTTATATATGCTTATGATTTATTTATTGTCTTTCTTATTTTCCATCAGACCAAATCAAATTTATGCCTTTTAGGCAGAAGAGTGGGATTTGAATGAGGGGATAGGACATTTTCAAATTTATTGCTTGACTGCCAGAAAGATGACTCCAAATTCTGCAGTTGGAAGCCTTCGGTCCTGTGGTCACACTGGGTTGAAGTTAACATGCAACTTGAGAATTTTACATTGGGGTTATATGTAATTACTCATTTATTCAATTTATAAACATTTATTGAGCATGACTTTATTAAAGACAATGTGTAGGGGTATGGAAAACAAGTTCAAAATATGACATTATCCTTACTTTTAGAAAATTAGATTATGTCAGGGGATTCACATTCAAAATGCATACATTTGTTCAATTATTCTAGAAATGTTTATTGAGTGTCTTCTGTTTGCAAGGTAGAGCTCTATGGCCAGACGTAAAGACTTTAACAAGAGACAGAAATCTCTTAATTTCATGGAGCAGATATTCTTGTGGAGGAAGACAAACAATACTCCATAAACATACTATGCCAGATAGAAAATATATGTGGATAGTAATAAGGCAGGGAAGGAATATAGGAGTGCCACCTTGGAATGGTTGCCATTTCAGATAGGATGGCCAAGAGAAACCTCATGATGAGGTGATATGTGAGCACACATCTCAAGAAGCTAATAGAGTATAACATACAAGTTATGTAGAAGAAATAGCTTTCATCATGAAGAAATAGAGAATTACAAACCAATATAGTCTGTCTTCATTATGTTCTCAACATTTAATAATGGAATGTTCAAAAAAAGAAAATTAATAAAATTGTTGCAGTATTAAAAAGTATTTTCTTCCTTTACCTGGTGTTGTCCAGTTATTTCAAATGAAATTAATTTAAAATAATTATAAATATATAATATCCTATGTTGTAAACTTGCTGATATCTGGGCCAAGTAATTACCTGAAAGGGGAGGAGATGGAAAAGTATTTATATCCTAAAATGCTAATATTGTAATGCATTGGATCACATTGCTCTTATTCTTTTTTCCAGAAAATACTTTTGTTTCCACCACACTGTTTTTCATTATAGAAATTCTATCCAGAAATTTTTTAAGTTGTTAACTATTCAAAGGTTTTTCTAAGTTAAAATAATGTATATCACATGCTAAAAGCAAACAAAAGTGGACATACCATGTATATTTCCCAGAATTATATGTATGATATTTTCTCTGTTAAGATTTATACACTTTAGAAGTCATGTATAGGCAGAAAATGCCCTACAAAAACTGTATGAACAAACATCAGTGTAAAAGCCCACACCTAATCCAGTGCCTGACCCATGGTAGGACTTACTCATTTGTTGAGTGAAGATATGAGTGAGTAGATTAATGAATAATGAATGGAGATAGGAATGTTTAGATATTAAGAGATTTATTGGCATTTATAAATCATATTTAATGGTGCAATTCAATACTCTACAGCTAAAATATATTCTGAATTACTCACTACCTATGTAATTTATCTATGTATTAGTATACTATCACAGTGCACAGCATGTTTCTAATTTCTATATTTTATGCTAACTTTGTAATCAATACATATTGACATACTAAGTCCTGTTTTTAAAAACTATGAATGACAACAAGAGTGCAGACCCAAAGTGAAATCTGGCTTGAGAGAATATGAAATATATCTAGAGGAACAACAACAACAAAAGAAGTATAAAAAGCTAAAAACATTTTATGAATATCATCCCATAATTCCATACCAAGAGAAAACATTCTTTAAAAATGAAGGGAAAACAAAGACATATTTAGACAAACAAAAACTGAGAAAATTTGTTAACCATAGGCCAACACCAAATGAAATGTTAAGGGTGATTTTTAGGCAGAAGAAAAATGATCCAAGAGGGAAACCTGGTGATATATGAAAAAATGATGAGCAAGGAAAAAAATAAAGAATAAATATTTGAGAATATCTAACTGGATACTGAATGTATAGACTAGCAATAATAATGGATTGTGTGATTCAAAAATAAATATAGTTAAAATACATAGAAACAACTTAAAAGGTGGGAGACATCGAATAAATTTGAAATGTTAAGTAAGTCATAAAAGTATTAATTGCTGATAGACTAATTTGATGATGCATGCTGTGATTAATATGCTACTTAGTGTAAAATAATTTTTAAAAGAATAGACAGCTAAGAGAATAGAAAAAGGAATAATCAAAATAACTTAAAGAAGTAAATACAATATAGAACAAGTAAAACAAACAAAATGAAGAGCAATGTGGCAGACTTAATCTCAAGTATATCAGTAATAACATTAAGTATAAGTGGCTTAGAAAGAAAATGCCACTTAAATTTATCTATAAAATAATCATCAGATTCTGTGCAATCTACTCAGATATACAATGAAAATGAGCAATTAAAATGCCATGAAAACTAGAATGAATAGAAGGAAAAAGGTGACAGATAATGTAGAAAAGAAAAGAAAATCAGAGAAAGACAAAATGAGGGATGGTGAGAAGTAGGAAAATCAGAAAAACAATTAGAAAAGGCAATGTGGATAGGTGTAAGAAGAGACTACACATAAAACTAAGATCTGATTATATATCTGGAAAACCCCAAAGATTCTGCCATGAGACTATTGGAATTGGTAAATAAATTTGGCAGTCTCAGTTTACAAAATCAATATACACAAACAAGTAGTATTTATGTATGCCAACAACAGTCAAGCTGAGAACCAAATCAAAGACTTAATACCTTTCACAGTACCAACAAAGAAAATAAAATACCTAGGAATATATTTAACTAAAGAGGTTAAAGACCTCTACAGGAAGAACTATGAAACACTGAGGAAGGAAATAGCAGAGGACGCAAACAGATGGAAAAACATACCATGCTCATGTATTGGCAGAATCAACATTGTTAAAATGTCTGTACTACCCAAAGTGATCTACAAATTCAATGCAATCCCTATTAAAATATCAACATCATTTTTCACAGATCTAGAAAAAAAATAATTCTATGCTTTGTATGAAACCATAGAAGACCCCATACAGCCAAAGCAACCTTAAGCAAAAAGAACAAATTGGGAGGCATCAATTTACCAGACTTCAAGCTATATTGCAAGTCTATAGTAACCAAAACAGCATGGTATTGGCACAAGAACAGAGATATAGACCAATGGATTAGAAGTGAGAAACCAGATCAAAAAAAATCCTCATATAGCCATCTGATCTTTGACAAGGCAGACAAAAACATACACTGGGGGAAGAAATCCCTAATCAATAAATAATGTTTGGAAAATTGGACAGCCACATGTAGAAGACTGAAACAGTATCTGCACCTGTCACCACTACCAAAATCAAATCACGATGGATAACAGACTTAAACCTAGGGCATGAAACTATAAGAATTCTAGAAAAAAAGTCTTGGAAAAACTCTTATAGACATTGGCCTAAAGAATTTATGAAGACCCCAAAAGCAATCACAGAAAAAACAAAAATAAATAAATGGGACTTCCTGAAATTAAAAAGCTTCTGCACAGCCAAGGAAACAGTCATTAGAGCAAATAGATAAATTACAGAATGGGAGAAAATATTTGCATGTTATACATCCAATAAAGGGCTGATAACTATAATCTATATATAACTCAAGCAAATTAGCAGGAAAAAATCTAACAACCCCATTAAAAAGTGGGCAAAAGACATGAACAGAAACTTTTCCTAAGAAGATAGACTAATGGCCAACAAACGTGAAAAAATGCTCAACATCTTTAATCATCAGGGAAATGTAAATTAAAACCACAATGAGATATCACTTAACTCCAGTGAGAATGGCTTTTATCAAAAAGTCCCAAAACAACAAATGCTGACATGGATGCAGAGACAAAGGAACACTCATACACTGTTAACAGGACTGCAAACTAGTACAACTTCTATGGAAAGTAGTATGGAGACACTTCAAAGAACTAAACATTGAACTACCATTTAATCTAATAATCCCACTACTGGGTATTTACCCAAAGGAAAAAAAGACATTCTATAAAAACACACCTGCATTGAATGTTTATAGCAGCACAATTCATAATTGCAAAGGTGTGAAAACAACCCAAGTGCCCATCAATACATTAGTGGATTAATAAAATGTGGTATACATATACCATGGAGTACTATTCAGCCATAAAAAATGATGAACTAATACCATTTGTATTAGCCTGGATGGAACTGGAGACATTCTTCTAAGTGAAGTATCACAAAAATGGAAAACCAAACACAACATGTACTCACCATTAAATTAGAACTAATCAATCAACACTTATTTGCAAATATGGAAATGACATTCTTCGGAAATCAAGCAGGGTAGGAGGGGGGAGGAGAGGATGGTTAAATTCACACCTAACAAGTACAGTGCACACTATCTGGGCCATGGGCACACTTATAATTTTGAATCAAATGGTACAAAAGCAATTTATGTAACCAAAACATCTGCACCTCTGTAAATTTTCTGAAATTAAAAAGAAAAAAAAAATCTAAGATCTGAGACACATGGTATAAATTTAACTTCATTTCCACTTTAAATAGAAAAGAGAATAAATGAGGTAAGCCAACTTTTCTATTAGCATTTTAGATAAATATTCTTTGTGAACATATATATATATTAACTTTAAATTTTTCTAATTTTTTTTACTCCTTATTTTTTAAAGCTAATTGAAGCAACTCTCTCAGAGAGAGTATGAAAAATATACTACTTTGCCCTAGAAAACTCTTTTTAAAATGTGATAAATAACATTCTTAACACTCAAGGTTTTATACTAAATCTCTCTAGTTTGGCCGAGAGACATTTTGATAGATAGCTCAAATCATCTGCTAGAAAAGAAAAATGCATCTCTCTTCTTTTGATGGATTCACTCTAAAGTTCTTTTTTTCCTTGTTGGCTTGATCAGTCAATGTGGTACACAAAGAAATGTGGTATTCATCCGGGTTTAGAGTAAAGGATAGCTAATGCTTTCAGATATACTGTAGAGTACTGACTTAAACTCTCTTGAGGGTATAGAATTTCACTTCCTTATTTGGCCTATGTTGCCTGAAACCTATTAAAGTGGAAGGGAGAGAGACGGTAAAATCTGAAGAGGATGAATTAATTAATTAATTTAGCAGCCACATTGAGGAAGGTCTTACAGTTTAAATACCTAAAATTGTAGAATTTTTAGAACTATAAAAAGCCTGATTAATCGTGTATGGTAACTCATTGCTATAGCTTGAATTTTTGTGTCCTTTCCAAAATTCATATCCAAACTTAATGTCCAATGCAACAGTATTAAGAGGTGGGGCCCATAAGAGGTAATTAGGACATGAACACCCTCCTTTCATGGATGGACCTAGTGCCTTATTAAGGGGCTAGAGGGTACTGTAACCCAGGCCTATTTTGCCTTTCCATTTCTTCTGCCATGTGGAGACACAGCAATCTGCACCCTCCGAAGGATGCAGTATTTAGGGGATAATGTTGGAAGCAGACAGTGGGCCCTCACCAGACACCAAACCTACCAGTGCCTTGATCTTGAACTTCCCAGCTTCTAGAACTCAGAGAAATAAATTTCTTTCATTTATAAATTTCCCAGTCTCAGATACTTTGTTATAGCAAAACAAACAGGCTAAGATCTTTTTTATTAATTTTTTAAACAGAATTTATTGAATGCTTGCTTTTTATTAGGTATTTTATTAAACATTGGAAATTGAAAATTAAAATATACATACCTATCCTTACATATTTGTATGAAATAAAATAGTCTAAGTAATATATCCTAGAAGTCTGCACAGTAGAGTAGAATCACAAAGGAGTTGGTGATTAAATTTTATGAGATGAAATGGATGAGAAAATGTCATATGGAGAAGTCAACTTGAACTTAATTTTGCAAAATTATCAGATGCACTACAGTTGGAAAAAAAGAGAAGGGCAGTTAGGTAAAAGAGCGCTGCATAAGCAAGGACGTGGAAGGGATATGGGAGACGAGAGATGTCAAGTAATGGCATGTGGCAGGAAGATGTAAAGATGTAGCCAGACACACAGGAGCTTGGCATATTACCCAGGTTGTTTGGTTATACCTTCAGCCCCAACTCCAGACAATGAGGAGTGTTTCAATTACACGGCATGAATAAATTTGTATTTTATCTAGATGACTATGATTAAAAAAGTAAAGGCTAAATTAAGAGTGTGAGAATGCAGGGAAGGAGATTAGGAGATAAAAGATTATCACAATAATCCAAAAGGATATATTTTGTGGATAAAACATTTTGGAAGAGAGGGAAGAGTAGAAATAGAAAAGATACATTAGAGGCCTTACAAAAAAATCTTATACATCAGAAGGATGTGATTTTTAAAATATAAGCAAGTAAAATACAATATATTTTTGTTCAAATAACTAATATCTGGAATTGCACAACCCTAATTGGGAAGTCAGTAACTTTCAAAGCTAATTATCTATTCCTAGAAATATTATAAGCTCCAGAGATATCTGGGTTTGTGAGCAAATTTGTGCCTTAAATCTAATCTGCCATTAAACAACTTCTACCATGGGGGATCAATTTTGATAGTGAAAAAACAACCTATTAAAATTGAAATAAATAGCATCATTTTTCTTATGTGAAATAAGATCCTAGAATTATGTATAGTGTGTGTGTGTGTGTGTAGAACAGAGTATTGATTAGCATGATAATTAAATCAGCAAATATCTAAAAATATATTGTGAAGCCATTTGCACACCAATAGCAAACATTCAACATTAGACTAAAGAGATGATGAACAGAAAACAATAGGAAAAAACAGCCTTAAATCTTTAGAATACTGTGAAAATCAAAACTCTATCACACCCTAACCATTTGAAAGTATCTAATGTTAAATCCGAATAGTCAATGACAAAAGGGAGTGGTGTTTTGCAACGGGTTTTATACTTATTGTACTGGTGGAATTATTAATAGCATCCTTTTTTAATTTCTAAAGTGACCAATTTTTATGATAAATTATATGTTCACCCTAATTTTAGCCCTCTCTAGCTTTCCCTGATTCTTATAATCTCCTTATATTTACGCTGTAGCTCTCATGTCTGCTGTATGTATTGTTTCAAAGTTAGCAATTTCTTATTACATACTTTATATCAGCAGAAATGTTGGGTGTATATGAGAGAGAGAGAGAGACAAAGAGAAAGAGAGACAGAAGGGAGTTGTTTAGATGAGGGAAAGCATATTATTTATTTCATTTCTGCATGTATGCCTTCTTCGTCTTAAAGGAAAAGAAAACCTAGTGCAGTGATCCAACTCCAGAGGAAAGCACCATAAAAGACAAGTAATGGAGAACACAAATTTTCATGAAATGAACACTGGCTAAACATTTCATAATATTTGTTTATGAAAACTGTCTAAGTTCTTTTTTATAATAGACATTTTATTTATTAAACTAAAGTAATATAACTGGAGCTACATTTTAGTTACAATGATCTGGGTAATGCTACAGTAATTTAAATATTAAAGGCTTAGGTAGGAAGATGTTAATAAGCATGGTTTAAATATATGCAAAAATGTCTTGCAGAAAGCAAGAATATGAAATCAGTTTCTTAAAAATAACATTTTTTAGTAGGAAGAAAAAGACATTTATATAACGGGTATATACACAGGGAACCTCAGCATGAAGATTCAACTCTTCCAAGACCATGACATACAGAGGTTTTTAAAGAATGGGGGCTTGGAAGCAGCAAAACGGATTTTTGGAAGGGAGAAGAGAAGAGTCTTGACAAGCCAGCAAATGTGGTCTTGTTATGTAAATGCAACCTTACAGGCAGGTATCAGCCCTCAAAGAAATATCTTTTTAAATCTCTATCATGGAATATTAAGCATGTTAATAGTGACTTTCCAGAGCTGAGTTCTCTAGGGTACTTAAACATAAATTGTACCTCTTGTCCAACCTTTTCCATAATTATTATTTAAAATGCATGTTTTTTGTGATTGAAACATATGTAAATACGTGGATTTTTCAATAGTTTGAAGAGTTTATTAATTTCAGGTTACAGACCATGTCTTAATATATTTTTTCACCTCAAATATCTTTCTCCAGAGTATAGGTTTAATAAGAGTTTGCTGGATGAATGAACCACAGAATGAATTCAAGTAATTCATGGATGTGTGGAATTATACTGTTAGATACAAGGATGTTAAATTTTTTTCTTATACAAAATGTCATCAATTGTGATACTATAAATATAAGATTAGACGATGGAAATTAAAATTTAATAAAACATACATGGCTAAGTGAACTGGAAATAAAATAACTTGAAAGTACCACTACAAGTTGTCATGTGTACACTGATAAAAATTTGAGAGCAAATTCAGTGTACTGAAGGTTTTGCCAAAAGGCTTGGGACTTAATACTTTTCTAAAGGAATTGCTTCCTACCAGCAACTTTGCCTTGGTCATAGTTTTATCAAAATTAAATATTTGATGTCCGTTGGTGTGTAAGTCACTCTTATAGGCAGGTATCATAGACTTGAGCATTGCAAGCCATTTCTGAGTCATTTTAAGAATCCTAAAAATGTTTCCCTAAGGTGAGAAGCAAATATTGAAACTTTATTTCATAGCTAGAGATTCATAAGACAATCTGAAGGGTAAAATTGTTAAATGGATTGTTTAAGATCAAGTAGGGTGAGACACTGGCTTCTGAGCCTTTTTCTTGCAGATAACAGAGAATGTACTTTTGAGGATGAATTCAATGATTGACCCTGAAAAATAATCAAGGGCAAGAAATATTCATTCACATGAACACTGTCATGAAAATCACATTGGTTTATGCAATACATATTTGAATTAATATTTACCATTATATTATCACTGTAGTCTAGAAAACTCAGGGAGTTAAAGAAACAATCCCATATTTTAAATGGAATTTCAAAAACTATCATTACTTCTTCCTTATCAGATCATTCCCCACTCTGATCCTAACTGGATAAAATGCTAGAATAATATACACATTAAAAATTGGAAAGTCTTCTAAAGAGAATATTCAATATCAGTCAATGATCTTTGCATACGTGAAGTATCACTATATTGAATGTGAATATGAAAAGAGTATATAGTTCTATGTAAAATGCATCCACATAGCTGTAGTGGCTGTGTCTAGTGATATAAGACAATGGTCACGAGTAGTGTTTCATAACCAACGGTTATTTTGCTGCCAGCGGACATCTGAGGAGGTCTAGAGACAATCCAATTGTCAAGACTGAGTTGGTGGGGCCTGGGGAGAGTGGGGCCTGTAGTGAAGCTGGTCAGGTGCTCACCGGCAATGCAAGCACCTTCTACTGCCATAGAAATCACAGCTGCCACTTTCCTTCTGGTGACGTGCTTGTACAGGGAGAAGCCTAAACTAGAACCTGATCTCAGGCACCTGGGAAATGCAGTGTTGACAATTCCAAGGCTGAGGCACAGGGAAGAAGAGAAGAGCAGGTGGGTGTGATTGATGCAAGAGGTCAGCACTCTGAGGTTATCCAGCACTCTGATCAGTAATACAATGGAGGAGTAGAGATTATTGCTTCTTAGAATAGTATAATCCCCCATTTTCATCCTAGAATATAAAGCAATTAGTATTTAAATAATCTAAACTTCCAACTACCAGATGCTCCCACGACAAAAGAAAAAAGATAATTTAATTTCTATCAGGTCTGGCATAAAGTCAGTTCTTGGTATATAAATGTTAAAATCATGCATGAATTTAAAGCATTATCCACAATTAGAATGGAATTTTTCATGATAACGATGCATTAAAAAATAAAACATTCCTGTTCCATACTATAAAACAACATACATATCGCTTTACAATTTCTAGGACTATTATTTCTGGTGTCTTACGCAGCCGTCACAGCCTACAGAACAAAACCAACATTCCGTTGTTGCTCTGCTCTCTCATTTCTAAGTCCCAAGTAAATGGGGCACTGATCTGTTTCCCTGTGTGAGTTACCATTTTAGTATTGTCCCAATCTCCCTGGGTTCCTTCTTAAAGCTAAATTTTTGTCTCATTCTTTGGTGTCTGTATACCTATTTGATCTTCTGTTTAACTTTTCAGGAACTGAATGTTTCGTCACTGAACCGCAGTATTCCTGAGACTTGATATCACTGTGATCCTGTTAATTCCTCATGCTTTCCTTCAATTTCTTAAAACCCTGTAGTTTGCCAGTTACTTGGAACATTATTAACTGCTTTGTGGGAGACTTGATAGTCATCCTTAAAAGGATGGGGTTAATTTCTGATCTGGAGCTCGGAGAGGATATGTGAATGGGAATGTGCAGGGCTGCCCTGAGCTGTGGCACTCAGAGAAAAGGATAAGTAAAGCCTGCCTCCCAAGGGAAGACGGGCTTAGGAGGAAAAGGCTTGTGCAAAAGCCCTGCAGCTGAGGTCACTTGAGAACAAATAAATGATGCGGAAGGAGGGAAAATGGAGATCACCTGATCTAGTAGGAGACAGAATGGAGACTTGTAAAATGTTACGTAGTAGACCAGAGGGAGAGAAAGAAGTATTAGTAGGGTACATCTGGTTAGGAGCGTTAATAGGATATTAATAATTGTCAGCACTTCCCATGCTTATGAAAAAAATAAAGAGAACTTTAGAAGGTAGAAACATTTTTGCAAGTATACCAAACTCCTGCTATGCGATAGATCTCCAAATATTGGAGATCAATTACATAGTATAGGTCTTTGTCTCTACTATAACTTGTAGCTGGACCACTTAGCCATTACTCTTCTCTGGCCAATTCTGCAATATCCCAAACTCCAGTTATAGCATATGACTAGAAACATGTTTTAACAGAAATAAAAATGCATATTTTTATAATTTATTTCGGTGGTCTTTTAAGAATCCTAAAAGCAAAATTATTAAACCAAAGGCAAATAAATGAAAAGTTCACCAGTAGACAATATAAAGATAATAATAAAAAGAGTGATGTTTCTTTGGAATGATTAGAATATGGAAATATGTGTAAGGATAACTGATTAGAATCTCTTTCAAACCACCAATGATTATCATATTGACTATTTTGGGAGATAAGCCTATTAAAGAAAACCCCATAAAAAGGCTTATATAAGTAAATAACTAGAATATAATCTCATTAATTTTGTGCCTCTCTATAATGTAAAATCATATGCTCATTATAGTCTTTTGATTCCTATTCTTCACATTTTCATATTTCTTATTCTTTTATTCTTTACATCTAAATCTGTTTATGTTCATTCAGTCAAACTCATCACAGGAACTTCTTCCTTCAACTTAAATTGCTTTATTTTCCATTTCTTGCTATCTCTTATTTCTTCTATCTAAACATTTAATATTCAAATTCATTCATGGACTCTTTTTTTTTCTTAAAGCTTATAGTTACTTCTTTTTTTTTTTCCTATTTCAGGAGTTCTTAACTCAATGTCAAAGTACTGCTACATTAATCTCTTTTATTTTTCCTGTGGGGATTAAGACTCACTTTTCTGTAAAGAGCTTTTTTATATATAAAGTTTAAAACTGATTTTTATCTTCCTGTCTTTGATTCTTCATTCTGAAAGATAATGCACTGAAGAATTTTCTCCCATCAGATGATGCTTATTTGTAATCTTAAGTCTAGTTTACCTGTATCCACAAATATAGACAAATGGCTTGATATGCGCTTGCCCTTCTAAGGTAATCCAGGAGTTGGATTTTTCATGTAAATTCAAGGCACACTAAATATTAGCTGAGAGTTTCTACCATAGCTACTTGTTCTCAGGTTAGATAATATTGGTATGATGAAGTGCCATAGAAAAAGTCTACATACTAAAGTTCCAGTGTCTTAGAAGTAACGTTATTTCTACCAAGAAAATAGGAAGAAAGGGCAAAATCATGTGCATCTAGAAAAAGGAACGAAAAAATAGCAATAATTAAAGGAGCCTTGTTTTTATCAATAAGTCTTGATATGTAATATTTCATGTATTAAATGTCAGAGCACTGGAGGAAAGGGAACAATTAGAAAAAAAAATTGTCAGAGACTGTACCATCTTTAAGGCCTACAAACCCTAGAAATGTAATGGAAGCCACGGTGTTAGCAGGATATGGACATGACATGCAAATGTCATATTTGACCATCATACAGATCATGTCTGCCTACTATAATACACACTGGACATTTCATGTATCAGCTGAGATGAATGATGATGCCTTTTTTCTCTCAGATGAAGGGAGTGCTATACATCCTCGAAAAAATTCTAAGTATTTGATAGATGGTTCTGTTACTAATATTAAAATGAGGAATGAGGTCCTCCATCTTATCCCAAAGTGGAATGTGTTTATATCTCTCTTCCTTTTTATTCCCACTTCACTTTCTAGTTTGATGAAGAAACTCCTTGAAGCTTCACGGAAACTTGGAACTCATTCAATCATACTGAGCCCTTATTCAACAAATCTATACTCAACATATCCTACCACCCCAATTCCCCAGTATGTTTCTTTGACTCATAAGGTGTGTGTATATGGTTGGTCACTAGTGGGGAACAACAATATGGTATGGTGGAAAGGAACATTCTTAGCTCAGTTGCACACTGGTAAACCACTGTGGCCTTGTGAAGTCTTATCTCTCACCTAGGTTGCCAGGAAGAACGAATATAGGCAAATATATTTGTCTTTCTGTGAATAGAATTTATAATTATAATATACATTTAATTAATTAATTTCAAAAATATTTTTAAAATCACATTTCAGAGGAAAATATGGGCTACACAACCAATAGCACTGCACACATTGTAAACCTAGAAATTAGTGGGTATCTTCCTCTCCAACTTTTCCTAAGAGAACCATTTTAAACACTGAATAGGGTTTTATGAGAAAAGGAAGTTTTCAACTTCAGTCTTCTTGTATGAAATCTTCTGTTAATTAAACTTGTTAATATAATTCTGTGCTCAAGAGTGATGGCAAGATAATACAACTTTTGTGAATGATTTTTTCTATGTAAAAGTTTGAAATTTTGTGTCTGTTACTAGACAGCTTTCATGAGGGCAATTGAATCCTCCAAGTCCATAAGTCTCCATAGAAATTTGATTAGAAAAATATCTTTATGCTAATATATTTTATTCTATTAATCTTATGAATTAACACATTGAACTAAAACTACATGTTTACATGTCCAGCATTATCATAACCTGCTAGATGTTAAGTTCTTTAAAAAAAGGAGACATTTCTTTTTTCTTTGTTTTGTAACACCTAAGCCAGTTCTTATTACATAGGATATACTTAAGTAAGAGTTTATTGACCTAAACTACACAGAATTCTGTAATGAGAAAATAACTTTGTCATAGAAATAATGAACCAATCTTCTTTTAAATTACTATGATGATTTTTTACTCCCTCAGGAGGCTGATTTACAGGTGAGGAATAATTCTGAATGCATAGAGGACTAACACTGACATACACCCTGTAATGTAGATCAACCCCAATTTTTTTCTTGCCAAGGGGTGATACTCCACTCATCATTAGGACCATGGGAAATCCAGGAAGTTGTAATAATTTCACAAAATACCAAGTTCAAAGAAGGTTAAAGAAGAGTGGAGTGTTACCTGAGATGTTTACTTAACAATGATTAAGACAATTTTGTAGGGATAGATATATAGACATAAAGGAAGTATCTAAACCACAGGGCTGTGTATATGCTTTAAGATACTATAAGTATTTTCTTCCTAATAGGGAATTATCTTGTAGATATGTTGCCTTGCTAGAATGGCTATATTATTATTTTAAAATAAATGAATCAAGATTGTACAAGTAGTTAGGATTTAACAAATTAATAAGTGATATGTTGGATAAAAATATCCACAGAAAGTTTCAATTCTAAAATAAATATGAAAAATGGTGGATTCATGTAGTATCTCATATTATAACCAGTTGTTTCTTATATATTATAATGCAAGAATAAATTGCTCATTTTGGTATAACACTCAAGTGTTCTTTCAAAGAAAGATGGATTCAATATTTATATAGTTACCCCATCTTTGAACAAACAGCTCTTATGAACTAATATTTGTCAATAGCCCTTGCTTGCATTTGGTGCAAGGAAGTGTGTGTGTGTGTGTGTGTGTGTGTGTGTGTGTGTGTGTGTATACATATATATAATATATAGTAGAATATATATGTGTGTGTGTATATATATGATTTCTAGAAATTTATCATGAAAGAATAAATTTTTATCTGCATACAGAAGCATACAAAACCAAGAAAAGTTGGAAAGACATTTTACTTTGCATTTTCAAAGGCTTCTTCCTAAACATTTATTCAATTCATCTTGGATCAGATACTTGGGCAAATTTATGTTAAGAATTCATTTATTTATTTATTCAGCAAATATTTATCAAGCACTTTCTATATATCAAGCTCTGTCCAAAAATTTGAGGTTATAGAGATGAACAAAACCAAGATCTGTTCTCAGGAATTTACATTGTAATGGGGAAAAAAAGATAATTTTCAAATGAAACTAATGAATAGTTAATATAGTTTCCACTGGTGGTAAATGCTATGGAAAAAAATGAAGTCAAATCAGTACCAAAGCTTTACACAGTGTGATTAGGGAAGGCCTATTGAAGGAGGTAAAATTTGAAAAGAGATGTGAAGCATGGGAGGCCACCAGGTGGGTAGAAACTTTAGAGAAGAATAATTGTAACAGTAGAAACTAAAATATAAGGACATAGAGGCAATAACCAGCTGGCAGGTTTAGGAATAGCAAGAAAGTCAATGTTGTTAAAGCAAAGTGAGAACAAAGAAGAGAAATGGGATATGAGATTGGTAAGGCAGTCAGGTATCAGATAATAGATATTCCCACAGCTGGATCATGGATATTCCCAAGTATATTTTAAGCAGTGGTCGCCAACATTTTTGGCACAGTTTTCATGGAAGACAATTTTTCCAAGGACTGAGGGTGGGGGGTGGTTTCGAGATGATTCAAGCTCATTACATTTATTGTGCATTTTATTTCTATTATTGTTACATTGTAATGTATAATGAAATAATTATACAACTTGCCATAGGTTGGAAAACCCTGTAATTTAAAGGATGGTAGAGAATTGAGCAGTAGCTGGAGGAGAACTTGAAGGCAAGACAATTTTTAATTTTATGATGGACCATACAATGCATTTTATTCTGATACTAATTACCTAATAGAGAAAATATTTATAAATGTGGGTAAAACAGAAGATAACTACAGAGGCAAAGTGTGAACAGAAGAGAGAGTCTGGAATCTAGTGCACAAGTATAATGGAATGGTAAGAATGAGACAGGCATAGGGGCTTATATTTCATTGTAAGACTTTCAACAACCCGCTTAAAACACCCTGAAGTAGGGAATGATGGTAAAGAAGTGGGATGTTTAAAAATCAAAGTTTCAGATGTGGGGACTGGATTAAGGCTATAAAAGCAGGTGATTGAATGGGAGGGAAAAGAGGTCTTTGGAGATGAGGTGGCTAAGCGCAATAGTTAAGAATATGGGTAATGTATGTGGGTATTGAAGCCACCAGCAATGATACCAGGAATAGTTGTAAAGAGGAAAACAATATACAGAAAGCTAAATGCTTCACACAAAAAGAGGATGTGACTGAGGTCAGTAAATACTACAACAAAGATGGGCAGCAGACACAGAAATCTGATGTATACATTTTAAATAGGGTTTTTGAGGTAGAAGTCATAAAATATGACTTACAATCAGCAATAATGAGCAAATCAGACAACTCCAAGACCTATGGCATGAAGCCTGTAAGAGCAAAAACATACACTGCTTAAGAAGACCACAAGGGCACGAGTCCCCATAAGGAATGAACATTTAAGATTCTCATTTCTGAAAAATAAAAAAGCTAACCAAATTACAAATCAGAATTTCCTCATCTAATACCATTATATTCAGAAGTTTTATAATAATGCTCCTGTAAAAATAGTTTCTCAAATGAGTGAGTCAATTCCCCGACCCTCAGCCATGTGACAACCACTGATCTGCTTTTTTTGAGCATATGTGAGAGATGATCAGGTGACAACAATTCACAAGATGCTGCAAACTTTATTTCTCAATTTCATAAGGTTTCTTTTAGCCCCTAATCTGTGATAAATTTGAAGAAACATATTAGTTATGCTATTCGTATTATATAACTTGTTGGAAGGATGGAAGTGCATTCTAAATTCCTAAACAGACATAAATGTTTAAATACAATTAATGCTGAAACAAAAAAGATGAAGTTAGCTTGTCCTCCCAAAAAAGCAACAGCTGATTAGAAAAATAAAATCCATATAACTTAAATCAAAAGAAAATCTTAACTCTGTGGGCCTTGAGACAACCACAAATGCAGCCCCAACAGACGCCAATGGAACTATAAATCAAAAACGAGACATAGAGAAGAGGGAAACATACAATATATATGTTATTTTGTCTTTTAATCTATTCTGTAATCTTCTGATTTTGGTCAAGTATCCTGATTGCCTTTCTTTGAATGGGAATAAAGTTTGATCTTCTGAAGTGTTAGAAAAATATGAGCTATACCCTGGGGCTCAAAAATAAGCTTATACAGCTAAGGAAGTTAAAAGAACTGAAAATTTGTTCTAATTAGGCCCCTGCAGGCTGTGGAATTCTCTGACATGTGAACAACATCCACAAAACGTTGAATATGTTCTTACTCCTAGAATTAAGATTTTAAAAATTGAAAAGTGATTCTTATTTTACACAAAATTATCTCTTCTAAGTAATAAATATAATAAAACAGATACATACAAATGGACTTCAGAAATAAATTTTGCTTCTTGAGTCAGTATTTAATTTTCTACTTTCTCTACTGAGGTATCGATAAGCAATTACTAAGTTGTTTCATGATCCTTTATTTTATCTCATAATAACATTAACTCATTCACAGATCATACCTCTGGTGTTATATCTAAGAAGTCATTGCTAAATCTAAAGTCATTTAGATTTTCTCCTATGTTATCTTCTGTATGACGTTCTGAAAAAGGCAAAACTATGGAGACAATAAAAATATCATTGGTTGCTGAGATTAGGGAGGAGTGAGGGATTAATATGCTGAACACAGGGGACTTTTAGGGCACAAAAAATACTCTGCATGTTACTATAAATGTGAATACATGCCATTACCTATTTATTCAAACCCATAGAATGTACACCACCAAGAGTGAACCCTAATGTAAACTAGGAATTGTGCATGATAGTGATGTGTCAAAGTAGGTTCATCAGCTGTAACAAGTATATCACTCTCGGGGGAGATGTTGATAATGGGGAGTGTGTGTATGTGCTGGGGCAGGGCACATAGGGGAAATCTCTGTACCTTCCTCTTCACTTTGCTGTAAACCTAAAACTGTTCTAAGAAATAAAATTTATTTAAAAATAAGAAAATGGCCGGGCGCGGTGGCTCACGCCTGTAATCCTAGCTCTGGGAGGCCGAGGCGGGTGGATCGCTCAAGGTCAGGAGTTCGAGACCAGCCTGAGCAAGAGTGAGACCCCGTCTCTACTAAAAATAGAAAGAAATTATCTGGCCAACTAAAAATATATATACAAAAAAATTAGCCGGGCATGGTGGCTCATGCCTGTAGTCCCAGCTACTCGGGAGGCTGAGGCAGTAGGATCGCTTAAGCCCAGGAGTCTGAGGTTGCTGTGAGCTAGGCTGATGCCACGGCACTCACTCTAGCCCGGGCAACAAAGTGAGACTCTGTCTCAAAAAAAAAAAATAAATAAATAAATAAATAAATAAATAAAAAATAAAAAAAATAAAAATAAGAAAATGGAAAGCCATACCACAAAAAATTGATAATGTGAAATTTATTTTGCTTTTAAAAATTTATTGAAATCAGTCATAATATTTATATTTTCATAATGAAATCTCTTTTTGAGATCTACAGAGTATTATGGTAATGAAAATAAATGAAGAAAAATGGATGGATATGTGTGAAAAAAACACAATTATCAGGAGAACTACATAGAATATTATACAATTTTAATGAAGATCAAAACAGCAATATAAATAATAGTGTTTTTAATTTCTTATATGTGTGGTAAATGTAAACGAAAGTTTACAACACTACATAGTGTATGATACCATTTTTGTAAACTCCAAATAGAAAACTAACAATGTGATATTATCAAATATAACAAATGTGTACATATACATATATATATATAAAGAAGCAGTGGAATTATAAACAAAATTCAGACTAAGGAGGAGCACATGGATATTCACAATGGCCCTTGGCTCATTCTATTTTGTAGTGGGGTTGGGGGATGCTTAGCTAATTAAGTTATTGTATACATGAATTGACATATAGTCTATTGTTATGGATTAATATTATACAATTTTTTTAAATACTCTGATGTGGAACTCTAATGTCCTCTTGGCTAATATTTTAAACAGTGTCAGTGCTGCAAAGCCTTTAAAAAAATTTAAAAAAAAACCCTCCAGTTCTTACTTGTTAAAAATTTAAAACTATTGATACTGATTCAGTATTGCCTTGTTCTAGTCCATGTATTTCTGACCACCTGCACAGGCCTCTCTGAGTTTCCCCCTGTAAGCTGAACCCCTTTGTGTCACCTCATATGTCTAGCTGCTCTTGTGGTTGCATTAGCTTTCCTCTCCTTGACCTACCTGATCGGGGAGTTGTGACTTCAAACACAAGAAATGTGACTAAAATAATTTTCCAGATTTTCTAACTTTCAGGCTTGTAAATCATTTTACTCTTAAAGGAAAACTCAAATTTCCTGATTCATAATAATATTTACCTTTAGATATCCTTTCTATTTTTTCTTTTTCACACAATTAAGGATCTATACATTTTAGAATGAGTTCTTTGATACCTTAAAAAAAAAAAACCTCCTGATTTTACAGTATAGTTTCAATCAAGTTGCTCTTATTTGAATTATAATGTTTTGCTCCTACCTGTACCTTTTACATGGATATCAACTTCCTGAACAACCTGCCCCCGTATTAGGTAGCATGCAGCCCTTGGGTTATCACTAAACAATCAACTTTGATGCATATTATCAGCATGTAATTACAATCTGTTTAATTTAGCCAAAAACCATTTTAGTTTCGATATTAACACTTTTCTAAATTAAGAAAATGACTGACCTTATTTAAAGTTACTAAGATTTAAATGAAGTATAAATATATAGGATCAATATAAATCTGACTCTAAGTAATTATATAAAATGTTTTTGCAAAATATTGAGAGATTTCCACAGAAATTCTATTTTAAAATATGAAACATACATTGCCCAAGTAGTAAAACTTTTTTCTACTCTAAAATTATGGAAATAAAATAAATAAATAAAAATAGTGACCTTCATTTAAATCATCCTCTGGCATGTAACAGCTGATACATGTATGTTAGAAAAATGATTTTTAAACTTTCATAATAAAAGACCTCTTAACCTTATCACTACTTGTTTGACAATTGAATAATATTAGTGAGAAGAAAATGAACAGATTTAATGAGCTTAATGGGATGCTATATTAATCAGAAGTAATTATAACACCCAATTATGATAATTCAATCTCAAAAGGTCTATGAAGGAGACATATAAAAAATAAAATTAAGCATCCAAAACACTTAAAAGCAAAGAAACAAAAGAGCAAGAAAATATGGCACACTTTTAACACCTTTACCTTAACCCAAAGTACTTCGGAGATTGCCATATTTTATTCTGACATAGTGTTATTAACATATCAAAATGAATAGATTAAAAAGTTGATGAAATGGACCAAGTATTTAGAAAACATATAAAACAGAAAATTCACCTATGATTCTAACAGTGTACAGAAAATCAACAGAAATCAAGACCCAAAATACAGTAATTCTGTCTGAACCCTGTGCACATAGTAGCCAGGCATATGCTATTAATATCATGTTTTCTCAGTTCCCATCAAAACCCCTGCAGGTAATCTGCCATGATAATATGCTTTTACCTTCCAGACTACTTAAAGTTGTTTCATGGTTATATTTTGTATTTTTACAGATTTACTTTATATTCTTTCTTAGAGAATTGTATGATATATTTAGGACATGATATTCCCTTTTCTCCTATACGGATAGTGAATAAAATGTATGAGCAAAATAAAGACTTTAAATGTATCCATGCTTTAAAAGTAAATAACATCAAATGAAATTGTGCTAGGTTTGCATTTTTGGACATCTTTTTCTCTCTCAAAACATTCTCCCTGGGTAATTTGCTTCATTCTATATAATCAATTATATTTATACATTGATGAATCTCAAATATTTATTATAATTTTCTCCTAAACTTAGACCCATGTTCTTAGTAGCTATGGAAACTTTCACCTTATAGGTCCCTCAATTTTGGTCCTGTCTAAAATTGAATTAATCATCTTTCTTTAGATATCTTATTGTTTTTGATGATTACCTAAGCATTTGGAAAGGCCATTAAATATATTGGTGTATCCATTAACCTGGGAATAACCCTTGAAACCTCTTTACTATCACCTTCCAACCTTTGCAGACATCCTTCTACTCTGGATATTATAATCCACCATCCAAATAGCTCTTCAGGGCTGAAGGACCTAGCTGCTACAAATGCTGCCAGTCATCAGCTGTCAGCTCTCTTCAGGGATTGCTCCCAGCTGAAAAGACCTCTCCAAGCTCACTGCCCTTTGCTAGGGCCAGCCTTCATCCAGGGACTAATCTATGTGTGGATGCAAAGCCCAGGCACTTTCAGTCCAGCCCAGGACAACTCTAAATGACCAACTCAGTCACAGCTAAATCCATTCTTAATGTGGCATCACAGCCACCCAGCCTAACTTTACCCTCTGCCCAATCCTACTTCTGTCTTTTACCCCCCTGGTGTTATTTATTCTCAAGAATGCTTCCTAATTACTTTTCTAAACATTCCTTGTCATCTCAAAATTGGCTTCCCGGGAAAGTCAATATGCAACATCTGACGATTCAATTTCCCAACTAAATTTCAACTGTGTCCAATTTTCTCCAAATCTACTTTCCACACCCAAACATCTTAGGTTCATCTCTCACCTAGAACTCTGCTTTCCACCTTAACTTTTCACTCCTCTGTCATCAGTTTTCCTTTCTTCAAAGTGGAGCATCACAAATGTTAATCTAATTATATTAGCTCCATGAATGAAAATTTGTTTTTAGTTTTCCATTGGCTTTAAGATAATGTCCAATTTCTCTAACATGGCTTTTCATCATCTGGTCCCCACTGAGATTACCTTTCAAGGCTATTTTGAATTATCTTTTTATCTCACAGATCCTCCCCCTCTTCTCCTAAGCACTGTTTTTGCTCCAGAAATTATGAACTTGTACTGTTTATTTTATAAAGTAATGTAATTAGCAACATAATAATAATAATAATATAATATAGTGTAATGTAGTTTAGGGATCCTGACTCAGAAGGCTGTCAGACTTGGGATTCATAGCTAAGTAAACAACTTAAGCTTCATGACTTCTAGCAAGTTAATTTACCTCCTTATAGCACATTAGCTGTATTTCTAAGATGACAATAATAAAAATTACTTCAAAGAATTGTTGAATGATTAGATACAATTAAGAAGATAGATCAGAAAGTACAAAATGAGATCTACTGCCAGTGAAAGTGCTAGATAAACTGCCCAGCACAAATTCAATAACCAGTATGTTAGCTTTCTGCATCGTCATCATCATCTTCAGGCATGACTTTCCCATCTGATAAAGGCTCAAACCCTTTGAGTGCTAGCTTGTCATTTTTACTAAACCTCAGGTTAAGTGACAATTCTCTGGGAGCACTTTCTTGACTGACTCAGGTTATTTGTAGTGAATATGTGGTCCCATTTCACATTATCTTTTTCTTATGTTAATATTTAAAGTTACTAATTAAATTATCTCACTAGGTCATAAATCGCATTTGTTTTTTCTTTGAATATAGGGCCTAAGATAGTATCTGTTTCATAGCTGAAATTTAACAAATATTTCTTTCAGTGACAATGATTGAAACAATGCATTTTCCATACACATTTTCCTAGCAAAGGCCTTTCTGAGATAGATTCCAATAGCATGTCGAGTGTTTCTAAGTGAACACCACCTAATGATATAATTCCTTAAGAAAAAATTCAAATATAATTATATTAATATTTTGTGATAAATTATATTTATTTTAAATCAATGCTAGCTTTTAGATTCAAAATAAAATATAGATTGAAGAAGAATACAGGTACAAAAAACACATATCTATTCAGTTGGATAAATGCTTTATAATTCAGATCTCTATGATAGTGGTTCTCAGCCAGGGGTACAGGGAGGGGTATGCAGCTCGAGCACATTTGACAATTTCTGAAGACATTTTTAGTTGTCATAACTTTAGAGGAAAGTAAGTGCTACTGGCATCTAGAGGACAAAGACCAGGGATGTTGTTCATAATCTACAATGCACAAGACAGCCTGGTACACTGAAGAATTATCTCACTGAAAATATCAGTAGCACTAAGGCTGAGTAAGTCTGCACTACGGTAATGAAACCAGAATTTGAAGAAAGACAAGATAAAAATTCAAAATGCCCAGAGTATGTTGTGGGATGACAGATTTTTAATGAGATATTTTTAAGAACAGGACAGAGATTGCACTAATTTGCAGTCCGACTAGCAGTGTAAGAGTGTTTCTATCTCTCTACATCTTTGCCAGCATTTGTTGTTTTGGGATTTTTTGATAAAGGCCAATCTCACGAGGGTTAGGAGATATCTCATTGTGATTTTAATTTGCATTTCTCTAATGATTAGAGAGTCCTCAAAGAGCTAAAAATAGAAATACCATTTGATCCAGCAATAGCACTATTAGGCATCTACCCAAAAGAGCAAAAGTCATTCTATAATAAAGATATCTGCATCCAAATGTTTATGGCAGCACAATTCACTGTTGCAAGGATGTGGAAATAACCCAAGCACCCATCAATTTGTGAGTGGATTAATAAAATTTGGTATATGTATACAATGGAATATTACTCAATTATAAGAAATGGTACCTCTTATATTTTCCTGGATAGAGCTTGAGCCCATCCTCCAAAGTGAGGTATCACAAGAATGGAAGAATAGGCACCACATGTACTCACCATCAAATTGGCACTAACTGATCAACACTATGGTGCTCACACGGTAGTAATGCTCTTCAGGATTGGGGGTTTGGGGGTGGGTAAACTCACAACTAATGGACACGGTGAGCATTGTTGGGGGGAGAGGGAATGCCTCAAATCATGGTTTGGGTGTGGCAAAGTCATAACATGTAACCAAAATGTTTGTACCCCCATAATATCCTGAATTAAATAAGTAAATAAAAAAAACAGTACAGTGATACTCTTTCTTGAAGCAAAGAACATGTATGTGCCTTGAAGTGAGGACATGGCTTACTGTCCCTGAAAAAGTCATTCCAATAATTTTAAAATTAAATGAATGTGAAAGTTAATGTGTATATATGTACTTCAAAAAGAAAAGAAATAGATATGAATAAAATTATTAAATTAGAACACCTGACAAGGCAAATAAGTAAATGAGGTCATATTACATGGTATATATGATTCTTTTCACAAGACACACACCATCAAATGTGTTATCCAATCTCATACTGAAAAATTAAAGCAAACCGTTGCCACCACATCATTTAGGAGAAAGTCCTATAATGTAATATTAATCGAATTGTAGAACCATTTTCTCAATAGAGTAATTATAAAGGAAATTTTAACATGTTAAGGGGTGGGCTAGTTTTATCTTTTTAAAAAGTTCTTTTATGAAACTGGCTATGACCAGGTTGAACGAATGTCTGTGTAGGTGGACAGCTTACATGAAATCCTGTATTAGGTAACAGAAGTACTATTTCGGGGCTGGAATATTTCCCCATTGATCCTAATATAATTCATATATAAGTCCTTTCTGATCATTGACAGCTAATATGGCTTAGCTAAGTCCAGATGAAATGGCAAGTTAATGAAAAGGTAGAGCTATGTGCAAACAAAGCTAAGCCAGATTTTCCCTTTCAAAGCAAAGTAGATATTTGAGACAATTATGAGAAATTTCTAAATTTTTAGATATATGTATATTTATACTGTAAAATGTGTTTATTATCAAATAATCATATATATCTCTTTAGCTTTCAATTGTTAATGTTTTGAATATTTATTTTCTCTAATATTAATGTAAAATGTGGATATAACTATATTCTATGATCATTGGTAGATTTTGGTTAAAACCGTATAGAAACTCACTTCTTTCTTATGGTTTAAATGTTCAATAAAAATGAAAACATTATTATCTCACCTAGCAGAGCATTCTCAAATACTTAAAATTAAATATTGACACTTAAGTTTGCATGTTATATTCCAAAGATCATCAGGATTTTATAAATTATAAACAATGCTCCCTGGTTAATCATGAGAAAAATCTAAATACTTTTTTTAGACAACAGGAAATGAATAATTTTCAGTGAGATACAGAAAGGTTTGTTGTCTCACCTTGCAACAGAACATCCAGTTGACTCTAATTTTCTTTAAAATTCCAAAACACCTGAAGTCTGTTGTATGTAGACAGTCTACAAATAATCCCTGTTGAATAAAAAATAATAATAAAGTCATTATATTATTTTTTTAAAGAAGAATTCAACTGGGAAAGGGAATTGTACTTTGAGAAAGCCGCCAGAATCAATATATCGTGGAAACTATGCCACAGGAAGTTTTCTCATTCACTTGAAGTCTCAAAAAGTATACCATATGATCTTTAGTGTTGTGTTTGTATGTTCTCCCACTCTAATTTTCTTCATCACTTGACCTTTGCTTGTTCTGATTGTCATATATCACCACATTCCCTAAATGTCACCAGCACTACTGCTGTTTGCCTGTGTTACTCCCACTGAATCCTACACTTCTTGAAGTAGACAGATACTTCTGCTAGGTACTATTACAACTTCTCCTTGATTCAGTGCATCTGCTAAAGTCTCACTTTTTATGCTCAGTATTACTTCCTTAAACAAAACCCTCTCACTCAGGCTTGTCTGCCAACCGTCTTTCTTGCTCCACTGCTACTTGCACTTAACTTCTGCTAATGTCCTCCTGCAAACTTTGCAGTCCTATGGCTCTGCTGTGCACTACAGTGAAGTGGGAGAAATATCCCTTCTCTTCCTTACCACTGTTTTAATTTTGTTTTACTTCCTATCAAGGAGTTATAGCCAAACAGCCAAATATCCAAAAGTAGTAAAACTATATGTCCTTTATTTAAAAATAAATCCTTCCAGCCCTAGCTGTTTCTCAAGACATAAACACAAGTCCATTGGGAGTTAAACAAGAGAAAAAGCAGTGTTAGATGTCAGGTGGTCTTCCTAAAACTTTGTCACCCAGTTTACATGGCAATATGTAGCAGCACACAAAGGCAAAGCTTGCTTCTGGTACATTAGGGACCATTAGCCAGGCAGGGCCTTTCTGCTGCTTTGCTCTTATGTCTTCAGAAATGAATCACACGAGCCTTCTAATTTTGGGAAAATACTGTATTTGTTTTGTTCAAACATTGCAGAAGCTTATATAAAGAAACACAACCGTGTGTTAACTTGAATCTGAAGTTTCCAATATTCAAATCCAAAACCTATGCTACACTTATCTCCTGGGCCAGTTCAGGTGACTGAGTCCCTTAGTCCCACCAGCTCTAGGTAGGAAGCAGAACCAGAAAACAGCCTGTCTAGGCATATTCTAATATGCATCCTCTGTCACTCTACTAATTATTAGCAGTGGGAGGAATGATACGATTAGACATCTAGGCTTTAAAATTTTATACTTCAGCTTTTAAGGATCTTGGGATTTACTCAAAGTCTCAAAGTAAATGGTCTTCATATTTTCAATGCCCTACTAGAGCCTCTTATGTCCTTTCCTGGAGCAGGGTTTGATTTTTGAGCCAGATTTATTAACTGACTCTTTTCCTTTAGGATATATGTTCTTCCAGTTTCTTTAGGATGTTTTTATTTCCTAGTTCAATATCAGTCTCTGAGACCTGTTAAAGCTGGAATCTTCTTTGGACATTATGCTTATTAAACTAAAGATGCATGTTTGTTCTAGTGCTACTGATGTTTCTCTAACTTTGTAATAGAAAAGAAGAAAGAATAAAAGCCATGAGTAAATTTGATTCGGAGCTTTTCAAATTGACTAGAAGATGGGATTCTTCAGCATGACTTATTATCTCTTTAGCAAATCAAGTTAGGGAGGAAGATCATAGAAAACTGAAATGTCAATTCAATTGGCAAATGTGACAGCTGTAATTATGGTGAGATTAACTGTATTTTCAAATAGAAAAAAACCAAGCTGCAGTATATTATATACTGTTCTTATTTAAAATTGATAGCAACCTAGAGAAACTTATGAATTTTTAAAATGACTTTAATTGGCTCATTTCACCTCAGGAAGTCAATGTTTGTTAAATTATTAAGAAAAGACATCATATAATGACATGGGTCAAGTTCTATTACAAAATGTCTTTACAATAAAATGTTCACTACAATGGGTATATTTTCAATGCACAACTTAATGAACTAGAATACTTTTGGGGGGTCTTAAATAATAAAATAAAATATACTGTTAAATCAGCATGAGAAATACTTTTTAACAAACTGCTAAAAATTCTCATATCTCCCTTTCATTCTCTCCTTTATTAACCTTTCTTCAAATATTAAAAATAAGATGTGTGACACAGACCTTAAGTGGAACACTTTTACCTTTATGGAAAATTACACTAATCATATTCTCTTGCCCATTTACCTAAACCATCTTTTCTCATAGTAATACAATGACATTATCTCCTTTTTAATATCTTAGGAACAAAATATGCAGCTGAAGCATTTCCTCAAAAAAAAAGGATGTCAGCATGAGAACTGATATGTTTATCTGAGTATATCTCTGATGCTCTGTAAATAGGCTTTGGAAAAATCAAATATAGAATCTGAGATATTAAGTTATTAAAAACTAAGTCATGTGAAATTAAGAAGTCTTACTTGACATCCATATATAACTTTGGGATGGTATTATTTTATGTGTATGTGTACATTTGAAATTTTAATGAAAAGAATTTCTAATTTTTATTAAATTATCAAAGCAGTCAAGTGGCAGAAAAAGATTAAAAAATTCTCTCAGTCATTTCTGAAGTGAGACACTATCAATGCCCACTTTGATCAAATATTTCTTGAAGGTATTGAGATTTATAATAAACTTGTGATATAAAAGGTTTCAAGAGGTCTCAAATTATATAACATTTACGTAACACAGCATGGACAAGAGATGCACAGCAGCGATCTCATGACTTCTGGGTACAGGTTCTGACTTACCAGTCCCTCTGCACTCAGGGCAATAGTGGACCATGCAGGGTGGCTTACACCTGTAATCCTAGCATTTTGGGAGGCTCAAGCAGGAAGATTGCTTGAAGCCAGGAGTTTGAGACTAGCCTGAGCAAAAGCAAGACCCTGTGTCCACAAAAAATAGAAAAATTAGCCAGGCATGGTGGTGCATTCCTGTAGTCCTAGCTACTTAGGAAGCTGAGGCAGGAGAATTGATTGAGCCCAGGAGTTGGAGGTTGCAGTGAGCTATGATGATGGCACTGCACAACTCTCTAACCTGGGCGACACAGCAAGACCCTGTCTCAAAAAAAAAAAAAAGAAAGAAAGAAAGAAAAGAAAAAAATGACAATAGTGGTCATGGGAAATAAAACCGAGGGGGCACAGGACATCTTATCTCAGAAAAGCCATCAGCTCAGAGGTCCCCCATAAAAATGACTAGCCCTCATTCTCTGCTACAGCTATATCTCAGTAATTCTGGTTATTCTTTGCTCAATAAACAATCCTTAAAATAAGGTAATATTGCATAGCTTAGTACTTGGTCATTAGCCAGATTCTCATTTATCTTGAACTCCATGTACTCTCATAAATTTCTTATAGGACTGCAAAGAGAAATCACCAAGTTATTGGCCTATTAGCCAAGATAAGATTTGGAGACAAATCCTTAATAGTTCATGTTGCCTTCTTTGTGACAAATACCTGCAACATCTTCAAGAGAAAGAGACAGTACTAGCCTTATCAAGGAAGAGTTGACCATGTCCCCATTTTCAGAAAATTTAGAGGAATCTGGAGATTAAGGATTTTCAAAAGCTTAAACCCAGATGTCCTTATCTCAAATGCAGGATCTTTATCTTTTCTAATTTTAGTGCTGCCCTGACCATTGCAGACCTGTCTAGACAGAGAACATCACATTTGTCAGAGTTCTTCTTTCCTTATGGTTAGATTCTCTCAACTTTTTCCTGCCTTTAAGCTGTAGGGCCGCTCTGATCTTTTTATATGGCACCAAGAAAGTCCAATGCTTTTCCCACTGAAATTTGAATTAATGAATGATCATCCTCCACTTTTCATTATTTTTCTTCATGGTATAAATTGCCCCCATAAACATCCATAGGATCTGCATGCTATTTTATAGTGCCCGGATAGGGACTTCCCTTGTGGTTCAGAGGTCACCATGAAACCACTTTGATCAGACAATTGGGAGTCACATGACCTAAGCCTTAACTACCATGTGAGTTCTAGGTTACTTTCTGGACTTTATGATAACCATGTGGCTTGGCCATGGGCTAGAGAGTCCTCCGTATTCTTTTGCAGCTGGAGTCCCAAGTTCTGATTGGCAGATGTGTAGAGTATTCCCTCTTCCCCCACATATGGAGAATTAGGGTTGGGCAGGACCAAGATGGGGGCAACAGCATGACTTTCATCCCTAAGAGACCTGGAATCCCTCACTATCTACCTAACAAGTTAGGTCAGTTAATACCACTTTGATGATGAGTACCTGTGGTGCTTGTTTTTCCATTCTTGTGATACTTCACTTAGTAGAATGGGCTCCAACTCTATCCAGAATAATACAAGAGGTGCTAGATCACCATTGGTTTTTGTAGCTGAGTAGACCTCTATGGTATACATATACCACATTTTATTAATTCACTCATGTATTGATGGGCACTTGGGTTGTTTCCACATCTTTGCAATTGTGAATTGTGCTGCTATAAACATTCTAGTGCAGATGTCTTTTTTTATAGAATGTCTTTTTATCCTTTGGGTAGATGCCCAGTAATGGGATTGCTGGGTCAAATGGTAGTTCTACTTGTAGCTCTTTGAGGTATCTCCATATTACTTTCCACAGAGGTTGTACTAGTTTGCAGTCCCAACAGCAGTGTAGGACTGTTCCTGTCTCTCCTGGATAGTTACATGCAGAAAATTGAAACAGGATCCCCACCTTTCACCTCTTACAAAAATCAATTCAAGGTGGATAACAGACTTAAACCTAAGGCATGAAACCTTAAGAATTCTAGAAGAAGATGTTGGGAAGACCCTTTCAGACATTGGCTTAGGCAAAGAATTTTTGAAGAAGACCCCTGAAGCAATCACAGCAGCAACAAAAATAAATAAATGGGACCTGATCAAATTAAAAAGCTTTTGCACAACCAAGGAAACTATCATTAGAGCGAATAGACACCCTACAGAATGGGAGAAAATATTTTTTCTTTACACATCCAGTAAAGGGCTGACAACAAGAATCTATATAGAACTTTAAAAAATCAACAAGAAAAAGTCAAACAACCCATCAATAAACGGGCAAAGGACATAAACAGAAAGTTTTCAAAAGAAGAAAAAATAATAGCCAGCAAACATATAAAAAAATGCTCAACATCTCTAATCATTAGAGAAATGCAAATCAAAACCACAATGAGATATCACCTAACCCCAGTGAGACTGGCTTCTATCAAAAAATCCCAAAACAACAAATGGTGGCAGGGATGTGGAGAGACAGGAACATTTTCACACTGTTGGTGGGACTGCAAATTAGTGCAACCTCTATGGAAAAGAATTTGGAGATACCTCAAAGAACTAAAAATAGAAATATCATTCAATCCAGCAATAGCACTATTAGGCATCTACCCAAAAGAGCAAAAGACGTTATATAATAAAGACATCTGCACCCAAATGTTTATGGCAGCACAATTCACTATTGCAAGGATGTAGAAACAATCCAAGTGCCTGTCAATTAATGAGTGGATTATTAAAATTTGGTGTATGTATACAATGGAATATTACTCAATTGTAAGAAATGACAGTGATCTAGCACCGCTTATATTTTCCTGGATTGAGCTTGAGCCCATCCTCTGAAGTGAGGTATCACAAGAATGGAAGAATAGGCTCCACGTGTACTTGCCATCAAATTGGCACTAACTGATCAGCACTATGGTGCTCACACGGTAGTAATATTCTTCAGAGATTAGGGGGTTGGGGTGGGTAAACTCACTACTAATGGACACAGTGAGCACTGTAGCGGGGAAAAGTCATGACTCAAATCATGGTTTGGGTGTGGCAAAGTCATAACATGTAACCAGAATGTTTGTACCCCCATAATATTCTGAAATAAATAAATCAACAAAATTGATAAGGAATTTTCTATAATAGTTTTTAAGAAAAAATTAAACATGCTGTTGTTAACAATAAAAAAAAAGAAATTGAAATATTAAAGAAAAATCAAACAGAACTCCTGATTTTAATCTATTGATCCATGGACCATCCTAGACATCTTCCCTTATTTAATCTGCCAAATATCACTTCAATAGTTAGCAAACTGATGCCAGTTACCACATCTGGCATCATTTATGTAATTGTTCAATTTCAGTATAATGTGCAGCAGTATCATAATTGTTAGCTGGCACCTTCATAGGAAATAATTTCATTAAGTGGAGTACAGCTTATATACACTTTCTTACTCTTCAGACTCTATTTCCAAAATTACTAACTCATCACCTTTTTCACCAGGTTGTTTTGTACATTTGTAATACCAGTTAGATTGTTGTGCCAATCTATGTATTCCATTCTATGATGTCCATGATCTTCTAAATGATTTTTATGAAGGTTGCATATAATAAGTTTTAATCTTTGTAGTGTAAAGTCCAATAGGTTTAGATAAATGAGTAGTATTATGTATCCATGATTATGGTATCATAGAGAAGTTTTATCACCCTAAAAACTCCCCTCTGTGTTACCTATTCAACCCTCATCTTACTCTCCTGAATCCCTGGGAATCACTGATATTTTTACTCTCTCTACATGTGCAATGATATCACATTGTTTTAATTTTTCATTCCATAATGACAAACAATGCAGAACATCATGATGTACATTTATTTGTCATTTGTATGTCTTATTTGGTGAGGCATGCATTCAGAACTTTTGGTCCTTTTTAAATTGTATTGTTTTCTTATTGCTTAGTATTGACATTTCTTTGTGCAATTTGGATTTTTCTACATTTTTGTCCAATCTTAACTTTGAATCCTATTGAAAAGAATTATTCCACAAATTTTACTTTCTAACAAAACCAAGTTATTGATAATTTCATCTCCCTAAAAGCCTATATTTGAGGTTTTTATTTACAGAAAGGTAACAGGAAAAAAGAAGAAGAAACTCCTAAATATAGAATTCTATTGAACAACAGCTGAATTACACGTACTATAGAAGTTGGTGAAACAAAGGTGGACATTAATTTAATGACCCAAATAGTTCTACCCAATAGTTCTATGGAAATGTTAATAACATTAAGGACATTAAGTATTCCAATTCACAGCATCTTCTCCCCTTTTAATTCAAATATTCTTTTTCCCCAAATGCCCTTCTCTTTCCATAGTATTAGCAGAAAAGTTATATAACTGCATTTGTAATAATTTCAAATGCTTTATTCCCTCTGCATATGTTTTATGCCAGATTTCTTGCTCTGTGCTTCATTATTACAGTTTTTTTCCTGCACACGTATCAGTAGAGATAATAGTCTTAAATTCTAAGGAACTCTTCTGTTTAACATACATCACCAGAAGCTTCCTTGGTTTGATTTTATGATTAAGCATTCAAGTCAAAATTATCAACAAAGAGTACCTGCTGCTTAGAATGGAGGTCAAGGAAGAGGTCCTAATCAGACGTAGAAAAACTCTGTATGTTTGAAATATTTGTAATGGGTTTAAACACTATTTTGAGAGATGTGTAAAGGAAACTATATGTCTTATATAATTGGCTTTCAAGGCCAGCAGTTACTTCTATAAATATATTGAACTGTAGTCCCTGTGATGTACATAGAAATGATTGAAAATGTGTACTTGAAACTAACCTGAAATTAAAATAAAATCCACCTATTATTGTTCAAAGATTTGCTTAGTAAGTTGAAGATCCTCATCCAGAAAACATAATAGAGACTCAGTTTAACAAGAGGCATTGTGTATAGTTCCGAAATATGTCAATTTATTATTATGTATAGAGATAAAGGAAGAAGTAACATTAAATAAATGGATTTATAATGAATCATTATAATTTAATAACTTTGTTGTGGCTTATGTAAAAATTAAACTATGACTCTGAAAATGAATTGCAAAAATTGCTATATGAAACACTGGCATTAATTGGTATGTAGTTGCATGTAGTTTATTGTTCTTATAATGACAACCAAAGAAAATATAAACATGTTTCATAAAAACATTTCATAGAATCACAGATGTTCTCAACATGAAAAATTACTATGAAATTGCCATTCAATTTAAGTACTTTAAAATGCATTAATACATAAAATATTATTTTGGATTAATATAAAACTATTGAACACATGTTGCTATTTAGATATTTAAAATCAATTCAATTTTTTAAAAGAATATGATATCACTGAGTAGTTTTAAATATATAAAATAGAGATTTCTGCTTCAGAGAACAGGGAATAGATGAAGAGAAGGCAGACAGGCTTGGGACCTTGAGATCCAAGAAACAACCCAATGGTGAGTTCCCTGGGTATTATTCTTGGTTCACATATCTCAGTCATATTGCAGAAGAAGGCAATAACCTGGAACCACCAAGAAGAATAGACAAAAAAGGTAACAACAAAAAAATTGTTCTTCTAGCCAAAGGGCCAAGAAAAAGTCAATGTAGAAAGACAGAAACATTTTAGACAGTAAGTGTTTTATTCTAGTGGAACACTACAAAACTGTGGCCCCAACCCAACCATGCCAGCAAAAGCTGAGAAGGAAACCTAGACTTCCACAGTCACCAGGTTGTATCTAGGCATCACAACTCCAACATTCTCCATTGAAGTAGTATCAGAAAAGGCTAAGTAGTGAGCCAGAACTTAAATTTGGTCAGTTAGTAGTAAAAAGTTCCATCTCACCTGTGGTGTCAGTGGAGACTGTATGGGGAGCCCATACTTTCAGTCCCAACTGCCAGTAATAAAGCCACTCACCTTCATTTTGCTGAGATGGTGCCAGTGGAGGTCTAGAGAAAAGTAGGGCTGTCATAAATGCCCAGCAGTAAGGAGTCTACCCCTCACCACATAGCGTCAAGGGGAGGCCAAGCAAGGCGTAGTAATAGGGCACTCCTGCACCTCTCAGACAGTGTGAGTCCTCGTAGGGAGCTGGAAGTCACATTCTCGCCTAGCAGTAATGAGGAGCACCTTTCCTTGATACCTTTCTCACTGATATCAAGGGAAGCTGAGTGGACCATCTGAACTTCCACCCCATACACAGTAACAAGGCAATGATCCAGTTACCCTACCAGAGAAGTGTCAGAGGAAACCAGCTAAAACAGAAAGTTTTACAAAGCTCCAGAGTCTCATACCATATCACACAGATGCCCAGGTTTCAGTATCTAATGATTTAATATATCTAATGATTTAATATATCAGAAACCATGATCATCTCAACAGCAATGAGAAAAAGACAATCACAGATCAACAGATGCCAAAATGAAGATGACAGAGATGTTAGAATTATCTGGCAGAGATTCTAAAGCAGCCGTCATTCAATGCTTCAATGAGAAATTATAAGCATGCTTGAAACAAATTAAAAAAATAGATTCTGCAAAGAAATAAAAAGTCACAGCAAAAATATAGAAGATATATGCCACTTGAAGTTCTGACTAGGGTGCAGGAAATGCAATATATGTAACCTAAACATTGGTACCCCCATAATATGCTGAAATAAAATATATATATATATATATATATATATATATATATATATATATATATATATATATATATATAAATAAGATATAACAAAGAACAAAGAGAAATTTTAAAATAAGTGAGGCAAGGGAAAGAATCACTGAATTAGAAGATGGAACAATATATATTACGAAACCATAACAATGGAGAGAAAATACACTGACAAAAAAGAAAAGAAAAAGATTCTTAGAGACTCTTGGGACTATAAGAAAAGAGCTAACTTTCCTTTCATTGAAGTCCTAGGAAAAAAAGAGAAAAAGGGTGCAACTGAAATCATCCCAAATTTGTCAAAATATATATGAGCTAAGCCAAACAAGATAAGCCCAAAGAAATGAATACCAAGACACACCATAGTAAAACTTCTAAAACTTAAAGGCAAAGGCAAAAACTTGAAAGCAATAAGATAGAGGCAATTTCTTACTTATAGAAGAAAAGCCGTTTGAATGACAGGGTATTTCTCATCAGAAATCATGGAGACCAGAGAAACTAGCACATTTGGAAATGCTGAAAGCAAAGAACTGTCAACCTAAACCCTATATCTACTGACAATATACTTCAAGAATGAAGGGTAAATTAAGACATTCTCAGCTGAACGATAACTAAGAAAATTTGTTACCAGAAAATTTTCCCTAAAAGAATAGCTGAGAGTTTTCTGAACTGAAATGAAATAAAAATATTCAGTCTTAGAGTATCAGAAATGAAGAAAGAACACAAAAAGAGCAAATTATGTATAAATTACTATACATTTTCTTTCATTTGTTTTCTAAACAAAGTTTGACTATTGGAGTAAAATTGCAACACTACTTCATGTAGTTCTAAATGTATAAGAGGACACATTTAAGATGGTTGTATTACAAACAGAAGGGCAAAAGTATGTAAAGGAAGTTAAGGTTTATACACTTTACTAAACCTGGTAAAATGTCTATGCCAGTAGATTGTGATGTTATAAATACATAATATCTAGCTGGGCGTGGAGACTCACGCCTGTGGGCGTGG
This sequence comes from Lemur catta, assembly GCF_020740605.2. Classification (NCBI taxonomy): domain Eukaryota; kingdom Metazoa; phylum Chordata; class Mammalia; order Primates; family Lemuridae; genus Lemur; species Lemur catta. The sequence continues at coordinate 39,502,092 of NC_059137.1, read as the reverse complement.
AGGCTCACGCACTCTGGGAGGCTGAGGTGGGAGGATTGCTTGAGGTCAGGAGTTCGAGGCCAGCTTGAGCAAAAGTGAGACCCTGTCTCTACTGAAAATAGAAAGAAATGAGCTGGACAACTAAAAATATACAGAAAAAATTAGCCAGGCATGGTGGCGCATGCCTGTAGTCTCAGATACTCAAGAGGCTGAGGCAAAAGGATGGCTTACACCCAGGAGTTTGAGGTTGCTGTGAGGTAGGCTGGCACCATGGCACTCTAGCCCAGGCAACAGAGCAAGACTCTGTCTCCAAAAAAAACAAAAAACATACATAATATCTAGAGCAACCACTAAAAGCTATATAAAGAAATACATATAAAAACATGGTAGATAAAATGAAAATGGAATTAAAATAACTAAGAAACCCATAGAAAGCAGCTTTATTTGTAACAGCCAGTAACTGGAAACAATCCCGTGCCCAGCAATGGGTGAATGATTGAGCAAACTGGAGCATGCATATCATGGAATACTACTCAACAATAAAATGAAGTAACTATTTATACCAAAAACAACTTGGATAGATCCCCAGAGAATTATACTGAATGGAAAAAAATCAATCTAAAAAGATTATATATTGTATGTTCAATTTATATAACATTTCTGAAATGACAAAATTAAAGCAATGACAAATAGATTAGTGCTTGGCAGAGTTTAAGAGTTTAGCTATGGGTGGGTTAGGCAGGAAGTGGGGGTGGCTATCAAAGAGCAACAGAAGAGATCCTCCTATGATTACAAAATTGTTCTGTATCAAAGTTAATATCCTGGTTGTGATACTATATCATAGATTTGTAATATGTTACCATTGGGAGAAAATGGGTAAATGATATAAAGAATCTTTTCCTCTTATTTTGTGAATTTAAATTATTCCTAAATAAAAAGTTTAATTTAAAAAATAGAATCAAATATATAGTGATATGAGACAACTACACACACTCAGAGATTCAAGCACAATTTCTATTTCAGTGGATTATTATGAATCATGAATTTCATATGTAATTAATTTTATTGATTATAACTACTGTTTGGAAATCTACTTCTTTCAGTACCCCTGGATATATAATAATTATGGAACAAACAGCATGGTGATAAAAGTATAAATATAGTTATTAGAAGTTATCATAACGGTTACATTGTGAGTGAACAGGAAAATTGAAACTATCTTGCTAAAAGCCCAACATTAATATATATAGCAAATGAAATATATAGAGAGCACATTGTTTTCTTAAGCCCCATTGAAAAACATCATATCCAGGCTGTCAGAATGCATGTGTCTCTGGAATTCATGATAGCCCCTCTGTTATGTGTTTGTCTAGCTCCTCATAATTTATAGTTTTTGATAAGCATTCAGTTCCTTTTTTTCTATGTATCTTCACTTTAGTTTATTCATATTAGCACCATCTTATTCTTACACACCATCATGCCATCATCATAATATTTTGTTGCCGTTTGCTTTTTGCTTGTTTTGTTTTCTTCTCACTATGAATTTACATGAATTCTTCTCTCTGTTAGTTCAATCACCTGTTCCCATGTCACATTCCTTGTCATATTGCAATCCCGGTAACTGCAGTCACAAAATTGCTAATCCCCTACTAAAGCTATGTACATAAATATAGAAAAGTTGGACATAAACTTTATGTAGACAATTACATACATGTAAAATGACCTTAAGCTTCAGAGAACAAATTTTGACATGGTAATAAATTAACATTTTTCCTCTGATTGCACCCCCTGCTTTGACACACACTGATTTAAATGTGTCTTGTCCTGTGTGTTTTTAACTATTTAGCAGTAGATTCAATTAGTTCCAGTTGATTTTGTAGCTGGGGATAAATTATGCAGCTATTTACATCAAAGCATGGATTTCTATGAAAATGCTTCTCAACTGTAAGATGCTATATAAGCATGAACACAAGATTTTAATGCTATTTTCATCTGCTTTAATCAACTGATGTAAAGCCTCAATGAAAAACAAAAAAGTATACAAGATACAACATATTAGTAGTCATATTATTATTGTATCTGTGGCTTTATTTAGAGATATATAACTTGCATTTGGGGTTTTATCAATACATAATAGATTTTTGTTGCTTTTAAACCCATATTATGAAAACAGCAACAACAAAAATTTATTATTTTACAGAGACCATAAGGAAGTAACTGCTATAAAGGAGTTGAGAAAGCTTTCCTTCTTCAGCTTCATAGTACAAGGGCTTTTAATCTGGGTCTCTTGTGATAGGTTTACCAGAATGATGAATCAGTAAGAGAGTGTCCATTAATCTCCCAATTCATTTGAGCCAACTTTGTGTGTTTGTGAAGTAAAGAAACAACTGAGTGAGACTAGATAGTCTTGAGAGCAGCAGTTTCAGGAATACTCAAAGCATAGCCCGTAGAACCATAAATCTTAATTTAAATGAACAAACATAATAAAGTAAAACAAACAAGCAAATAAAAACATCCCAGTGATAGAAACACAAATTAAAATTATAGTGCCTTTCTAATTGTGACATATATTATTACACAGAGATGGAATGGATTCAAAATTCAAGTGGAGAATTGATGTGAACACATCAAAAGTTAATACGATTATTCTTTTGCGTACTGTGATTTTTAAACTGGAATTTATAAAAATTGGGAAAGTAAAAACAGAGTGCTGAATTAAAAAAAAAATACATTTGTAGGCATGTCAGCAAATTCAAATGGAATCTAAAGTGATGAATCACATTCTTTTCCTACAAAAAAAAAAAGAAATTTAAATTAAGTAAACAGAAATGTCTCCTATGAAAAATTTAGCCTTTGATCTGTATTTCCACAATAATTTTTCTATGTAAGTTGAGGAGACTTTTTTAAAATTCACATTTCCAGGTTTGATCCCCATGATTTTGATTCAGGGAACACAGAGTGGGTATTTGGGAGTCTGCATTTTTGACAGACTTCTCTGGTAGTGATGCTGGTAGACAGGCAAGTTTAGAAACTACTGACAATACATGAAATTCTAGGGAAAAGAACATGAAAGCATAGATTTTCAATTAATGGGCAAATTAGAGATAAAGGAGAGAGAACGAAGCACATTTTATTTGAAAAATTCAAAAAAAGATAAATGGAAAGTTTTTCTTCCCCACAGTTTAAGTAGAAAAGGGTATACATTCATTTTCCCTTTTTAATCCACAGTGAAAAATTCATACGTACACATGCGTGTGTACAGTCATAGACAATTTCTCAACGATTATGTCCATTATACTAATATATGCTAATGGAATGTCTTGGTACAAATCACGGACTGGAAATCTAAGACATGCTTATCATATCTCACAGAAGCACAGATATAACATGGCAGAACTATAGGAAGGTATGAACTACACAATTTATAGTATACATCTTCCCACATTCTGTCAACACTAAATTCTGCCCTCAAGCTCCCTCACAGACAAGTCACATATTTGTATTCCTTCACCCTTCCATTTTAGTACCCATTCCATCTGCCTCTCTATTGGTTGTTAACTTATTTCCTCCAGAAGGGATCACTAACTGTTAACATTCTAGAATATTTGCATTTTGCATAGAGGCACTTTGAGAACATGTGTGGTTTTGGAGGGAAGCCAAGTCAGACAACTTGCACAATGCACTTGGCCCAGATACTTTTTATAGCAGTTTCTTCTTTAGACATGAATATGCTTGTGTCGCTTCTAATTAGCATCATCCCTAAATACAAAAACTCTTCACCTCTCTTTAACACAAAAAGATATTCACCTCTGTGCTCATGAAATTGTGAATATATACAATCAAACTTTTTCATAGTCTAGTACATATGAAGGCCAATGTTGTAGTTAACAGGTATGCAATGAACACACATTCTGGTTCTGACACCAGTCATGGCATTGGTCATGACCAAACAGATAAGTCATGCCAATTATTAATACGTTAAGACTCCCCTTTGTCAGTGATGGAAAAATCCAACCTAAACTGGCCTATGCAAAAATGAATTTATTTGCTTAAATGATTGATATTTTTATGGGTATCTAGTTTCAGGTTTGGCTTATTCTAATTAATATTTTCAGGATATCATATTGTTCTGTTTCAGTCCCCTTAGCTCTTGGCTTTATTATAGGTTTCTATGTGATGACTTTTTTGCAGCTATAGGTTTACATTTTGACAAGTTTACTTTAGCCAAAAAGACAATAAGCCTCTATGTTAAAAGATCCAACCTAAGTCTAGGTAGGTCTTATCATCGCTGAATATGTCAAATGCTCAACCTGAATCTAATCTCTAGTGCCACAGGAAAAATAAACTATTTGTTTGTTTCATCAAACCCATAGCCCTTGTTCATTTCTGGAGTTTCGAAGTAGAGTAGCTGTACATACAATTCATTAATTAAAATTGGAGGATGATGTGGTATACACAGAAGAATTTGAATACTGTTCACCAGAAGAGTGTTTGAATTAGCACTGCAGTGGCAGATAGCTGGCATCCACACTAGCACTAGCCCAAACCCAAACATGGCAGGCATTTCTATTATTCCTGGACCCTTTGCTGTTGCATTCAGAATTTATCTCATAATTCTGTTCAAGGACTTTTCAGGAAACAACTAGCAGTCCATCAGAGCAAATCTATATGATATCTTTTATGACACTTTACATGACAATATGTGGATTCCTCAAAAAGTTTATGGCAAGTACATATTATGAAAAAACTATGCATGGAATTCAAAATTTTTTTGGAACAAAATACACTTGTACTAACTTGTGATAAAATGTCTGAATGGAATGTAGTTTGACACACTAAGAAGGATAAAACATTGGTTTGAAAAGAGCCCCTCTCAGAACAACATGAATTTTGCTAAAATTGTAGCAAGACCAACATCACATTTATGGCGAATGTGGGGTGGAATCAATGGTGAAATCATTGATGCTTTATGAAAAGTTTAGCAGGACAATGAATGTCACAAAGAAATCAGCAGTTTATAAATGGATAACTTGTTTTAAGAAGGAACAAGACAATGTTGAAGATGAAGCCTGTAGTGGTAGATAATCCACATCAATTTATGAGGAAAAAATTTATTCTTGCTCATGCTCTAATTGAAGAGCACCAACAATTAACAGCATAAACAACAGCCAACACCATCAACATTTCAGTTGGTTCAGCTTACACAATTCTGACTGAAAAATCAAAGTTCAGCAAACTTTCCACTTGATGAGTTCTAACACCATTGTATCCAGATTAGCTGCAGATAAGAGCAAAGCTTTCAATGGAAATTTTAAACAAATGGAATTAAGATTCTGAAGCATTTCCTTGAAGAATTGTAACAGGAGATGAAACATGGTTTTACCAGTGTGATCCTGAAGACAGAGCACAGTCAAAGCAAGGGCTACCAAGAGATAGAAGTGGTTCAGTTAAAACAAAAGCATACCAGTCAAGAGCAAAGGTCATGGTAACAGTTTTTTTGGACACTCAAGGCATTTTGGTTTTTGATTTTCTGGAGAGCCAAAGAACACTGACATCTACTTATTATAAGAGTGTTCTGAGAAAGCCAATTTTTCAGCAGAAAAATGCCTGGGAAAGCTTCACCATGGTCCTTGTCCACCATGACAATGTGGTACTCATTGCTTTCATCAAACAAGGGCAATTTTGTGAGAGTTTTGATGATAAATCATTAAGTATCCACCTCAAAAATCCTGATTTTTTTTTATTTCTTAATTTTAAAAAGTCTTTAAAGTGCACCCATTTTTCTACAGTTAATAGTGTTTTAAAAAAACTGCATTGACATGGTTAAATTCCCAGCACTCTCAGTTCTGATGGAGTTTATGTTGAGAAATAAACTTTACATTTTAATTTATTTTTTCTTTTTTTTTACTTTTTTAAAATTTATTTCAAGATATTATGAGGGTACAAACATTTTGGCTACATTTATCAACAGACACATAGAATTTTATCCACAGTCATTAAATATATCAGGGTACTTCAAAAAGTTTGTGGAAAAAATGGAATTAAAAAAATTACTAAAATTTTATTTTTTAATTTCATTTTTTCTACAAATTTTTGAAGTACCTCATATGTTTAATGACTGTGGATAAAATTCTATGTGTCTGTTGATAATTTATTTTTCACCTCTCACTCTCAAATGTATCTAAAGCCTTCTTGAACCTACTTATAGTTTTGACTTTTCTACCCTTAGATTAATGAATTATCTTTAGGTCTCTAGTTCTACAGGTATATCAATAGCTCAGTGCTTTGCTTATTGCACCTGACCTTACATCTTTTATCTAAGACTGAATTTTCAATTAAATAGCAGAAGGATTTTGCTGTTAAAAAGCCAAATATCAGAAAGATGCAGGCAAAAATGGATCTTTAATTTTGATCTTTAGTGATGTATGATAAATCAAAATAACATAAAGTTGATATGTATTTAGCAGCACATAAAAAGGAACAAAAATTTATCTCATATGATAGAAAATTATTTGTGGATAATATTTGAATGGTTGCACAGCTCTATAATTGAATATATACTTATGCAGACGTGCACATCCCTATAATTTAACTTTGTGTCATTAGCATGTTGAAATGTCTTCCATTTGATTAGCAGTATATATTTGAAAATTAAAATTTTTATACCTTATTTCAACCACAACACTGGAAAAGATAATAAGTGGAGTTATGCATGCATCTTTACTCCATTTAAACTATCATTATTTCATTAAATATCATATTTTTCTCTAAAATCATGAAAATTTCCTTGTTAGATATATTCTAAATAAAATACAAATAAAAGAAATTATATTAGTAAAGAAAAAATTTATAAAATGAATGTTTACAAATAAATATATATGTATTTATATATATTTATATTTCTCTCTCCATTCATATAAATATATATATGGGACAGAAAGGATAGGGGAGAGAGAGAGAGAAAAAACCAATGGCTAGTTTTCTTAGATCAGTTTGTAAATGACATATGAAGATGACCATAGTGTTATAAAAGGTGACAGGAATCACCTCATGGTAATATTTGCATTATAGTGCTACTATTAGCATCTATAAATACATTGCAAAGCTCTGACAAAATGTTATGATTTGCCTTTGAAGGTTACAGTTAATTTCTTTTTCATATATTATTATACTGGGGCTTGTCAATCTCATCTAGTTAGTTGATCATGCTTAATTATAAATACTTGTACCTTTATAATACCATTTTTTTAAAAAAAATCACCCATTATTTTCAAAGTACCAGCCCACAATTATAACAGGGAGACTTAACAGTTAGATATTAAGTATTACTAATTATAGAAACCAGTATTTGATTTTCTTGAAGAAGGTGACAATTATTCTTTTTAATCATTCTGTCAAGAGTAATGTTTGCAAAATGACATATATGTGAAGGATTTGAATTACTATGTACAAATGCCAGCTCCTCTCTGATGTCCTTAGACAGACTCAATAGCTCCAACATCTGTGTTCCTATAAGAATTTATGCAGGCAACAATTTATCACATTAACTAGGTTGTTTTGCAAATGTGTATATTCACCCAGTATTGTGAGTTTCTTATGGTTCAGAGATCCTTTTATCCTTTTCTGTATTTTCAGCACTTTAGCACAAGTGTTCAAATAACATTTTTATCTTGATATGAAATAAAAAAGAAAAGTAGGATGATTAGCACACATTTGACAAAAAATAGAGTGAGAAACAAACATAAAACAACATTCAAAATCAAACTGTCATTTACAGTCAGAATTCATCCCACCAAAATCTAAATTTTGGTAAACAGCATCATGATCTGTTATTCATGCATAGAAGCTTAGTATTTATTTATAAATTTATAATTTATATTATCCTCTTTATCCATTCCCAATATGTCATTAAATTATGTGGTACTTTCCTTTATGATAGTTGTCAAATTTGGCCTTTCCAACCTCCTGATTTTTTTTTTTTTTTTGCTTCCTAATTCATTATCAATTCTGCCACATTACCCTGGCTTAATGTAAATTTTATTAATCATCCATTTTACATATGTATATTTATTTATAAAATATAAACATGTACTAATCAACTAATGTGCAACACAAAATGAAAATGAAAGGAAATATTACAAGTACAAGGATAAAATAAAGTTAAATAAATTCCTTTCTGTATTAATGAATTTAAATATGCACATTATGGAAATGTAACATAGTTTGTGAGATAACTGATCTAAGTGATTGATTTCCTGTTTTTAATTTCTCCAAGTCTCCTGTGCACCGAGCACTCAAAATCTTCTTAAAACACTACTTCACACTTAATACCATTATAGATTTCTGATCAGTGTTAAGTGATCAAAAATCTATAATGGTTAATTAATCTCATTTTGGTATCTCAGTGTGGCCATTTAAATATGTCAATATCTGGGTTCTTTGCTAATCCAAATTTATTCTCTCTGTCATACCCTACACAAACACACACATATTAACCATTTTGTGTTAGTCAACAGCTTTTTTTTTTATCTTTCTCATGTGCTTTTCTCATTTGCCCCATTGTGCTTTTATCAACACTATTTTCCCTGCCTATGTCACACTATTCACATCAGCTACTCCAATTGCACACCATGTTCCCTGCTTCTGATCCAGTTTTATCTATCCTCTGAGCCTAAAGCAGTTGCTCAGAGAAGTTTTTCTTAGGCATGTTAACATAATTTAATCGTGTTTTTAAAATAAGGGTACCTTAAAGATCTATCCTATCACAGACAGATATCTTCTTGATTATTTTTCATGGATATGTTGACCATAGTCAAAGACCCTCCAAGCATTAAGAAAACACAGTTTAACCCATAAGTAGCAGATAGCAATTGTGTCAAAGCAGGTGTTATGATTAGTCAATTATAATGAATCTACGCATAATAGCTCCTTTATAAATGCTTATTCTTACTGATGATAATTAATTTTTCTAGGATATATTTCCATTCCCAACTTGAAACAACTCCAGTGGGTTACTAAACAAGCACCCTCAAAGTAATATAGGCATTCTCAATAATATTTTAATGCCACATTTCTTACTGTACAATAAATAAACAAAACTATTGGGTGTCTGCCCAATCATTTCTATATAGTCAAATGTTGTTATTTGGAAACATTCTAATGGTTTATAAGGATTCTACCCTTTTTTAATTACACCTAGAAACATTTTGCTATCTGAAGGATTCCCACTATTTGTTTTTATAGTATTTTGGACAAATATTAATTTAGCCTGAATCCTGTTCTAAATACCTGTGCCAACCTGTAGCAAAGGGAAAATCTTGCTAGTATAAAAACACAATAATGCTATCCTGGAATTTAATGAATAATTCTATTTAAAGTTGAAACACCTGGGTAAAGAAAAAGGCAGCAGATTCCTCTGGCTAATAATTACATATAAAAAGGTAAAATTTTCTTCATTTCTCTGAATTTTCTTTTACTAATGAATATAATGCCAGTAGACGTGAAATTTCAGTTTTTATTTTAAAACAGTGGTGTTACTGGAAAATGTAATCATTAGTCTGCCTACTCTCAAAAATGTAAAAACAAAATAAAACTTTAGAAATTTCTAAATAATTTTGTTAAATAATTCATTTTTTAAATCTCATCAATCTGCTTATTCTAGTGTCAACCTAGAAGGTCCTGTGCCTCTGTTCTAGCACTTTGGGAAACCTTCCAGGGTTTTAGCTTCCTAGAAATGGCCCTATGCACACTGGTTCAAAATAAGCATCCCTACAGGACTTCCCTGATATCCCATGCCTTTATTCACGCCTTTGTTCAGCCTTTTTGATTGAAGTTATATTTGGCCTCTATTCAAAATATCAGTTTTTGCCTTGCCACTGGACACTATCTGCTTTTCTTTTTAGAAGAAATTATCTGCAGTCATGGACCCATAAGATTAAAATGGACCTGAAAAATCCTATTGCCTTGTGACCTCGTAATCATCATAATCTCGTAGCACAATTACTCTTATAAATTAGTTAGCTTAAGTGCGCAGTGCCATCCTGTTCACTCACCACTCATTCAATGACTCACCCAAAGCAAATTCCAGTCCTGTAAGCTCCATTCATGGTAAGTGCCCTACACAGACGTACATTTTTTATCCTTTACACTATATTTTTACTGTACCTTTTCTATGTTTAGATACACAAATATGACTGTGTTATAATTGCCTGCAGTATTCAGTATAGTAACATGCTGTACAGGTTTGTAGCCCAGGAGCAATAGGCTAGGTGTGTAGTAGGCTATACAATGTAAGGTTGTGTAAATCCACTCTGTGATATTTACACAATGGTGACATAGCCTAAAGACACATTGCTCAGAATGTATTGCTGTTATTAAACCTCACATGACTGTATTTATTTTTATATTTTCTTCTTTAGCCAATGTCATGGAATTATCATGTCTAGTATCACCTTCTTGAAGGTTTGCTCAACAAATAGATCTTTAGGCCTCTGTTTGCCCAAGAGGAAAGTTAGGACTTTAATACAGAGGGCTTTCCACTAGGTTAAAATAAAGTTAATAATGGATATTTTTAAACTTTCTGTTATCATTTTCTTTATTTTAGTATTGGCTTATCAACATAAACAAAACTTATGATTTATTTTTATGTCCAATAGTTTCCAACATCTGTTTGATGATACTACAGTTTCGTGGTCCTCAAAGTGTGGCTTGGATCCCTTTCAAGGGATCAGTGAGGTTAGCTCTATTTTCATAATAATTCCAACATGTTATTTTTCTATTTTGACTGTCATTCTCTCACAACTACTATGTTTAATTTTCCAAGTGCTATATGATTTATAATATCATGATAGATTAAATACAGAGGAGAAAATGATAATTAAAGAAAATAAAGATACATTTAAAAAGCCATTGTTTATTATCTTTTCTTTGGAATATATTTCATAAAATTGTTGTTTGTGTTAATATGGGATCATTTTATTACTGTCATATAAAAGAAACTACTTTTTTAATTTCCTAGTTTTAATTTTGACTATAATAATTAATGATAGGTATAACATATGCCAACTAGAGCACTTGAGGCTCTCAACAATTTTTAAGACTGTAAAAATGTTTTTAGAACAAAATTTGGGCATAGCTACTCTTGTCCACAAACAATCTAAATTGAAACTCTGATTGATAAATTCTTCTAATAAGTAACATTTGTTCCTTGCAACTGAAACAAGAAAGACAGAGTGTTTAAGTTCTCAAAACTGATTAGTGTTCAGGTTGATGGTATAACCCAGAAATATTAATGCTAATTGAGCTCTTTGAGTGGGTTATGAAAAGAGTATGCATTACAGTTTAATAAGGGAATAGTGGCATACAAACAGGCTAATTAGATAATAATGGAAGATTCTTGGGCAAACTAGTGATAAAGAAGAGTTGGAGTTAATAAACACTCTTCAGTATCATGTAAGTGAGCAAATGAAGTCAATGTAATGAAGCTTTAAAGAAATAAATAGCCCTAGATTTGGGATTTGCCCATAGGAAAATTTATTCTACTTTGTGCCTAATACAGTGCTTACTTTCTGAACATGCTTTTAGAAGGAGCCTCCTCTTTCAGGTAACTCATACTTCTCAATTACGTTTATTTGGAGGATAGCAGAACTGCTACTTAAAACTGCATATTGGCAAATTTCCCTTATCTTATTTGTCAGCTCCTGGACGGTGCAGTCAATAAATTAGCCCCCTTTGAATGTATCTGATATTTCCTGACAGTCTCATCTTGAAGCTCACCTCCTGGACTTTGAGAAACCTAAGCCAGTACAATTTGCTAACTTTGCACGTGTCATTATCATGCTAGAAATAGCATCTTGCAAACAGAAAATCAAATTTCTGGATGTGTAAAATTGAAGCTATTTACAAAGAAAATGCATGAGTCTTGGACAAGGGAAGGGATTATTTTTATATAAAATTAAAACAGCTGTAAATGGAAACAAAAATATTTCCCATATTTTTATTTTCTATAGAAAACTGTCATTTTGTATACGTTATTTCTCCTGTGAATAATGCACTAGACAGTCTGTGAAGGGTTTATATGAGTCAACCATTTGTGTAGAAATTCTTAGTTTCTCAGCAATAGCAGAAAATATTATTGTGAAAAAGTTTTTAAAGTTAAATAAAAATGCACACATATGACATGTCTATCATTAAATAGGATTAATGTAGAAGGTAATATAAAAAGCAGTGATGGGAATTATTTATAAAGAACAAATAGGTTCTAAGAGATTGGTAAACATTAAACTTTGTACTATTTTTAAGGAAATGCAGTTCTGGAAGGACTTAATTAAGCCCGGAGCTTGCTGTTTTAGATTGAACATGTATTTTGGAATTCAAATATTTGAGATGAAAATCTCAGGTCAGCCATGTTTACAAGTCAGGCAGCTATTGCAAATTACTTACTATGGCTATTTTCCATCCTCCCTTCTCGTCCTTCCTCCCTTCCTCCCTTCTTACCCTCTTCTCTTTCTTGTATTGGTACACTGGTATTGCGAGATTGAATCATTGATGCATCAAATACTTTAATTATTCTTGCATGCAAAGTTTCATTCTCTCTTTCTTCTCTTCCTACCTTCCTTCCTTCTTGACTTCCCACATTTATTTTTCCCTCTTTCTAATTATGCAATATTTTACTATACTTACCTTCATTTTCTTGATTTATTAAAATAAAAATACTAACACCTACTTTAATACTCATTTACTATGAGTACTGTACTGGCTAAGTAAAAGTGTGCTTTCTGCCTTCTTATCAACTGGCTGATGTGACTGGGATAAGTGTCAAGGCTGCCAGAGTTGGCGCTGTGAATGAGATTACAGTCTTCTACTCCACCTTTGTAGTGGGTCACTGGGGGCTTATTGAGCAAGTCCTTTTCCCTCCTGATAGCCAATTTGCTTGATTTGCTTAGTCCTTTTCAATCTAATTGCAAAACACTTCCCTTTGAAAAAGATGAGGCCAAAATAAAATTTGGAATAAGAATTTATATTTTGTGCCCAGCTAGACATCTGTTTCCCATTAGTCACTGAAGTCCGTGATTATAAAGTAGTTGCTTGATATCATTCTCTAAATTATCACAAATTTCAACTTATCATGGTTACCATTAATATCATTGTGCTACAGATATTATCCATGTGTATAAATGGGAAATCATCATAAAGATACAAGGAATACCATGCATGTTGCAAAGAGGGTCTGTCATGGGTAAAGAATCATTTTGATTAGTTCTTTGCACTTGAAACATATCTAGATAAAGCATTTTCTTCATGTTATTTTAATTTTTTGTGAAGAATTTCCAAAATTAACATCAGAGTTTATGAGTATACAGGTGGCAATTAAGTGGGACTAATAATTTCCACAGTTATGTCCTGGATGCTGTTCTGCATGCTGATATGAGCATCATTACCAGCTTCTCAAAGTACCATCATTAGGTCTCTTTTCTAGTGACTGTGGCAGCAGCAGACCGCACGCAGCAGAGCTGAGAACACCCACCCTCATCCTCGGACTCCATGGAGGTCTGAAGAGGATGAGATCCCTTCACTGAGCACACGGGTCCCTTTTGCCTGCTCCTATTTAATTGATTATTATCCACATACTTGTATATGACTAAGAGTGGAATTAGAAATGTAACAATACTCAAGAATGGTTTCACTGAGTATATATAATACTAATTTACAAATTCTTCATTAATATCTATTAATTGGAGAGCTGATTTAAAGGACTTTTGTTTTAAATCTAATTTAGATTAAAATGACAAACTGATAATATCACTTCTTTCAATTTTAGTTATTTTATTATTGCCACAGTCCTTCAAGGTATTCCTCATGCTATGTTAATTTAATTCCTACTAATGTGTTATAAGTTCTAATAGTAACTCTGTTCTTTTCTAAGGCATAATCTTTATCCTCTGTACTGTTGTGTGTTTTTTTTAAATCTCAGTAAATATGATTAAATATATAAAATCCCCGTGCCTCTCCTCTGGCTATTCATATTTTGCATCCTCAGTTCTAAAATATTGTTATTTTAGACTTTCTATCTTTTCAACATTGTGCTGATGGTTCTATCCTTTGAAGGAAGAAAGAAACATAAAATTAGAAAAAGAAATTAAAAGCATACCATTTGAAAAGGAAGATATAAATCTGTCCTTTTTAACATAAAACATGTTCCTGTATTTAGAAAACCCTAAGGAATTCACATGCATATACACACATACACACAACAACAACTAGAACAAGTGAGAGAACCAAGGTTGCAGGACACAAGATTGGCATATTAAAATGAACTGTCTTCCTAAACACCAGCAATGAACAATTTGAAAACTCAAACTCATATCAAAAATGATAATTCATTTAGAAACATATTTAACAAAAGGAGTACAAGACTTCTTATACTGAAAACTATAAAATATTGGTGAGAGGAATTGAAGATGATTTAAATTGAAGAAAGAACATTCCAGATTCATGGATTGGAAAACTCAATATTATAATGTTAACAGTTCTCTCCAACTGATCACTTTGACACATTATTTATCGAAATCAAAGCAGCCTTTTGTTGTTATTGTTATTGCAGCTACTTATACAAATATTTGCAAACTGAACTAAAAATTCATTTTGATTAATTAAAACAATAACTAATTAAAACAATAATGAGATATCACTAACACTAATTCCAGAACGGTGACAACATCAAATGCTGATGAAAATTTTGAGCAACAAGAACTCTCATTCAATGCTGATGGGAACGCAAAATCATACAGCCACTTTGGAAGATAGTTTCACAGTTTTTTCCCAAAACTAAATATGTTTATATTTTACCATATAATCCAGTGAACTCACTCCCTGGTATTTACCAATTTGAGTTGAAAACTCATGTCCACGCAAAAACCTGCGCAAGGATGTTTATAACACATATATTTTTTCATAATTGCCAAAACTTGGGAGCAACCAAGATGTCCTTCAGTAGGTGAATGGATACCTACTTAAGGACATCAGTCTATGGTACATGCAGACAGAATATCATTCATCACTAAAAAGAAATGAGCGATCATGCCACAAAAAGACATGGAAGAAAATTGAATGCATATTTCTAACTGAAAGAAGCAGGACTGAAAAGGCTAGCTATGGTCTACTTCCAACTATGTGGAGAAAGGAAAACTATGGAGACAGTAAAAAGATCTCTTCTTTACTAACAGTTGCCAGAGGTTGGGAGGAGGGGGATGAACAAGCAGAGCACAGAGATTTTTAGGGCAGTGAGAATATTCTGTGTGATACTATAATGATGGATACATACATAAATTTGTCCAAACAAACAGAATGTACAGCAAGAGTGAACCCTAATGTAAACTAGGAAAATTAGGTGATAATGATGTGTCAATGTACATTCAACAGTTGTAACAGATGTACCACTCTGGGAGGGATATTGATAATGGGGCAGGCTGTGTATGTTTGGGAACAGTGGGTACATGGGAAATCTCTGCACCTTCTGCTCAAGTTTGCAGTGAACCTAAAACTACTCTATAAACAAATTCTAATTAAAAAAAATATATATATATGTATATGCATATGTGTAGAAAGGCAAAGGCAAAGGACCTGGAATAGTAGAAATAATTTCAAGAAAGAAAAACTACCTGATTTCCAAACTTAATGGCATAAAGGTAGTCATATAGATCAATGGAACAAAATTTAGAGTTCAGAAATAAATTCTTACATTTTAGTCAGAAAATCTTTAACAAAAGTGTCAATGAAAATTGACAGAAAAGAATAGTCTTTTAGACAAATGTAACCAAGACAATTAAGTATTCATATGTATTAAAAAGAAACCATGAGAGCATATACAAAATATTAATTTAAATTGGACCACAGACCTAATCATCAGCACTAAAACTATAACATTTTAATAAGAAAACATAATCAAAAATCTTTGAATTAAACAGAGTTTTTGACATGATCCAAAGCAGGAACAATACCATATAACTCAATTCATAAACAAAATATTTAATTAAATTTTTTTTTAAATTTTGTATATGGCACGTGCCATATACAAGGTCTGTCAGGAAAGTATCCAAGTATCCACAGTACTTTGAGGACAGCAGGTCCTCAGATAACGTCATTTCATTTAAGGTCACTCTGTCATAATGCTGATGAGGGAAAAAAAACCAAAAAACAAAAACCAAAAAAACAAAAACCCAGACTCTTGGCAGTGACCACAGTCTTTGTGGAGTTTGCACCTTTTTTCCCATGTCTGCATGGGTTTTCTTCAGTTCTGCGATTTTCTTTCATATCCCAAAGATGCGCACATTTGGTGAAATGGTGTGTCTAAATGGTCCCAGTCTGAGTGAATGTGGATGTTTGTGTGAGTGTGCCCTCTGATGGAATGGTGTGCTGGCAGGGTTGATTTCTGCCTTGTGCTTTGAGCTGCTGGGATAGATTTCAGCCACCTGACACCTTAAACTGGAATAATTAGGTAAATAATTATATCACTTATTTTTATTAATCTTTCTTAAATCTATGCATAGCTCACATTTATTTCAATGTTTAATATTAGAAGTGCTTTAGTCTTTATTTAGACATTGGGTAATGTTTTTGTGACTGGAAATATACCATAGGAAGTTTACTCTTGTGTGTATCAGTTAACCTGTGGTAAATTGGTTTCATCATACATTGTTTCACTTAAAGCAACAGTTTCCTTGAAGCTATCAATGACGTTAAGTGAGTACTTCCTGTACATATATGAGACACATATGCAAGATATATATATACACACAATATATATATATAAATACACACAAAAAAATATATATCAGAGGATGACTAACTCTTATAGTAGAAGGAAATGAAGCTTCCTGATTAAGACATATAAAACTCTTGGCAAATCAATCTCTATTTACTTTCTAGCTCTCTTTTTCTCTCCCTGTGTCTTATAGTTTTTGTTATAATAATAATAGACTTAAATTAATTTCTACATACACACATAGCTTTTAGGAGCTTCTATGTCTTCATCTTCTTATTCTGAATGCTAAGTATTAACATTGTTAAAATGTCCATACTACCCAAAGCAATCTACAAATTATATGCAATTTCTAACAAAATTCCAATGGCGTTTTTCATGGAAATAGAAAAAATAATCCACAATTAATGAAGAAACACAAAAAACTCCAAATAGCCAAAGCAATATTGAGAAAGAAGAATGAAGCTAGAGGTATCACACATCCTGATTTAAAAATACACCATAAAGCTATAGTAATCAAAACAGTATGATACTGGCATAAAAACAAACGTATAAACTAATGGAACAGAATAGAGAGCCCAGAAATAAATCCACACATTTACAGTCAATTGTTCTTTGACAATCTGTGTGGAGAATACATAATGGGGAAAGACCAGTCTCTTCAATAAATGGTATTGGGAAAACAGGATATTCACATGCAGAAGCATGAAATTGTACCGTTGTCTCACTCCCTATAAAAAAAAAAAAAACTAACCCAAAGTGGACTAAAGAATTCTAAGTAGATTGATATTCCCACCATAACACTCTCAGCCATCCTTTAAGATTCAACCCAGGCATTACTTCCTACAGGATGCTTTTCTTGATACCCCTCCCTAAGGCAAACACTTGTTTTAGAGCCCCTGTGATGCCATATCTAGCTTTCTACCACTGTACTCATTACATTGAAATTGTTGGTTCTCATTGGTTATCATTCTGTCTTAAAAACAACATATTTTTTTTTTGTTTGTATCTTTGCATTCCCAGCCCCTAAACAGATTCCTGGCACACAGGAGCTGTTTTCCTAATGTTTGCTAGATGAATAAGTGAATGATTGAATGAATTATTCTAGAGCATGTTAAGATCAATAGGCAATGAGCACACTTCAATACAAACGGAGGAAAGTGATTTGCAGTTTCAAATGGAAAACAAAATCTTATATTCTTTTTTTGTGTGTGTGACAGAGTCTCACTCTGTTGCCGAGGCTAGAGTGCCGTGGTGTCAGCCCAGCTCACAGCAACCTCAAACTCCTGGGTTCAAGCAATCCTTCTACCTCAGCTTCCCGAGTAGCTGGGATTACAGGTATGCGCCACCATGCCTGGCTAATTTTTTCTACATATTTTTAGTTGTTCAGCTAATTTCTTTCTATTTTTAGTCTCTACTAGGTCTCGCTCTTGCTCAAGAAGGTCTCAAACTCCTGAGCTCAAACGATCCACCCGCCTCGGCCTCCCAGAGTGCTAGTATTACTGGCGTGAGCCACCGTGCCCAGCCAAAAATCTTATAATCTTATAGGCATTCTTGGGCATTCTTACTCAGTGCCCAAGAAAGTCATTTACATGTCATACTATAAACATAAGAAAGTTCACAAACTGATGCTGATAGAGAATTTTATGCCATGGCAAACACATCAAAACTTATTTATAAATTGTTTTACTTTCCTCATTGATATGCTGGATTTATTTAATATATCAATAATGAACACAAACCTCTTTTGGGGATCAAGCATTTGCAGTTTTTTGTTTCCCTTAGCCTAGAAGTTAAATCTAGAAAAGATGGATAATTCCTAAATTTTTCAAGAGAAAAAAATACACTGTTAATACCAACTATTTTAATGTCTTCCCACACCAAAAATAACTACAACTCAATAATTGAGAGAAAAAGGAAACAAAATTATTTTCTAATTTGATTTTTTAGCTATTAAGTTAGGCTTGTGAGGAATTCTTGAACAACAAAATTGTAAAAGATCCAGTAAAATTGTTAATAATAAAAAGAATAGCGATTATCATGATCTATTAACTTTATTGCACATCTATTACAGTTTTCAGCACAGCTATGGGGAAATCATTATTATAAGTGTTCTGTGAGGTGTATAAAGGCAAAACTCCTTTTTATTTAATCAATAAACATTCCCATCATTTTTAATATTTGAAGCAATTTATTTGTAGAGTATTAACCATGGAATGCAATCATAAAATTTGTATTAAAAAAACTAAACATTTTCATTTTTTAGGCTCAATGTTGCATTTTACTTTCAATGTTAAAATTATAATGTCATCATACTTAATCAATTGGTCTTTAAATTTTCACACATGTAGATATATTCTTCTTATATAATTTTTTCTCATATTCTCCATATCAGAAAACTTCACCCCACTGCATACTCACAGAGATGGTGGTATATAAATATAAAGGGAGAACTAAGTCAAGGCCAATCTAATAATTCACTCCAATAAAATAAAATTGTTTTTGTTAACTCAAATTCTTTGGGGGGAATATTCGTTTATGTTTTCGTCTTCTCTTGCTGCTTTTCTTCAAGATGTATGAGGAATAGAGGGGTTAGGGGACCCAGTGGTGGTCAGGAAGAGGGAGTCTCATTTTCATGTGTACAGGTGCATGTACTCTGTTCACTTCCTCTGGTATCTGTGCTTGTGTTCTGTGACAAACTGCTGCTTACCATTTGGGAATCCTGTGTTAAAGTTTGTAGTTGGTGACCTTTGTTGAAGAAAAATCTCACTAGTGGGAGTTAAACAGGCAAGGAAGACTTATTCAAGGCAATGGGGGTTGAGACCACTGCAATAGGAGAGAGATGCTGAACTCCACTGAAACAAGGCAGGAGGATTTAAGGTCTAAGGGACCAAGTGGGAAACTATTGGAGGACATTAAGGGGTGGTAGGTCAATGTGGTTAGACTATCTGTGTTTGCTAATCTACCCTTATCAAAGTTAAGCTTCTTCCTTCCCATAGACTAGGGGTTAGGGATGCTATCTTTCTTGAGAATTACATTTCCAAGGGATGGCTCCCAGATCACTGAGGAAAGAAAAAAAAAATTGTGAAAACTTGCGAGTGACTGAGAAAGCACTTGCATCTTGAAGGGCATAAAAATGATGTACAATTGTGAGTTTTAAGGAAAGACTCAAGAAAGGGAGGCCTGGAGGCTATGTTCAGGAAGCAACCTGGCTAAAGGTTAGTCAAGCTGAGGGGAAAGTTAAGGCTGTCTTGGTCTGCTCGTGTTCTATTTTTTCTCAGATCTCTCAGGGCAAAAAGATGTCTATACTGTGTTGGCTTCCCTATTGATCTTACCTCAGCTCTCCTCAGAGCTGCATCTTCCTCTGAGATCCAGCTACAGCTCCCATTCCATCCCCTGTCTGAATATTGCTGTTTACAACCCTTGTAATCAGGGTCACTTTGCTCCTGCTTCATTAATGCCATTTATAACCTCCATCTCAAAGCTTCTAAGTCCCTACATGCAACGAATGTGATGCTTTTGATACCTCACATGCCTCAGACAGATGGAGGAGACTCTGAGATACTTAGTTCAAGTTCTTCTTCTGCCTATTTATTTGGGGATGACAATTTTATTGTAATAAACTCACCAAATATTGCTATATATAAGCACATCACAGTTTGACATTTTCATTTATAAAAATAACTAACATTAGATTGTATTTATATCTTATTTCACTGTATATTATTTCATCTATAGATGGATTGGGTCCCTGCCCCTCCGGGTAAAATCTATTCAGAATGTTCCTAACAACTTCATTCATCTTTCTTTGTATGTATTACAAACATATGTGAATATTAAGATTTCTAGAAGTGAATTATTAAAGAACAAATGATTTTAATTTAGGGGATTTCTAAGTGCCTTTTATAAATAATTGTAACAATCCACACTCCAATCAGCAGTATATGAGAAGTATACAAGCAGTATATGCCTGCCTGTTTCCTCATACCCTCATTGTTACTAGGAAACATGTAAATATATGTGCATCTGAGAGCTGAAAATAGTATCTAATTTGTTTTGTATTTACTTCATTAAAAGTGAAGTTAAGAACCTCCAATATGTTTACTACCTATATTTTTTCCTATCAATTGTCCATATCACTAATTATATTGCATGAGATTCTATTAATTTCAATACTGGTCTTGGTAGATATCAATGTATCATTCATAATGTAGTTTCTTTCTTGTAATTCTACACTATTCTTTTCCAAATTGATCTATATGCCTCTATTTTCTCCAATTTCACACAGCTTTAATCTATGTTTTTATCCATGTGACACAAATTTCCTTTAATTTTTCTTAATTTGTTTTCATTGCCTAAAAGTTAAAATTATTATTTTTAAAATCAAGGTATCTGGGATTTTGTATAAACACTGATTTTTCACTATACCTTTCTGACTTATCTGCATTATTCCATTATTACATGTATGCCCCAGAAGGAGGAAAAAGAAGTTGAGAAAAGTCTAACATCATTATAATAATTGAACAAACCTAAATTTGTCACATCAGCTAGCCAAACTAATAGTTGTATAGTACTCTGCTGTTCTCTTTGGAGTCAGACAAACCTGGGTTCATATACCAATTGTAACATTTATTAACTTAGTAACAAAGGGGCAATGACATCATCCCTTAGGATTCAGGTTTCCTTATCTGTAAAAAACGAGAACAAAATACCTTGCTTGAAAATGTGGGAATTCAATAAGATATGTATTTGAAGGCAGTGTCAACTACTGGCAGTGTCAACAATAACTACTGTTAGTCATTTTTATAAATGAAAATGTCAAACTGTGATGTGCTTATATATAGCAATATTTGGTGAGTTTATTACAATAATAATATCTTGAAGATAAACATCTTGTTTCAAATTCTGGTTCAAGTTTTACTTCTTTGAGCTAATATATGTTCCTAGGTCAAAATCTTGTTTCTAATGACTTCTAGATCTGAGATTATGGTGAGGAATATATTCTGTAGTACTATAATTTCCTCATTTGTAAATTAGGATAATAATGGTAACTAAATATTTGCATGCTATACATCCGATAAAGGGCTAATAATCAGAATCTACAAAGAACTCAAGCAGATCAGCAAGAAAAATCAAACAACCCCACTAAAAAGTGAGCAAAAGACATGAACAGAAGTTTTTCAAAAGAAGAAAGACAAATGGCCAATAAACACAAGAAAAAATGCTCAATGTCACTAACCGTCAGAGAAATGCAAATCAAAACTACAGTGAGGTATCACCTAACCCTGGTAAGAATGATTTTTATCAAGAAGTTCCAAAACAATAGATGCTGGCATGGATGCAAAGAGAAAGGAACACTTACTTCTATAGTGTAGGTGGGAGTGCAAACCCTGGTAAGAATGATTTTTATCAAAAAGTTCCAAAACAATAGATGCTGGCATGGATGCAAAGAGAAAGAAACACTTACTTCTATACTGTAGGTGGGAGTGCAAACTAGTGCAACCTCTACGGAAAATAGTATGGAGATTCCTCAAAGAACTAAAGGCAGACCTATCATTTGATCCAGCAATCCCACTACTGGATATTTACCCAAAGGAAAAAAAGTCATTTTATTAAAAAGACACTTGCACTAGAATGTAAATTGCAGCACAATTCAATAGCAAAGATACAGAATCAACCCAAGTGTCTATCAATTCATGAGTGGATTAATAAAATGGTGGTATATGTATACCATGGAGAACTACTCAGCCAACAAAAATGAATTAATACCTTTTGCAGCAATCTGGATGGACCTAGAAATCATCTTTCTAAGTGAAGTATTGCAAGAATGGAAAAACAAACACTACACATACTCACTATTAAATTGGAACTATATGATCAGCACTCATGTGCACAGATAGAAGTAAAACTCAATGGAAATCATGCAGGTGGGAGGAGGGGAAGGGATGGGTAAATTCATACCTAACAGACACAATGTACACTATCTAGGTGATGGGCACACTTATAACTTTGATTCAAGCAGTACAAAAGCAATCCATGTAACCAAAACATTGTGCCCCTATAACATTCTGAAATAAAAAAATAATAAACATAATAAAAATAATAAAAAAAGAATTTATACTCCAAAAAATGAGTTAATAACTAAAACTTGCATGATGCTAAGTACCCAATAAATGTTAACTCTATTACTGCTAGGGACTTATTTGAGATTTATATGGGTTATTCTTTAAAGAAAAGCAAGGAAGAAATCAACAAATTAATTCCCACTTTGGAAGGAAGGGCTTTATCCTGTTCTCATCTTTACTTGTGAGTCAACTGTGAGGATTCTTCCTCATCCTAATACCTGGAAGAAAGAAGCATCTGTGATCCGGAGACCCTTTGACTATATGGGCCATGTAGATAACGAGTGAGCAAAATCTAATGGCCTAGAATCCTCTTATTTATGCATCTAAGGACATCAAGCCAAACCCACTACTGTATTTTTTTACCCATTTAGAGGGTAAAAATGAGCACAAAATATGTAATATTTTCCTCTATCTTTTTCCAAAGTCATTACAAAGAGAATGTATGCATGTTTGCGTGTGTTTGTATGTATATTTGTGTATGGGTGTGTGTAACAGAAAAAAAAATACATCAACCCCCTGCATTTGGGCAGATCACAGTCACTATGCATAAAAGGATATTGAAGAACTATTTTAAATTGTTTTTATGCTGGCTTATTCTTAAAGCAGCCAGTAAGGAGTGTGAAGTTACAAACAGATGGCATGTAGGTGGTTGAAAGGGGCTACCATCGTCCCCTGTGTCTCATGCAGCTGTGCCCAAAATGTGGTGGTCTCCACAACTTGGTTATATTGGTCTCACTCCACTGACTCAGAAAATCTGTGTACTCACATCCACACATAGAAGCTATTTATACTATAATAATTGAAATCAAATCTTTTACCAGACCACATGTTACCAGATTTAATGCTAGGGTTACAGGCCTTGAAATTCTAGCTTTCCCTACCCAGGATCACTCTCTTTATCTACATTCATGCTTCTCCTTTATGTCCTCCTATGGGTTGTCTGTGGCCAGGCCCAACCACAGTGCAACACAACCTCATGCTCAATTTCTCTGCCCCAGCACGTAGTCAATGTGTTGCTTCACAGCAGGAATACAAATCAAATAACTATGAACAAAGTCTGTTGTGTAGGTGGCTTCTATACTTGCTTTTTAACATTAAAAGAGAAAAGAAAAAAAAATTGCTGAATGTGCCTTCTACAGTTTTTCACAGTGCCGACCTCCAATCCTGACCCATTGGAAAGGAAACATCCATTACCTTTTGTCTAAATGTTTTAGAACCCTATGTGACTGAACAGAGAGCTCTGTGAGAATTGCTTTTGCCACAGACTTTAAACCTTGGAATTGTCTGTGTATTATTCTAAAGTCATTGGAGGGTTGACTCATTCAAGGAATGTCTACTAAGGGACCCGGTTAACAATCAGGGTAACGGAATGGTTAAACAAAGAGCATGGTTAAAACAAGGCTGCTTTTTCCTTGAATTTTCTAATGTCCTTTCCACTGTCAATACAATTCTCACATTACATTTGACACTCATTTTATTTATGATTTAAGGGGTTTCATATTTTAAAATATAAATATTTAACATGGAAATATTATATATAATAGATATCATGCCAAGATCCAGAAAAGAAACTATCCTCAGATGGACCATAATGTCCACTCTAAATGTAAAATAAATTATGTTCTACAAGTACTATCACATGATAATTTTCTTATTAGCTGAATATACATAGCACAGACATTAAAGACTGCTAAAAATGCTATCAACCTACTTTGAAAGAGGTCACCCCATTATGTGAATGTAAAGTTTAAAATATTAAGATAAATAACACAATGACACTCTAAAAATAGAATAAGAAAAATCAGAAATTTTTTTTATGAGTGTATAAAAATGTCTTACAGAAATTAAGAGCAGAAATGTATAGAGGTGGGCATAAGATAAAACTCCAAATCCAATAAAAACTTGCTTCTTGTCTCCTGACACTTTCCCTGTCTACATGTCTACTTCATTCTTCTCTCTTGCTTTACTACTTTGTTTTTCCATACCATGTAGCTAAAGAGATAGTCACTGACAGTTTCTAAATTATACCAATTACAAAAAGAGAAAGCAAGAAAAAAATAATTGGTTTAATTTGGGTCAGAAATAGGTTCTCCTCATGTCCACTCAGCTGTGTAAATGGATTAGAGTGTAGTATACTTTTTTAAATAAGGAAATAAAAGAAAAAGAAGTTCTTAGAGAATTTGAGGCAGCTTAAGAAGTTGAGTGATTAATGGAAAGACAAAACAACATATACACACAATTATATTATTATAGACCTTTTTATGAGCTCTAACCTTACTTTACCCAAGGCAACCCATGATCCCTAACCAAAACTATACCTTTTGTATTTTAAAATAAAAAATCATTGTGTCTAAATCTGTCTTTTTTTTGATCTTATGGGTTTCTTCTTAAGGAATCTCCTTTTTTTCAGGCAGAGTATCCTGGAAGATATTAAAACCTCACTGGCATAGCTGCATGGTCTTGACGCAGTTACTCCTACAATGCAAAGGACAACATTATCTTTTAAAACACTACCTTGGAAACACGTCCTAGATTTAACAGCTTGAGTACCTGCTTGTTGAGGTCATCATTCAAATACACTGGAAAGGAAAACAAAACAAATGTTTCACCCTATGCAAACTCTCATGTGTATTTATATAGTCCCTTCTGGTGGCTGTCACAGCTGCTCTGAATTTCTCCTTCATGGAAGATCCAGAACCATCCTTTCCTATGTGACACCACTTCACATCTTTGTATACTTTTAAAACATGAAAGTAATTTACTTTCCATGTTTGCAAACTTAATTCATTCAATATGTCTGGAATATATGGGCAAACTTTTGGTGGAGGAACTGGGGTGGTGTCAGGACAGTTGGGAGAGAGTTTCAGACTGATCAATGAAGAATAAATAAGAAGAAAACCTAATTGAATGTGTTCATGTTTAATCACAACTAATCTTATGTTTCATTCATCACATTTACACAAATAAAAATAAGCAAGTATTTTAGAACTTCCATTAAGACTCCATGAAGACTTACTAGAATGTTAAAGCCCTAAGAAGTTCAGGGCTATTAAGCCAAGTGCAGGAGCCACAGAATCCCTTAAAAGTGACTGGTGGTTACTAGGGGCAGCGGGTGGGAAAGGAAATGGGAAGATAGATACAAAGTTGTAAATACATAGGATGAATAAATCTAGCAATTTAATTGTGTAAAACATGAGGACTATACTTATATATATTGTATTTGGGACTTTTGCTAAAACAATAGACTTCAGCTGCTCTTGCTCCCTGCCCCCCGACACACGATAATTCTGTGAGATGATACATGTGTCAATTTGCTTGACTATAGAAACCAGTGTACTATGTATATGTATATCAAAACTTCATGCTGTGTACCTTAAATTTATATAATAAAAAGCAAATAAAATACCACGAAATTATATGTTAAAAAAAGAAGTGACTGATGCTAATCAACATATGCAACTTCAGTAATGCTAGTTACCAAGTCTGTTCTGGATACCACTATATCCCCAATACTTAACGTTCACTCTGGTAAATAGTAGATACTTAATAAAATCTGTTGAATGAACAAATAAGCAAACGTCAAACAGTTCAAATAAATGTGAAGAGAGAGAAGAACAGTGACTTTGAGGAATCCACTCACCATATCTGAAGACTTAATTGTAATTATGGTTTCTAGAATAAGCCTGTTGAACGGTAGTTTCCTGAGCTTGGAAGCAGAAGCAAATATGACTTATTTGACAAAGCAAATATATCTTTTCAGTGATTTTCTGGGGCACACAAGAGTGACACAAAGAACATTCTGGACTGAGAGCTCAGCAACTGTCTTTTGGCTCCCCCTAGGGTATGAACTAGAAATCTAAGTGTTTTGAGTACTTGGGAAAAAAAATGAATGCTGAGGTATAAAATAAACTGCATGAATGCAATGCAGTAGTTGAGTCATGAATGAGTCATTACTTAAAACCTGGGCTGCTATGGTGGAGAAGAGTATTTAATACTATTATAAAGGCAGTGTTATGCATGATGGCCTGAAATTCTGAAAAAGGGGGATTCTTCAACAGGACAACATTAGGAAGTTACTTGTTCTCTCCCAACACCACAGTGAGGGTGACAATTCAGAGAAAAACAAAGCAGCCTTATAGGAATCATGAAAAACACAAAGCAGCAGCAAGAACCGCAGTGAACTAATTAAATTCCACCAGCCTTTTTTATTTCTAATTCTTTTATTATTATTATTGGCACATAAAACTGTATATATTTATGGGGTACAGTATATTTCAATACATGTATACAATGTAGAATGATCAAATCAGGGTAATTAGCATACCCATCACTTCAAACATTTATCATTTCTTAGTGTTGGAAACATTCTACATCCTCTCTTCTAGCTATTTTTATTTCTAACTCTAACTAAAATTTAAAAAAAAATAGTACTTAACAGAAGTAAGTGAATTACTTTTAGTTTTTGAGGCCATGCTTATATATGAGGTTGTTAGCTAAATTTATTTGTTTTATCATTTAATTTTCACAATAACTCTGCTTGCCAAGTACTAATATCTACAGGAGCATAACTCAGTAAGTTTTAACCCACACTTCTTATCATATTATAAATAATGGTTGTGGATTTTGAACTCAGACCTCTTATTTCAGAGTTAGGCTTTCTTAGGAGTATGTTGTTGGGATTTATAGCTGTAGTCTTGACAATTTAGTGACCTCTCTGAGGATAACAATAGTTTCACAGATTGCTCCCTAATGGTTGATTAGGTACTTGTTATGCTCATTTAGTCAAAGACTTAATTTTCTGCTTTGTTTATGTTACAAATGCATTTAATTTACAGTTCAATGATTTTATACAAAAAAAAAGAAGAAAGCCAACTAACTGCCATTTTAATTTCCATGTCCTTTAGGTGGTCTGGCCTTTTTAAAAAAATTTTACCATGGCAGCTACACCATATTTACAAACTGTTCTTACTATGGCTACTCACTGTCCTTGAGTTTCCATAGAAAGTTAAACATTAATATGACTGACATAAAGTAGCATTTGGACTTTTCCACTGGAAAGAGGTAAATATTATTTTAAAACTTATGTAAGACTGATAATGATTTAGAGAGATAGTAATGCATATCTGTTAGTTGAATTCTAAGCTTCCAAGCTGCCTTCTTTCTTCTAAAATTGGAGTTAATTTTCTTTGAAACTTCATTTGAAAACTGACTATCCTCGAGCTCCCAATTCTAGTCCATATGAATCTGGCTAAGTCTATCAGTAGATTCCATTTTCTTAGCCACAGTGATTTATTTAGGGCTGGCAACGTGACTATAGCCAACTTGAAGGGCAGGGCTTTGTGTAGGAGTTCTAATATCCACATAGGATTCTCTATGTGAGCCATTCGTTACTTGCAAGCCAAACCATACAAACTGATTCAGAATTTGGTGCAGAGAAATAGGGATTGACAGTAACAGATCCTGCAATTTGAGTTAACTAAACTGAGGAGATAAGACAAAGGGTATTAAGGACTCTTTCACACCACACAGTTCCCAACTATCCCTAGCCCTATCCTTGCAAACTGAAGCTGGCAATCCTTATTATGTGTTAGTGAAACAGCTGTGAATCTGTAACCTGCTGTAAATTAAGACTCGGGTCTTGTGTCTGTTGTGCCTGCAAAATTAGAATTGAGGCAGGAAAATGTCATAATGTCTGTGTTGGCTAATTCTGCAGCCTTCAGTAACATCCTGAAAGATACAAGCTTTTCTGAGCCAACTTATTTTAAATCAGACAATAAAAATAATAGGGCTTTACTAAAAGGAAGCCACTTTTGCCTGTGGGCTGCAATAAACCACGGCCAACCTTCTGAAAATCTGTAGCCTCACTGGGTTGTAGAAGGAAATTTCTGCACATTTTAGGGCAAAAGTTACTTTAGATAGCTTTTAGTAAGTAGATTTGGCAGGCAATAAGATTAGAGCCTAAGGGAATCCTGGCATTACTTTCCACCTACAAACCCACAACCTATTTAGAAGCTTCAATCTGACTACAAAATAGAGACAGGAAGGAAGAAGTAAGGAAGGAAGGGAGGGGGGGAGGAAGGAAAGAAGGGAGGAATACAGAAAGAAAATCACTCGTGGGATGCATGTTGCAAATGGAATATTTAAGCAGTTTAATACTGGATGTATTAATTTAACAGAGATTCTGAATGCCGGACTACAGAATAGGCATGGACGCAGTGTTGAGACCAAGGCTGTTTACTCACAGTCCTATTCCGACAACAAAATTAGATGACATTTCTCTAGCTTTGGTTTCTAGCACACATAATTGTCTCAAACCAAATAGGTAAAACTTTTAAAGTTTTAAGGGAGTGATTTTGGAATAAGACTGCAACTCTGGTAAACACATATCTGTAATTATTCAACACCCAAAGTGATGCTCACACCCCAGCATTTTCTCTAAGACAGAGAGAGTAGTTAAGGTAAGATAGTTCCTTTCAGGCATGGTCTCCATTCAATCCACCTCTCAGATACAATCATGAAGGGTAAGGTATAAAAGAGAGTTTCCCAGAAAAAAGAAAACTGTGGCATCTGAGAAATCCCCTCCAAAACAGGTAAGAAAGACCCTGCTATTTCCAATAAGCAGGATTTTATAAGATCAATTGAGGAGACACATGTGTTGTTTACATTCTCCCAAGTTTCAAGTGGAAGTTTTCATTGCTGTTATCTTTCTTCTGTCACTAGCAACCAAATGCATGCTGTTATATAAAGTTAAGTAAATATAGAATTTAATTCAGAAGACCTTGGTGGGCTAAGTAAATCTTTGTATTTTTCTTGATAATATAGAGCTTAGATATATTTTTTGATGACGTGATGGGTGGTTTGGAACATCATTGCAAAATTAGATTATTGTCCTGGTAGTAAGAATACATAAAATCTTTTTTCATGTTCTTACATTGTGGCAGTTTTTATTCTCTGTGTGCTAAAGCCATTATCCAAGGAATATACAAGATTTCTATTGTTTATCTGTGATTTATAGAATCTAAAAGAGTGAAAAATCTATGCTTTTTATTTGTCATATATTATTCCAGGGAAGTATCACCCAATTCTGAGGAACATTAGATATATAACCCATTCCTGAAAAGTGGGAGTGTCTCATTGAATTGTTGGAGCTCCTAGTTACTAATCCTTTGTCAGATGGGTAGTTTGCAAATATTTTCTCCTGTTCTGTGAGTTGTCTCCTCACTTTATTAGCTGTTTTCTTTACTGTGCAGAAGATTTTAGCTTGATGTGATCCCATTTGTCCATTATGGTACACTTTAAAATAACTAAAAGAGTGAAATTATAATGTTCCTAACACAAAGAAATGATAAATGCTTGAGGGGGTGCATACCCCAGTTACCCTGATTTAATTAATACACACTGTATGCCTGTATCAAAACATCACATGTATCCTATACATATATACAACTATTATGTACCCATCATAATTAAAAATAAAAAAAGTTTTAAAAATGAGAGTGCCCTCATCAAAGAAATTTGAGTAACCTTGCATAGACTATATTTTTCCCTGGAACATCACCATATTAAATAACTTATTAAGTCTTCTTGGAAGACTTAATTTGAAAGAATTAACAATTTCAAAAAGGTATACATATAATTATAAACTGAATATTTGTGTCTCCCCAGAATTAACATGTTGAAATCCTAACTCCCCAATGTGACTGTATTAGGAGGTGCAGATTTGAGGAGATAATTGGGTAATGAGGGCAGAGTCCTCATGAGTGGGATCAGCGCCCTTCAAAAAGGGACCCCTGAAACCTCTCTTGTTCTCCTTCTGCCATATGAGGATACAAGGAGCAGAAGGCAGTCTGCAACTGGGAGGAGGGCTGTCACCAGAACTCAACAAAGCTGGCACCCTGATCTGGGACTTCTAGTCTACAGAATTGTAAAAACAATATAGTTATGTTGTCTATAAGCCACCGAGTCTATGGTACTTTGTTGTAGTGGCCTGAAGTGACTAAGATAGTGTTTTAAATTTTTATTTTAAAATTTTATTGGACCACACTGAGTGAGCTAGAAGTATTTTTTAAATTACCAAATTATAGATTCAGAGGTACAGAGATAGATTTGAAATGCAAAGAAATATCATAATTCCATGTACTCATAAAAAATGATTCTTCTTACAGAAAATAAGGATTGCAAGAAGACAAATATAATCATGTTTAATTCAAAAAAGAAAGTGATATTAAAACATATTTTAAGTTAAATTGTTTCCCCTAAAACAAACATAAATGCTAAATCAAAATTATATAATTTATTAATCAAATAGAAGTAGAAGGAATTATAAAAGTCACAAATTAAATGTTAATTGCTATTATTCAATATTAATTAGTTCATTATAACTAATTACTATTGATGTCAAGTGACTGAGCTTCATTTAGACTTCCAAAATACTTATATGGAAAACTTTCTTTAGAGTAAAAAGACCAATTTTCTCCCCAAATGCAAAGAGTTGTATTTCTTACCTTTTAATATTTTATATTAACATTTTTATGTGAAATTTAATATATAAAACAACCAAGATTGGTGGGGAAGGTTTCTAGATAATACTTGGCAATGAAATCATTCATTTTCTTTCTAAGCTATTACAGCACAGAAAAGGGTATTTTAAAATAAGAATTTTGTAAAGGATATTTACTTTTTAAAAGCCTCATGTCTTGTACTCCCTAAATTTGTGTTTTGGGCATTAGTGGGTAGCAACAGAAAGATTTTTAACCATATAAAAACAATCACTTAATGATTATCACTATAAATGTGGACCTGTAAAAATGCTTGGCTTCAATACCTAGAAGTGACCTATTTAGATACTCATATATTGTTTTTTAAAAAATACTCCTGAGCTCAAAGGATTCTCCTGCCTCGCCTTCCCAGAGTGCTAGTATTACAGACGTCAGCCACTGCGCCCGGCCTACAAGCATTTTCATTTCAATTATATTTTTAATAGGAAAAATTTCAGAAACAAACTAAATATCCAACTATATTGAAATGTATAAACAAACATTATTATTTTATTGTAATTTATTTCTATAATATAGTCACAATGGATAAATCAGGTGTACGCCAACACTATATTGAGAAAAAAGAAAGCGAGTTACAAGAATTTAAATGTGACACAACTTACGATTGTGAAAAGTAAAACATTACTGTATTGCCTATGGATCTATGTATGTGTTGCAAATTTCTTAAAAATGTGCATTGGAAAGAGATGTATTAAATTCAGCAGAGGAAGGGGAAGTGGAACAATGAAATGAGTTGGAAAACTTCAAATTATTTGCAATATTTTATTTCCTAAAAAACTGAAGCAAATATGACTATATGTCATAATTGTTATATTTGGGTTTGTAATATAATTTTGCTTTTGTGTATTTTAAAATCTTTAATAACTGACAATTAAAACATTTTTAAAAGTTGAAAAAAAATAAACTAATAAAGACCAGGTTAACCATTGATTAATATAGAACCACAATGACCATGGTAGAAAATCATCTATATCATAAACTTGAATGAAATTTTAATCATAACCTAGAACAAATACTAGACTTGCTGAAATAATGCCTATGTATTTGTGTAGTGTAACAAGTTAAAAGTTTCATATAAATTACCATCTGTACACCTCTCATTGCTTTTCTATTTATATCTAATATTTGTATCTAAAGTTGATTAGTATTAAGATAACTTAAAATGTGAGCATGTGCTGAACAATATTCAATTAATAAATTATGTAATTTTGACTGAGCATTTTTAATAT
This sequence comes from Lemur catta, assembly GCF_020740605.2. Lineage (NCBI taxonomy): Eukaryota > Metazoa > Chordata > Mammalia > Primates > Lemuridae > Lemur > Lemur catta. The sequence goes on along the minus strand of NC_059137.1, from coordinate 39,469,442 downwards.
TAAATGAGTATATAGAAAGCTAGAACAATAGCAATGAATGTTGTGTGCTGAAAAAATAAGAGACATGGGGTACTATGTGAGTGAATGTCTATTATGGGGAAGAGGACTATCTTAATGTGCAGTATCAAAATAAGAAACTTGGACAAACAAAAAGAGATAGAAAAATTCCAAAGCTAGAGAATCTCCAAGTATATACTAGACTACTATTTGGGAAGTATTATCAACCGACTCTGCACATGATAAAAGGCTGATGAAATTCTGATTTCAAGAAATGGAGTATGGAAAACATGACGTTCTCATACAAAGCCTGCTTGTGAGACCAATGCGGTTGAATCTTGATTCTATCACGAGTGTTAAAAATCAATCAAATTCGTATCTTCCTCAATATTTCCATTTTGAGAAACCATGTTGTCTCAGAAATGATTTTAAAAAGCTATTATTGGTTTAAGAAATGCCCATTCTATTTTATTGGCTGTTTCTTGGATCAAATACACCATAATTCTAATAGCTCCTGGCAATTAAAAGGGTCATGCCTCTCTCTGTAGGGCTGAGAAACATAGCAAAGTAATTGGAAGACTTTCATGATTTCACTTTTTATTACTTCACTCCAATTAATAATCCTTCACATTAGTTATCCAGAGGATCACTCATATTGACCTTACTTGTGTTAAGCTACCACACATAACTGAACAAAAGAGTCAGAGCAAGTGTTAAGATCTGTCATTCAGACTAAGCCCTGGGCCATCTATGTAAATGCATGTCACACTGTATAAGTTTTTATTTTATTTTATTTTTTAAGTAAACAACATATTGTGTCTTAGTGTCTTAGTCATTTTCAATAAATCTTTATACAGGGTTGGGTTCAAATAGTATTTTCAGGTTTTTCAGAGTAGAGGAAATTGAATTGGGTGTATCCCAGAAACAATTTTAGTTAATGTGTTACCTCTCCTGTGCTCCACTTCACACTTCTCAAGCCCCACTTTTTACTTTGACTAGTGATGCAGCAACCAGCTTCCTACAACTGTAATACAAGGGCTGTCTGGAAAGTATCCAACCATTATTAATATAATGAGAATATATTACATGGCTAGATACTTTCCGGACAGCCTTAGTATAGCTGTGTCTGACTCAGCTTCCCATGTAACCCTGGATTTCTGCTTCTGTGCTTCTCTGGTACAGCAGAGTGGGATGCCTCTGGGAACTCACTATAAACTCACACAGGCACCAAGTAGTGCAAAGAAGACAGGTTGGGGTCTTCCTTGAATCAACAATGGGAGATCAGAGTTATTTTTTAAATTCTCTCTAGTTCCCGTTCACAAATTGAGGTTTTTTTTTTTCCCCCTATGAGTCTTTAGAAAATCCCAGAAGATTGGGCACAGCTGTCCATAGAGTTTTAACTTTGAAAATGTAGCCTTACACTGGCTTTTCCTCTTTCTTTGTTTTATTATTCCTACTCCTTCATTGTTATTTCTTGAGATAACTGTCCAAAGTAAGCTTATATCTATATATACTCGTCTGAGATTCCACTTTTGGGGGAGAATCTAGGCTAAGATAGCATTCTGAAAAACAGAGTGGGGCAAATAAGTGAGCAATTCTATTCACAAAATGTTTGTTAGACAAATTTTGTTTTATTCCAACTAATCTACCTGTTTCATAAATACTGTGGGAAGCTCCCACTAACAACAAAATAATATAGAAAAAGAGTACAATCTTGGCTTTCCAGGCCTGGCTTTTAGCAATTCTGAACCCACTGACTAAGGGAGATGTGTAATGTGTGTAGAGGTGGCTGCTTAAATTAATCAATGCAGGAAACTGTTTAGTGGGACAGAGATTGCATAAGTTACTGAATTTTTTGGTTTCTTCAGTTTCATACTTTAGAAATATAGCCTTGATGTTACTTTTTTTTGCTTTTTTGTATAACATTTTGTAGATAGACAAAAATAAAACTAAAAACAGTTATAAAGACATCTGTGGGGAGAGAGTGCAGCATCTGTTGTGACTGAAACAGTCAAGCACACAGAAGTCATGCTTTAATAAGGTACACATAGTGCTTGAAGAAAACTGTTCGCCAGAAAGCAAGCACTTTTTGTGGTCTCACTGTCCCTATGATTCTTGTGAAAAATTGGTCCATAAAGAAAACTTGACTACAAGCTATGTACAACTTGCTGTCCAGCTTAAGATCTGAAATGGATATACAGTCAGCACCAATGAACAGTTCATAGCGATAACCTAGTGGTAGCTCCTCACTGTTAACTAGTATAGCTAGAACTTTCTGGTCTTATTGTAGGGTAATTCAGGGTCTAGAAATAAATCACCTCAGTTAAGAATGGGAAAAAATAAAATTCATTAAAAGCAGTAACATAGGATATATAGAAGTGGTGTATGACATAGATTTCTTTGCTTTACCATTACAGTGGTCCCCTGAGATGCTCCTTGTCTTTGAGCAATTGGCCCTACTATCCACTGTGGTGAAGCTCATCCTTCTGGTCTTGGGGCATATTAAACTAACTCTCACTACTCACTGATATCTGTTCTATGGTCTCTCCTATAACCTCTAGACACTAGGTCCAAACACTTGACCTCACCACAGACCCCATCCAGTTTTTGATGTTTTTGAATCTATACAATATATTTTTTTTAACACTTTCAACTCTTAGCTGTTTTTTTCCCACAGGATTCTGGCTAAACAAGTCAATCAAAGAGAAAAAACAGAAAAATAAGAGGAATGGACCAAGCCTACAAGAAATGTGGGATTATGTAAAGATGAGAAACATAAGAATCATAGGCATTTCTGAGGGAGAAGAAGAAAATACACAAGGCTTGGAAAATCTATTTCAAGGGATAATGGAGGAAAATTTCCCTGGCTTTGCAAGAAATCTAGATATCCAGATACAAGAAGCTCACAGGACTCCTGAGAGATTCATCACAAATAGGCAATCATCACGACACATAGTCATTAGACTTGCCAAAGTAAACATGAAAGAGGCACTCCTATAAACAACAAGTCATAAAATTCAGGTAACTTACAAAGGAAAACCTATCAGATTAACTGCAGACTTCTCAACTGAAACCTTACAAGTCAGAAGTGATTGGGGCTCCATTCTCAGTCTTCTCAAACAGAATAACAGTGAGCCTAGAACTTTGTATCCTGAAAAACTAAGTTTCTTATATGAGGGAAAAATAAAGACCTTCTCAGGTAAACACTGAAGGAATTTGTTAAGACCAGATTTGCCCTGCAAGAAGTGCTCAAAAATGCATTATATATAGATCAACACAATAAACACTCACCAGTGTAAAATCACACAAAAGATAAAAGTCAGAGCCCAGGTACCACAATGGCTCAAGAGGTAAAACAGAGCAATAAAGTTCTACTCATCAGGATGAAGAGAAACCCACCCCACTTATCAATTCTTCAATAAAAGTGAATGGCTTGAACTTCACACTCAAGGCTGAATGGCAAAAAAAAAAAAAAAAAAAAAGCCAAGTATCTTCTGTCTCTAGGAAAGTCATATAAGGCATAAGGCCACATTGAGACTCAAGGAGAAGGGATGGAAAACAATATTCCGTGCAAATGGAAACCAAAAGAAAGCTGGTGTAGCCATTATAATATCAGATAACATAGACTTCAAATCAACAACAGTAAAAAAAGACAAATATGGTCATTTTATAATGGCAAAAAGAACCATTCAACAAGAACACATAATAATTTTAAATATTTATGCACCTAACAGAGGAGTGTTCATATTCATAGAGCAAATCCTACTTGATTTATACAAAATGATAAGCAGCAGCACTGTAATAGCCAGGACATCAGCACCCTATTAACAGAATGGGACAGATCCTCCAAACATAAAATAAACAAAGAAACAATGGCCTTAAACAGAACTCTAGAACAAATGGGCCTGACAGACATCTATAGATGTTCTTCTCATAAGCTCATGGAACATTCTCTAAGACTGATCACGTCCTAGGCCACCAAACATATCTCAACAAACTGAAAAAATAGAAATTATACCATATATTTTCTCATATCACAGTGGATTAAAATTAGAAATCCACTCAAACTGAAACACTCATCAACAAACAAAGTCATTAAAACTAAACAACCTACTGCTAAATGATACCCGGGTCAAGAATGAAATTAAGATTGAAATCAAAATGATAAAAGGGACACAAGGATCAAAATCTTTAGGATATAGTTAAATCAGTCCTGAGAGGAAAATTCATAGCCATAAATGCCTACCTCTAAAAGACAGAAAGATCACAAATTAATAATTTCATGAATCATCCCAAGGAAATGGAAAAGGAAGAGCAAACCAATCCCATACTCAGCAGAAGAAAAGGAATAACCAATACCAGAGCAGTGCTATATGAAATCAATTACAAAAGAATTATACAGAAGATTGATGAAACAAAAAGTTGGTTCTTTTAAAAGATAAACAAAATTGACAGGCCTCTCACTAGATTAACCAGAAGCAGAAAACAAAGAACCCTAATAAGTTCAATCAGGAATGAAAAAGGAGAAATCACAAGTGATACCATGAAAATGCAAAATATCTCAGAATATTATAAAAATATCTATGCACATAAACTTGAAAATGTGGAGAAAATACACAAATTCTTGGAAGCCCACAGCCTCCTTAGGCTCAATCAGGAAGAAATGGAACTCCTGAACAGACTTATATCAAGTAAAAATATTGAAGCAGCAGTGAAAAATTTTCCAACAAGAAAAGTCCTGGATGAAATGGTTTCACACCTGAATTTTACCAGAACTGTCTTGCAGAACTGGTAACTATCTTGCAGAAATTATTCCATAACATCAAGAAGTAAGAAATCCTCCCCAACTTGTTTTATGAAACCAATAACAGCTTGATACCAAAGCCAGGAAAGGACACAATATCAACCATAAAAAACTACAGACCAATATTTCTTATGAATATAGATGCAAAAATTCTTAAAATCCTAGCAAACCGAATTCAGTGCACATTAAACAAATAATTCACCATGACCAAGTGGGCTTCATACCAGAGATGCAAGGATGGTTTAGCAAAGCTAATCTACAAATATAATTCACCACATAAATAGAAGTAAAAACAAAGACCACAGGACCCTATCAATAGATACAGAAAAAACATTTGACAAAATCCAGCACTCTTTTATAAGAACACTTAACAAAATAGGCATAGATGTTACTTACCTTAAAATTAAAAAAGCCGAATATGATGAACCCACAGTCAACATCATAGTGAATGGAGAAAAACTGAAAGCATCCCTGCTTAGAACTGGAACCAGATAAGGTTGTGCACCATAGCCATGTCTATATCTACTCAACATAATGCTGGAAGTCCTAGCCAAAGCAATCAAACAAGAGAAAGAATTCAAGGGTATCCAAATGGGGAAAGAAGAGGTCAAACTATCGCTCTTTGCTTTCCTGACAATATGATCTTATACCTAGAAAACCCCAAAGATTCTGCCAAGAGATACTGAAATTGATAAACAAAAATTCAGCAAATTTTCAGTTTACAAAATCGATGTACATAAATCAGTAATGTTCATATATGCCAACAATAGTAAAGCTGAGAATCAAATCAAATACTCAATACCTCTCACTATAGCAACAAAGAACATAAAATACCTAGGAATATATTTAACTAAGGCAGTGAAAGAACTCTACAGGGAGAACTATGAAACACTGAGAAAGGCAATTGCAGAGGACGTAAACAGATGGAAAAATATATCATGTTCATGAATTGGCAGAATCAACATCTTTAAAATGTCTATATTACCCAAAGTGATCCACAGATTCAATCCAATGCCCATTAAAATACCAACATCATTATTTGCATATCTAGGAAAAATAGCTGTTTGCTTTGTATGGAACCAGAAAAGACCCTGAATAGCTAAAGCAACCTTAAGAAATAAGAACTAATCAGGAGGCATCACTTACCAGACTTCAAGCTATACTACAAGGCTGTAGTAACCAAAATAGCATGGTACTGGCACAAAAACAGAGACATAGGCCTCTGGATCAGAACAGAGAATGCAGATAAAAACAGCTTCAGCTTCATATTGCTGATCTTTGACAGAGCAGACAAAAACATACACTGGGGAAAAGAATCCCTATTCAATAAATGGTGCTGGGAAAATTGGATAGCCACATGCAGAAGACTGAAACAGGATTTGTACCTCTTTCCACTTATAAAAATTAATTCATGACAGATAATAGACTTAAACCTAAGACATGAAATTATACAAATTCTAGAAGAAAACATTGTAAAACTCTTCTAGATACTGGCCTAGGCAAAAAAATTATGAAGAAGACCACAAAGGCAATCACAGTAACAACAAAAGTTAACAAGGGACTTGATTAAATTTAAAAAAAAAACCTTCTGTACAACCAAGGAAATAATCAACAGAGTAAATAGACAACCAACAGAATGGGAGAAAATATTTTCATGCAATACATCCCATAAAGGGCTGATAACCAGAATCTACAAAGAACTTAAACAAATCAGCAAGAAAAAAAAACCCATAAAAAGTTTGGCAAAAGACATGAACCAAAGCTTTTCAAAAGAAGATACACTAATGGCCAATAAACATGTGAAAAAATTCTCAACATCTCTAATCATCTGGGAAATTCAAATCAAAACCACAATGAGATATCATCTAACTCCAGTGACAATGGCTTTTATTGAAAAGTCCCAAACAACAGGTGCTGACATGGATGTGGAGAGTAGGGAACACTTATACACTGTTGGTGGGACTGCAAAGTAGTTCACACCCTATGGAAAATAGGATGGAGATAACTCAAAGAACTAAAAGTAAACCTACCATTTCATCCAGCAATCCCACTATTGGGTATTTACTCAAAAGAAAAAAAATCATTTTTTCAAAAAGACACGTGCACTTGAAAATTTATTGCAGCACAATTCACAATTGTAAGATGTGGAATCAACCCAAATGCCCATAAATACATGAGTGGATTAATAAAATGTGGTATATGTATACTGTGGAGTACTACTCAGCTATAATAAATGGTGAACTAATACCTTGTATAACAACCTGGTTGGAACTTAAGACCATTTTTCTAAGTATTGCAATGATGGAAAAACAAATACCACATGTATTCACTATTAAATTAGAATTAATGACCAACACTCATGTGCACATATAGTAGTAAAACTCTATGGAAACCAAATAGATGGCAGCGGGGAGGAGGGGATGGGTAAATTCACACCTAATGGGTACAATGCACACTATCTGAGGCACCCATATAACTTTGACTCAAACTGCACAAAAGCAAATCATGAAAACAAAATGTTTGTACTCCTTTAATAATCTAAAATAAAAAAATAAAATAAAATGGTGGAATTTGAAAGAAAAAAAACAGTAGAATAATGAGTAATGTAACTGCCATGATCTCATTTTTTTTTTAAAAAAATAGCAACCAATAACAATGACCTTTGTTTTGATATGACTCCATGAAGAATGTCAACATTTCTCCTAAAGTTAATAAAATCCTGAGCTACTTTGAAAGTTGAGAGTTTTTATCTCTATATACATTATAGTCTCTGATTTCTCAACAGTTACTGTGTAATCACAGAAAACTAGAAAAGTCAGGAAGTGGATAAATAAATTATAATACAATATTCCATGCAAAACTATACTGCTTCCATAAAAATAAATCTAAGGCAAGCCATTAAGTCAGCTGAAGAAATATATTTACCATTAAATAGATATGAATTTACTAGGATAGTAATACACATGATACACAGTAAATTTTATATTCACTTAAAAGTGCTAAAAGTTTCATAAGTCTTTACCCTTTTTGAAATGTATAAAAATTCTAAAATTTCAGTAGAGTCATACAGGTTGTTCTCTTCAAATTGCCCCTTTTAGACTACCATCTACTGCATTGGCTGTGTAAATATTATTATTGTTGTTACTTTTATTATTATTATTATTTTAAATTTTTTACTTTGTTATCATCCCGAAGAAACATGGTATCATGTGCACTCCAATTTAATCCCACTCATTAAGTGTTTTAAAATGGATTTGAATCAGAAAGAAAATCACTTCTAGAAGTAGATTCTTTGGAACACTCAGCCTCATCAAGCCACATGTGACACCACGAGAGTCCTCTTCTAATTACAATTGTGGCCACACCAGTCCACTTGCTGTTTTATTGCCACTTATCCTATTGTATGTGTTGCAAAGTCACTGTTTTTATGTTTAACAACGCCTATATAATTTCAGTCTTTTGTGTTTGGACTACTTAAAAACCAAGTACAAATGTGGTGGAAAATAGTTCTTTAAGTTTAGTTCTATGATCACAAAACACTGCATTAAAGTTCCTCATGGGTTTACTCAAGATAAAGGTAGTATTAATAAAGCCCTTATACTGCTGCAGAGCAGCTTTCAGCAAAATGATTGTATTGTTTTCTCTCAAATGAGTAAAGGAAGAAGAATGAAAAGGAAACAAGCAGCCATGCACACACACATACAACTGAATAGTCTTTTCTGTTATACTGTATTTTATACCCTTCTGAGACTTTTCCTCAAGGATATGACTAATCATTGCAAGGAGAAAACTTTCCATTGACAATCAAATATTCAAGAAATACAGATATAAAATTATAGACATGTTAGTTGATTTTATTATTATAAAACACCCCCATCATTTTTAAAGTGAAGATCCATAAGGGATCAGGAAGACTTTAAAATAATTTCTTTGAATTTTACCTCTATCAAAATAGATTTTTAAAACATATTTTGATTCTGACTTTTTTTCTTTAATAAAAAGGAAGAATGAGCCAAGTAAATATTGACTCATAACAAAAGACAGGATTGTTTTAAAGAGCTGACCTAGATTACTTAACTTCAAGCTTTTAAAATTTCTTAGGTCATTTAACTCAATGTCTAAATCAAAAAGTATCAGCCTCTTTGTGTGTCTACACCACATAATCAAATGTTACCATTTTACAAATGGAACTAAACCAACTGTGATACTGGTTATTGCATGAGCTTTCACCCGTACAGGTCTTCAGCAAAACTCAGCAGGCCCCACTGGTTTCTAACTTGTGTTAGATCCCCTGCAGATGAATTGGTAAACTATGAGAAGTCTATTTTAAATCCCTAGTAGTACTGAGGGTGATTGAACTCTCTAGAAAAATAGCTGCCTGCTTTCTTCAGTTTCAGCAAGGAACGTGCAGGGTGTAGCATGACAGTTAAGAGTCATTTTCTCACATACAAATAAAACACTATGAAATACCCACTGGAGTAAGTTTTGGTTTAGCAGGAAGATATTTGGGAGCTGAGTACCAAAAATGAAAAAATATATAATCCTGCTTAAAACAATGCTTATTATGAATTAAAACAACAGCATCAACGGTATGTGTTTGACTTCCTAGACGTGTGTTCACCTGACTACATGTGTTATAGTTTCCTAAAAGATTTGCATGGCATCAAATTTTTTTTTTTGTTTTCTTTGCAACCTTTTGATATTAAAAGTACCTCTTTCTGAAACTGTGTTTGCCAAATCACCTATAGTTCCTGTACAAGTAATAAAAATAGATTGTAATTTTAGTCCCAGGAACAATAATTCATAGCTCATTACCAGGAACTGCACTTTCTTATTTTTTTCTATTCAGCTTATTCAAAAGATCCACATAACTTATTCCATAATATCTTGATAAAATGTAAAGGCTATCAATAGATAGTTTAAGAATTTCCAAATTTATTCATTTTCAGAGAAAAGATTGATGCAAGAACATATTTTGCACAATTTATGATAAAAATCATCTATAATTTAATTATTGCATACTTGAATACAGATTTGGTTTAAGTTTTTATTGTTGTAGATTTTCAAAAACAAAAAGGGTCACATTCTTTCATTATTTTATTATTAGTAGTATTATTTATTTCAGAGTATTACAAGGGTACAAATGCTTTGGTTACATAAATTGCCTTTGCACCACCGACAAGGGTGCCCAACCCCCAGACAGCACACCCAGCATCCATTAGGTGTGGATTTACCCATACCCTCGCTCCCTGCTCCCACCTGCCCAACACCCTATGAATGTTACTTCCATATGTGCACATTAGTGTTGATCAATTTTTGAAGAAAGAAGGTAGCAGCAAGAGCTTTCTGAGAAATGATTTGTGTAAAATGACTTATTTTTAAAGGAAGAATATTTAGGACATAGTGTTATTTCCTTGAAACTGAAAAGTAAAACATAGGAAGGGTTTATAATAACATCAAAATCCAAGTATAATTGCTTGAATGTATTTCTTTTCAACTTGTTTGTTGGTTTTTCACTTTTACCTTACGTTGAACATTATAATAATTATCTTTATTTCATATTACATGTTATAAAATTACAGGGTAAATTCATAAGATCAATATTTGAATTAGTCAATTAACTTTCCTAATTCAATTCACACATTATGATCTTAAATATATTATTTCACTATTAAATTCCATTTGTATTTGGAATATTTGTTTTGTATTTACCATACCTAAAATCAATAGATGAGGGATGGATAAATGACTAAGTCTGTTTTTTTTTTTGAGACAGAGTCTCACTCTGTTGCCTGGGCTAGATAGAGTGAGTGCCGTGGCATCAGCCTAGCTCACAGCAACCTCAAACTCCTGGGCTCAAGCAATCCTCCTGCCTCAGCATCCAGAGTAGCTGGGACTACAGGCATGTACCACCATGCCCGGCTAATTTTTTCTATATATATATGTTTTTAGCTGTTTGGATAATTTCTTTTCTATTTTTAGTAGAGACGGGGTCTCGGTCTTGCTCAGGCTGGTCTCGAACTCCTGAGCTCAAACAATCCGCCCGCCTCGGCCTCCCAGAGTGCTAGGATTACAGGTGTGAGCCACCGCGCCCGGCCCCTAAGTCTGTTTTTGATTTAAAAAAATAATTTGTGAACACGTATAACTTATCACTACCAGTAGTAAAGCAGTATGCTCAAATATATCATTTTGGTTTGATGAAGGACAAATTTTAATTTCATTTGTTGTTCTTATGTGCAACATTTTAGGACTAAGCAATTTTAACTTGGTTTAAAAACAGCAAAGTTAATAAATAAAATGATTACGTTTAGATTCATCAGTTTATAGTATCTTAAGTGTTTAAAACTTTGCAATGATTTTGGTGTCAAGGCTATCACAGGCAAACATGATCTATGCATTCAATATAAGATGATTTTGCTGAAGATGTAACCTGGATTCAGTTTTTTAAAGTATCTTTCTTTTATATCACAAGCAGTAGTTATTCCTTAATTTGGAGTGTTATAAATATGTCAAAAGTATTAAATAGTAAATACTCATTATACACATTAGAGTGAATTATGTGTGATTTCTTGAATATACTGTAATGAAATTAGATTATATATTATTTAAATTGAAGGGTTGTACTGACAGTAAGCCTAAACTCATTCTCACTAAAAAAGCTTTTCAAAAATAATGACTAGAGAATATTTTTCAGTTCTGATGAAACTCTTTTTTTCCACTTCATTTGCCATCAACTGTTGATGTGATAATGGAATATGCTGGTTATGTCTTGATCTGATCACTTTGTTGATATATTGGTTGCAACTCAATTAAAATTGTCCAAAAATCCAAATTTCAATGATTTTTCTTTATCTAAATCCAAATTTCAATATTTTTAAAAAACTTTTCTGTTGCTGTTCTTATTGTTCTTTTCTCCTACCAAAATTCATGCCAGAGCTAGAGCCTCCAACAGGAGAGTTTTCCTCAGACACTTAGGAAATTTACATTCCTCATAACATGCTAGAAACTGTGTTTATTTTAATACTTTTGTAGAAAGCCACCTTATAAAAGTTCTAGGTTTTATGGCATGATCTTTAGGTTGTATACTATTTGGGAAAAATATTTCCATCAACCATTTGAATATAAGCTATGTGAAAGCGGCCATGTTTGACTTTTCTGTTTTCTGGTGTATAAATATTTTTGAATTAATGAATTTAGAAGTCATTTATCCTATGTTTGTAAACTGAGCTTGGCTGTAAAGATACCCTTCAATCTGCTTTCCCTTCTTTAAAAAATAGTTTGATACTTTTTGGCTTATTTTCTCAATGCAGTCTTGTGAAAGTCTATCATCCCTACCATGTCTGGGTTGCTTACTTTCTTCTGTGGATCTTCTCTTATTCAGTCCCCAATACTTGCTATGTGTTCCCTACATCCTCAAAACTCTGTTTAGCTTTGCAAAAATACAGATACAAATAAATAAAACTAAGATATCCTCTCTAAGTGGGCTTCTAACCCAATTGGGTAAGTAAAACTCCAAATTGAATTGTTAAAAATCAATATTTTAGTAAATCACATGCACTAGCATTTTAGTAAATAGAAAGATTTGTAGGTCGGTATAGACTGCAAACAAGATGAGACTTGAGCTGAGCTTAGATTTGGAGAAGAGGATGGAAAACAGCCTTGCCAAAAAGGTGGCTGTGGATGAGAGAGGCCCCAATAATTTCATCTTTGATGCAGTCTTTACAGTTCTTGGCCTCCAATATTGGCAACTGTACACTTCTTTCCCCTATTTTTAAGGATTCTATACCCAAAATACAAAACCTCTTTTAACCCCATTCTCTAGATCTATTCAGTAGTAATATTAAAAATGTGAAAGACAATTTGGCAAGGTTATTTTATTAAGATATCCCTAACAAGGGGCAAGGTGGGTTTCCATCATAATCAGACAGATTAATTTTCTAGTGAATATTGGTATATAATGCATAATGCATTATTAGTCCATATTATATATGATAGATATGTTGAAAATTAAATCTCTATAGAAACATGAGTATTACTACAATTATTTAAATAATGTTTGTGTTAAAATGAATGATCATAGTATAACTGGTTTGGTCATAAAGCACAATATAGAAGTTACACTTAATCCTTGATATATATGGGATAACAAAGAAGATATGGAATAAAATGACAACCTCGGAAACTGACCAGATGCTGAAAGCAGATGGAAAACTTAAAGGGAAGTATTAAAAGAGCAGGTTTATAATGCTACAGCTGGTGATTAAAATATCTCAGTACCTAATCAGGCAACAGCATCTGGCCTGCTGCAATTCAGAGGTTTTCAAACAGTACGAACCACAATTTAATTTAATTATCAAAACTGAATTTGCAAAGCTAGCCAATGAGTAGAAACTCAGAAGAACCTGCCACAATATCTCTCAACTTTTCATAACAAGAAAAAGAAAAAAATAAAATTTGATTTTTGATAGACTCCAAATATGATGAAACTGAAGTTGGATAAAAGTTTAATCAAACTCAGTGTGTGCCATTAAAAAGGCAATAAGCAAATGAATAAATAAATTACAACAAACTTCTGCATTCCCCTCGAATTGTCTAAGGACAAAGTAAACAAAGACAAAGTGTGACTTGAGGGATAATTGGCAGCAACATGCAGCATTAAAAATTATCTGGATTTTAACTTTTACAAGTTATGATGCCCGTAATTGTTTTTACCTTCATTTGCATTTGCAATTTCTTTTTATTTCACAATATTACGGGGGTACAAATAATTTTGGTATGCTTGAGTCAGGGTTATAAGTGTGCCCATTACCCAGATAGTGTTCATTGTAGGTTTTTGGCCACCTCATCTTCCCCACGAACCCCTGCTTAATTTCCACTGAGTTTTACTTCCCTCTGTGTATATATGCGCTCATCAGTTAGTTCCAATTTAATAGAGAGTACATGGGGTCTTTGTTTTTACATTCTTTAAATACTTTACTTAGGAAAATGGTCTCCAGTTCCATCCAAATTATTGCAAAAGACCTTAATTCATTCTCTTTCATGGCTACATAGTATTCCACACTATACATATACCACATTTTGTTAATCCACTCATAAATTGATGGGCACTTGGGTTGATTCCACATCTTTACAATTGTGAATTGTGAATTTTGCTTCGATAAACATTTGAATGCAGCTGTCTTCTTGAAAAAATGACTTCTTTTCCTTTGGGTAAATACCCAGTAGCAGCGTTACTGGATTGAATGGTAGGTCTACTTTTAGTTCTTTGAGAAACCTCCATGCTATTTTCCCTAGAGGTTGTATTAATTTGCAGTTCTACCAACAGTCTATGAGCATTTCTTTCTCCCTGTAACCACAACACCATCTACTGTTTTTGGACTTTTTAATAAAAGCCATTCTAACTAGAATAAGGTGATATCTCTTTGTGTTTTTAATTTGCATTTCCCTGATGAGTAGTGATGTTGAGCATTTTTTCATGTTTATTGGCCATGTGTCTATCTTCTTTTGAAAACCTTCTGTTCATGTCTTTTGCCCACTTTTAAATGGGGCTATTTGTTTTTGTTTTTGTTTTTTCTTGCTGATTGGCTTGAGTTCTTTTTAGATTCTGGTTATTAGCCCTTTATTGGATGTAAAGATTATGACTATTTTCTCCCATTCTGTAGGTTGTCTATTTGCTCTATTAATTATTCCCTTAGCTATGCAGAAGCTTTTTAATTCAATCAAGTCCCATTTGTTTATTTATTTTTGTTGTTGCTGCAATTGCCAATGGTGTCTTCTTCATAAATTCTTCACTAGGCCGATATCTAGAAAATTTCTCCAACATGTTCCTCTAGAATTATAACTGTTTCATGACTTACATTTTAAGTCCTTTATCCATCTTGAATTAATTTTTGTGAGTGGTGAGAGATATGGACAAACTTTCATTCTTCTGCATGTGTCTATCCAATTTTCTCAGCATCATTTATTGAATAGGGCTTCTTTTTCCCCGTGTATATTATTGTCTACTTTGTCAAATATCAGTTGGCTGTATGTTGATGGTTTTATATTTGGGTTTTTGTTCTGTTCCATTGGTCTATATAACTATTTTTGTGCCAATGTCATGCCGTTTTTTTTTCTCTCTTTTTTTTTTCCTTCAGCTCATTATAGGGGTACAAAAGTTCGGGTTATATATATTGCCCATGCCCCCCCATCCCGAGTCTGAGCTTCAAGCATATCCATTCCCTAGACAGTGCTCATCGCATTCATCACATAGGTATGCACCCATCCCCTCCCCCCATTCCCCCCAGTCAGAACTTCAAGCGTGTCCATTCCCCAGACAGTGCGCATCTGCGCATCACACTCGTCAAGTAGGTATACACCCATCCCTTCCCCCCAGCACCCACCTCTGTCCGATACCCAATTGCTGTTATTCCCAAATGTGCACTTAGGTGATGATCAGGGAAAACAGTTTGCTGGTGAGTACATGTGGTGCTTGTTTTTCCATTCTTGGGATACTTCACTTAATAGAATGGTTCCAACTCTCTCCAGGAGAACCAAAGAGATGCCATATCACTGTTATTTCTTATAGCTGAGTAATATTCCATGGTATACATATGCCACATTTTGCTAATCCATTCATGAATTGATGGGCATTTGGGTCGTTTCCACATCTTTGCAATTGTGAATTGTGCTGCTATAAACATTCGGGTGCAGGTGTCTTTGTTATAGAAAGACTTTTGTTCTTCTGGATAGATGCCCAATAATGGGATTGCTGGATCAAATGGTAGGTCCACTTGAATCTGTTTAAGGTATCTCCATATTGTTTTCCATAGGGGTTGCACTAGTTTACAGTCCCACCAGCAATGCATGAGTGTTCCTGTCTCTCTGCATCCACGCCAACATGTGTTGTTTTGGGACTTTTTAATAAAGGCCATTCTCACTGGAGTTAAGTGATATCTCATTGTGGTTTTGATTTGCATTTCCCTGATGATTAGAGATGTTGAACATTTTTTCATATGTTTGTTAGCCATTTTTATATCTTCTTTTGAAAAATTTCTATTCATGTCCTTTGCCCACTTTTTGATAGGGTTGTTCGATTTTTTCTTTTTGATTTTTCTGAGTTCTAAATAGATTCTTGTTATCAGTCCTTTATCTGATGTGTAGTATGCAAAAATTTTTTCCCATTATGTAGATTGTTTGTTTACTCTCATGACTGTTTCTTTGGCTATGCAGAAGCTTTTTAATTTGATCAGGTCCCATTTATTTATTTTTGTTGTTGCTGTGATTGCCTTAGGGGTCTTCTTTCATAAATTCTTTGCCTAGGCCAATGTCTGTAAGAGTCTTTCCTACATTTTCTTCTAGAATTCTAATAGTTTCCCACCTAAGGTTTAAGTCTGTTATCTACCATGATTTGATTTTTGTGAGAGGTGAAAGCTGTGGGTCCTGTTTTAGTCTTCTACATGTGGCTATCCAGTTTTCCCAGCACCATTTATTAAATAAGGAATCTTTTCCCCAGAGTATGTTTTTGTCTGCTTTGTCAAAGAGTAGATGGTTATATGAGGATGGTTTTATATTTGGATTTTTTGTTCTGATCCACTGGTCTGTGTCCCTGCACTTGTGCCAATACCAAGCAGTTTTAATAATCACAACCTTGTAGTATAGTTTGAAGTCTGGCAAATTAATACCTCCCATTTTATTTTTGTTGCTTAAAATTGCTTCTGCTAAACAGGGTCTTCTCTGGTTCCATACAAAGCGTAAAATTATTTTTTCTATATCTGTGAAAAATGATGTTGGTAATTTAATAGTGATTGTATTAAATCTGTAGATAACTTTGGGCAGTATAGACATTTTAACAATGTTGATTCTTCCGATCCACGAGCATGGTATGGTTTTCCACCTATTTACATGCACTGCGATTTCCTTCCTCAGTGTTTCGTAGTTCTCCCCTATAGAGGTCCTTTACCTCCTTAGTTAAATATATTTCTAGGTATTTTATTTTCTTTGTTGCTATTTTGAAGAGTATTGAGTCCTTAATTTGGTTCTCCATTTGACTGTTATTGGCATATATGAATGCCTCTGATTTGTGTGTATTGATTTTGTATCCTGAGACTTTACTGAATTCATTGATCAATTCCAGGAGTCTCTTGGTTGAATCCTTGGGGTTTTCTAGGTATAACATCATCTCATCAGCAAAGAGTGAGAGTTTGATCTCTTCTTTCCCTATTTGGACTCCCTTGATTCTGCTCTCTTGCCTGATAGCTCTTGCAAGGACTTCCAATACTATGTTGAAAAGTAATGGGGACAGTGGGCAGCCTTGTTGTTTTGATTAGTATAGCCTTATAGTATAGTTTGAAGTCTGGTAATGTGATGCCTCAAGATTTGTTCTTTTTGGTTAAGATTGCTTTGGCTATTCTCATTCTTTTTGGGTTTCAAAGGTATCATAAATCTATATTTTGGATCTGTGAAATATGACATTGGTATTTTGATGAGGATTGCATTGAATCTATAAGTCACTTTGGGTAGTATGGACATTTTAACAATGTTTATTCTACCAATCCGTGAGCATCATATGTTTTTTCATTTGTTTGTGTCCTTTGAAATTTCTTTCCTCAGTGTTTCATAGTTCTCTTTGTAGAGATCTTTCACCTCCTTGGTTAGGTATATTTCTAGGTATTTTATTTTCTTTGTAGCTGTTGTGAATGGTATTGAGTCTTGAATTTGGCTCTCAGCTTAACTGTTATTGGTGACTAGGAATGCTACTGATTTGTCTACCTTAATTTTGTAACCTAAGACTTCACTGAATTTATTTATCAATTCCAGGTGTCTCTTGGTGGAGTCTTTGGCATTTTTTAGATGTAAGATAATATTGTCAGCAAACAGCAATAGTTTGCCTTCCTCTTTCCCAATTTGGATACAATTTCTTTCTTTCTCTTTCTCATCGCTCTGGCTAGGACTTCTAGCACCATATTGAATACAAATGGTGGTGGTGGGCACCCATATCTTGTTCCAGTTCTTAGTGGGAATGTTTTCAACTTTTCCCCATTGAGTATGACATTGGCTGCAGGTTTGTCATATATGCCTTTATAATCTTGAGATACCTTCCATACCTAATTTGCAATTTCTTTATTTTTTATTAAGTTGATTAAAAGATAAAGAAATGAGAGAGTTAATGACTCAGTAATGTTTAACATGAGGGAGATCAACATGAAAAAATATTTTTATTTTGGAAAGTCAAAAATAATTATTTCATTAAGTAATCATACATCCTTAATTAGAGAAAATAATATCCTAAAAATTATATTACATGTCTCCTTAAATCTTACGGTAGTTCTCTGTTTATTCACAGATTATATCCAAAGACTTAAGTGTTATTTAAAAAGTCTTTCTCTGCCTAGTCCCAGCCTATCTAACTTCATCAACCAACACATCCTCCTGTGAATGCTGATTTTGGTATACATTAAATTAGTTGTAATTATATAATAACATCATCTTCTTCCAGTTCATCATACTATTATCCACAATTCCTAAACTTCTCCC
Organism: Lemur catta; assembly: GCF_020740605.2. Lineage (NCBI taxonomy): Eukaryota > Metazoa > Chordata > Mammalia > Primates > Lemuridae > Lemur > Lemur catta. The sequence goes on along the minus strand of NC_059137.1, from coordinate 39,451,126 downwards.
ATCTCCATCTGCTTTACAATCTCCTCTACTCTTCATAATACAAGCCCTAATGTAATTCCTGAAAAAATCCCAGGTGGAGTTCATGACTCCTTACTTTGTCTCCATTCTGTTACTTGTCACAAATCACTGACTTTTTTTGATTTAAATGCATATCATTTTCTAGAGATTGCGAATACCTGAGGAACTGGAAACATTTTTTTATTAAGAATTTTATTTCAAAAACCTAGTCTCTGGCCTGCCATTTACTTTGCTTATAATGTGTGTCCCATATAGGAATAAATTAATTAAGTAGTTAATTTTATTAGAAAGTCAACTTGTATATAAGAACCTCTTAGAGACATGCCTGGCCAACTAAACTGCTTTTTGTAATCTGGCATGAATGCAAGTTTTAGAGTGAATCTATTAAGTCAATTTTATTATGTTTTATTTCTCTATATATTTCACTACACCTGAGATATCCATTGTGTGATCATATAGAAAACTAACTTCTAAAAAAGGACAGCAGAGGAAGTATACAATTATCTTGCTTTTAAAAATTTCTTTTTAAATGTATGATGAACACTTGATTTTTCTAGTAAGATTTTTTTTGGTGGCTGAATTTCTGGCATATAATTGAATGAAATTTAGTCAAGAATATAGTATATTACACACTTCGAAAAAGTGATAACCCTTACCTTTCCTTCCTCAAAAACTTTCTCCTCCTTGATTTAACACATGACTTGACAGTCAGCTCTATATCCTTATCAGATAAAGAACAAAAATACCACTGACTTCCAAAAATGACACTAATGAAAGTCAATGCTATGTCTTTGACATTGGCTGTGATTTTCAAGTTTGTTTTTATTTGACATAAATCCTTAGTACCTATGTCTACATCAACATAAGTAGTCTTTAAGTGTTTCCATAGTACTGTTAGATAGTTTCCATTTTTGCATGATTCACATTATGTGATATGTGGATTTCTATGCCTTGGGAAATAACAAAGTCAAATGAGGTTTATACCTGTGGATGATGAAATTTAAAAGGGACAATGAAATGACAGGTTGCAAGCTATATATGAGAAAATCATGAAAAGAAAAAACAACATTATAAAAACTGTGACGCCAATGGTAAACTTCTCTGAATGTTAAGATGGTCTATATGCAGGAAATATAAAACCTGAGCTCTAAAACAGTGAGAGAGAATGAGATTAAAACATAGAATTAAGCAAAAATTAGAGAAAATGGAGAGACTGTTCAAAGTTCAAGTGTCTAGGGGCTCAGGAAAATGTGTGTCCTTATTTGATGCTATATTCAAGTTCCTTCTGGATTTCATGAACCAATTAATTCTTCTCATGAGCTAAATGTGTTTAAGTGAATTTTTTCTGTCCTCATATACAAGGTAACATAGAAACAGACTCCTCTTACTGACATCTGCTCTCTTCCAAGAAGGAGAGAGAACAGATTTATCTTCTAGTATGAAATAACTAAATATATGAACAAATTTATGAAAGAAAGGTTTTCAAGATATCAGACATCAGAGATATGACAAAAAGTAAGGTGATAACTATGATTGCCCGAGAATAATGCCTAAAGAGAGTTTCCAGGCCAAGACACAAGGAGGAGGAATCACGCAGAAGGTGTGATTTGAGAAGACAGATCAGGGACTAAGGATCCCACAGTACGTGGAATGTGCAGAGCAGTGTACTAGAGGAAGCTCTGGAGATCTACAGAAATCTCTCCTTTTTGACTCAGCTGAATATGGATCAATGCATGAACAATGTAAGAAAACCACAAGAAGTCTAAGGAATAAGAACGTCAAACTATTAGAAATAAAATCATTTGAGCTCACATTGGGAAAGGATTAGTGCTTGTTCCTATAAACCAGAGAGGAAAAAAAAAAAAAACTCTCATAACTCATAAGGCATCTGAAAGATTTCTCAGTAGTAGAGAAAAATTAATAACCAGACTAAACACTGTGCTGATCCCACTTAATCAGTTTAGAAATCAAGACTCTAAAATATCAAACTGTTTTCAAGTACCTTGATCTCATCACAGACTAAACCTCAAGAATATTTATAGGAATTAAATAATATCCAATATATGAAACTTTAAAACTGCTGCTGTTTGAAATAAATAAAACCACAACATAACCAGAAATGCAAAGAAGCATCAAATGACAACTACGAATGAGGAGGAAAAAGAAATCAATTAAAGTTTCTATAAAAAAGAGAAAAGACACAAATTGCTAGTCTCAGAAATGAAAGAGAAATCATCACTACTGACTTCATGGACATTACAAGGATAATAAAGGAATATTATAAACAACTCTATGCCTAAAAATTTAATAACCGAGGTGAAATGCACCAATTCCTTAAAAGACACATCTACCATAACTCATACAAAATAAAGTTCATAGAGTGTATCTATCAAAGAAATTGAATCAATAATTAATAACCTTCAAAAACAGAAAGCATCAGGCCCAGATAAGCTCACTGGTGAATTCTAACAAACATTTAAAGAAGGATTTTTCCAATTCTCTATGATCTCTTCCAGAAAACAGAGGCAGAGGGAATACTTCCTAATTCATTCTATGAGCCAGCATTACCCTAATACCAAAGGCAGAGAGGGACATCTCAGGAAAGAAAAAGTACATATCAATATATTTCATGAACATATACGCTAGAATCCTCAACACGGTAAGAGCAATAGAACACATAATATATAACAAATTTATAAATCACTGCTGTCTTAGTCTGTTTTATATTTCTATAACAGAATGCCTGAGACTGGGTAATATATAAAGAAAAGAGATTTATTTGGTTTATGATTCTGCAGGCTTGGAAATCTAGAAGCATGGCACTGGCATCATTTGGCTTCTGGTAAGGGCCTCTGCTGCATCATAACATGGCTGAGAAGCAGCCAGGGAATAAGCTGCCGGCAAAAAGACCAAATGTGAGAGGCAGCCTTTCTTTATAATGACCCCCCTCTCACAAGAACAAACCCACTACAATGAGAATTGCATTAATCCATTCCTGAGGGAGAGTTCTCATGAACCAAACACCTCTTAAAAAGCCCCACCATCTCTCAACAACCTTACTTTGGCAATGCTGAAATTTCAACATGCCTTTTGGCAGGGACAAACCATGTGCAAACCACAGCAAGGACCAACTGGGATTTGTTCCAAGTATGCAAGGTTAACTCAACATTCAAAGATCAATCAACTAGCTAATGAAGATAAATCTCATATGATTATATCAACAGAAACAGAAGACGAATTTGACAAATCCCCACATCCATTCATGGCAAAGACTCTCAGCAAACTAAGAATAAAGGGGAAGTTCTTCAACTTGATAGAGAGCATCTATAAAATACCCACAGCTAACATACTTAATGGTGAGAAACTAGATATTTTTTCACTAAATAAAGGCAGGGAAGGATGTGTGCTTTCCCACTCCTCTTCAACAATGTTCTGGAAGTCTTAGATATTGTAATAATGAAAGGAATTACAAAATATACAGATTGGAGAGGAATAAACAAAACTGTCCTTGTTTACAGATTCCATAATTGCCTATGCAGGAGATTCCTAAGAATCAACAAAAAATGTTCTGGAACTAATACACAGTTATAGGAAAGTTTAAGGAAATAAGATTAATGCACAAAAGTCAATTGATTTCTTATGTAACAACAATAAAAAATTGGTATTTGAAATTAAAAATACAATACCATTTACATTAACTCCCCCAAACTGAAATACTTTGATATAAACCCCACAAAATATAAAGAAAACTGTAAAATTCTGGCATAAACAGTAAAAGAAGATGGAAATAAATGAAAAAATAATCTATGTCTGTGAATAGAAAGACCCTATATTATCAAGATGTCAGTTCTTCCTGATTTGATATACAGATTTTATGCACTCCCAATCAAAATCTTCACACATTATTTTGTGGATATAGACAAAATTATGCTAAAGTTTTATATGGAGAGACAAAAGAGACAGAATAACCAACAGAAGAGTGAAGGAGAAAAAGTCAGAGGAGTGACTTTACCTCACTTCAAGACTTAAGATAACATTACAATACGAAAGACAACGTGGTATTGCCAAGAAGATACAATAGATCAACGGAACAGAATAGAGGATACAGAAATTGACCCACAGATATATATTGCCTATTGATTTTCTACAAATCTACAAAGAATATTCAGTGGAGAATTGGAGAAAGGTTTGTAAATAACTGGTGCTCAAAAATTGATCTCCATACGTGAATGAACTTTAATACATACTTCATACCACATAAAATTATGTAAAAATATATGATAAAAGTAAATATAAATCTAAAATAATAAAGCTTATATAAAAATATTAGGATAAAATATTCATGATTTGAGATTAAGCAAAACTGTCTTAGATAAGGCACCAAAAGACATCATATAAAAAGAAAAAAAGGATAGATTGGAATTTTTCTAGATTGTCCCTATATCATTTTTTGAATAATCCATATTTTCCTCTCTAAATTGAAATATCATGATAATTACACATTAAAATTGAATATGTTTGTCCAACTAGGTTGTGTATTCTCTTTCACTAATTGTTCTATTTCACCATGATTCCATCTAATTTTTAACTATATGGTAGCTCAATATAGTAAGTTTCTCTCTTAGGGCTGTTTTTCTCTAAATATTGTTTTTCAGAACCATTCTGAACTTCATAATTACATTGTCTGCCAAAAGGGATCACAGTATAGACAGTCTACTTAGCTATGGAACTGAGATTTTATCCTGTGTCCATGTGACTCCAATGTCCTTGCTTTATACTTCTAATACTATTCTTTGTTCTTTTTTTGATAAAAATGAAACATTTTTTCTTTATTTAGTATGAATGAAATATGGTCCTAATTAATATACAATTTATTGTTCCTTGTGTTTCCTTCCAATGATGATTTGAAAGTTTTACTGTTAATCATGTATTATTATCATTATTATCACATTTAATAGATTTTGGAAAGCCTGATAAAAAGCCATAAATAAAACTATTATAATTTGTTACTGATGTGTCACTATCGCAACAGCCAAGGCCACAAATTTGACTTCTCTAGCAAAGACAAATGCTTTTGGAATAGGGAATGACAAGTGTTAAAAAGGTTACTTGTGCCTATTCAAAGTTTAAACTGCAGCCCTTAAAATATAATCTGGATTTTTATGATTGCTTCTTTGTTATTCTTCCTGTCCCTTTCATAGTCTTTCATTAGATCAGCCCAAGAGGTGATTCATACTGATTAAAAATTATAACACTTCATTTTCATAATAGAGGCTCATTTCAATTCTGTAGCTAGAGTTTAAATTAATAGAAAAATTCTCAGTGAAAAGCATGTCATCAAAGAAGAATTCTTAACAAATCTGAGCTGACAGTCAAACCACAAACACAGAAATTTCTAAGAGGCTCATATTCTGACCACAGATTTGTATGCTTTGAAATTCAATTATCTATTATGTAGAAATAATATCTTCAGATTTCTTTGTGTCCTAAAAACCTTGGCTTGTACACTCTTTCATTTACAAATGATAAGACATTGTCTCACATTGCTGCTTGAATAACAAGGAATGCTCCCTAATATGTATGGCAAATTTGAGAATGATTTATAATCTGTGCAAATCCAGGTTTTACACAGCTGTAGGACTTAAAATCTTAAAATTAGTCATATTTCATATCTAGGTCATTGTTGACTAATGAAAACCAAATTTGGAGACCCATCCTCACTAATTCAAGTATGGAATACCTTGAATTTTCTGGGCTTCACAGCCAGTATATTGGGTGATCATCTGTAACAACATATACATGAAACTGCCTTCCTTTCTCTGACATCCCAGATCCCATTGTATGTAGAAAATCCTGTGTGTAGACATTCTTAATGGTTTTCTTTCCTTGGAAGTTAAACTCAGTTGTGTTGTCTTTGAGAGGTTGAATTGTGTTGTGTTAACACATAAGTTCCTGTGCCAGATTGCGTGCAGTAACAATGTTTGTTTTACTGTTTGACAGTGAACAATTCAGATATATTCTCAAAGGATAATTTCTCTGTATGTAAAATTAAAGTAGTTTTATTATCTAATAGGATTTTTGTGAACATTAAATGAGTCATTACAGCTAAGGATGCTTAGACCTGTGCCTGGCTCACAGTAGGTTCCTCATGTATATGCAGCGGTTTGAAAACATGTACTCAAATTATTTGATGATCCTTTGACATTAAGTGGAGCCTAATTTCTCTACCCTTGAGTGTGGTCACACTTGGTGACTTGCTTCTAATGACTATAATTGCAGAAATTACAATTCTGATTTTAGAGGCTAGGACCTAAGAGATGCAGATTTCATCTCTGTCTTTTGGATCACTTGCTCTAGGAGAAGCCAGCTGCTGTGTTATGAGGATACTCAGGAAGTCCTATAGATGTACTAAAATGGCAAGGAACTAAAGCCTCCTGTCAACACCTAACAAGAAACTGAGGCCTTCTGCTTAGAGTAGGATGGGAGTGAGCCATATATACACTGTCCTTGAACCCCTGATCCATAGAAAATGTTAGGAAATGCAAGTCTAAGTTTCGGGGGTAATCTGTTATGCAGCAATAGATAATTAATACAATGCCTTGGCTTATTTTATTTTATTTTATTTTTTTACTAACTTTTCCCAACTAAGCCTGGAGCTACCTCAATAGGCACCTGGTTATTTTATGCCTAACTGCAGATGGACATTTTTGGAACTAAAATGAAGCATTTCTCTTGCTCCAAGTGACCCCATAAGCAGTTATCCAATTTGGTAGCTTAAACCTCCTATATATTAACTCTGCCTAATCCATATTTTTTCATTAATTTTTTTCCAAACATGTTATTGGGAAAATATATGTACTTGTTACAAAATATTCTAAACATGATTGCCTAATCACACTACTGTCCACCTGTACCTCTTTACATCCCTGTTCATAATGTTACTGACCTCCCTCACCTTATATTTAGCATGTCTTCTCCAGCCACAGGATTCTTTTGACTCTCAAACTTCACTGATCAGACCACAACCAATACAGATAATTATAGAAGGAATAATGTTTACCCGAAAGTTCTACATGGGTTGTTAAGTGTTCAAAATTGTTCTTACAGTACAGACAGGAGGGTTATAGTGAGGATTACTAAAGTTTTAGGAAGAAATCCTAGCAAGATTAAAAGTATACTCCTCATTTTCTCTGCACATTCCTCATGAAGCCAGAGCTCTTACAGCAGGTTTAAACCACATGCTCTCAGATACTTCATAAGGAAAAGGCACGATTTCTTCTCTTTTCATTTTATAAATTCTTGGAATGCTTTCTTTGAAGTACTTTTAGGGGCCCAGGCATTAAACCATTCAATATAGGATGAGAATCTTTTAATATAGCAATATTGACAGTGATATTTTAATATCAGCCCCAGACTGATCAACACATTTATTTTACTTAAAAAGAAAACTATTGGAAATCCCTGGCATGGTTGGGTAAGGGCCTCCAAAAATTTGCTTCTCCATAACAGCAGTGAGAACACTGAAACAAAAAATTGTCAGACCCAACTTTTTTAGAACAATTATCCAAAAACTTGCAACAATTTGAGTAATATTTATTCAAGAAAAAATAACTGAACCTCAGCAAGAACAATGAGGTTGGTGTCATTTAAACTTGCCATATCTCATACTCCACTTATTAACTCTGTAGTAGCTTTGAAAGCCAGAAGCTTCACAACCATGGTGTCTCTGAAAATCAGAAGCCTGCCAGCAATGGAAAGCGAAGAATGAGCTTGGGGCACTCCAAAGCCCTATTCCCAGAATCACCACAGTTTAGCCTGTCTAGTTGCCCCCTAACAAAGCCCTGCTTACAAGGTTTGTCTTTATTTTACCTGACTGAAAATGTGCCCAGTGAGCCCTTTCCCTTGGGTACTTATTGAAAACAATGAGCAACAATTATTTAACATTGCAGTTGTCTGAGGTGTCCATATAAATTGGTACAAAAAGAGGCTGTTAAAAACTTAGAAGAAAAATATCTGGGGAATGAGATGTCTAATTGGGGCTTTAAAAAGTTCAGATACAGTCCTGGGAATCTAGACCACATACATGTGTAGGGTGTGTTGCATGCCCATGAAACATATAAGACCCTACTGTCTCACCTATAGATAGCACTGAGACTCTGTGCAGCAGGGAGTGAAGGCTAAGAGAGAGTCGTGAATTGCTGGTGCCCCAACATACACACAGACCCCCTCAAGAAGGGTGGAAGACTTCTATATTAAAATAATTTAAGAAAATCTCTCTCCAATCATTAGCTGACTAGCTAACTAAGCAGAGATTTCAGGGGCCCAGAATGACTACGAAGCAGTGGTATGATAACAGCATGGGGTAGAACTGAGAAACCGTGAACAATTCAGTAAACACATAGAGGGAATCATAGCCGAGACAGAATTTTATACTTATAATTTAAAATATTCAATGAAGAATTTGAATGGAAGGGGGTAATCTACATAGATGTTCACTTTTAAAAAGATCAATTGAAGTATAACTGGTAAACATAAAAACAAGCAAGTAAACAACAACAAAATTATGGGAAGTACCATTAGAAATAGAAAAAGAAGAAACAGAACTGAGACCTACTGCTTTGAAATTCTGTTTTTACATTCATGCCTTCTTTCAATGACTTTTAGTTAATGTTGACTTTTCTTAATGTTGATTTTTGTCCTCGTTTTCCCCAGTTCTAGACAAAAATGCAGAATAAATAATTCAAATGAATTGTTAAAAATGTGTTTAATAAATAAAGTTACTATTTAGAGTCTACTAAAAATTTATTTAAAAAATCCCTGGTTGTACAGTTTACATTATTCCTCCTTTTAAACAAAATAATTCTGTATGGGAAAGTACACAAGTTTAATTCTATTAAGCAAAAATTGTTTCTGTGATCAAATAACATTTAGTTAAACCTCCTTTTCTTTGTCATACATTTTATAGTAATATCTGACACCACTTTCATAATTAAACAGAAAAATTTGACCAGAGAACATAAATACAGTCAGTAAAGATGAAAATAAATCATTTCAACATCTGAGTTTGTCTGAAAAGGAATTTATGTCTGCTCCCTAATTATTACCTCATTTCAAATTTTATTCACTTCATGTTATTCAGGTAATGCATTTCAATTATTTTATGGTGACATACTATAATTTATAAAATTATTAATTTATATGTTTAGAAAGAAAATGTACATGGGCTGGTTAAATTTCTTTAGTATAATTGTAGAGTAAATTTCCACAATAATTTCAATTGCACGTTTATTCTACAGCTTGCTTATAATGTAATTCTAAGTGCCCAAAGGAAATTCTTTTCAACACAGAATTGCTAAATATTTTTTATAAATTGATTTTAAAACATTTAAGAAATGTTTCACGTCTTTATTGTATTTGTACATCAAGCAAGCATATTTGTACATCAAGCAAGTCTTTCCTTCAGTCTTTCAGTTTTACCTTTCTTCATATTACTCCAAATAAAATATAATTCGATTTAGCAGTAATGGTACATTAACAAAAGTGCAGGTATTTAAAATTACATGCCAATACGATTTACAAGTTATGAATAATTTTGTAAGTACTATGTATGTAACCTTATATTTATATAAATATGTATTTATATAACTTTATTTTATTTCATAATATCCTATAAACCTTACAATGACCTTTCCAGTTGGATATTTTTATGCAATATTGAGACCATGTAAAGTGAGATTAGTATAGCTAAGTTAGCTACTCCTAAGTTGTAATGGAATTAATAAATGATGCCAAATCAAACCAGATCTAAAGCACATTCATACTGTTTTGTTTTTTGTTTGTTTGTTTGAGACAGAGACTGACTCTGTCACCCAGGGTAGAGGGCAATGGCATCTTCAGAGCTCACAGCAACCTCAAACTCCTGGGCTGAAGTGATCCTCCTGCCTCAGCCACCCAAGTAGCTAGGACTACAGGGACTACAGACACCTGTCATGGTGCCCTGCTAATTTTTTTCTATTTTTAGTAGAGATGGGGGTGTCACTCTTGCTCAGGCTGGTCTTGAACTCCTAAGCTCAAATGATCCACCCACCTCAGCCTCCCAGAATGCTAGGATTATAGGTGTGAGCCAGCGTGCCTGGCTGCACATACATACTGTTTTAGCTACACTTATCTATTCCTTAAAGTAATTTTATAATGGATTTATTGATATTAATAATAACATGGATAATCAGACATGTTTGAATGTATGAGTCATGTTGAATGCACTGTTTCAAAACACATAAAAATATTTAAAGTTGAATAAAAAATAATTGAAATATTAAAGTACAAAAATAATGAGAATTACAGAATGTAGGAAATATGTCGAACACAGTCAAAAACTCTAACAAATGTATAATTTGAAGCCTAAAAATGATGGTATTAGAGAATGGGCTAGAAGCAACATTTAAATATATAATGGCTAGGCAAATGTCTATAAAAGTGTTTCCAACATTTTCTTCTAGAATTCTTATAGTTTCATGCCTTAGGTTTAAGTCTGTTATCTACCATGAGTTGATTTTTGTGAGAGGTGAAAAGTGCGGATCCTGTTTCAGTCTTCTACATGTGGCTATCCAATTTTCCCAGCACCATTTATTGAATAAAGATTCTTTTCCCCAGTGTATGTTTTTGTCTGTTTTGTCAAAGATTAGAAGGCTATATGAGAATGGTTTTAGATCTGTGTTCTTAGTTCTGTTCCATTGTTCTATGTCTCTGTTCTTGTGCCAGTAAAGTGTAGTTTTAGTTACTATAGCTTTGTAGTATAGCTTTAAGTCTGGTAAGTTGAGGCTTCCCAATTTGAGAATTTATGAAGAAGAACCCAAAGGCAATCATAGCAGCAACAAGAATAAATAAATGGGATCTGATCAAATTAAAAAGCTTCTGCGTCCATTAGTTGTAAGTTTACCCACCCCCAACTCTTCTACCCTCAGAGAATACTACTACTGTGGGTAGTAGTAGGGGGAATGGCATGCTTCAAATCATGGTTGGGATGTGGCAAAGTCATAACGTAACCAAAATGCTTGTACCCCATAATTTCCTGAAATAAAAAAAAATTAAAAAAAGAAAAATATTATGATTATTTGAAGATAAATTAATCTCAGAATGAAAGTTAATATTAATAAAGTATAGTACTTTTCTTTTTACATAAAATGACCACCATCTCTAAATAAAATAATAAAAATAGTTTTTAGTTATTGAAAACTAAGCAAAAAAAGCTTCTGCACAGCCAAGGAAACTATCACGAGAGCAAACAGACAACCTACAGAATGGGAGAAAATATTTGCATGTTACACATCTGATAAAGAGCTGATAACTAGAATCTATATAGAACTCAGGAAAATCAGCAAGAAAAATTCAAACAACCCTATCAAAAAGTGGGCAAAGGACATGAACAGAAACTTTTCAAAAGAAGATAGACTATTGGCCAACAAACATATGAAAAAATGCTCAACATCTCTAATCATAAGGGAAATGCAAATCAAAACCACAATGAGATATCACTTATCTCCAGTGAAAATGGCCTTTATCAAAAAGTCCAAAACAATAAATGTTGGCATGGATGCAGAGAGGTAGGAACAACTCATACACGGCTGGTGGGACTGCCAACTAGTACAACATCTATGGACATTAATATGGAGATACCTAAAGAGCTACAAGTAGAACTACCATTTGATCCGGCAATACCATTACTGCGCATCTACCTAAAAGAAAAAAAGACATTCTATAAAAAAGACATCTGTACTTGAATGTTTATAGCAGCACAATTCATAATTGCAAAGATGTGGAAGCAACCCAAGTGCCCATCAATACATGAGTTGATTAATAAAATGTGGCATATGTATACCATGGAGCTGTACTCAGCCACAAAAAACAACGGTGATATAGCACCTCTTTTATTATCCTAGATAGAGCTGGAACCCATTCTACTAAGTGAAGTACCATAAGAATGGAAAAACAAGCACCACATGTACTCACCATCAAATGGGTTTTAACTGATCAACACTTAAAAGCACATATAGTAATAACATTCATCAGATGTCAGGTAGATTGGAGGGGAGAAGAGGGGATATGTATATGCACACCTAATAGGTGCAGTGTGTACTGTCTGGGAGATAGACACGCTTGAAGCTCTGACTTCAGTGGGGCAAAGGCAATATATATAACCTAAACAGTTGTACTCCCATAATATGCTGAAATAAAACAAAGAAAGAAAAGAAAGAAAGGAAAGGAAAAGAAAGGAAAGGAAAGGAAAGGAAAGGAAAGGAAGGGAAGGGAAGGGAAGGGAAGGGAAGGGAAGGGAAGGGAAGGGAAGGGAAGGGAAGGGAAGGGAAGGAAGGAAGGAAGGAAGGAAGGAAGGAAGGAAGGAAGGAAGGAAGGAAGGAAGAAAGAAAGAAAGAAAGAAAGAAAGAAAGAAAGAAAGAAAGAAAGAAAGAAAGAAAGAGAAAGAAAGAGAGAGAGAGAGAGAGAGAAAGAAGAAAAGAAAGAAGAAAGGAAGGAAGGAAGGAAGGAAGGAAGGAAGGAAGGAAGGAAGGAAGGAAGGAAGGAAGGAAAGAAAGAAAGAAAGAAAGAAAGAAAGAAAGAAAGAAAGAAAGAAAGAAAGAAAGAAAGAAAGAAAGAAAGAAAGAAAGAAAGAAAGAAAGAAAAAGAGTGAGTTTTTGGGTCCAGCAAGGTGACAGGTTGAGCTCAGAGAAGCTGATAATCAGGTATGATATTTTGACAATTAATGACAAGAAGACTGATGTCTGGGTCATTGCATAATTGACTTCAGTTAATTGCATCTAAGAGCTAATAAGGTGGTATGTGGAGGAAAAAACTTGATGACTTGATGAAAAGTGGTACTATTAAGAAGAAATTTATTCACTAATATCGCAATATGGTAGTTTCTAGGAGTGTCATAAATCAGGCAATACATTTTTTGCCCTTATTTACAAATAACTTTAATGGAGTCAAGTATGAATCTCTAAGCACAAGACTATGATTATTATGTGAAGTGATTTGGGGATTGGATCACTTAAGATGGGCATTCTACTTAAGAAAAAGGATTCTATGTTCAATAAAGTTTGAAAAATGCAAAAAATATATAAATAATTAAACAAATAGTAATGTACATAAAATGCTATTCACAAAGAAAAATAATTTATAAAGTATATTAATTAAAATAAAGAACTTTTGCTAATCAAAATAAATCATTCACAAATGAGTTCATCTAAATAATGAAAAAGCATATGTAGAAGGTATAGTAAAGGAAACACGTGAGCACATAGACCTAACAGAGACTTGCAGATGGATCCTGTGTATTAGCTATGGTTAATAATTTCAGTTAAAATGGAAATTCTGAAAAATCTTCAGCTAAAATCAAGCTAAGCAAAATGCCTTCTAGTATTTTTATTTCAGAGATTTCAACTTGTGGCTTTCATAGTGTTATCAGGCTTACTGCTAATGTTTTCTCCCATTTTCCCCTCCACGCTCTAGTCTGAATGCTGTCCTTGCAAATCACATCCTATCTACCCTTCAAGACACAACTTAAAGTTTTCTTTCTAGAAAGCTTTCCTTTAATACACGTTGTGATTTAGACATTCATTTATTTTGTGTTCCTATCACCATCTGCATTTCTTTGGCATGACATTTATCTCACTGTAAAATAAATATTCACGAACATTTACATGTACCCTGTTAGAGAGAGAGCTGATTGCAAGAAATGCCCAGCACCATATAGTGCTTTGTGGGTATGTAGTAAAAATATGAATTTTTTTTTAATGAACACATAAAAAGAAGGTAAAAATACTGTGTGGATGATGGAATGGGTAATCAGTAAATAGAATGGCTATTTATGTAGTGAGAAAATTACACAGTGTATTGACTAAATTTAAAAGATAATGTAAGATCAGTTTTAGTCTTGTTAAGAGTGACTGAATAATAGACTAAAAAACACACATTTATAGTAAACAAATTTGTTATTATTTAAAACAATCACCCAATATTTACCACATCAGGTTATTTATCAATATCATACAAGGAAATTTTATATATTATGTGTACATCTGTATATTAATACATATAAAATATGATTCAATACTAAAGCCTATTGAATAAAAAAATGTGGAGGTGAGTCCAGAAATTGGGTTTCCCTAGCTCAAATGAACCACTGAACACATTGTTCAAGACTATGGATGGTATACAATTAATAGGATAACATTCAGTGCAAATTAATAAAAGACTACATAAACAGATTACCTTATCATGACAACAGTAAAGAGGTGGTATGGTCTCTAATAGCATTTAGACAGTTTCCCTATCCTCAGTGTTTCTCTACTCCGGGTCTTTGTGGACATTTCTACTGGATTAAACACATTTGTCTGAGACTAGTTATAGAACCACTTTAGCCCATCAAGAGAACTTTCTTTTGTTCCCTTAGAGTATGTGTATCTCTCCCTGAGCATTATTTCCAAAGGTGAGTTACATAAACATCATTACTGTCTTTAAGCACATCTTACTTTGAGCCTTTATGGAGTTGGGAAAATTTAATTCTCATCTTATATTCAATCTTTATATGCCTCTCCTAAATACTGTAAAAAAAAAAAAATCCCTCCTGTATGTTTATATTCATCTTTCTGTGTAGTAAACTCAATTATAGTTATGGTTCACTCTAAAGCCATGTTTGAAAGCATAACAAGGTCACCTCATATTCAGACATATGTAATTATCTTTTATGAGTGACTGGTCACAGATTTTAAAAATTTACATGAATGCTTTGCATGTTCACTATAGAGAATGGTCATGCCCTATGAATTGTCTGGAAATGCATCTAATTGTCATGTACTGCTGCACATATTCCTTTTTTTCATAAAAATCAATAATTCTCTCCGTGGGATCTTAGATTTGATTTTGAATATATTTAGGCAATAATTGCATGGGCAGTAGAATTATGCAAAGATGTAAACAGTTTCTGAATCAATCAACACCTAGATTGGTGGCCTAGTTGTTTATTGATTTTTGAGCCATTTTTTTCCTATTAAGTCAAAAGAAAAATATAAAAAGATAATAATTATTCTGATAATGTTTCAGAACAGATTTACTCTCATGTCAATGTTTTATAGAAGTCAAATTTGTTTGATAGATGGAACTCCCTCTTGCTCCTTTTATATTTTGTTTTGTACACAACAAACTAAGTACATCATACATATTTCAAAAATGACACTCTATACCCTTTTATGAAACACATGCAATCAAGATAATATCTTATAAAGACTACATATTTTTGTGACTTGCATTTTGTGGCATATAACTGGGAGATCATGTGTGGCATCTAAAATTCCAGTATTAGCTAGGTATATATTATGCAAGTGCATAGAAATTTAAGGAGTATTGAATGTTTGATTCCCAAGGTTATATAGGTAGGATCTCCCTATGTCATAGCAGTGAACTAAAAATAAAGTATAATCATTGGTATAAAATAGACATATATGTATATATTTTAAAAAGCAACCATCTCTAAATTCCATCAACTCTTGGAGCAATGTGACCTTGTTAAACCCGAAGCATATTGGAAAGGAGGTCTGGTAAAGACACAGAGATAGAAGTCTAGGAAACAGTTTTTTGTTTTTGTTTTTGTTTTTTTTTCAAAATGAACAACATTTGTCTGTAATCAAAGACTATGGTTTTTAAAGCTGAGGTAAATATTATTTTACTATACAATATCTATAACAATTTAATATGCTAATGCTTATTGAGAGTAACCTAACATGAAGAGAAGGGGCAGAGTTTTTCAACCTTATTTTATTTTGGCATCTCATTTTCAAAGATTAGTGTTCAATAAAACATATTTTAGATATATTAGCTCTTATAATGACATGGTGAGCCAAAATTAGGATGTAAAATCAGTTCACAGGAATTATACAAATTAAGATGTGCCCAAATTTTAAAAATCAGAAACATTAACTCTTTAATATTATGATACTAATCCTTTAAGAAAATCTGTTATTTTCTAGATTGATTTTATTGTTTGTAAAGATAAGGAAAAAGATGTTTAGAATGGTCATGTGGGTTCTCAAAGCCACACATTTACTTAATGGCAGAAGTAGTTATATGGCCAAGTCTAGTTAGAGATGTGCAAGGAATTAAAGCAACAGCTTAGTAACTTGTAATGCAAATTTTGCCCAGCCAAACTGGTTGAGTGTAGGAGACTTATTTACACAGAAACAAAGACAGAAAATAGAGTCAATGATGAGAGCGTGTAGAATAATAAGAGAAGGCAAGGGAATTAAATACATAATAAGCTTGATAGAAAAATAAAGTAGAACCAAAGGAAATACATTATTCAAACTGAAAGTTAAAGTTATGATAAACAGAACATTTATTAAGGTAGATTTATTCTGGGTAATTTAGCTTATACACTCACTCAAACAGCCCTCCCAAAAGACATTAAAATAAGAACACAATCAACAAAGTTAAGAGACAACCCATAGAATGGGAAAAATTATTTGCAAACTACCTATCTGACAGAGGATTAATCACTAGAATGAATATATAAGAAACAACTCAATAGCAAAAATCAACTAATCTGATTAAAAAATGAGCAAAAGATATGAATAGACATTTTTCAAAAGAAGGTGTACAAATGGCCAACAGATATATAAAAGTATTCTCCACACACAACACCATTAATCATCAAGGAAATACAAATAAAAACTACAATGAGGTCTCATCTCACCCCAGTTAAAATGGCTTTTATCAAAAAGACAGCTAATAAAAAATGCTGGTGAGGATGTGGAGAAAATGGAACACTCACACACTGTTGGTGGGAATACAAATTAGTACAGCCACTATGAAGAATAGTATGGAGGTTCCTCAAAAACTAAAAATAGAACTCTCACATGATCCAGCAATCTCATTGCTAGGTATATACCCAAAAGAAAGGAAATTGGTGTATCACAGAGATATTTGCACTTCCATGTTTGTTGCAGCACTACTCACGATAGCCAAGATTAAGAACCAACCTAAGTATCCAACGATGAATGAATGGATAAGGAAAATGTGATACATATGCACAATGGAATATTATTTAACCATAAAAAGAATGAAATCCCATCATTTGCAACTACATGGACACAACTGGAGGACATTATGGCAAGTGAAATAAGCAAAGTACAGAAAGACAAATTTTGCATCTTCTCACTCATATGTGGGAGCTAAAAATTAAAATAATTGCCTTCATGGAGATAGAGAACAGAATCATAGTTACAAGCAGCTGGAAAGGGTAGTGAGGAGGGAGGGATAGAGTAGGGATGGTTAATGGGTGAAAAGTATGCTTAGACAGAACGAGTAAGATGTAGTATTTGACAGCACAACAGGGTGACTATAGTCAATAGTAAGTTATGGTACGCTTTAAAATAACTAAAAGCGTGGAATTGGAATGTTGTTCTTAACACAAAGAAATAATAAATGTTCAAAGTGATCCTGATTTGAGTATTAAATATTGTATGCCTGTATCAAAACATTACATGTAC
Source organism: Lemur catta (assembly GCF_020740605.2). Classification (NCBI taxonomy): domain Eukaryota; kingdom Metazoa; phylum Chordata; class Mammalia; order Primates; family Lemuridae; genus Lemur; species Lemur catta. The sequence goes on along the minus strand of NC_059137.1, from coordinate 39,433,568 downwards.
CCTATAAAAATAGAAAACTATTATATAGCTATAATAATTAAAAATTTAAAATTAAAAAATACAATATATATTCTTAAAATTATAACTATATACCCAGTACCATTTCATAATCTTGCAGGTATGTATTTGTAACTACTAATGTATTATTTGAAAAACTATGGCTGGTCTATAGGAATCTATAGATTATAACTGGCCGTGAACCTGGCAGTAGAGTAGAACATTTATGGGAAAAAGCAAATAAAAGCAAAAGGTATAAGATAGATGAGAGGCTTCTCAAGTTCTATAAACATGGGATTCTTTTATGTATGTTCATCTTATTATGTATATTATAGAATTAATATAGTTACAAAGTACAGATATACTTAAATGTAAGCGATTTTGTTAAAGCCTAATCAATTTTGTCTGCTATCACAACTCTTCCTAATGACAAAACTGTGAGTATTTTATTGCAGTAATCCTCTTTAATTAGAAGTGAATCATCAAACCGTGTACAACTGCAATATATACTATAACAATTATAGTATAATTAAAATATAACATAAAAATAGAAAGACAATAGTAATATGAATAACAATACATATGGGCAAAAATTAAGGCTCTTAAGAATATCTATTTTATCTGAGTAATTAGTATCTCAGAATTGTTACTCCTGTGGATCTGGCATACTTTCCTACGTCCTTCAATGTTTATTTGCTGTCATGAAATTGATTCTGTACCTCTAGTTTTACTTTTCCTTACTATTCCTTATAGAGGTTTGAATTTGATGGGAAGTATTGGACATATTCAGAAAGTAAACATTAAAAAAATAGAGGTAGATTAATTAGAAAACATTACTACATTCATTTCACTTCAAATATTATTTTTCTTTATCAAGTTCCTTAGTTCCAAAGGATACTGTTACTATTCAATTTTTTCTTCTACATAAAAATGTTAGAAAAACATGAGCAAAATGTCAATGTGGTTCTTAAAATCTTACGTGGTTTCACATTGGTCAAAAACTAAAATCTTTCTTCTCATGGCATGTAAGAGTGTGTACAGCCAGCTCCTGCAACATTCTTGTCTCCTCTTGCCTAATTCCAGTTATATTTTCCTTCTTTGTTGAGGTCCATTTCCTTATAAACAATTTCCCTGATGCTAATAACACATCTATTCCCACTCTGTTGCCCCCAACATCCTGTATTTATCCTTCAACATATGCATCACAATGTGCAATACTTTTTGAGATAATTTGAAAGATTATTGCATTCCACTAAAATATGAAAGCCATGATCAATAAGCTATAATAGTTTTACAATCAATTATCCAAACCTGTATTATTTCTCCAAAGATTGTAGAAATTTTGTAATGTTGAAAATGGAAAATAAAAATAAAAACAAAAGATATTTAATTCACCACTTTAAATAATCCACAATTTGAGCCTAACTGTTGACTTTGCCTCTTTGCCTCACCTACTTGAAGTCCTGATTACAATAAACCTAATGAGAAATTCCAGACTTCGCCAAATGCATTTTAACACCAAGAAAAAGAAGACCATCAAGGAGGGATTCTTGAAAGTACTAAGGATCTGACCTTTGGTTACATCAAAAAGAGTTACACTTTTATCTCAAGGTCCCCAAGGCCTGACAGCAATTCTCTCAACCTGTCACTTATCTTTCTCTCTTAAATAAATTAAGTATTGCTGTGACTGTTGGGGACTGTCATCTTTTCTTCTTCATAAGCATGTATCAGATCAAGAGTTTTTAAAACTAGTTTTGCTTTGACCTTCCAGAAGATGACATATTTGAAGAAGTCATTGTGTAGAGTGGCACAGCATTCTCCTAACTACTGAATTTCTAATAAAACATTGATTTGACTCCTTTGCTTCATGTTAAACTATATTTTTTCTAACTGATTTTCTTTGTTTTACAAAAATATTCTGAACAGTGTGAAGGTAAGTAAAACCTATATATTATCACACCAGAATATTGTTTAGGGGAAGAGATTATCTTTTATTTAACTATAATGAATAGTTAAATATTTTTCATTCAGCATTGAAAAAGCACTTCTCAAAATAGAACTCTTAAATAAAAAAGTAAAATTTCAAAAAATATTTTTTCAGGGGAAGAGGGACCAAGAGTGAACTAGAAACAGCTTGCACAATGCTGATCTTGTGGAGAGGATCGAAAGTGATGAATAAATATCCATCTTTGGATCAACCATCTGAGTGAGAGCACTGGAAATCCACAGAGAGGAGACAGGGCTAAAGTGAAGAAGATAGAAGTGGGATGACCTGCTCCGCAGGACCGGAGATAATTAGGGAAGGCACTCAATGTGGGAGAGGGGCAGAAAAAAGAATCCCAGGCTCCACGTTTCCTCTGAGCATGCTGTAACAGGAGTGGTGGGAAGGCCCCTCCACAGCAACAGGCCTCTGAACTGATACAGAGACCTGACTGTAGGATGTGCAGCTGCATTGCTCCAGAAGGAAGGGACAGCTGGTTTGTGAGCCCTGGGCACTGCAGCTGGTGCCATTGTAACATCCCAACCCAGGAACTCTACTTTTGCCCAGGGGTCAGATCTGTGACTTCTGCCTCCCCCTTGACCATGCTGGGAAGAAAGGGAGCAGGGAATCCCAGTGCTTATATTGTTCCCTATGGGCAGGTGACAAGCACCCCCACTGCCAACGCTGCCAGGGGCCCTGAGCAGAGCAAGAGACCACAGGCCTAGTGTCCATTGCTGTGGCCTGGGTAATTCTGCTCAAGTGCACTTACAACAGGACCCAAGCAGAGCATGTGCTCATAGCCCTCAGTACCCACTGCCCACTGATAAGGCAGCTGGAACCCCACTTCCTTCACCCTGAGTGGGACAAAAGCCAGTGCTCCTGCTGCCTTTGGATCTGAGTGGACTGCATACCATGGACCCACACTGTCTTGTGCAGGCACCCCGGGTGCCATGCCCTACATATCCCCTGTCCCTGTTACATGCCCTGCCCCATCTAAAAGGAGTTCATACTAAGAGACATTATAATCAAATTGCTAAAAGCCCAAGACAAAGAGAATTTAGAAAGCAGAAAAAAAAAAAAAGACTCACTGCATACAGTTGAGCCCATATAAGGCTTTTAGACAGCAACACAAAAGTTTATGAAGGTATAAAGCTAAATGGTTATAAATACATAAACAAATATGGAATACTTTAATATTATAACAGAGGTACATAAATCACTTTAATTCTGATATAGAAGTTAAAAGACAAAGGTATAAAAATATCTATTATTATAAAAATATGTTAATGAATTCATAATATAAAGATATGTAATTTGTGACTTCAAAACTAAAATTATGTTTGTGTGTGGGCAGAAGTAAAATTGTAGAGCTTTTGTATGCAATTGAAGGTAAGTTTTTATTAGCTTAAAATAAACTGTTATAACTGTAAGGTATTTTATGCAGGCCTTATGATAACCACAAAGATTATACCTACTGTAGATACACACACAAGAAATAGAAGGAAATAAAAGTATGTCAACACACTCACTCACACACACACAATCAATGAAACACAAGAAAGACAGTAAGAGAACAAAAGAGGGACAAAAAAGCTACATGATAGAAAAAATTAAAAGATGACAATATTAAATCCTTCCCTATCAGCAATTAACTTAAATATGAATAGACTAAACTCACCCATCAAATAACAGAGTGATAGAATAGATTACAATACAAGATTCAACTATATGCTGTCTACAAGAGACTCATATTAGTTTTAAAGATGCATATAGACTGAAAGTAAAAGAATGGAAAAATATATTCCACAAAAATGGCAACTGGAAGAGATGAAGGGTTGCCATACTTACATAAGACAGAATAAACTTTAAGTCAAAAACTGTTACAAAAGACAAAGAAAGGCATTTATAAAATGATAAAAGTGTCAATTCATCAGTAAGATACAACTATTATAAATATATATCTACCAACATTAGAGCACCAAAATATATGAAGCAAATATTGACAAAGTTGAAGAAAGAAATAGACAGCTATCTAATAATAGTAGGAAATTTCAATACCCTGATTTTGATCACAGACAGAATATTCCAGAAAGGTCAATAAGGAAACAGAGGACTTGAAAACACGATAAACAAAATGTACCTAACAGAGATATAGAACATTCTATCCAACAGCAGCAGAATATACATTCTTCTCAAGTACAAACAGAACATTCTCCAGGATAGATCACGTTTGGTCAGTAAACAAGTCTTAACAACCTTAAGAAGAATGAAATTATACCAATTATCTTTTCCAACACCAACTGAATAAAAATAGAAATCAATTGCAGAAGGGAAACTGGAAAATTCACATATATGTTGAAAGTAAACAACACACTCTTGAACAGCCAATGGATCAAAACAATAAGTAAATAAATCAAAGGCAAGTTAGAAAATATCTTGAGAAAAATGTATTAGGATTACAGGTGTAAGCCACCACACCCAGCCCTTATTGTTTAACTCCCTTTTCTCTATATGACAAAATTATTTTTATTAACAATTTTGCAATAAATAATAATCATTATTTTGTGGATTCTTTAGTTTAAAAACAATTAAATATATTTTATTTTAAATATATTATTTAAATTTAATGAAATATTTTATGTATGGTTTTGGTAGTGATCTCTAGAGACAGTATAAACCATCACTAAATATTTGCTTTGAATATCAAGACTGATGAAGCTATATACACAACAGAACTGTATGAGAAAGTTTATTACTCACATAATTAAGTTTTCTTGGGAGAGCATAGCAGTCTTACCAAGCCGGTCTGAAATGTCTTCAGATAGCAGGGAATGGATACTGGCTGGGGATTCTATGGTGATTAAGGAGTGGAACTGAGTACAGTTCACATACATAGGCAGGAGTTTATGTAATTTGAACTTCCAGCTGGTGCCAAAGAAGAGAGTGCTCTTTCTTATCAACTTGCCCAAATATGAGTCAGAAGGGAAACAGAGCGGTTGAGTCTAAAAGTAGTCAGCAGTTAAATATGAAAAGTGGTGTCAAACACATTATTACAGTGATCTTAAATTCAACTATAACAAACAAATATATATTAAATATCCCGCTTTACAATTAACTGTCATAAATTGTAACCACAAATGCAAACTTATGTGGTCACACAGAATAACAGAACTGAAGCAACCAACTTAAGCTCTGTTCTCTTTGAGTCTTTTTAAATGCAGTAATAGAAAGAAGAGTGCTTAAAGCAAGTTAGAAATATTCCACACCGATAACATACTCTTAAAATTAACATGTATGTGTCACTGATTCTGCATGTTGTCTGAAGCCAACAGTATAAGTGATAATTTTCTGAATTAAACTCCATGTAGAATATATATATATTAAAGCATTTGTAATAAAAATGTAATGCTTTGAAGTTTAAACATATTATTTTTAAAACTCCACATTAACCAAAACAATTTAAAACTTAGACCCACAAAATATTTCTTTTGGAAGAAGGGTATTTTATCACTAATACTGTTTAGTATTGTCTACACATGGTTCTAATAAAAAGCAGATCAACTTTTAGTTTGTTTTACACTTTTCGAATTCTCTACAAACATTGCACCCTCTCCTTGCCTGTGCCAGGGTAAATCAGTGTAATATCCCTGTCCTTGCTACTCCTGTGGGGGATAAAGTCTTAGTTTTACTATGAGAAGACAGGCATCAAATGGTATTTAGAAACACACTGAAGAAAGAATAGCATATTTATTGTTTGAACATAACTTATGATGGAAAGAATGGGTAAACCAGAGGGTGGAGGGCCAGCACACATCTGAACAGGTGCTCTGGAATACAACACACAAGGTTCCTAGATTTATAATTGTGCTTCAGGCTGACATGATTATGTGGGCACCACGAGGATCTGCCAACTACATCAATGTGTGTTCATTCATCCCAAAATCTGTGTCTAACACAACATAAGGAGCTCTAATGCATTATCAGCGTGATTCTGTTATTCAAGCTATAATTGACTTATTTTTTTGTTACTGTCCTACCACTAAACTATCTGAAAAGCATAAAATGGTTTCTTATTTATGACTGATTAAAAGTAAATCCCAGGGAATTAAGAGTTTGTTTTAAGGAGATAATGTTCTTTCAACATAACTACTCATCTGCAGTTTCTATCTCATTATTTTTTCTCTCAAGTTGTCTGTCTGGCTGACAGAATCTTGTCTTCATCCTTCCACCTCAGGGATGAAACTTTCAAGGAGGAAATTTTTTACAGAAAACTTTTTATACTTCTGCCCACTAAAGAAATTTACAAATTATCAGATCAACCTTGACAGTGTGTAATGCATTAATCTAGGTGGTCTTGGGTACAAAAAGATGAAGCAGACGCAGACCCTCTCCTCACAGGCCAAAGGAGAACTTTCCTTGGAAACTGTGCTAATATTCACCTCAGTCTCCATAGACTTGGGTAATGCGAATTGGCATATGCTGATTTGTCAAGGATGGTCAAGTACCTTAAAAATGTGTATTCCTTATGAATTACAGTTTCACATTTGTAAATTTATCCTTTATGAGAAAAGAATTACAAATATGTGCATAAATTTAACTACAAAAATACTCATTAAAACATCAGAAATATTCCAGCTGATATATCCAGCTGACAATTCTTTCCATGTGCCAGAAATGTCTCCCAGTACTCATTCTGCAGAGGCATCGAACATGTCAGGACCTTGCCCAAGATCAAATACCTGGAATATACAGGGCTAGACTGTGTCATAGGATCTGTGTGGTTAGCTAGTATGTTCTTAGCCCAGTTCTGCACAAGGATAGCTCTTGGAAAAACTCTTACAGACATTGGCCTAGGGAAAGAATTTATGAAGAAGACCCCAAAGGCAACCATAGCAACAACACAAATAAATAAATGAGACTTGATCAAATTAAAAAGCTCTGCACAGTCGAGGAAACTATCACAAGAGCAAACAGATAACCTACAGAATGGGAGAAAATATTGACGTGCTACACATCTGATAAATGGCTGATAACTGGAATCTATATAGAACTCAGGAAAACCAGCAAGAAAAAATCAAACAACCCTATCAAAAAGTGGGCAAAGGACATGAACAAACTTTTCAAAAGAAGATAGACTTATGGCCGACAAACATATGAATAAATGCTCAACATCTCTAATCATCAGGAAAATGCAAATAAAATCCACAATGAGATATCACTTATCTCCAGTGAGAATGGCCTTTATGAAAAAGTCCCAAAACAATAAATGTTGACGTGGATGCGGAGAGATAGGAACAATCATACACTGCTGGTGGGACTGCAAAATAGTACAACCTTTATGAAAAGTAATATGGAGATACACAAAGAGCTAAAAATGGAAATACCATTTGATCCAGCAATTCCACTACTAGGCATCTACCCAAAGGAAAAAAAAAGACATTCTATAAAAAAGACATCTGCACTAGAATGTTTATAGCAGCAAAATTTACAATTGCAAAGATGTGGAAACAACCCAAGTGCCCATCAATACACGAGAGTGGCTTAATAAAATGTCATATATGTATACTACAGAGAACTACTCAACCACAAAGAAACAATGATGATCTAGCACCTCTTGTATTATCCTGGATAGAGCTGGAGCTCATTCTACTAAGTGAAGTATCCCAAGACTGGAAAAACAAGCACCATATATACTCACCATCAAATTGGTATTAACTGACTTAACTGACCAACACTTAAGTGCACATATAGTAGTAACTTTCACTGGGTGTCGGGGGCAGGTGGGAGGGGAGGAGGGGATGGGTATATCACACCTAATGGGTGCAGTATGCACCGTCTGGGGGATAGACATGCTTGAAGTTCTGACTCAGGTGGGGCAAAGGCACTATTTGTACCCCTGTAATATGCTGAAACAAGAAAAATAAAAAATTTAAAGTTTAAATAAAAAAAGAAAAAAAACATAGTCAAACACAATACTCATAAAGGAAATGAAAATTAAAGACATAGTGGAATACCAATACACTGTGAGACACTGCTACGGTTTGGGTATTTGTCTCCTCAAACCTCATGATGAAATTTGATCCCCAATGTTGGAAGAGGAGCCTAATGGGAGATATTTGAGTCATGGAGGCAAATTCCTCATGAATAGATTAGTGCCCTCCTTCAGGGGTGAGTGAGTTCTCACTCTGTTAGTTCCCTAGAGAGCTAGTTGTTAAAAAGAGCCTGGAACCTCTCCCTTCTCTCTAGATTACCCTCGTGCCATGTGATCTCTGCACATACTGGCTCCTCCTCACCTTCTCCCATGAGTGGAAGCAATCTGAGGCCCTACCAGAAGCAGATATCCAAACTTTAACTTTTCCAGCCATCAGAATCTTGAGCCAAATAAATCTTTTTTTCTTTATAGATTACACAGATTCAGGTATTCCTTTATAGCTCACAAAATGAACTAAAACAGATACCAATACATATGCACAAGAATGGCTAATATAAAAATGGAGAAAATACCTAACGTTGTCTATGACATTATTGAAGTTTGAACTATCCTGGTGCAATCACTTTGGAAAATTGTTTGCCATATTTCTAAAACTGGATAGTGTTACAGCTCTTTTAGAATTTGTCTAGCACGTTTTCCAGTCCTCACGGGAAGACCCTCCACCCCCAAGCTATTGAAAAAAATAAAATAAAATAAAATAAGATGAAACTGAATATGCCTCATGACATAAACATTGCACTAAAAGTAAATATATTCCCAATAGAAATAGGTATATACATTTTCATTTGCTTAAAACAAATATGAGTATTAATACTAGTAATATTTACTATTATGTAAAAACTATAAACAGCTCCAAAATGCCCAGGGACAGCAGAATGGATTAATAAGATATGGCATGTTTGTCCAATGAAATGCTATGCATGACCAGAGTTAATGATAATATATACTTCAAAGTTGCTAAGAGAGTGAATTTCAAATATCTCATGTAAAAAAATGATGGGTAAGTGAGATGATGGATATGTTAATTAGCTTGATTTAATCATTCTACATTGTGTGTGTATATATCATGCCATCACATTGCACTACATAAATATATATGATTATGATTTGCCAATTAAAATAATATTGATGGAAAGTTTAAGAAAATAAAATTTAAAAAATAAATGCTATTCAAAAATTAAAATAAACAAACTATAACTTCACACAGTAATACGAATGAATCTCACAAATGTATAGTTAAGCAAAAAGAGCCAGGCACAGAACAATACATTCTGCATTTATAAATAGAGTTTGACATGGTTTCACAAGTCACACTAATAATTATCTCTTGATCCATGTACCAGAGATATAGTTGTGTTTACTCTGTACAAATCCATTGATCTTGACACTTCTAATTTGTGTCCTTTTGTATATATGCATGCATATGTACACAGATATAGTTTTCTTTGGAAAATAGTCAACTCTCTCTTGTTTAATTTCTCCTCTTTAAGTACCTTCATCTAGCCTTTTTTAAAATAGAAACTTTCTAAAGACATGATTGTTTTCCTTCTGCTCTTCACTGGAGAAACTGGAGTCATGAATGCCTACTAGGATGCTGATTTTGTAAAGAAGGCATGATGTGATGTGATCCTAAACCAAGGTGGTAGTAGAGATTTTAAAAAGAAAGAAGCTATTATGAGAGAAAATGAAATTCCATTATAACATAATGGAAGCAATAAGGGATAAAGGAGAAAAGTGGATTAAACTAAATGCCTTCATCCTAAGGTTCCTAATGTGTTCAAGCTAATTTTGTTGATCAAACAATAAATTCATGCATATAGAATTTAGCATATAAATTTTCACCTTGCTATTCAGAAGCTGCATGTAAATAAATGGTTAATGTGGAAGAAGTTCTTATCATGAGGTCACTCAAGATTCCTGTACACATTTCATACAATGTCCCTGCTTGTTAAATGTTTAACAAGTAAAAGGAATCCTAATGAGATCAGGAAACAAATCAATCAGGGATTCATCAAAAAGTTTTATTGAGTGTTCCTGTCTCTCCGCATCCACGCCAACATGTGTTGTTTTGGGATTTTTTGATAAAGGCCATTCTCACCGGAGTTAAGTGGTATCTCATTGTGGTTTTGATTTGCATTTCCCTGATGATTAGGGATGTTGAGCATTTTTTGATATGTTTTTTGGCCATTCTTATGTCTTCTTTTGAAAAATTTCTATTCATGTCCTTTGCCCATTTTTTGATAGGATTGTTTGATTTTTTCCTGCTGATTTTCCTGAGTTCTAAATAGATTCTTGTTATCAGTCGAATGCAAACTAGTGCAACCCCTATGGAAAGCAATATGGAGATACCTTAAACAGATTCAAGTAGACCTACCATTTGATCCAGCAATCCCATTATTGGGCATATACCCAGAAGAACAAAAGTCATTCTTTAACAAAAACACCTGTACCCGAATGTTTACAGCAGCACAATTTACAATCGCAAGGATGTGGAAACAACCCAAGTGCCCATCAATCCACGAATGGATTAGTAAACTGTGGTATATGTATACCATGGAGTACTACTCAGCTATAAGAAATAACAATGATACGACATCTCTTTGGTTCTCCTGGAGAGAGCTGGAACCCATTATACTAAGTGAAGTATCCAAAGAATGGAAAAACAAGCATCACATGTACTCACCAGAAAACTGGTTTCCCTGATCATCACCTAAATGTACATCAGGGAAGGATACCAATTGGATATCAGACTGGGATGGGGGGTGGGGGGAGGGGATGGGTGTATGCCTACATGATGAGTGCGTTGCACACCCTCTGGGGAATGGTCATGCTTGAAGGTGCAGACCCGGGGAGGTGGGGGGGGGAGGGGATGGAGGTATGACTACATGATGAGTGCCAGGTGCACTGTCGGGAGAATGAGAACGGACGCGCTTGGGACTCTGACTCGGGGGGATGGGTGGGACATGGAAAATGTATATAACCTAAACTTATGTACCCCCATGATGAGCTGAAATAAAAAAAATATATATATAAAAAAAAAATAAAATAAAATAAAGTATAGTGGTGGGGGGGAGAAAAAAGAGTAAAAAAAAAAAAGTATAGTTATAACATCGATGTTGGGCCCTCCTTTTTTTTTCACATTTAAGTTTCTACTTTAATATGGCCTTGGTGCTCTCATTTAATTTATTTCCTGTTTGATTCCCTATTCATATTTTGCCATTTATATTTACACTACAAGTTATGGCATAATTCTTTGTGGAATTAAATGTGATATAAATAAACAACACTAAATTAAAAAAAAAAAAAAGTTTTATTGAGAATATTTGTGACTTCAAGCACCAAAATAATATTGGTGTCTGTTAGAGCGTTAATATATTACACATAAAGTTCTTGCTAATCATATGTGATTATAGAAATTACATGTCTATATACTAGCTATCATAAGCAAAGAGAATACACTGGAAATGTAGCTCTCTCACCAATGGTCTGTATTTTGTCATGCACTTATATAGTCATTCTAAAATAAAGGAGAGTAGAATTACAGCTAACAGATAGAGAAAGATTGGATTAGAGACACATCTCAGTGATCTTTATTGCTAAACTCTGCTCTGTCTCTGATTTGATTTTTAGCAAAGCATGCTTTGTAGTCTCAGTGATGCACTTACATGTTTGAAGCAGATGACATTAGCTAGATTGCTTAAAGCTGCATTGGAACCTCAGAACAGCATTATTTCAAGAGACATCTTTCTTTATATACAAACACACGTAGTTTCATTAGATGACTTCACCTAGCTTTGCATTTTGCTTTGTGTTTTGTTAAAGGAGCCATGTGTTATCGTCACCAGAACAGCCGTGGAGGTATCACATATTGCAGATGATTAGGCAATTATAAAATTCATTTAGGGCTTCTGAAAAGGGTAAACAACAATATATTTACAACACACCAGATGGTAAATGGATATCATGTTTATTTTATATTTCCATGCTAAAATCTTCTGTGCAATATGCATTCCACTCATCAAGGTGGTTTTAGAAAAAACATAGTGTGATTGCTTATAAAGGTCTTCTGGAATTTCTAAAACATTATAGAGTCAAAAATCTTTAGAATCACATATAATTAAAACAAACTCATGTGAGTTGTCTTATTTGGTAATATTTTACTCAATAGATATCTTAGCAAAGCTTACTTTCATATCTATTGTCTTATTTAACCTCAAATTATGAGTATTCTTTCTTTAATAATGAGGATCATGGATAAGTATACTTGTAAGGTCAGTCTTTGCTCAATAATGGGCTTAGTTCTGATTCCACCAGAGACATTTCAGAATGTCTCTTAGGCTGACCTCTTAGGCTATGTGAGCTCTTTTTAAAAACTGTTAGAGTAGTTTTTTCAACAAATAGTGTTGAGACAACTGGATAACCACATGCAAAAGAATGAAGTTGGACTCTTAATCCACACAATACAAAAAAAAAATTAACTGCAACTAGATCACAGAGCTAAATGTAGGAGCTAAAGCTATAAAACTTCATTAAGAAAGTGAAAAGATAGCCTACAGAATAGAAGAAAATATTTTCAAATGAAATTTCTTACAAGGGACTTATTGCCAGGATATATAAAGAAATCTTACAACTCAACAACACAAAGAGAAATAATCTAATTTAAAAATGACCAAAAAAGATTTGAGTAGACATTTCTCCAAAAACATACAAAAGGCACATGAAAAGACGCTCAACATCATTAGTCATCAGTTAAATGTGAGTCAAAATCACATTGAGGTGCCACTTTACCCCCACTCCAATGGCTATTAAGAATACAAAGAATGTTGATAAAATTGTGGAGAAATTGAAACCCTATGTATTGTAAAATAATACAGCCACCTTGGAAAAAGTTTGGCAGTTTCTCAAAATGTTAAACACAGAGATGCCTATGACTCATCAACTCTACTCTTAGGTACATCTCCAGAGAATTAAAAACTTTTGTCCACATATAAACTTGCACAGGAATATTCTTAGTGACATTTTTAGAGTAGCTAAAAATGGAAAAAAACATAAATGCCAATGTATCAACAAATGGAAAACCAAAATATGATATAGCCACCTGATGGAATGAGGTACTGATATATCCTAAAACATAGATGAACCTTGAGGAGATTATGCTATGTGAAAGAAGCCAAACATAAAATAACACATTATTCAATTTATATTAAATAAATATTCAAAATAGGTAAATTCAAAGAGACAGAAAGTAGATGCACTGTTCTCCCCATGTCTCCTGTGATCAGGCTTTTTACTAAGGGCAGCAAATAGAGGCATGTCCTTGTCCACATAGTGTCTAGTCTATAAAAACATAACACATACATAGTTTTCTTTTCTTAACAATATATATTTGTATCTATATATGGTAGAGCAAAAATGAATGTAAGTATTAGTCCATTTAATTTCTCTGAGGTTTCTGGTGGATAGTCTAGCTAAGCCCAAGCTGCAATTTAATTTTGATTAAATAGAAAACTATTCTCTCCATAGCCCTCACTACATTGAAACAAGAAAGGTAATTTTTAAAAAGTTCATTGAGGCAAAGTGGAAACCAAATAGTCCCAAATGCTTATAAAACTTAGTGATGGGCGTTTTGAATACAATCATATAATTTTAAGAGACTAAATTAATGAATGCATCTACTTATTAATGGCTTATAACAGCATGGTGAATATATCTGCTTGTTGTTATAGAAACAAGAGCATATTTTCTTATGCACACATTATATTTTCCTGGTTTTATAGGTTATATCAAGGCTGAATTCTTTTTAATGTTAGACAGAGGCACTGAATTAGAGATCTGCAGACTTATCATACTACCATTGTGTGGTTACTTTCAAATGGTTATTTCAAAGCTAAGGTTTTCTTTTGCTGTAATTGTAAATTCTTAGAGTAGATTCATAGTTGAGACATATCTGATTATCACTAGAGTTGGAGCAATATTAATATCACATTCTCTTGCAACCAGAAAGAGGAGAAAAGTAGCTCCATTTAGGGACAGTGCTTTTAGAACCTGATATGAAAGGGAACAAATAACTGCATGAAATTACAGCAAAGCATGTGAGTTAGATTACAGGCCAGACAAAGAATTTTCAAACCATCTAAAGAATTTTCTTCTGTCACAGTCCAGAAACTTTTCCACTGTTTAGAGTGATCTATACAGCAGTTTTAAAATTAATTCTAGGAAAACAATATCTATAACCTTCCACAATACTCATTTTCAAGACTGCCAATTGCCAAAATTTTCAGCTAGTCAAATTTGTCTTTGAGATTCTGCATCTTATCTGCAATTGCCTATTGCTAACTTTGTCTATCAGCCCTGCGAAACATGCAGGGCCATAAAACGTGCCTAGAAACCTTTGCCATCATCTCCTGGGTATCTCTATAATGCAGAACCACAAGAAAAGGCACTTACCTGGCCTCTGGCCTGAAATAAAACATACTCACTCCCTTTTTCTTAGACCAAATTATCCCCTAGTTGGCAGATAATGAATAGGTCAATTAATCCAAGTTAATGTGTTAATGGGGACAGTGGGAAAGCTTTCATTATATCAAAGCTTGGAAATAGGGCCAAATTATGTGTTCACTATAGATGACGTCTCACATTAGATACAGCATAAAGCTCTTCATACAATTATATAAATGACTTCTAACAGGAACTGCACCGCGAACAAAATCATTTTGTTAGGGGGTCCTTTTCAATGTTCCTTTTATCACAATGTTCCATCTAAGTCCTTGTTCCTCCCACTCCTGCTTGTATTATAGAACTGTCTAAAATATACACAAGCACACAGATATGTTTCTTAGGTTAATGTGGTCTTTGAGTATTCTGTTTAAGGTTTCCATTTACTCTTCTTAACACTCTTCTCTCTTCCCCATATTACTATTTTCTCTCTCTCACTTTTTTTTCTCTTATTCCTCCATCTAGATAGTGTAAATAGCAATACAAATAGTAATATCAAATAGCAATACTAAATAATAAATAGAAATAGTAACAGTAATAATTCTACTCTCCAAGCTTTCCCTATTTTTTATATTTTTTAAGTCATACATGACTTTTATCATTTTAGTGAAGAGTCAATAGGCAGTATTGTAGGTAGTTTAGCTGGAATTAATACAATCACATTTGTGGATAAAATAAAAAATAGTATTTTAAGTTTATTTGACTTACTGCTGGTACATGAAAAGAGACTATAGATATTTATACAGAAAAATAAAGTACAATTTAAAAAACCTTCAAATTCAAATATTACATTTTTATGTTCTCAATGAATTATTTTATTGAGCTATCTGATTCATACTAGGTATCTGTCTCCTTCTCTCTCTCTCTCTCTCTCACACACACAATTCTTGCCATGAATTTAAAGTAGTTATGACAGCAGACACAAAGATTATAGAAACAAATAGATATCCAGAGCTGCACAATTAAAGAATGTACAAATACTAAGCATAAAGCAAAGGGAAAGAATATCTAAAACAAAGAATATATTTAAATATTCAAAGGTTTTAATTAAAATTTATAAAAATAATTTTAAAATCAAGCAAAACAAAACAAAAACAAAACAAATTATGTTTGTGTTCCCATCCCTTAAATTATATATTAAAATATGTTAAATCTCTAAATCTTTAATGAAGGAATTCCCTCTTATAACTTTCTAGAACAATTTTATCCTATTTTTTCTTATCTCCTATATCCAATCAGTGATCAATCCTTTAAGTCCAATCTTCACACTGTATCAAATAATTCCTCCTTTGCTCCCCTGTAATCCAAATCACCATCACTGCTTACCTGTACTCCTTCAGTTGCCTCCCAAATGCCCACCTCCACCATTATCCAAGTGGCAGCCAGGGAAATCTTCAGAACATATATCTGGTCATTCACTCCATAGCTGAAAACTCCTCAGTTATTTCTCATTACACTGTTAATAAAAGCCAAACATTTAAGTTCAGTCCATACAGGAATTCTAAATAAGTTCGTCAGCTCCTAACTTTCTCTCTGCTAACATTCTTCTTTCCACACTTATCTTACATTGACCTGTCCATTCCCTTTCTTTTTTTCTGGCTGTGCTTCAATTTGAATTTTCTCTGTTGATCTATCTTCCAGTGAACTCATCTCATTTTCTCTTGCATCCAAGATTCTGCTTGAGATATTATATTTCATTCATAAAACTTTATATAATTTTAATAAATTTAAATATCAGGTGAAATTATCCATATGTTCATCTCTTTGTCATTTATTTACTCTATATTGTTGAACATATTAAGGATTATTCATTCAAAGTCTTTGATAATTTTAAATCTAGATTTCTTTTGCATTCATTTTTGTTATCTTTTTCTCTCATTTTCAGTAACATATTCCTCTCTCTTGGCATGTCTGTAAATTATTTTATTGCATGTTATACAGCATTTTAAAATTTTGTAAGGATACAGATTATATTACCTTTTTTCAATAAGGGTTCACCTTTTTTGCTACTGGGAAATGACCAATTCTACCAGGTCTAAACCAAATCAAGCCTAGGTTAAGCTTTTGTTAAGGTTCTGTTCTACCTTTGTGTCATCTTTGGTTCTGGAGTATAGCTAATCACATTTTTTAAATGGAGAGCTTGATATGGCAACCCTTCCTCCAATGAGTCCTAAACTATAATCTCTGACTCTTTGGTGGCAGTGCCGGAATATTAAAAATAAACAAACAAAAACCTCTGTTCTTATGTTCACATACTTTCTGTTTAGACCTTTCAGGTTCTTTTCCAATACAACTTTATAATTTAGCAAATAACTTCAGTGAAAACTTATGAGTGTTCTTGAGCCCTGCAAATCTCTAATATATTTACTCTACTTCTGTCAGACCATTAAAGTATTTGCTGGAATCTCTGTCCTGTAGCAGTGCTCTCTGCTGAGTCAAAGCTCAAGAGTCTCAGCCACTTGCTGGTGTTGAGAGCACTGGTAACTTTCTTTAGAAAAAGAAGCTCACCAACATTTCACCAACAAATCTGTGTGCTTCAATTTTCTTCAGTATCTTACTCTATCTTCAATAGACACACTTAAGGGCAACACTAAATATTTTCAAGACACATACAGAGTGCCCAGTAATTGCTAGTTATTACTTTACTACCACTACTACTATGTTACCGGCACCATTATTACCTCATTTGCTCAAACTACACCACCTTCTAGAATCGATGAAATAGAATTCAAAGCATTATTTTGAATAGCTCACTTTTTCATACCAAGTACATTACTATAAACAACAGAACCTCTAAACCTTTGAAAGTTCACTCTTCATTAACTGACATTTAGATAATAAGGTCACTTATGTAGTGTCTATTATGGGTTGTATCTTAAAATGAGTGAATAATATGGCTTTCATTTTCCTTGTTTGAGTGTCATAAAATGTTTTCTGGCTATTTCTATCTGATTATACAAAAGAACACAATGACCTACATTTAAAGAACTTTCTCTGCTCTAAGGATTGCAGCCTTCAGTGATACAATTCAGCAAGTTCTACATGACACTTTGCAAGATATGTCACAGTCAATATATCATAGTGTAGATTTTTCATGGTTATTATTAAATCCCCTAAAACCATTGATTCATGCTGTCCTTGACATAATAAACTTATTGTTCCTTAAAAAGTTACGATAAATGTGAAGTAAACCAGAATTATGCTTGCAACTTACATTTCAATCTTTGACACAGAAAAACACTTTTCTCCCAAGTTCAGTACATCTATTTATTGTTAACACTTCTCTCTTCCAGAGATCAAAAAGTAGCAGTTGGTAGAAATAATTTTTTTTTCTTTTCCTGTTGCTATTCTACACAAATTTTTAGTCATAGCATAAAAGGTATACCATTTTCCCAGGAAGTGAATTGAAAAACAATAAACCTTGGTGTAACTGAACTAACCTTGGGGTAAGTGAACTCTAAAACTAACTGATAAATCTCACCTGAGCATTAATTACCACCCATGAGAAATTCTGATGAGTAGGTAAGAAATGGATGTGGTATGAGACAGTGTTATATGTTTTGCTACTAGCATTGAGAGGAGATTGTTACCATAGGTTTTAATGTTAAGTAAGAGAGAGTTAATTTCTTAAATTGTAGCAATCATATCACCTAATCTAAATTTATTCTGAACACACAAATGCCTTAGATATCTAAAATACTGATCATCAATCAGTCTATCCAAATATATTGTTTTATTATTAGTGACTCTCTATGGATCCCAGAGTTTCAAATATCCATTACCATAGATCTTGCCACATATAGAAATAGCAATATTATAATCTAAACTGCAAATCCTAGCATGGCCATTAACTGTGTGAACTCTGCTTACTTAAACTCTGTGCCTCAGGTTCCCCAGAGAGATGCCAGTGGTTTTACTAAATGAAATTTTATATCATCAGCAAAAGTATATATCAGGCTACAGTATACGAATCTAATAACAATTACACTACAATAAAAGTTAACTTTCCCACTGATTTCCAATGCATTGCAGTATATGACATGCATGTATTACTTTTTTTCTTTGTCAACTCCAGAGCTGTAGTGATAACTTTTAAACATACTGAATAAGTTTATTAACCACATATGATCAATATTAGAAGGGAATGATGTTATGCACTTTAAATATTTGCAGCCATTATAAATGATTACCAACTAAAAAAATGGAAATAAACCATTCTTGCAATTGTTATCTGCCTATGCAAAATTATAATCTGATTTATAAAATAACATAATCTGTCCCTATACAAAGATGAAAACTGAAATTAGCCAGTGACACGTTTTGATACCTACTCTACCAGGCATTTTCACATCTATTACTTCATTTAATCTTAACAAGAAAGATCTGTGCTATCAACAATCACTTCCACTAGCAAAATGAGATCAAAAAATTACAGTATGTTTAAGCAGTTTGCTGAAGAACATACACGTTGCAATTAACTGAAGTGGAATTCCAATCCTGATATGTCTGAACCTGAAAGCCCATATATTCTCAGAATAGAAAGACTTCCTATTTCTATCCATTAAAAAAATAACAGATATGTCTGAGAGAGGCATACTACAAACATTACACATTACAGTAGATTAGAGCTGCACTTTTTTTTTGTTTTGTTTTGTTTTTAGGTAGGAAGAACAAATATATATCAATGACATCATTATTGCCTAAAACCCAATAGCCTTAAAAAGTAAATAGGGTATATTCATTTCACATCTTCTTTTGTATTATTATCCAGATATCCAGGTTGTTAGCTTTTAATAGTATTATGTAATATTGCTATATTTCTTGTTTGGAGAACAGTATGTGTGCATGTGTGTGTGTCTATATGTGTAGAGATCCAAATATCTTACTGTGGTGTTAAGTGTTCAGGATTTTAAATATAAATGCTACAAAGTTTACAAAGTGTCACTGGGATATTTATTTTGTAAATTCATTTTAAACTTAGCTTTTTTGAATTTTGTGCAGTAAATACTTTTTTTTTACTCAGAATTTTGTCATTTTTTAATCAGATCTATAAATGTTTCATTTCTAAAATCTACATATGAGATAGAACCTCTAATTCTGGCATAACTGGTATCAAACTAACCCTCCAACTGTAAGTAACGTACACTATCTGGGTGATGGGCACATTTATAACTTTGACTCAAGCAGTACAAAAGCAATCCATGTAACCAAAAAGTTTTTACCCATATAATATTCTGAAATTTAAAAAAAGAGGTATTTAGACTCTTGAACTACCATGGGCAGAAAGCAGGCTGAGAAAATTAATCAGTTGCAAATGTGAATAATTTTTTTACTGGAAAGGAAGGACAACTGATGAAGTAGTAAAAGCTCAGTGCCCAAAGCAAAGACTCATGGAGAGTCATCCCAAAGAATTAGATAACCTTCAATAAATTTATTTTATCACCATATATTTTTTTTTTACTTCCTACCTAAAAATAGTGGAACACTCTTCATAAATGCAAACATCAATTCCAGGAAGACCAAGCAAAGTAATTGAATTATTTCAAGTGGAATTAACATGCATGATAATTTACCTTACTTTAAAAAATAAATAACTACCCATGTCACAGATAAAATTGATTTTAATTATACTCTTAGAATATAATTTTCTTATTTAAAGCTTACTCTAATCCTCATTGGAAAAGGAAATCCAAGGAGGAAGCAGGAACTTAACACATAAAAGAAATTTTAGAATATGGTAAACTGTAGATAGCTACATAAATTGCCAATACTCTTCTGTACAATGCTACTAAAAAGATAATTTGAAAATAAAATTCAAGTTTAAAAAAAAAGACAGTCATCTCTATCTATGGAATTTTACTGCTTTCCATTCACACTAGATAATATCCAAAGAACAGTTCTGAGGTGGCATCATACTTGTACACCTGCACTGCTAAAATTGCTTAAGCTCTAATTCTGGTGGCAATTTAACTGCAACAGCAGGTAGTTTATTTTTAATTGCATTTGGTCTTTTAAACGCTCTTAGTGACACAGAATCTGGGGTGTGAGCCATTCCATGAGAAACTGTGTAATATGAATATTTAAAACTCTTAACTAATTTTTGCCATTACTCGGTCTCACACATACAATCATTGCTTTGTTAAGGTGAATACAAATGTTTACAAACTTATCCTTTAAGTAAATGATTCTCACAATAAATTTAGGAAACCTTTGGGTTGGAATTTACATTTTACTATTAAGTCTTGACTTTTCATTGTTGGGATATCCAAAATTTTACTGATTTTGATAATTATTCAGCAGCCTCATGACAGAAACAATTCATGTACTATAATGACAACTTATTTTGTCTCTGAAACTATTTTAAATAAATTTATACAATATATTTAACACAGAGCCTGAAAGAATCTGTAATATATATGTCATATCCATATAATAATACGTATATTTTTTTCTTTTACACACATTGTCATTTATATGTTCTTCCTATTAATTTTGGTAGTATAGCGGATTCCTTTCCATCTGGATCAGCTGTTGCTTCTTACCTTTAGATTTTCGTTTGGATAATGACTCGTCCTGTTTAGTCTCTGAACCAGCAGGTGGTGTTTGTGGGTGAGATCTGACCACCTTCTTTATGATGAGTCAGTAGATGCAGGAAAAGGGTGTGCAGAATGACCTCCCTGTTAGTAGGTGGTGGTTGCTGGGAGAAGCAGACTGCAGAGTTGTTTTTGGGTCCTGTAACCAGCTCTTGTTCCTCTAGAGAGGCACTCTAGTGCCTCAGGTGGTGGGTGGGGCCCTGGGATTTCCAGGTGTGTCCTTATTCTCCACCTAAGTGTGGGCAGGTGGGGGAGTGAGTCTGGGCAGAGCTGGGTTGGGTGAGCCTGCCCTCAAGCTCCACAAATGCTGGTAGCAGGAGTCAAAGGTCTGTTTTCTGCTTCCAGGCAAAGCTGCCAGGGAGGGGCTGAAATGGCCCCACTCAGCAGAAAAGTCTTCATGTTGGAGTGGGGCTGTCTGAGACCTGTAGTCTGGAGCAGGCCTCACTCCTTTCCACCCTCCCCTACTCTGCAGTTTCTCCTGGGCCTCTGCCAGCAGCCAGGACCTCAGGCCAGCAGACTTCCCCTGGCTGTGACACCAGCTGGGAGGTTCCCTGCCTAGGATCACAGCCTAAGCTGGGAGGGTGGCTCTCCTGTGGGAGGAGGATTGTCCCCCAAGCATGCTAATCTGCCCCTGAAGGCACACACACCTCAGTAGGCTCTTTCACGAATATCCCTTCTGTGCCCCCAGGTAATGTGATCCAGATCTGAGCATATGGATCCTGGTCTGCAGGCTCGTCCCCTGGGCCCTGGAGATAAATCACTGTCCCTACCAGGGAGAGGAGTGCTGGTCTCAAGCAACCACACGGTGCCGAAGCTGGATTAATGTCTCTCCACCTCGAGATTTGCCCTGCTTTCTTGGAGTTACCAGGAAAGCAGCACATGGGAGGGCTGGTGGGTAGGGAGCTCACAGTCTGAGTACCCCTTGGTCTGCTGTAGTAGACATCTACAGGGAGAACTATGAAACACTGAGGAAGGAAATAGCAGAGGACATAAACAGGTGGAAAGCCATACCATGCTCCTACTTTGGGTCTATATTGCCCAAAGTGATATACAAATTAAATGCAATCCCCATTAAAATACCAACATCATTTTTCACAGATCTAGAAAAAATAATCCTATGCTTCGTATGAAACCAGAGAAGACTCCGTATAGCAAAAGCAATCTTAAACAAAAAGAACAAATTGGGAGGCATCAATTTACCCCCTTCAACCTACACTACAAGGCTATAGTAACCAAAACAGCAAGGTACTGGCACAAGAACAGAAACATAGAGCAATGGAACAGAACTGAGAACTCAGATACAAAACCATTCTCATATAGCCATCTGATCTTTGACAAACCAGGCAAAAACATACACTGGGGGAAAGAATCCTTATTCAATAAATGGTGCTGGAAAAACTGGATAGCCACATGTAGAAGACTGAAACAGGATCCACACCTTTCACCTCTCACAAAAATCAACTCACAGTGGATAACAGACTTAAACCTAAGGTGTGAAACTATAAGAATTCTAGAAGAAAACATCAGAAAAAAACTCTTATAGACATTGGCCTGGACAAAGAATTTATGAAAGAGACCCCAAAGGCAATCATAGCAACAACAAAAATAAACAAATGGGACCTGATCAAATTAAAAAGCTTCTGCACAGCCAAGGAAATGATCACAAGAGCAAACAGAAAACCTACAGAATGGGAGAAAATATTTGCATGTTACACATCCAATAAAGGACTGATAACTAGAATCTATATAGAATTCAGGAAAATCAGCAAGAAAAAATCAAACAACCCTATCACAAAGTGGGCAAAGGACAGGAACAGAAACTTTTCAAAAGAAGATAAACTAATGGTCAAGAAACATGAAAAAATGCTCAAGAACTTTAATCATCAGGGAAATGCAAATCAAAACCACAATGAGATATCACTTATCGCTAGTGAAAATGGCCTTTATCAACAAGTCCCAAAACAATACATGTTGGTGTGGATACAGAGAGATAGGGACACTCATACACTGCTGGTGGGACTGCAAACTATTGCAATCTCTGTGGAAAGTAATACGGAGATACCTCAAAGAGCTACAAGTAGAACTACTATTTGATCCAGCAATCACATTACTGGGCATCTACCCAAAAGAACAAAAGATATTCTATAAAAATGACATCTGCACTAGAATGTTTATAGCAGCACAATTCACAATTGCAAAGATGTGGAAACAACCCAAGTGCCCATCAATACATGAGTGGATTAATAAAATGTGGTATATGTATACCATTGAGTTCTACTTAGCCACAAAAAACAATGATGATCTAGCACCTCTTGTATTATCCTGGGTAGAGCTAGAACCCATTCTACTAAGTGAAGCATCACAAGAATGGAAAAACAAGCACCACATGTACTTGCCATCAAATTGGTATTAACATAACTTAAGTGCAAATATAGTAATAACATTCATCAGGTGTTTGGCAGATAAGTGTGGTGAGCACCATCTGGGGAATGGACATGCTTGAAGCTCTGACTCAGGTGGGGCAAAGCCAACATACATAATGTAAACATTTGTACCCCTGTAATATACTGAAATAAAAAGAAAATTTAAACATTGCTAATAATTAAAAATTGTATAGACCTCTGTTATAAATTGCATTTTTGGTACTTCTTTCTTCCTCTTCTTTGATAATATCTAAAACACTAAAGAAGAATTCACTTCATAAGACTTACTTAAATCACTTTCTCTTACATCTCATGACTTAGACTCTTGATTATCTTTCCCTTAATTTGTTTAAAAATTGTCTTCCATGATTTCTGGCTACACTTTTGATAATCACATTTCAACTATGTAGTTATCTCAAACTACTAAATACACTGGTCAATTACTTTCCAACAAAAATGGTTACTTTTTCTATTTTGCTGGCTTTAGTGGAGTTTGAATTAACCTCATATTATTTCTTTTGTCACAGTGATTTATATGGGTTTAAATTTATCTCTTCTAAATAAGTCATTTTCCCCTTTTTATATAACAAATATCCATGATAGAAAATGTGGGAAACACTAAAAAATGAATAGAGAAAATAAACTATGCATTGCCAACTACCTAGAACTGTCTCTTTTTAGAGTTTGGTTTAGAGGTTACCAATTTGTGCATGTGTGCATACTTGCATATAATTTTCTACTTTATTGTGTTTTAAGTGTGTTCTACATAAAATATAAGATTTTAAATATGGATTTTAACTATAGATTTGTCTATAATAGTTCAAATATGCTTTTGAAAAAAAGTAGAAAAAACAGAAATGTATAAAATTATTTGTAACCTCTCACACAGAGAAAAGAGAAAATTACACATTTTTATATGATGAGTTGCATAAAACAGTGAGAGCAATATTTTCATTGCTAAAGAACATAAATATAGGTTATATATGTGTGTGTACCTGTATGTGTGCATGTGTGTATAACTTTGTATATACATATATGTCTATATTTATATGTATAACATATATAATCATACTGAGTCACCTGAGTCATTCTTTGTTTTCATTTGCTTTATTAAATTATTTTTCAATGGGCAAGATTAATAAACTACCTAATGAAAATCATTATTGGTCATCAAATTTTTTTTCATATACTCTTCCATCTAATATTTGTCAAAGTTATCTTCCAAAATATATTTAAAAATCAGTATATACAGTATGACCTTAAATAGTAAACACAAGCATAAAAGTATATGGAATATTTTTAAATAAGTTAAAATCAAATGTTTTCATTTCCACTTTTTCCTCAAACATTCTCCCTCTACAAAGGCAGGGGAGACCTCAAGCTGTGCTCTTATTTGTAATGGTAAGTGTCATTTTGGTGACCATGTGGCTACACAGCATGAGGTGGCTATGATGAACCATGATAAAAAACCGACAGGTGCAAAATGAGAAAAGTTTGCACACAACAACCTCAGCTTTATGAAGGCCACAGGTTTACCATCATCAGAAAACCTTGATCTGCTGTGGTTTAAACCAAGGAAGGGAGTCCACCTGTTTTGCCTCAAGCAATAATTAAGATCAAACAAAATATGCTGTGCAACAGTAAGACATGACAAGTAGGAGAGGAAAAGGCTTTTTCAGCAACGGCAATAAAAGTTACTTTCTCCAAAAAGAGTCTGCGTTATTATCAAGCAAAATACAGTGGTAATAACCCAGAGGCAAATCCGATTAAAGAAAAGCAGATTTAAGCAGGTGATAGAACAATATTTGCACTGCCACAGAATAAATAATTTTAAATAATCAGACAAAATGAAGGATAGAGAACTCATTGTAATATTTTGAGATATTTCCTATGGCCAACACATCTCCTCAGTTTCTGTGGCACACACTGAGCTTCAGGAGAAACCTGGACAGGAGTATATTTGTAACATGATAACTCTCAACCACTGAAAGCTTAGCTACTTTTAATGGGATATTTTTTTCATAAACATGAGCCATATATCAATTCATAAAACATTTTAAATCATATTGTACAATTTGGATGTAATGGTTACTTATATACACGATGCCTGAGCTGCATTCTTTCAATATGAAGACCCAATGACTGGATTGTACAGTGTGAATGACCACACACACACACACCACCTCATCACCACCACCAAGTAAAAATGTAATTTGTGAAAAATAAGAGAAAACTCTTGTTTTTTCCAGGACCATAGAAGTATGGGTAGTGGTATTTTGTAGTTATAAGACATAGCAAACTCCCCCATAAAGAAATAAATCCCAAACCCCTGTCCTTTTCACAGATTCTAAACAACTATGCTAAGTAGATCTAAAAAACAATGGGTACCTGTGCACACAAATAACACTTATGACAAATGCTAGCATAATAAAGTCAAGTCTAATCCAAACCTAAAACTTGACGGCTTCAGACCTCAACTTTTAGAAATATATGTTCAATGCAAAGCAATCATCACACTCTTCTTTCTTGAAAAATAAAAATCATAAAATATCTGCATAAATTAAAAATGCCTATTATCTATTCACATTAGGTATAATGGTAAATTAGTACTTCCCTAAAATTTAATTAAGTTGAATTTTAAAACTTTAATATAATTTAAAAGTATAAAATAAAAAATAATTTTCTCATAATCCAGTGCCTACAAGATGACATTCTGAGTATTTGGTGGTTGTCTCATTTCAATATTTTTGTATGAACATGAGATTCTGTAAAGACCCATAAGCGTGTCTGGTACATCATAAGGGCTCTATAGAAATTTTTTACATAAAATTAAATTAATTTATATCCATAATCATGAAGTACATACCAATGTTGTGACATGGGCCTTTAAACCTAGTATTTAATGAAAGTCATAAAATAGTAAAAGGACAATGTATATTATGTATATATTCAAAAGGGTAAACAATGAAAAATGAGTTTCACACTAAGATATACTATTCTATATGAGATATAAACACTATATGTTTTCTTATAAATCTTTTCACCAAATATCCCCTTTAGATTAATATATATTTCTTTTGTACATATGGATGCATATGTGTAAGTTTTTTTCATATGTAGGCAGTACTTTTAAGTAAAAAGGCTGTATATTATAGACATTGTAGTTTTACAAATCAGTGTGTCTTGGAGGTACACCTGATTGATATATATTTAGAACTGTCAGTTAAATAGCAACAGAAGAAAGTTCATACACTGAGAAGAGAATTCATTAAAAAGAAAAAATATATATATAGTTAGATAGAATGGACAATATTTGATAGCACAAAAAAGTGACTCTAATCAATAATAAGTTGTGGTATATTTTAAAATAACTAAAAGAGTGTAATTTGAATGTTCCTAACAAAGAAATGATGAATGCTTGAGGTGATGGATACCCCAATTATAAAAAGAAGAAAAAAGAATGAAAAAACCCCACCTGTGTCTAACTTCATAGGTATAAGTCAAATACTGAATTATCTTCCCTGGAATTCAAAAACAAGATGTGAATATTCCCTGTCACCATTTCAATTCAACTGGAGGGACTACTTGGTAAAACAAGAAAAAGAAATAAAAGTACAAAGAGATTGGAACCCCAAAATAAAGCAATAAAGGTGTCATCATTTCTAGATGCCATAATTGCATACATAGAAAATCCAAAATAATCTAGGAAAAAAAACATGAGTATTAATCAGTAAATTTAGCAAAGTTCTTGGAACAAGGCCAATATATCAAAAATCAATTGAGTCATATATATGAATAGCAAACTCTTTAAAGAATAACATAAAAATATTTTTTCACCTTTGTGAACAATATGGTCTGTTACAGCTGTTCACCTCTGCCATTGCACCATTCCTGTAATTCGTGCTCCATCCACTGCTCTTAAGTCTTGCCTTAAGCCTCTACTGCTGTAAACAAGTGGTAACTATTGTGGAACTGTATTCCATTCATATATCTTGCAACAACCTCCTGTCTCTATTTTGATATTCAGTTTTATTTGCATACCAATATAATTCCATCTGCAACATATTTTTAGATATCCATCAATATTTCTGATCAAGTGATAGTTCTTTTTACCCATTTTCAGTATTTTTTCCTTGGTTTCATGCAAATTTGGTTCAATGGTATGAAGGACTCAAGGCAGGTAGGATCTAACGACACTCTTTATTGCTTTTTTTCTTTTTTATTATTTCAAAGTATTAAGGCGGTACAAATACTTTTGGTTACATGGATTGCTTCTGTAATGCTTGAGTCAAGGCTATAAGTGTGCCTACACCCAAATAGTATTCATTGTATCCAGTAGGTAGTTTTTTGCCCCTCGCCTGCTCCCCTCTGTTCCCTGTTTGATTTCCACTAAGTTTTATATTCCTCTGTGAACATATGTGCTCATCGCTTAGTTCCCGTTTAATAGCAAGTACATGTGGTGTTTGTTTTTCCATTCTTGTGATACTTCACTTAGGATAATGGTCTCCAGTTCCATCTGAATTTCTACAAAAGACATTAATTCATCATTTTTATGGCTGAGTAATATTCCATGGTGGGTGTGTGTGTGTGTGTGTGTGTGTGTGTGTGTGTGTCCTTTCCTAGCTTTGGTATGAAGGTGATACTGGCTTCACAGAATGAGCTGGGGAGAATTCCCTCCTTCTCTATATTATAGATTAATTTCTCTAGTATGGGTACCAGCTCTTCTTTGTAGGTCATGTAGAATTTGGCTGTCCAGGGCATTTTGGTTGGAAGATTTTTATTACTCCTTCTATTTTGTTGTTTGTTATTGGTCTGTTCAGGAGTTTTATTTCTTCCTTATTGAGTCTTGAGAGGTTGTGTGTTTCCAGGAATTTGTCCATTTTATCTACATCTTCTATTAAGACTTTATGTGTGTAGCAATTTTCATAGCATTCATGAATGATGTTTTGTATTTCTGTGGTACCAGTTGTAATGTCTCTTTTCTCATTTCTGATTGAGCTTATTTGGGTCCTTTCTCTTCTATTCCTGGTTAATCTACCAAGCAGTCTGTGGATTTTTTTTATCTTTTCAAAGTGCCAAGTTTTCATTTTGTTTATCTTCTGTTTGTTTTTTTTTTTCCATTTCATTTAGGTCTGCTTGGACCTCAGTTATTTTTTTTTCTTCTGCTAGCTGTGGGTTTGGTTTGCTCTTCCTTTTCTAGTTTCTTGATATGTGACATTAGGTTGTTAATTTGTGATTTTTCTGTCTTTTGATGTAGACATTTAAGGCTATGAATTTTCCTCTGAGAAATTCTTTTGCTGAGTCCCATAGATTTTGTTAGCTTCTGTCCCCTTTGTCTTTCAGTTCAAATAATCTTTTGATTTTCACTGTAGTTCCATTCTTGACCTAATAATCATTCAGCAGCAAATTGTTTAATTTCCATGACTTTGTATAGGTTTGACTGTTTCTCTTGTGATTGATTTCTAGTTTTATTCCACTGTGGTCTGAGAAAATATATGGTATGATTTATATATTTTTTAATTTACTGTGGCCTAAGATTTGATCAATCTCAGAGAAAATCCCATGTCCTGCAGCGAAGAATGTATATTTGGTTAGTTGGGAGTAGAATATTCTGCAAATGTCTCTTAGGTCCATTTGATTTAGAGTCTGGTTTAGGTGCAGTTTTTCTTTATTTTATGCTTTGATGATTTGTTTAGTTCTAACAGTGGGGTATTGAAGTCCCTAGCAGTTACTATGCTGCTATTTGTTTCTGTGCTTAGCTCTAGCAAAATTTGTTTTATGTATCTGGGAGCTCCTGTGTTAGGTGCATATATATATATGTATATCTAAATCTCTCTCTACATAGTACTGTTATGTCTTCTTGTTGAATTGTCCCCTTTACCATTATATAATGACCTCCTTGCCTTTCTTTACCTTTGTTGATTTAAAGTCAATTTTATTTGATATGAGAATGGCTATGTCTGCTCTTTTGTTTTCCATTTGCATGGAATATTTTTTTTCTATCCTTTCATGTTGAGTCTGTGTGCATCCTTATCATTTAGATGTGTTTCCTGGAGACAGCAGGTACTTGGGTTGTGTTTTCTCATCCATTCAGTCAGCCTATGTCTTTTGAGTGTCACATTTAAACCATGAACATTGGGAGATAGAATTGATATGCGGATGCTGTTCTGTTCAACTTGTTGGGTAGTACCTTACTGCTTTGTTTTCCCTTTTGTGCTATTGTTTTATAAGACTTGTGAGCTTTAGGTTTTTTTGTGTGATTTTACATAGGTGGGTATCTATGGTGCTGGTTCATGCATAACACAGTTCTGAGAATTTCCATCAGGGTAGGTCTACTCATGACAAATTCACTCAGTGTTTGCTTGTCTGGAAAAGATTTTATTTGTCTATCAAATGTGAAACTTAATTTTGGAGGATGTGAGATTCTAGGCTCATAGTTGTTATGTTTAAGAAGATTGAAGATGGGGCCCCACTCCATTCTGGCTTGTGAGGTTTCTGCTGAGAAGTCTACTGTTAACCTGCTGGGTTTTCTTTTGTAGGTCTGTTGTTACTTACATCTAGCCACTTGTAGAATTTTCTCCTTCAATTTGACTTTGGCCAAGATTGATTACTATGTGTCTTGGAGATGATCTATTTGCTATGAATCTTCCTGGAGTTTGATGACCACCTTGTATCTGGATGTCTGGATCTCTGGTGATATCAGGGAAGTTTTCCTCAATAATTCCCTCAAGTATATTTTCCATGCTTTTAGCTCTTTCTTCTTATCCCTCAGGGATACCTATAATTAGTATGTTAGTTCACTTCACATAGCCCCTTATCTCTCTAAGTGATTGCTCTGCCATTTTTTTTCTCTTATCTGCCTGTCTAAAGGACTGCGTTAGCTTGAGAACCTTGTCTTCAAGCTCTGACATTCTTTCTTCTCCTTGGTTTAGTCTGTTGCTGATCCTTTCTGTTGTGTTTTGCAGTTCCCTAAATCTGTGGTCCCTAACCCCCAAGCCTCAGACTGATACTGGCCCATGGCCTGTTAGGAACTGGGCCACACAGCAGTAGGTGAGCAGAAGGCAATGAAGGGAAGCTTCATCTATATTTATAGCTGCTCCCCATCATTCACATCACCACCTGAGCTCCACCTCCTGTCAGATCAGTGGTGGCATGAAACTCTCAAAGCTGCATCTGGTGGCAGGCTTTATAGTGGCAAGTAAACATCTTACTTAAATTGTAAAGTTGCATCTGGTGGCAGAATTTATAGTGGCAAGTGAGTTGATGTGTTTCAATTGTACAGTTACATCTGGTGGCAGGGTTTAAGTCAGAATCTGACACTTATTTTAGTCTGTGTGTGGCCTGACCATTATTTTATTTACCACTTCCATCTGTGCCTCTTTGCCACACTGTGAACTTGCCTCAGTCACAGTTTTGGTAAGCCCACAGTCTAACCCTAGCAAAAATGAGTAAAAAAAACAAACATCCCTGGAAAGCTTCTTTGAAAAAAGAAGGAAATACCCAATGATGAGAAAGCAGAAGACTCTAACACTTCCAACAAAATAAAACCTGCATTTAAAAGAAAATACCAAGAGTCCTACTTTACTTATGGGTTCATTGCAAGAGGTGATTCATATTCTCCAAGCCTGCTTTGTATAATATGTGGCAACTGGCTATACAATGAAGCCATCAAACCTTCAAAACTACTTTGCTACATGGAGACCAAGCACCCTGCATTAAAAGAGAAGCCTTTGGAGTTTTCAAAAGAAAAAAACATGAACACAAAGAAAAAAAAGCAATTATTGAAGGCCACAACTTCATCAAATGTGTCTTCACTGACAGCATCATTCTTAGTGGCTAACTGACATTGCTAAAGCAAAGAAGCTGTTTATTATTGGTAAAAGGTTGATCCTGCCTGCTGCTAAGGTCTTTTTCATGACTATTTAGGAGAGGCTGCAGTTCAAAAGGTGGCACATGTTCCTGTTTCAGCTAATGCTATAACTAAACAACTTGATGAAACAGATGATACTGAGATACAATTATTAGAGAGGATTAATGAGTCTTCATGGTCCACAATCCAAGTTGATGAGTCTACTAATGTTGACAACAAGGCAACAATGGTTGTTTTTGTGCAATATATTTTTCAGGAGGGTGTGCAAGAGGGTGTGTTACGTGCACTTTTGTTGCCAACAAACAGCACAGCTGCAGAATTATTCAAGTCTTTGACTACATATCAGAAAAACTGAATTGGTCATTTTGTTTCAGTATATGCACAGACAGAGTGGCTGCCATGACTCAATGGCTTTCTGGTTTCACTACTGGGATCAAGTATGTTGATTCTGAATGTGAGTGTACACACTGTGTCATCCATAGTGAAATGCTAGCTAGCCTAAAAATGTCACCATTCCAAAGCAACATTTTGCAGGATGTGATTAAAATTAACAATCACATTAAAGTACATGCCCTTAATTCATGTCTGTTTGTGTAGGTCGGTGAAGAGATGGACACAGAGCACACAAGTCTTCTCTTATACACAGAAGTGAGATGGCTTTCTAAAGGTAGATCACTGGCCAGAGTTTTTGAGTTATGAGAGCTGCTCCAGAGATTTCTTTTAGAAAAAAACAATCACCATTGGCAGAACATTTCAGTGACATAGAATGGGTCACAAAACTTGCTTATTTGTGTGACCTGCTCAACAAACTCAATCTGTCACTTCATGGGAAAATGACAACTGTGTTCAAGTTGGCAGATAAATTGGCTCCATTCAAAGCCACACTGGAAATATGGGGGCAACGAGTGAACATTTGGATTTTTGACATGTTTCAAACATTAGCAGAGATTTTGAAAGAGATTGAGCCAGGGCCTTCTTTCTCTCAGCTGGTGCATGATCATCTATCTCAGCTTTCAAAAGAGTTTGAGCATTACTTCCCAACTCCAAATTCCCCTGAATTGGGAAGGAATGGATCCGTTACCATTTGTGAATAAGCCAGGTGAATCAACTTTGTGCTAGAAGAGGATCAACTGCTTGAGATGGCAAATGATGGTGGCCTTATAAGTATGTTTGAGACAACTTCAAATCTCCATACGTTCTGGATTAAAATCAAGGCAGAATATCCTGAGATTGCCACAAAAGCACTGAAAAGCCTGCTTCCATTTCTGACATCCTACCTTTGTGAAGCAAGGTTTTCTGCAGTGATAGCAACCAAAATGAGATTATGAAGTAGACTGGATTTAAGTAACACACTTCGAATGTCACTGTCTCCCATTGCCCCCAGATGAGAACATCTAGTTATAGGAAAACAAGCTTAGGGCTCTCACTGATTCTGCATCATGGTGAGTTGTGTAATTATTTTATTATATATTACTAAGTAATAATAATAGAAATAGGGTGCACAATAAGTGCAATGTGCTTTAATGATGCCAAAAGCATCCCTAACCCCTGGGCCATGGAAAATTTATCTTCCATGAAACTGGTCATTGGTGCTAAAACGGTTGGGGACCACTGCCCTAAATGACTCTTTAATTTCTTTAAGTTCCATTATAACCTTTCTTATGTTGTCTAACTCATTAGTGACTTTTTCATTAATTTTCTGAAATATTTATTTTTTGGCTTCTTTTTGTTGCTTTTCAACTTTCTCTTCAACTCCATTCATTTTATTTGACATCCATATTTTGAATTCCATTTCTGACATTTCAGCAATTTCCCTGTGGATGGAGTTCACTACTATAGCTCCTTTGTGATCACTGGCGGGATCACACTTTTATTTTTTTCCTGTTGCCAGGGTTCTTTTGCTTGTTTCATCTCATCCAGTTCCTTTTCTCTCAGCTTTAGGTTAATAGGATTATGGGACACCTGTTCTCCTTTTCTGAGGATTCTCCTGTTTAGTTAGGTAAAGGGCAGGACCACAGATGGAGCTTTTGTGACCTAGTCTGGAATGTTGACCCATCAGGGGCAGAGCGGCTGCACTGAGAGCCTACAGTACAGCTGTTCTGTTTTGACCCGTTCCCCTGTGATTGTCTCAGTTCAAGCCAGTGCTTGTTGATTTTCGTGGGGGATGGGGGGTTGTTCTCCAGCTCATTGTTGAAGTTCAGGTTGGGGGCTGGATGCAATCTCTCCACCATGGCTTTTGTTGTGGGGTATTGCTCTGGCCAGAGTCACCAGTGGAGGTGATAGTGGCAGCTGGATAAATCCACTTAGGCAGTAGTCATGGATGACCGGGCTGTGGGCATTTGTAACATCCAGGCTCAGGAGTAATGTCCACTCAGGGCTGGAGGGGGTCCTAGGTGAAGCATTGGCCCTTGAGGAGATTCTGCTGGCCCAGCAGCAGTGGTGTAGGCTCAGGGGTAGTGACATGGGGCCTAGGCTCAACTCTGCAATATTGCGGGGGTGATGTTGCAGGGCCAGCGAGAGCCCTAGAGATACAGGGGCAGAGCCTCATTTTTGGGCACAGTTAGCACTTTAGAGGTGGCTCTGGGGATTATGGAGGCAGAGCCACACCAATGGAGGGCCGTTCCACCAGTGTGGAGACTGCTGGTGCCCGGTCGCACAGGCAGGGGTTTGTCTCAGCCACCTAGGGACTGCAGAAACAGGCTAGAGCTGCTGGCTGGCCAAGGGTCTCCCCCCACTCCATCTAAATCCTGCTGAGGCAGTTGCCCAAGGCTTCCTAGGTGGGGCCTGCAGGGACTGAGACTCCTCGTCTGCTCAGATCCCAAGCAGAGGGAGAGTGATTCTCACCCCCCAGTCTCGGGGCACAGCATGGGGGAGAATTAGTTCTGTCTGCTCCCTCCCAAGACTGAGGGAGTGATGAAGAGGCTACTGCTGGAAAGTTGAGTCCTGAGCAGAGCTGATGCCTCCGTGTACTAGGGCTATCACGATGGCATCAGCGGCAGAAACCAGGGATTGGCAGCAACAGATCTCTGCTGCACCTATGCTCTCCGTGCAATGTCTCTGCAAACACTGAGTGGCTCTCCTATCAGCCCAGAGGTCTGCAGGGGCTAAGGAAGATGCCTAACAGCAACTTTTATTCCCCTCTTACAAAGTGGTGCCCTCTCAGACTGCTTCTATTCTGCTGTCTTCCCCTCTCCCTAGCTGTTTGAATTGTATTGGGACTCCCACCTTAAACTCTGACAGCCCTCTTTAAACAAGTAGTCCTGCCCATCAATTACTAATCAGCAAAAACACTTAGATTTGTTTACAGCAAAAAGAAGCACAGTAAGATAGCCTCATTATCAGAGGTGGAACAAATAGAACAAATCCACTCAGCATCTAAGCTTCTGCCTGATTTTACAAACATATTTTGAGAAAATGATCTAATAATTCCTACACTGAATAGAAATATCAACTCAGTTTTAAATACTATTATCTACTTGTTCTTAATATTGCTGAGTGCTTGTGGGAAGTTGATTCCAGGAGGTACAAACAGCTAATATTAAATACTTTATCATGCAGTACTCCATGAACCTGAAACACTAACTCCCATGTATATATTTTAGTGCCACAGTCATCTCAGGGAAGTAGTTAGTTCATACACAGCAGATTATTTCTAATTTCTATCTTTACATATCATTTGACTTGGTAAGAAAATATCGGCAGAAACTGTGTAAAGCATGTTGGTAAACTCAGTGTTCCATCTTATTTAAGAGAATGTCAGGGAACAGTACTAAGAATCCATTCTGATAAAGGAAAAATGGAGAATTTTGATTATAAGAAAAGACATATAAGATATGGTCTGATTAATCGTTGACAACTGTATTAGTACATATTAACAGTGACAACTCAATCTATTAATAGTAACTTGGATAGTAAAGTTTTCATAAAGTTTCTCACATAATGTACAAAGCCAAATGCTTATATTTCCAGTCATTGCTAAATAGGGATGCATTCACTGGACTTTGCCTGATCCTCTAGTTCCAGCATTATTCTTTCCCACATAGCAGAATCCACTTAATATTAAGTGTAGATTCAGTGTCTCTAAATTTCTAGGATCAATCCTCACTTGAGACAGAAAGGTTTAAAGGAGTTGTGACCTATTAATCTGGAACATTTTCCTTTCTGTCCTTTGTGACTCTTCAGAAAGAATATATTTGCTCAGTTTGTAAAACATAATGTCTGTCAGGGCCCTCAATCTTGTTGAATGACCATTGTTTTTAGTACTAAGATCCATATTCTAGTAACTTTCATGGCCCTCAACTAATTGTCGTCATCTTAGCAGTCTGATCTCTAAGTAACCCTTCTGGGGAAAAGAAGCCTTTCTTTTTTTTTATTATTATTATTTCAGGATATTATGATGGTACAACGTTTTGATTACATTTTATGTCTTTGCCTCACCCAGGCAAGGATTGGAGGGATGCCCTTCCCTTCTACAATGTTCACCGTGTCCATTTAGTTGTGAGTTTACCAGCCCCCAACCCCCTAATTACTGGAGAATATTACTACCGTGTTAGTACCATAGTGTTGATCAGTTAGTGCTCTTGATAGATCTGTCCAAGGTACTTGATATCTTCTGAGTCAGACTGCAGATCTAGGCTTTGAAATCTGGCCTCTTTTTCTTCTTGAAAAATGTCTAATTGCCAGTCTTAGGCTTCAAAGTAGGCATTATTTATGGTGTGTTAAATTACAATCATAAATGTTTTGGCCTACATAAGTAAATTATATCTTGTAAACATCTTCCTAAAGATAATATAAAATATATATGGAAATAATATTAATGAAATCAGTTTTAAAACCTGATTCTTATTTATGTGACAGTTTACCCATTCTCCTGATATTAAAAAAGCTAGATTCATTCAGAAATTCTGTCCCACCAAAATGTAATACTACTTAAAATGTTAAATACAATCAATTTCATTAATAAATATTGATTGAGAGGAAGTCATTTATATGATCCAAAAATTAATTATTAAATAACATATAGAAATTTAATTTCAATATTTTGAGGTATGTCCCAGAGCTCAAATAACATGAGCACAATATTTCTAACTATGGGCTCTACAAAGAATGTATTTTATTGTCAAAAAAGAGATATTTTTCTTTTTCTTGTCTATATCAAGTATTTGAATGGCAATTGATTCTAAGATGCTTTTAAATGTTTTATAAAATAATTATGCCTACCCTTTAACTTTGTTTATATTATTAATTGTTGCATCTTCACCTTCATGAGTAGATGACAATAAAATTATT
Organism: Lemur catta; assembly: GCF_020740605.2. Classification (NCBI taxonomy): domain Eukaryota; kingdom Metazoa; phylum Chordata; class Mammalia; order Primates; family Lemuridae; genus Lemur; species Lemur catta. The sequence continues at coordinate 39,396,928 of NC_059137.1, read as the reverse complement.
TCTTATCTTAATAATAAAGAATTCTTGAATTTCTAGTGTGAATAAATAAGAATATTTTGCCAATTACAACCTTCCCAGCATAATAGAATTTTCTCAGCCTCCCACATAATAATGATTTATTAATAGTTTTTGTGGTGGCAGTGTAAAAATAATTTTAAAAGAAGAAAAAAGAGACATAGTAATGATGAAGACTATCTCTGTGTAGTCAAATATTTATTTAATTAAGTATACTTTCATTATTTTAATTATATTGTTTTTATTTAATTATATATTACTTATATAGCTATGTTAATAATATATAATGCAATTAACTTAATTAGAGTATAATTATTATACTCATCAGTAAGCATCAGCAGAAATAGCCACAGATAAACATATTATTCTAGGAGTAATATGTCAAAGTATCTATAGACCTGGTATGTAACATGTTTGCAGAGGCTTAAGGCTTTCATAAGAGTCATTCTATATTAAGATCAGCCTGTATGTCCCCCAAAGTCTCCATAAACTGTACAGTCCAGGCACAGATTAGACTTAAACTTACCAACAGAGAATTTAAACTACAGTTGAGACAATGATTGGAAACATAGGGAATATTAAAGATTCTATAGTATACATGAAGTAGAAAATGCCCTTTGAACTAGTATATCACCCAGTGCCTCTGTCTGCACCTGGATTATAACAAATCTACAGCATCTCACGCTTGAAATTATTTTATTGATTTCTATGATAGAGCTTTAGATTTTATTTTACAATTGCAATTATTTTTGGCTTTTTAATCCATTAATTCTTGCTTTTATATGTTTCATTAGTACCACATTTAGATTATGTCCTTGCTGCTCTTTAGATGTTTAATTCAATTATTTTTTCTTTATTTTTCATTGTTCTTTATAATGATAAAAACATTTAAAGCTATAGATATTTTTCTGAGTAAAGACTTGTTAACATTTCATATATTTAATAATTTTTTTACTTTTTAAAAATTTCATCTAGTGGTATGCTTTTCAAATTTCATTACTGATCCCAAGGTTATTGAAGAAGAAACATTTCAAATAAAACTCAAAGTGGACTTTTTTCTCTTTTGGTTTCTCTTTGCCTTATTAAATTAAATTTTAATTGCAGAGAATGTGTTTAATTTTTCCCTTTATGATTAAGATTTTAATTATAGTGTAGGATATGAATTTTTTAGATAATATGAAAATATTTGAAAAACTATATTGTGTAGCTGGTGGAATAGGTAATCAGAGGTATTAAATATTAACTGTGATGAAAAATAGTTTATGCCAATCATTCCCAACCCATCTTTATGGATCAATTTCTGATTCAATGATAGGTTCATAAGAAGGAATGGTATATGTCTACTGGACTCTATAAAGAAAACAGTAGAAACACTTTCTACCATCCTAATTTACCAACAGACAATATACTGAAAAGATCATGGCATTCTACCTCAAGAAACATGAGAGATATTCTTACACTATGATTTTAAATACAGTTGAGTTCCTTACATGACTATTGTTTATAAAGAGAGAGTTAAATCTGAAGTTGGATTTCATCCTTCAAACAAGCAAGGAATCACAACAAAGTAGTTGCACAGTGAATTTACATTTTATTGATGTTAAAGGGTCTACTAGCCTACAATACTGGTTAGAAGTGGGGCTCTCTGCTTACTCATGAATAAGGAGCACCTATCTTCTTCCTCAAGTTGCATATCAGAAGTTGGCTTTTAACTCTCACTAGCTTATAGATTAGTAGTCAATAGGGAACTAATTATTATTAGAGGAGACAGTCTATTTTTCACTGAGAGATAGCGTGACAGTGACCTTCAGTAGTAAGATCATCAGTAAAGAACAGAATATGAAATCTTACAGCCATAAAGGATTCTCAAAATTCTACATACTATTTAGCATTTCTAGGTGTTTTTAGTTGTTGGAAGTTAGGACTGTCATCTCAGTGGGCCAGAATGCTTAAAAATTAAATATCTTTTAATAACTTTTATATGACTTTAGGGCCCACCTCCAGGAGGAATTCTAGTTTAATGCTCATATTCCTTATCAATCAATATTTATATCGTACATTCTTCAATGGATGCATCTTTAACATTCATTCTGAGACTGAGAAGAAATCAAAGTGATTTGGTCTATAGTGCCTAAACAGTTCCATATCTTCCTGAAGAGTTTGTTTTTGAGGTTATTACTTCAGTAGTTCAAAACTTTTAAAGTCCTGGAACTCTGGCAGTTTAAGTTAAACAGAGATATACAATCAAAACTGTAGACCCAGGGCTCAGTTCTTTAATGTGTTATCGTTAGGCTCCATTTGTATCTGTTTTCCCACAAATTTCCTACTGAAAAAAATAACAGCAAACTCATCAAATCTCATAACATGCATGGCTTTTTCATTCATTAACCCCTGCAACTGAATATAAATGTACCCACGGCATATATAAGTTAGGCATTGAAAAATTACACCCAGGTACAAATAGAAAGCAGTGTGAATGTGCTTTTCTCCATGTAAAATGAAAAACATCAAGCCAATAATAATACAGGTAAAAATAATTATAATATTTCACCAGTGTTGAAATAAAATATTAAACTACTTTCTTTGGTCATTTATCATGGCAACATGTATGATCACATAAGTTTAAGTCATAAACATAAGGAGATTGTGTAGGACTACTTACGGGTACAAGTTCCTTGAACCTGAAAATATTCTCAACTGTGGTGAAAACTTGAGCAGACAATAATTTCTGCTCAGTTTCCATAACTGTCAGAATTGTCAGGTAAAATATTTGCTCAATTAATCTCAAAATTTTATGAATCTGGCCTTTGTCAACAATGCAGTTTCCCTTCAGTCCTTTGCAAGGGACTGAAATGATTATTAGTACTTTAAAGCTACCTTAGTATAAATAATTGCATGCACACACACAAGGGAATATAAATGTAAATTCTGGGGTGTGAAAACTAAAAGTTAGGTTAATTGCTTTCTTTCTACCATTAGTTTTATAATTAGGTTCATTGTTTATTACCACAAGTTTTATAATTTTTGTCCTCAAAATGTAGATATTTTGGCCTCAACTAATTTGAAATGTTAATAATTTTCAATATTCTCACTCAACATCTCTATTAGCTTTTTTTGTATTTTTATTATTTTGTAATCCATTTTTCATTATTTTTGCACATACAAACAAATAACAGTGTGCATAGACAATCAGAAAATATATGTAAAATGAATAAAGAGCTGTCCTCAATTTGCCCACAAATATTCTTCATTTTAGGTTTCCTCCGTCTAAGATCCTTCATTAGTATTGAAATATGCATGCATGTTATAATGCATAACTCCCTTTGCCTTAATGGACATTAGTCAAAGCAGTAATCTTAGCAATCTCACAGTGAATTATTGAGGTGGGTTCCCCCAAAGAAAAATTAAACTGAAAGATTTTTTTTAATATGTATGTGTGTGTGCAAAAACCTATTAATTTTACCTTTTCAATCACAGTCCTATTTATTATTTACAAGATTTTTGAAGCATCTTAAAATACTGAAAAATAAGTGTTACCCAACTTAAAAGTAATGCAGCCTAGGTCTGGTTGCTCTTTACACAGAAAGCCAATTACTGACACAATGAGTATTGGCAGGGAAGAAAGAGTTTTACTGTGATTGATGTCAGCCACAAAATGGGAGATATTTCTTAAATCCGTCTCCCTGACTAGAGGCAAAGGCTTTTATAGCAGGATATGGAATGCAGCTACATGCAATAGGTCAGGTTGTGATTGAAGTATTGGGTTCTGCAGGTGGTCTAATTCAAGAATCAACTGTTGTTGATGGCTGCAGTTGGTACCAGTGGAATTTCAGTTCCTTGTTGTTACCCTGTCAGTTACCCTGTAGCTACTCTTTCTGGGAAAGAACTCAAAGGCCAAGAAATTAGTTATGCAAGAAGATCACAATGGTGTGCTTATTAGGCTTGACTGGTCTGAGAGAATAAAAAGTGACTTAGGGAAGGGGTCATTTTACAAGGCTAATTACATAATGTCTTCAAATGGATGCAAGTTGTACTTGAAAGTCATTCTTTGAAGTCTCATCTGTATTGGTGCCAGCAAAGGTAACATTTAAGATCCCATGACAGTGGAAAACAAAAATCCCACAACTTCAAGGAGTGTCATGGGAAAACATTTAAATTGGAAACAACAGTTATCTGTTTTCTTACTGTATTTTGTGCTACTCTAATAGAATACCACAGACTGGATAATTTATAAAGAAAATAAATTTCTTTGGGTCATGGTTTTGGAGGCTGAGAAGTCTAAGACTGAGGAGCCACATAAGGTGAGAGTCTCCTATTGTGGAAGGCAGAAGGGCAAGAGACTGTGCCATAGAGATCAAGTGGAGGACAAACTTGCTCTTACAACAAACACATTCCCTTGATAACAACACTAATCCACTAATAATGGCTCGGCTCTCTCAATCTATTCATCTTTTAAGGTCCTACTTCTCAACAATGTTGCAATGGGGTAATTTCATTTTAATTCTTTTTTCTTTATTTTTGCCTGACTGGGTTAATTCAAAAGACCTGTCTTCAAGCTCTGAAATTCTTTCTTCAGATTTGTCTATCCTATTCTTTGAGCTTTCAACTATATTTTGTAAATCTATTAATGTTTCTTTCATATCTAGAATTTCTGTTTGGTTTTCTCTTTTTAGATATGTATCTTTTTGTAAATTTTTATTCATGTCCTGGGTTATTTTGTTTGTTTGTTTTCTTTGTATTGGTTTTCAACTGTATCTTGCTTTTCATTGAGCTTCCTTACTCATGTTCTGAATTCTTTATCTTTCATTTCATTTTCCTTTTTCAGGGATCCATTGCTAGAGAGGTAGTGTGAGCCTTTGAGGGTGTTGAAACAGTCTGCCTCTTCATACTGCCAGCAAAAGTAATGTCAGAAATAGGAAGTGACAGCTTCCCCAGATGAGAAGAAACCAGCTATTCATTTTTTAGTTACTTAAGTATTAAAGTTATGTTATTAATTTCAGTTCTTTCTTTTCTTTTCAATGTAAGAGTTTACAGCTATAAATTTCCCTCTGAGCACTGGTTTTGCTATATCTGGTGGATTCTGTTCTACCGTGTTTTAATTTTCATTTGTATCAGGAATATCCTAATTTCCATTGGGCATATTTTCATGTGCTTACTGATCATTTGTATATTATCTTTGAAGAAATGTTTATTATTTTAACACTTTAAAAAAGGTGCCCCACTACCTTCTTTCTTCCATAGTTTATGGCAAGAAAACAGTTGTTAAACTTATTGAGGGTCCTTTGTTACACAATAGTTGGTTTTATCTTGCTGCTTTCAAGATTGTCCATTTTCTATGGCTGTTAACAGTTTCATTATAATGTATCATGGTGTAGATCTCTTTGCCTTTACCTTGCTTGGATTTCACTGAACTTCTTCAACATGTAGATTCATGTATGTAATCAAATTTGAGAAGTTTTGCCCAAAATTTTCTCTTTGTCTTTTCCTTTGAAGTTTCCTATATGTATGAATTCCTATGTATATGTTGGTCAGCTTGATGGAGTTCTACATGTTGTGTATTCCTATGTATATGTTGGTCAGCTTGATGGAGTTCTACAGGTCTCTAAGAAACTTTTCACGTTTTTTTTTTTTGTTTTGTTTTTTTCTTTCTGTGCCTTAGAATTGATACTTTCAATTGTCCTATATTGAAGTTTGTTAATTATTTCTTTTGTTTATCAAGTTAGTTGTTAAATTTCTCTAGCTATTTATTTCAGTTAATTCACTTTTAAGCTCCAGAATTCCAATTTGATTTTTTATATCATTTTTCTTCTCTTTATTGATATTCTCATTTAGTTCATACATTATTTTCCTATTTTCATTTAGGTTCCTTCAACTTTTTGAGCATATTTAAATCACTTGATTTAAAGTCCAATGTCTGGTCTTCTTCAGGAATGATTTCTGTCAATTTATTTATTTATTTATTTTTCTTTGAATGGCCCATATGTTCCTGTTTCTTTGTATGTGTTGTAATTTTTGAAAACAATATTTGAAAAATAGAATAGAGGAACTCTGGAATTAATGTTTTCCATTTTATCAGGTTTCTTGTTCTTGAGTTTTGAAGTCTACAGTCTTCCTTTTTTATTATTGACCTTTCAAAATGTTTTTACAATATAAAGACTGTATTCCTTATTGTTTGTTGTGTCTGAAGCCCCTGTCTATTTATCTCATGATCAACCAATGATTTGATGGATATTTTCATTAATTTCCAGAGTTTCAACCTCGAAATTAATGAAAGCTGAGTGTCTTCTCAAATCTTTTCTGAGAATGAGTTTTTTTCTAGTCATGCATATGGCTTTCTAAATCTGTAGTATTCTGTGTATTAAGCAATGTTCAACGATAGAGCTTCTATTTAGTTTTTTGTATTGTTTTGTTTTGTTTTGATTTTTCATATAAAGATAAAAAATAGTAGATAGAAAACAGCAAATAAAAAAGACTAATAACACAGAGACTAAATCCCAACTCACAAGTTACTACCCGATTTTATATTAATCAATTATTAATGAGGAAAATATTTAATGGAAAATACAACCCCAAAGACTCAGAATATTAAAATATTAACATGATTCTGAGCATCTGCAGGAATTAAATATCAAAACAATTTATAATAATCACTACTTACTTAAGAGACTAACTTAAGCTAAGGAACTTAACTAATGCACTGGCTATTCCTTTCCCACCTACAAAAGATCATTTGAACATATATTCTCTTTTAGCCAATTTATTTTCAGCATTTTGCAATGTAGAAATTATTGGGATTTTAGATGTTTCAATTCTTTACTGTGTAGACTCAGTCTAGGTACTAGAAAAAGCTTAAGCTTAGTATCTTGGCTCCTGCAAATTAAATACCAATAGTAAACACTTATATCACTCCTCACCTCACCTCTGGCATTGATACAACCCAAACAATCCTAATATTAATATATTTCCAGTCCTGCCACCACATCCCTGCATGAAAAGCACTGATAGATTGACATTAAATACTCAGTAATATATCTCTACCTCTCTTCTTACAATCTATTTATCAACTTCATCTATATCTATCACTGCACTGAATCTTTATAGTTGGCCATCAATTATGAAATTTATTTTAAAAGAAACAGATTATAAGGATTTACCATGTGCAAGACATCTAGGCAGGAAAATCCTTGTTCTACACAGGCTCATAGATCTTTAAGGAATAAACAGATAATTAGAATATATTATTACTCTATAAATAAGATATTAAATTGTACCTATTTGAAAAGTGATCAAAATAATTAGTTGATATTAATTTTATTGATCTTTGTGTAGAAACTTGCCAAAGGAAATTAATATCTATATAAACACTAACAATTTGTATGTACTAGGTGTGTGTATATGTGTGTACAAAGAAATATTTTAAGTAATGTTTAGATATGTGTTATCAGTTAGCTGTTGCTTTACAAAAATCATCTTAAGCTGAGTGGTCAGCTGGGCGGTTCTTATGCAGGTTTATCTCAGCCAACCTTGCTGATGACTCTGCAATCCGCTTTCTAGTACAGCTGGGTGCTGACTAGCCAACGAAGCTCTTACCAGTTATTTGTTTGGTAGTTGGCTAGGTGTTGACTATGGAATGATCAGGCCACGTTTCTTCAGGTTGGTATGGGCTAGTTGTGGCAAGTTTCCAAAAAAATGTGTTAGAGCAAGAAAGTGTCCATGAGGAGTAAGCTCTGAACTGGAATACAATAAAATACTCTGAATTTTATTGGTAAAAGTAGGTTATAAGGTCAATTTAGACTCAAGAGTTGGGAAAATAGATTCTACCTCTTAATGAGAACAAATGCAAAATTGCATTGGAAAAATATGTAGATACAGAACTGGATGAAGAATTTCAATCTTTTGCCATTCATATACTACAATATGGTTTGTGTGTATTTGGATTTGGAATGTTTTAAAGGTCTATAAATAAATGTACCTTTGAAAATATTGATTAGGTTCCACTAAGTAGTTTTTTTTTTAAGGTAAAGGTATTGCCCTTTGTTATAAGGGTGATGACATTAAAGCTCTTTAATTCCACTGTGCATTCTAATATCTTTCTATACAGAAAAATAAATTGCATTAGACACTTGATATTTTCAGGGAGGCAAATGAGCACTTTGCCAATCCCTAAATCAGTAAGCATCAGATTGGCACGTAAAACAAATCCCAGAGTCACTTTTGCACTGTAACATGTCATTTCTAATGTACATAGCTCATAAGCAAAAATGACTTTTATTATTTCACATTTAAATTTATCAAAAATTACATGTAACACTAGGAAAAAAATAGTCATACAGGCCAGCAAGAATATATTTGGCTCTGATACCTCCACATCTTGAAGTAAGTTCCAAGGCAGTCTGAGATATTCTAAAAGATTAAGAATTTCTTCAAACATTAATGATCACTACCTGTAGGCCATGCCAGCAGTTAGAATAGTCAATGAGAAAGAGACTAAATAGAATGTATTATTAAAATTAGTGATTGTCAAATATGATAGGTCCTGAGATGATGGGTAGGGGGATTTGGGAAGGAAGGGAGGACTTCTTCACCTTAAACCAACTGAGATGAGTTTTGAAGAATACTATTAGAAATATGCATTTCCTAGAGATTTACAAAAGGAAATAGACTAGATGGAGAAAGAGAGAACCCACATACCCCACTGTAGATTTCTAAACCTGCAGTAATGCTGAACTAGGCTAGGGATAAATGTTTAACTTACAAGAAATTCAGAATTTTGATTATTTTGATTGTTCAACTGGGCTAGATTTTCTTAAATTAGACTGTTCTTCTGACTAAAACAACATATTACTGAGAAAACTGTGGAATGTACCTGTGTTTTATACATTTGGAAAACAAGTAACATTCAGAGGGGAGTTGAATAAACTATGAGAGGAAAGAAAAACAAAGTTGTTTCATATTTTTATCCTAGCACATACAGTTTACTTAATAAAAGTGGCCTTTTTTTCACAATGACATATATAGCACTTCTTATTTTTTTTATTCTTCTTGTCACTTTTTATATTACAACTCTGAGTTGGGTTCTATTATGGATAGACTTTTGTCCTTCTTAAAATGATTTTTTAAAGCCTGAATTCTCAATGTGACTGTTGGAAACAGAACATTTAAGAAGCCAGGTAAGGTTAAAGGCAGTAATAAGGGTAGGGTTCTAATTCAATAGGACTACTGCCCTTAGAAGAAGAGGAAAATATACCAAGATTTCTCTCTCTCTCCATGCACCCACCATGGAAAAGGCCATGTGTAGACACAGCAAGAAAGTGCCATTTACAAACCTAAAAGAGAAGAGAGGCTTCACCAGAAGTCAACCCTACTAGCACCTGATCTTGGACTTCTAGTGTCCAGATCACTGAGAAAATAAATTTCTATTGTTTAAGCTACCCAGTCTGTGGTATTTAGTTATGGCAGCCCAAGAAGACTAACACAGGTTCCTTTTTGAGGTTATATTTCATAAAGAATTAAAGTTGTTTTCTTTTATATAATATTGTAAAAAATGACTGTAAGTGCAAAATGGAGTTGATTAAGGAGATATTTCATGTCAACTAAGTTCCCACACTAGGTAAATTACTTCTACACAAAAGGCTAGTCATGGAAATGATTTAATTTAATACTTCAGGTGAAAATGAGAGATACAGACTATGGGGGGAGAGAGAGAGAGAGGGAGAGAGAGAAAGAGAAAGAGAAGAAAAAGAAAGAAAAAAAGAGAAAGGAATGATGAGAGCAATATGTATCAAGCTATCAAGTAGCTACATAGGCATTTGCAAACATTGTATGAATGTTAAATATAAAAGTATTGATAATCTTTTATATCTGATGTTCTGATGTATATTTTGCCAATTAAGTGAATCCATTTCTTTGTCTTCTACAAAATTAAAAATGATTTAATGTATAAATTTTATAAAGATTTTTTCTAATCTGCATAGTTTAAAATATATCTAAATATTTTATTTGAGAAGATGTTCATTGAGAAACCAATTAAAATTGTTGATGCTTTATCTGACTGCATATGCTAGCTGCCAGATGTTTACACAGCTGAAATTTCCCAGGAGTGCTATAATATAGCCTGGAATGCCTGGAGAATTTTTGAAAGCATTCTAAATTCCATTGTAAGTTATAATGAATGAAACTAAGAAGAAGTAAAATTACTTTAACTTATTGTTTCTTGTCAACATTATGTATGTAGTAAATGTTTTCAGTTATAGAAATCATCTAGTCAAATTATACACATATATAGTACATTTTGCTATTATTTGTCAATAACTATCAAACATTATTTGATGTTTGTTGGATGGTTAGGAACGTGTATGTGAATGAAAGTCATGTGGAATATCCCTAATAATGCATAATTCCTTTGTGTTATATACAATGCCTGCATATTTTCTCTTGGTGTACTAGCAATTCATATTTTTTACATCAAATAATAACATATTTGGGAAAAATTACAATAAATTCTCTATTATCTTAACTATATGAAAAACTCTCTAACAACATTTGAACATTAAGGTATTCTTTGAAATCAGTGAGACTGACTATATAATTTTTCAACTTCTTCTCCCAGTGACCATTCAACATTTCACCAGTCTGGAGTGCTGACATATCATACAATATTGCCAATAGTATAAAATATACCAAGCTGGTGATTTAGATAAAATATAATTAGTCTTTAATTTAGCATGGTGCTTACTTAGTTCTATGTCTAAACACATTACTAAATCACTAGGACCTCTATCAGCTCAACTGGCTCTCTCTCTTGAACCATCTACCTCCGTCACCAAACTTACCATTACACATTATGATAAAACTAAGATAAATATTCCACTTTGTTACATTGACAGAAATGATTTGATTTGATTGTAAATGGAAGGAACTGAGGCAATTACAAAAATATTTTTATATGTGAAGATGCAAGATGATGTATTTATAAGCCCTATAACTTTGAGTAGTTAATGAAATATAAGAGGTACCCCAAACTCTCAGAACAACTGAGAAATATTAATTCATTTTCTCACTTCCCAAAATAATAAAATTAGAGCTACTACATTATATAAGAGATAACTTAGGGTCTTATAAAATATTATTTTTATCATTGAATTGATATTTTTTATTTTTTTTATTTAAGCATATTACAGGGGTACAAATGTTTAGGTTATGTATATTGCCTTTGCCCCATCTGAGTCAGAGCTTCAAGCGTGTCCTTCCCCCAGACAGTGCTCACCACACCCATTAGGTGTGTATATATACCCATCCCCACCTCCCCCACATTTGCCTGACACCTGATCAATGTTATTACTGTATGTGCACTTAAGTGTTGATAAGTTAATACCAATTTGATGGTGATTACACATACAAATATTTTAAATTCTGGGATAAGAATACACATATATAAAGAAATATGACTGAAATATTTAATTAATCTAATATTATTTTCCTATTTTATAGTTGACAAAACTGAATCTCAAAATTGTATCAGTTTCTTATTTTAGTATAGCAAAATTAGGAGACAAAATCTGAAATAGTGATGTTGCGTAGAAAATTAATTCAATCTCTAATTAGGGTATTATATACAGAATTTGCCTGCTTTTCAACAATTCTGCTGTAACCATCCTGGTTCAAACTTCCACCCTCTCTTACTTGTTTATTATTTTGCTTCCTGATTGTACTTTTCATATATGTTCTTGCCTCCAATAAAGTCTATTCTCAACACAAAAGCCATATTTGTTCTTTGAAAACATAAAGTTAATCATGGAACTCTATGCTCAAATACTTCCAATGGAGAGACTAATGCAATTACATCAGTCTTGGTAATTTTACCTAATCTTCCTGCTGAAAGTTATAAATAATATATAGCTTTATTGAGATTTTTTGAAAGAATCAGAGAAGTTCAAGGAAATTAAGAGTTCTAGGAACAAAATCTAGGAGAAGAAACTAAAAAGGGTCATTCTAACATTTGAAGTCACTTTATAGAAGTAAATGATAAGACACTGAAAAAACTGAGTTGGACCTTTAAGCAGATTCATGAATTTACATTGATAAAGTTAGATTTCAAGGCCCAGAAGAAGCAATAGTCCAGGTAAAAGTCCAGGCTTGGTGTTGTAAGCCTGAGTTTAGAAACTCTAGGAACAAGAATAAACTGTGAAAATCTAGGTCCTCAAATGGCCTAAGGAAACCTATAATAAAATTTGAGTGATGTGGAAATATTATTCTACCTAGCCTAGTTTCTAAAAATAGGAAAAAATAGTCTTCTCTGAATAAAAATAAAATTATCCAGTTCTTTAAAGTTATTCTAAAATTTTTAATATGCAATGTCTGCCACCCATCCAAAAATAACCAGGCATAAAAAGGTAAAAAAGATAATAATGAATGTGAACAAAATCCAACAAAAACTGAAGATAATGGAGTTACCAGACATAGGAAAAAAAAACCAAAACAAAAACAAAAACCTCTATTTAGGATTTAATAAAGGATAAGATAAAGAATTTCAATAAATAATTGAAACCATTTACAAGCTATATGGAAATTATAGAAATAAAACATATAATAACTGAAATTAAGAATTCCATTGATGGTTTTAACAGCAGATTATACAAAGCTGAATTGAAAATTAGTGAACTGGAGTATAAATTCAAAAATAAATAATTGACAAAATCATGAAGAACACAAAAATGGGAGAAAAAGCAAAGGTGTGTAAAAAACTATATGAGATGGTATGGAGGCACAGAATGTGTAAAAGGAGTATGAGAAAATCAGGGGAAAGAAAATGGGGCAAAAGCAATATCTAATGAATGATGGTTGAGAATCTCACACAGAATAACTTCCCCTACACACACACACACACACACACACACACACACACACTCACTCACCATTGCCAAGAAGCTAAAACCAAAGAAAACAGAAAAATCAAAACAAGAATAAATGTTAAAAAGACAATAAAAATTAAATCTAGCCACATACAATAAGCAATGTAAGCCACAGGCAGTGAAATATCTTCAAAGCTCTACCTTAGAATCCTACAACCAGCAAATATAAGCCTCCAAAATAAGAAATGAAATAAAGACATTATCAGAGAAAGCCAATGAAACAAAAATCTGTAGGATTGTCAAAAGCAGATCAATATTTAAAAAATATTAAAATATGTCCTTAAGGATGACAAAAAATGGTTTTGGAATTTTAGGAATTAAAGAGCAAAAAGGAGAACAAATATGTGAATAAATCTAAATCTATACATTATGGCTGAAAAAACCCAAGTTGAGTATATAAAACAATAATGAATATAGAACTTCAAATTTTTGCAAGTGTATAAAAAATAGTATGACTCATGACTCTATAAACAGTAATAATATATTGGTAAAATTATACTATAAAAGTCATAAAATGGGAAAGTGGATTTAAGTGTTCTAAGGATTATGAATTGTGTGGTAAATGATAAAAGTACTAATTAATATTAGACAATAAAAAGTAAAATATTCATGATAAAATATAGAAAATTCACTAAAATAGTAGTAAATGATGTGTAACTGTTAAACTAATAGATGATAAGAAATTGAATAATAAATAATACCAATTGAAGCAAACAAAATTAGAAAAGGAGATAAAAGGTAACTTAGAACAGGCAGCACAAACAGAAAGCAAAATGTGATGGGTTAAAAAACGTATGTTAGGAGACCGTCCCCTTTTCTGGCCCCATGTCTAGCTTTTGGGCCCTGCTTAAGGCTGAAGGCTGAGCAGGAAAATGAAGAGAAGCTACTGCAGAAATCAAGTTCTTAAACTGATCATGAGGCAGCAGTTGCCTGATACAGGGGGAAAGCACAAGAATTTAGAAATTACATTCATTTGGTGCAGGCCCATTGGTCCTGCAGAAGACTAGGAGCTGGGCAGCAAAGCCAAGAAAACAGCTGTGTGCAAAGTCCAGACCAATGGAATCATAGACTAGATTGATTCAAACCAACCCCTCCCATCTACCGCTGGCCTGAAAGAATACACAGCCCTTTTGGGGAGAATAAATATTGTTTACTTCAGCCTTCAGTGTTTTCTGCACCCGATGTCTTCCATTCAGTCAAAAACTAATTATGTGAAAATGTGAGAAAGTATAAACTACTAACAAGAGAGGGACCAGAAAACAAACGAACTCACAAATGATTCAAATGTTTGAATGAACAATGAGGAAATTTAAAATAAGGTTAATAAATAGGTTAAATGATCTCATGGGAAAGATAGGAAATGTGGGTTAACAGATGGAAATTTCAGCCTGGAGATGGAAATTATTTTCAAAAAAATGGAAATACTGGAAATGAAAAATGAAGTATCAAAAATAAATTATTTCCATTGACTATCAGATTGAACTCATTAGAGAAAAGAATTATTGTACTTGAAGACATGTCAACGGAAATTATACAAACTAAAACAAATTGGAAAAAAGGGGCATACAGTACCTGTGAAATATTATCAAACATTTTAAAACATTTGTAACTGGAGTTGTTGAAAAAAAAGAGGGAGTACAAAGCAGAAGAAATTGTTGATGATGTAATGGCCACAGATTTTTTCAAAATCAAGGAAAAACATCAACCCACAGATCTATAAAGCTTAGCAAAAGTTTTAATGCTTATCTTATAAAGCTTTATCATGAATCCTTTACTGTTTATTATGTAATATTAATTAGTACTTTTTATCACTTCCCATACAATTAAAGGCCTTAGAACATTTAAGTCCAATTATCCACTTCCCAACATACAGTATTTTCAATAACAATATTATTGTTGCATACAATTAATATTCATAACACAGTTATTATATGCAGTTGATATGCTATTTTATTAATATATAGTTATAACATGTTTTGTAGTCAATATTCATAATGTTATTATTTGAGTCAATAATCATAACAATGCTCTTTTATGACTTTAATATGAATTTAGATTCCCCTACATATTTGCCTTTTTGTTCTCCATTTTTTTCTGAATTTATGGATAACATCTGAAATAATGTTTCTTCATCCTGAAGAACAGCTTTCATATTGCTTTTAGTGTTGATATGCTTCTGATAATCTAATTGCTTATTTGTTTGTTTTCTGATCAGATCTTTATTTCATTTTTATTTCTGGAGAGTATGATTGCTCTCCTATAGGTTGGCATTTTAAACATATTATTGCAAGAAGGGACAATAGGATCTAGTAGTTAGTAAATGCTGCTGTTGTTATTAACAGTATTCATTGCCCCTGAATTCTTGCTTGAACTGCTTATTGGCAAATTTGTGGTTCTAGTTTCTCCCAAATCACTGCCTTACTCTGATTTCCTTCTTTGTAAGTTTTCTTTTTTACATATTTAAATATTCAATTGCTTTGCTTTTATTTGTGAGCAAAAACACATATACTATCTTAACAATTTTTAAGATGAAAAACACATAGTATAAAACAATTTTAACCATTTTTAAAATGCACAATATTATTAACTGTGTGCATTTTGTGCAATAGACCTTTAGAACTTTTTCATCTTGCAAAACTGAAATTCTATGCCTATTGAGTAAAAACTCTTCTTTCTGTCTTCTCCCTGTCCTTGGTAATAACCATTCCACTTTCAATTTCTGAGTTTGACCACTTTAAATACCTCATGTAAGTGAAATTATGCAGATATCTTTTTGTAAACTGGCTTATTTCACTTCACATATACTTCAACTCAAGTTTCAGCTTCCTTATAGCATGTGTCAGGGTTTCATTTTTTTCAAGGCTGAATTATGGTTCATTGCATGTATATTTCCTGTAGCCATTCATCTCCTTCATGGACATTTAGGTTGCTTTCACATCTTGGCTATTGTGTAATGAACAGGGTGAGGAAACATCTCTTCAAGATCCTGTTTACAATCCTTTTGAATATATATCCAGAAATGGGATGGCTAGACCTCATAGTAATTCTATTTTTAATTTTTTGAGGAATCTCTATACTGTTTCCATAGTGGCTATACCAATTCATACTTCTACCAAAATTGCACAAGGATTACAATTGCTCCATGTCCTAGCCAACTCTTGTTATTTTCTGTTTATCTGATAGTGATCATCCTAACAGTTGTGAGATGATACTCACTGTGGTTTTGATTTGCATTTTTCTGATAATTAGTAATAATGAGCATCTTTTTCATATGCTTCTTTTTGTGTATTGATTACTCTCTGACTTCTTGACTTAAGTAACTTTCTAGTGGCATTTATATCTTTACACATGCAAAAAAAAAAAAACAACCTCAGATGTTTGTTCAAATTATTAGCTGTCTCTTCAAAAATTTCTTTTTGAGTAGACCTTCATAGGAGTTTAGGTAGCCTCTGGTGAAAATCATTTTTTTTAAGTTTATCTGTAATTGCCACCACCAAGTCACATGGGTTAACAAATTCAAAGAACTAATTGCTTTACTTTTTTAGGCATAACCAGGTATGTAAATATTTTCTGAGCAATACCTGTGAATCACTTATCTCTCATGTCCAGTGCTGCCCTGAAGTATAAAATTATGTCTCTTGACACTTACTTCTGTAGGGCAATAGATTATAATGGCTTATTGTTTATCAGCTTCCTTGGATTCCTGTGAAAGAGCATCACAATGATATTTTTCTTTAGTTCCATGTAAACTTTATAGTAATTTCCCCATGAAGTAACAACCTAAGTCTGTAAGTATTGTTTCTTTCAAAAAAACAATACTATTTTGTTTGTCTTTTGAAGGTAATTTCACCAGAACAATTATTCTAGTAATAATACAATAATCCACAAATCTGCATGCCCTAGGAATTCCTTTTTATTACCTACAGTTCTTTTTCTTTTCTTTTTTTTTTTACTTTTTTTTTAACGTTTCTTTTTTTTTATTTCAAAGTATTACAGGGGTACAAATGTTTTTGTTTACAAGGATTGCATTGTTAATGCTTGAGTCAGGGTTATAAATGTGCCCATCACCCAGATACTATTCATTGTACCTGTTAGGTAGGTTTTCGTCCACCTTCTCCCCCACTCCAATTGATTTCCATTGAGTCACACTGCCCTCTACACATGTGTGCTTATCAGTTATCTCCAATTTAATAGTGAGTACATGTGGCATTTGTTTTTCCATTCTTTAAGTACTACACTTAGGATTATGGTCTCCAGTTCCATCCATACTATTTACTTTTTAAAACTTGTGCAGAATGCTGATTAAAACAATCTGTTAATTTTCAATGATTCTAGCCCAATGACTGTAATTATCTCAAAACATTGCACTCTGAAAGGAAAATGTCCATTCTATTTACTTGGGAATATACTTGCCTTGAAGTAATCATCTGTGTGACTTAATGGGAAGGGAATTTGCATAGCATTACATATTCCTGGACTTACAGCTTGAACCTGCCACATATTAATTGTGCAACCTTGAGCAAATTTAATTTCCTCATATATAAAATGATGCTCTTTCTGCCTTGGCAGTTTACTGTGATCGACTGAGATACTACATGAAATTCTGGATATGTAAAGTGATTGATAGTAACAATTATTAGACTGGCTTAAGCTATCTTCCTGATTCTCTGTCTTACTTCTGCATCTTCAGATCTAAGTCAATCAACCTCTGTGAGACTGTTTCTCAACTGCAGAAAAAGAGGGATGCTTGCCCATTCATTCACACATAGTTGATGTACAACTCAAATGATATAAAAATACATGAAATGATTTTGTAAACTGAAATGATTATGATGATGAAACAATATTCCCAGAGAAATTGCTGATAGGTAGTTCTCTGCTTTGTTTATTTGAAAGTTTATTGCAGATACAGTTCTCATATTACAATTAGCATTAGCAGAATAATTTCAAATGTAAATTATGGCAATTAATATTTGTTTTCACATTATTGATTAAGGCCAAAATAATTGTAGCTAAAGTTTATTTAATCAGACAAAGACAAAAATACTCTGAGGCAAATGCCTACTTAATCAATTGATAATTTTGAAATTAAAATATAACATAATCAAGAGGCCATATAACAAAAGTGATAAAATTAATTGTCAATAAAGATTAAGCCTCAAATAGATGTAATTTGTAAAATCTCATTTTTAGAATAATCTGGATGATGTCATATAGTTAAATGTCTCTTCACTCAATTTGATAGACCCAAATAAAATGATTCATGTGGCTTTTTCACATGCAAGTTAAATGTTTGTCAAAAAATGTTTTAAAATATGTGGAAACAGAAAAGCTTAAGTCCTATGGTACTGTACTCATATAGTTATATTTCTTCTTTTCCAAACTATATATCTTTTATATAGCTTTTAGCAATAGCTAAGACTTCCAGGACAATGTTGAAAATCAGTAACAAGAGGGGACATTTTTGCCTTATTCCTGATCTTAATGGGAAAACTCTGAGTTTCTCATCATTCACTATATGATGTTAGTTGTATGTGTTTTGTAGACATACTTTTCAAGTGGAGGAAATTCTCCTCTGTTCCTAGTTTACTGGGGGATTTGATCATGAATGGATGTGGGATTTTGCCAAATGCTTTTTCTGCATCTATTAATATGATCACATGAGTTTTCTTCTTTAGCTTGTTGATATGCTGGATTACATTAATTAACTTTCAAATGCTGAACCAGCCTTGCATATGTGGGTTAATTCCCACTTAATCATAGTGTATAATTGCTTTCGGACATTGTTGGATGTGACTTTTTAATTGTTTTTCAGGATTTTTATATCTATGTTCATGAGAGATATTGGTCTGTAGTTTTTTTTTATTGAAATATCTTCGAATTATCTTGTCTATAGCACTGTTATCCATAAGACTTATTTTGATAAAATATTTTCTTTGTTTAAAAAGTTAGACTTTTCTAATCTAAACTCTTTAATTTTGTCATGCTCTTTCCAAGATTAAAGGTCTAGTGAACATTACAGATGTCCTTGAGATTAATTATATTTAGTCCTTTCTTGAACTAAATTTCAGGTATAGCTCACTCACCAGTAAATATAAATATAAGTGTGATTCTAATTATGCATACAGAGCTTAATTTTATTAATCCTTATAAAAATAAAGATATCCCTTTTCAGTTTTAGAAATTTTTTTTGAGCAACAATAATAATATAAACTTTTATATATCCTTACTTAAGTCTTAAATTTTCTAACAAAACACATGTAGGTGATGTGACACATGCTAACTTAAAAGTTTCTATAGTGATTATTGACAATTTCTTATTGTGAAACAAGTCTTTATCTACATTAGAAATATAGCTTTAAGGAAAAAAATTAATCAGATCACTAAAATGTTAGATTTTTCTTCTCCATTCTTCTTTCCTCTCTCTCTCTCTCTACTCTCCTCCATCCCTGCTTTTTATTTTCTGTCTGCCTCCTAGCCAGTCCTTCATCAGTAAAATTTTGAAAATGGTACTATTTAAGTCTTTCCAGGTATTGATAACATTCATCTTAAATGTAATTTTAGAGGTCTTTCCTGGCCGGGCACGGTGGCTCACGCCTGTAATCCTAAAACTCTGGGAGGCTGAGGCGGGTGGATCGTTTGAGCTCAGGAGTTCCAGATCAGCCTGAGCAAGAGCGAGACCCCGTCTCTACTAAAAATAGAAAGAAATTATATGGAAAACTAAAAGTATATACAGAAAAAATTAGCTAGGCATAGTGGCACATGCCTGTAGTCCCAGCTACTTGGGAGGCTGAGGCAGGAGGATTGCTTGAGCCCAGGAGTTTGAGGTTGCTGTGAGCTAGGCTGATGCCATGGCACTCTAGCCAGGGCAACAGAGTGAGACTCTGTCTGGAAAAAAAAAAATAGTTCCTATGAACTATTTCCACAAATGGTTATATTACTTAAGCAATATTTAACATACAAAATTAAAATTAATCATGGAGAAATTTGAGAAGTGACTAAATTTTTCTGATAATATGCTTGTTTTATAAATCACAGCACTGAAGGTCTATCATTATACTATTTAACTCTGCCATTTTTTCAAAATTCATGTGTCAAGTCAAATCAAAGAGTCAAATATTCTTCAGTTCATACTGTTTTTTAGGCAGTGTGGTGATATTATTTTACCTATATAAGGGAATTATTCAAATTCTTAAGGTGGTGCTTTCATATGTGTATCATTAAGTGATACCTAGGTATTTTATTTTAATGAGAAAAAACTCACAATGCAGTAGAATAGACCAAAAACTGGGGAGATCCGGATTCGCATCACAAGTCTGTATTTAACTAGCTGTGCCTGCTCATACAAACACCTTAACTACCCTTGGTCTGTTTTCTCATTGCTTTTATTGACAGAGTACTCTCTAAGATGACTTTCTGCTGAGACTCTTTTATTCTCTACCTCCATGGGATATGCCTTTTCGATAATCACCTGAGGATAAGTCAATTTCACTGTAAGATAATCACATTCATTTTAACATACACAGAAGTGGTGCATGAATGTAATGTAGTGACAAAACATTAAAATAAAAAAGCTAGCTTCCAGAGATTTGAGCACCCTGTAGGGAATCTCGCCAGAGAGGCAATATTGCATATTTTTGTTATGAGCCAAGCAAGTAAGTAAACATTCCATTATACCTCAGCTGCTTCATTTACTCCACAATAGTTTAATAGATCCTACTCAGAAAAAAAGAGTGCTTGAGTGAGCATGACATTTTCAGTCCTAGAACGTGTAGTTGGACAATCTGGAAGACATATGAATAAAATTAACATTTTCCATAAATCAAACATGCCTTTTTTAAATGCCAGAGAAAATTATATTATTCACCCATTGTTAGAGAACAAAAACAATTCCAAACTAATCAGAAGAATAATAATTTTATGTAAAAATATAGTACTAAAAATGATTAAATTTTAAATTTTTATTATAAATGTAAGAAATATAAATAATATCTCTGGGTTTAAAATAATAATTGTAGTTATTCATATGTGAATACTCAATTGTTTAAAAATACTATAATAGTGGACTTATAATAGGGTAAGCATGGGAATGGCCAAAGATTTAAGATATCTACTTTAGATCTGTAGAAATATTACTCAACTTTTTTCAATGTACCAAGGAGTTCCTATGCACTTTTAATGTATCATCTCATTTAAATATTGCAGGAGTGTTATGTGGTAGGTTCACTTATTGTTCTAAGTTTAGAGATAAGGAGACGAAAGCACAGAGATGTTAAGATATTTGCCTAAAATCACAAAGCTAGTAGTGATGGAAATGGAATTAAGATTGGGTGAATAAAAACCTCTTACACTTTTAGTTGAACATAAATGTCTTTTCAAAACATAATAATCTAACAGTACCTATTAAAATAAAAATTAATACACTGTTGAGAAATTAGTTTAACAATACATTATAACACCATTAAGTTTAAGGTTATTTACTAAAGCTGTGTTTATAACAGTAAACATAAAATGATACAAAAAGACATAAAGTGTATACTGACTGTAGGGAAATTATTTGTTACATTCATATAATAGAATAAAATACACTCATACAATTGATTTTCAAATTACTGAAAAAGCAAATATGATATATATATACAGAAATGGATAAATATACAGTATATAAATATTATATATATACTTTTGTTTAAAACATTATGGAAAGATGCACCTTAAAACTTTAATAGTGGCTATATCAAGGAGGTGGTAAATTAGGGACTAGAAGAAACACTGATTTTTCTTTAGAAATTTTTAATTGGGCTATGATAAAAATTTAGAAATTATCTATGCTGATTTATAAAATGAGCCCTATTTTTTAATACAGTTAAATACCCAGAACATTTTGTGAGTGCCTACTACATAGAAAATATTATTCTAATTTCTATGTGTGTTAGGAATATAAAACAAAAGGAAACAAAAATAGCCACTTGTATTCAGATTCTGGAAAAAAATAATAAATACATTCTTTGAAAAGCTTACACAAATTTTCAAAAAGTCTAGGACATTTGCAGACAGTAACAATGGAAAGTAAGATTCAATTGAAGTGGTAAGAAATTAAGAAACACGAAGAATAAACTGTGAATCTGTACTATATCTGTGTTTGGTTTCCAGATGGAGAAAATAGAAAGCAGAGAGAGACTATTTTCTAAAAAAATGGCTGACAATACTATGAAATTGATTGAAAACATGAAACCTTAGATTCAAAAAAAACTACCCCCCAAAAAAGTTGTAAATTAGAAAATACCTACTATTCACAGATACGCAGAATAGTGAAATTATAAAAGAACACAAAGATCTTACATGTAGTCACACAGAAAAAAAAAACCTAAAGAAGAAAATGGTCAAATATATGCAATGCCAAATATAATGTAATGTTAATTTTAGTCTAAAGAGCAATGATAATGGGCAATTTGGGTGGTAAATATAGAGGGAAAATATTGGTAAAGCATCATAAAATGACTGCAAATATCCTCAGTTCTCATATCTTTTGTAAGAAATTAGAAACAATCATAAATTTTAATGCTTTGAAACTTGTTAAATATTAAATCATTAAAATATTTGAAATAGACAAAACCTGTTAATACTACAGAAGAAGAAAACAACATAATTTTTTTTAAATCCCAAAGAATTGGAAGAGGTAGAGAAAAATGATTTTTTCTGGTGGAAATTAAATATTTGTAGTGTTTTAATTATTTTTTGAATATAAAAAATCCTTCTATCATAAAATATTTAGTTATTGAAAGTGTGGCATCCCGCCTTGTAACATTCTTCTTCTCTTAATGTTGCTAGATCTCAGTAAGAGTGTAAAACAGGTGGATGCTTGTTTGCTTAATATTCCACCTCTTTTACTTACAAACTTACATTGTTGGGGTGCATGCATTGTTGTGGCTAGCTAAACGCCAAGGTTTTCCAGAAACTCATAAAAATGAGTGGCCAAGAAGATATATGTAAAACGCATCAAGTGATGAGTATTCCAGGAAAGCTTTACAAAGCACATTTACTGAGTTGGTAAGTCTACATATTGGGGCCTTTCGAGGGACTCTCTTTCCTTCTTTGGAACCTAGAGACTATGATAGAGCTTCAGTAGAAATGCTATGACTACAAGACCATCTTGTGAATGGAATCCACATTCTTAAGATGAAAGAACTGAAAGGTAGAAGGAATCAAGCACAAGGTTGGTTGCTTGGAGTCCTTGACCAGGCAATCTTGGACTGGCTCCCTCTGTATTTTATATTTTGTGAAAGTAAAACAAACCTCTACCTGTTTAAGCAACTTTCGTGTCCTTGTTAATACTGGCAAATGCAATTTTGACACACACACACACACATATATACATACACACATGGTGTTTGAGGTTTTCATGTTTTATCTGTGATGTTTATACTAGGTTAGATGGCTATATTTATATCTTTAACAATATTTTAAATATTTGTAAACTTTTCTATTTTTTATTATTTTAAATTACATAGTTCTTAATCTGTCAAATGGATTTTAATAGTACTCTCCTTAATTATCCCAATACATTTTTTTCAATACATTATAATGTCAAATTTTGGTATATCAACCAAATATCAATAGTTATTTGAGGCCAAGGTTTTTCTTCAGAGATCTTTAACAGCATACGCAGACCTATTACTGGTATATATATGGTCTTCTCATTATAATAATATTTTATAAAATCCATGATCATTGATGTTATGTTTCTTTCTGATTATAATTTTATTCACATTTTCACTAAGAGCTGTATCTTACATATTTCCAGGAGTAGTTAATATTTTCTTTATTCTTGTGATATGAGTAATAATTCTCATGGTCTTAATTACCATGATTAGCCTACAGCCAACTAACCTGCTTGTGTAGGTATAAATTCACTATCACACATCTTAGCTATAACAATCATTATTGAGGATACACTGTAGGAAAGCAAGGAGATCAGTTTAGAAGTGGTTGCAGCAAAAACTCACGTTGGCTCAGACCATGGCAATGGCAGTAGACATATAGGACAAATGTCTAGATTCTAGATATGCACGATTTTCTGTCATAATAACTCTCAGCTAAGAACTTTTGCCATAATGCCTTTCAAATTATATTGCTCTTTAGACAACTCTTTGGTTTTGTTTTTTGTTTTTCTGTTATAATACTGTTCTCACCCAATAGCATACACTACATAAATATGCCATAAGAAGCGATATTTCAACACCATGGCACCAGGCAGAGACACACCTGCTAAATTACTTGACACAACAGTTTCTAGTTAGAAAATGTCCTATGGAACAATTTGGAACTGTTCCATGTTTAGATGAACCACTACATTTACATGCCAAGAAATAAGAATGTATGGGTAGAATCTTCTACAAGTCTTTATCATTTAAATGTGCTTTTTCCCAAGTGTTTTGTAACTCACTCATGTTAGCTTATTTTTGGCTTTAAAGGTGTTTTTCTTCTGTGGTATAACCTTACATTTATTACAGCTTTGTTTTTAAAGGCTGTTTGAGGGAAAGATAACTATAGCCCCTAAGGTAGTACCTCCACCTCCCTTTAAAGAGACTCCTTTACATGCGACCTATACTACTCACTTCCTACTATCAGTTGATCACTTCTTCCTGTGGAAAATGCAATGAACCATATATAATGCACTTGAAGGTATAAAAAATTACCATCTTTTTCAGTCTCCAGGATCCTACCCATTGTCTTGACTGAACTTTGTCTCTGCAGCTGTCATTGCTTCCGCCTAGCCTTAGCTCATTCTTATTTATTTTCTTTCATTATTGTGAGGAATAAAACCACCTCTCTTCCCAAGGCCCTTCTTAGCATACAACCCACTAATGGTCATTCTCAAGTCTTGGAATATGCTCTAAATCCATATACCTCAAGGTTTATTTGGAAATGTAATAACCCTGCACTCATAAAAAGCATATAACATGTAGTTACTAGGTGTTCTGAAGATAAACTGACACAAAATTGGCGGCTGACACAAAATTAAAGTAAAAAGAATTTTTCTCTCACTTTAATACTATGAATAAAGTTATTTAAAAGTTAAGAAGCACTCTCTCCCAGAGTATGGGAGCCTAGCATTGGCGTTTGCACAAAGCTGGCAGTGAGCACCTTCCTAAATTCTGTACCCTAGGTGTCTAGTTTGCCTCACCCTAGTCGACTCCTGGCCTTTTCTGTTAATCTTCCTCTTATTCTTAATTATAGTCTCCATTATCTTTTGTAGACTAAAAATACATGCTTCTTTAGCTGTTTCTCCTCTACCATATGCAGAAGCATACAGTAGGACTAACATTGGACTTGAGAGCACTGTTGTCTGGCTCCAATGCTTGACTTCACTCTTACCCAAAGTACCAACATGGGCAAATTGCTTAACATAAGTATGCCTTGGTCCTCCCATCTGTAAATTTAGAATTATAATGTTCTTAGAACATTAGTCTGTAGCAAATATTAAAGTACTAATACACTTTTTAAAAAGTAAGTTCTCTCTAAAAGTTAACTATTATTAAAAACTATTATTAGTTTGTTTAAATGACTAGTTTTTTGCATAGCTTAGCTCTTCAATTTCATTAATTATCAAATCCCCACTTGACGGCTAAGCTTCCAACAGCTATGTCAGAGGTGTGGATAATATTTTCTCCCTTATGCAATCCCTTTTTCCAGTTCATGTGATTCAATGCATATGAATTAATATGAAAAAAAAATGAAATCCTCTTTCAGACACAAAAAAAACTAATTGTAGATATAAATGAAATAAACAGAGGAAACCTTGCATTTACATAGGTCAATCCATAAATCTCTGACTGAGGTCTGCCTTTTTCCAATCACTATGAAGTACCTTTAAACATCATTGTTTCTCCCTCAATCTCAGGTAGTAGACGCATTATATTTTCCTTGAATTTTAGGTATATTTTGAAGAATAAAAATCTTTTGTCTGGTTTCGTTAGCAATAATTAAAACTAGAATCTGATGGATGCTTCTATCTGGTACAATTGTTTAATGGAAAAATAGGTATGTATTATATTTTCCATGTAACATATCATTTATAAAAAATCAAAAATATAACTAAATATTTAAGATTGTAATATTATCAATAAGCCTTCAACAAACCAATAAAACAAAATGAAATTTTTAGGAAAACTTAACCACAGATGGTTATAGACTAGTATTTAAAATAAATCTCTTAGGAATCAGAAATGAAAATTATGAAACCTATATAAATCTCTTCAGGATTCTTTTGTCATGATTAGTCTCCAAGAAAAAATTCCACTCTGGTGGAGATGATAATTCATGACTATAATTCTATAATACTAGGAACCAAAGTAGAGATTTGGAGTGCACACCAAAGTGAGGGGAGCCTGTTAGGCTCAGAGTAAATAATCAGAAATCTGTTTTCCATTTCTGTACACATTATCTCACTACAATTTCACACATAAAAATTTTTCTCCATTGTTCTCACAAAGAAGAATTGTACACATAATCAAACTATGCTGCAATGAAAACATTATATAATCTGTTAGAGTAGCTTACGCACAGCAGATGTTAAAGAAATATTTATTAAATAAAATAAATCATTTATTTGGGCAGAAAGCCAGTCTGAACTAGTAAATCAGAATCATGAAATCTTTACAAATTCAGGTTTTATTTTTTTTCAGTTTTACTTAATGTTTATCAGTTAAACACAAGATAAATAAAATGTGCTTGCTAGCCCATAGGGTAATGGTATAATTACTAGATGAGCAAAGGTTCCATTTAACACATCAATTATTTGCAAATAAATTGTGTTTATTATATTTTGTTGTTTGAAAACAATTTATCCTCTAAAGAAGTTTTAAATACTCTCTTTACAATCCTATTTGCATTATTAATTTCCAGAACTAAATCTATATAAACATCAGTTTGCCTGTATTCTAATTAAGTAAAGTTTAATTAGCTTTTACTGCATTCCACTGTTTTCCTTTTGTCAAACTGGGAGCCTGGGAATATGACTTTGTTGCTTGTTTAACAGCCCGTAATACCCCAGTGTCTTGTCACTGCTAAACGGAGCAGGCAATCTCTGTTTTGTGGATAGTCTGTATGGAATGTATTTATTGCTTGAGAAACTACTTATCAAGTACATGTCTGTGTGCTGAAGGCTGCCAACAACCAATCTCTCTTTTCTTTTTCCTTTGTCATGTCCTTGCCTCTCATGTTTTAGCAGTAAAAGTTCTAAGTCATGATGAAGGAAAGTTTAAGAATGGATTCTTCTTCTTTGCCATGAGTGTAAAAATTTGCAATATAAATCTCTGCAGCTTTAAGAGATTATGGACTTAACAGAACAAAGTGCAATGGGGAAAGAGTGCTAGTTGATCTAACAAGGGAAATGGGGTGAGATAAATTTAACAAAACATAACTCCAGAAGCACTCAAAATTCTAAAAAGTCAACACCTCAATCACCAAGTTTCTAAAGCAGGAAGCATTTTTAACAGTAGAGGAATAGCAACTTCTCTTCAACTTCAAGGTGCTCAAATCATTTCCCACCTTGATATAAATAGGGCAGTCAATGTGATCCATTTAAAACACTAAAGGAAGACTTATTATACATCATGTGCAAAATGTAGTGGGCAATGCCAGACTCTTAAATGAGAGGTGAATAGAGGCCACAATTGACTGATTAAAACACTATTTCTGTCAAATAGTATTTGAAACACTATTTGAAATGTCCTGAAATAAAGAACGAACCCTCAAATCTAAATTTAAGATTTACAAGAAGTCAACTATAATCTATGATTCCTGCTTTCCTGAATATTCTTTCTTTGATTTTTCCATATTCAGTACCAAAAGCCAATGGAACAGTCTGCAAAGTTCTGAGGAAAATAAAGTGTGACTCAAAAAGAAAATACTCAAGACATGTTTAAGCTATAAAGGCAATATAAACAGACATTTCTAAACAACAACCAGAATCTCTCAGTACTTTGGAAAAGCAAACAAAAAAAATAAGGGAGAAAATAACCCTTCATATCAAAACTAAATCTAGTGATGAATCAAAATAAATAAATTAGAAGCAAAGAAACTATGACAAAGTGATCTGGTGAGTCCACATCTAGGGTTAATACTAAACAACTCAGAGAAAAAGTGTTTACATTATATAAAATGGAAATACAGAAACCATCTTCATGTAGAAATGTTATCAACACTCAGACATGAGAAGAAGGTAAATGTAAAAAGAGTAATTTGTTTGTCTTTCAGAGCAGGGGATAAAATAGTACTTTCTAAATTTGAAACATGGTCTTTAAAAAATGACTACAATGTATAAATGTAATCTTTTCAATTTATCTTGGAGGAATAGTCAAGTAAGTACAATCTATTGAAATAAAGAAATAGTTATTTGAAATTCAACACTTAATTTGGTTTCACTTGTGGTTTTTTTTTCTTGTAAATTAAAGCAAAACCAGATTTGATGTTTTTGTATTAATGTTTTTGATTCATATATAAACTTAACTTGATATGAGTATATTTATGTAATTTGTTATACTTAATTTTAACAGAATCATATGAAATAATTTAAAATAATGTAGTACTCTTATATTACTCTTTTCATAGATTCTACATTTAATTTTTCTCGATGTTAGGTTATATGTGATAATTCCATATATATTTTGTAATAAATGCCTTTCTGAAGAAAGCTGCCCTGAAATAATTTAAAATAATGTAGTACTCTTATATTACTCTTTTCATAGATTCTACATTTAATTTTTCTCGATGTTAGGTTATATGTGATAATTCCATATATATTTTGTCATAAATGCCTTTCTGAAGAAAGAGCTGCCCTGAAATAATCCTTCTTCTTCAGGATTAAGAGAGAAAAACAAAATCAGAAATGTTGGGCAGTTTAGGGTACCTACTTTATTCATTTGCTATTTCACTCCAAATATCAAACATAACAAAACAAACTCTAACGGTAAACATTCAGTGAACAAATTTATAGTCTGATGGAAAGGCCACCCATTTACTCAGGGTTTGTGTGATGGATTTTTCTTGTTTATAAGGCATAGTACTAACTTATATTTTATTTGACAATAAATATCTAATTTTACATCTGTCAACCTATCTCTAAAATAAGGATTTATATATTTTCCTTTCTTCCTCCTTACCAAAAAATAAAATAAAATAAAATAAAGAAAAGAAACAAAAAGAAAGAAAGAAAGAAAGAAAGAAAGAAAGAAAGAAAGAAAGAAAGAAAGAAAGAAAGAAAGAAAGAAAGAAAGAAAGGAAGGAAGGAAGGAAGAAAGAAAGAAAGAAAGAAAGAAAGAAAGAAAAAGAAAGAATGGAAGAAAGGAGAAAGAATGAAAAGAAAAAGAAGTCCTGGAAGGTTGGAAGAAGGGAAGAAGACAAGAAGAAAAGAAAAAGAAGGATTAAAAAAATAAAGAAGGAAAGAAAAAAAGTAGCTATCTGCTAGTACTAAAACCAGCCTGATGGTAAATTTGAGTAGTGAGTACTTCATTTTTCTGTATTTCATTTTATATTTTATTTTTTCTCTCATTTTATATTTTATAAAACATTTTCCTTTGTATAAACTTCCTTGCTTTCTTCACATACACATTGAATTCAGTCAGAAGAATTGATTCATATATAAACTTAACTTGATATGAGTATATTTATGTAATTTGTTATACTTAATTTTAACAGAATCATATGAAATAATTTAAAATAATGTAGTACTCTTATATTAACTTCTAATTCTTCTACTAAGGAGTTAATGAACATACTTTATCAGGTATGACACAAGCACATTCTAATATTAAATATTTTGTTTACTGAGTCTCTAAATATTTTAGCTATCTTCTTTTTTTTAAATACCATTTTTCAAATAATCTGTTGAAGATAATCTGAGAAACAAAAACAATTTATGGCCAGTAACTTTTTCTGCCATATTTTATCAACTCCATTTGGTTTTTCACTGTATAATCTCTGACATTAAAATACAACCTACAATTAATGATTTCAAACCATCGTGTCATAGATACCATGATTGGCAATATATCTTCTTGTATTACACAACATAACAGTATATCTTAGAAATGATGGCTTTTTCATTTTGTTAAAATATGGTATTTGATAGCCAAAAAGTATGTCACATTAATTGGCAATTGTTGGTTGTTATTGAGGTTGACTATGTTTGTAATATGAATTTTGATCTTAAGGTTAATTTCTTTGCTCATTTTCTAAAAATTGGAACTGTCATTTTGTTGTTAATTTGCAAGAGCATTTATATAGCAAAGATAAAATACATTACACTATAAATTTTGTTTATTTTTCCACATGCCTTTCGAATATTTGTCATATTTTGACATAAAATATGTGTTGTTTAAAATTTCTGTCTCATGGTCCAACTCTATATTACAGAATGTATGTTCTGTTTGTTTGGCACCTTTTTCTCAGATTTCTGGTCTCTTTTGAATGTGTTTTTGTTTATCTTGGTCTTAGTTAAACTCATGTATATAGACCCAAAATCAAAGTATTCCTTCTTACCTTAATCTGTTGTGTAGGAAGCATGCATGTTACAGGTCCGCACCTGAGGTACTGGAGGAAGCTTTCCTGTTCCTTAATGTCTTCAGTGACTTGGAGCCCCAGTGGCAAAATATGTTAATTTCCTATGTAACTCATTCAGCCATTTCATGGTCTCCAAAATGAAAGAACAAAGACAACTCTATGAAGCTGACATTGACCATCCTTCTTAGAGTTCACAGAGATCTAGGGTCAGGCTCTTCCCTAAATCCTATTAATGAGCATATTAATGGTGATCTCCTTATGCTAGCCCAGCCCCTAAGGGAAAAATTTCTGCTCCCTTCTAGACCTTAAATAGCACCTAAGGTTTCACTGGCATTCTGCTACTTGCAGGTCAACAACTATTTTACCATGAAGAAATTGGTAAGACAGAGGTGATAGTAAAGGAGATGAGTCAAATTTGGGTCACATTTTTTTTTCTTCCAGAATCTTTTGCATCCAATGTTTTGCTCTTTTTTCCCCTATGATTCATTCTCATTTATACAAAAAAGAAGCCTACTAAACTCAAGGATATAATCAACATTCAACACAAATTCACCCGTACTTTTAATATTTAAATGTTTTCATTTTGTTCATTTATC
This sequence comes from Lemur catta, assembly GCF_020740605.2. Lineage (NCBI taxonomy): Eukaryota > Metazoa > Chordata > Mammalia > Primates > Lemuridae > Lemur > Lemur catta. Next base: position 39,365,841 of record NC_059137.1, on the reverse strand, counting down.
TTTTCAGTTCATCAGCTAATTTTAAAGATGTTAGGGTATAGAACTAACGTTTTTATGTAGATTTTTTTCTTTGTCATTAATCTTTTCTAAAACATTTTTTAATTCTCTCAAAACCATATTTTAAATATACTTATATTCCCATTGGTTTGTAATTCTTTAATGTACTGAATTGCTTTGGAATATTCTACATAAGGAAACATGCAATGAGAACCACTTTCTCACTTGATTTGCAGTATGTTCTTGACTGTCTTTGTTCCATTATTTTTGTGACTATATATAAAATTATTTTAAACCAATATTTTCTCAAATTAATATTTGGTAGTAATTGCATGAGTTACAAAGTAATTTGGCAGAAATTTTGAAATCTTTACTTTTCAGTCTTCTAACTGATGTTTAGATTATGTTTTCAACAAATAGGTTGTCATGATTTTCTTTATTAAGCTATTGCTTTTTTTTCATTTTTGAGTTTTATTTCTAAGAGTTAAGTTGTGAAAATTTGCATATGTATTAATATATATACATATATATCATATATATATATAATGCTTAGCTCCAACTTGATTTGACTAACGGAACATCCTCACCTCACCCCCCTCAAAAAAACTTTCTTTATATATTTAATGAATGGAATATGCACAAAAACTAATGAGATACTTATTTTGATGTTTTAAATGAGCCAAAATATAGAATTACTAACGAATTAATTCAATTCATTTTGGCATGATTTTCTTGTCTCTCGTAGGTTAAAATATATTCTTACTGGAAATATAGTTAATTTGATTCATTTTTCTTTAAATATATATGTTTATAGCTTAATTGCAGTTCCCAAAAATTAAGACAATGAAGAAAAGATTGTTAAATTATAGGAGGTGTGATTATGCATTAAGTTTACATATTTACTGTAAATTTTATGTTATCACTCTCAAAATGCATTTTTCTATATTCATAGATAATTAGAAATCAGGAGAGAATCATAGTATAATGATTAGTGCATAAGGAAATAAATATAGATCTCTAATACCATTTAATGGCTATGTATTATATAAATACAGCATACTTTCTCGAATCAAATCTAGATTAATTGGCTTTAATATACAAACCTATTGTTTCACCTTTATAATCAGTTCCGGGTTTTTCATTTTAGGTCTTGTATACATACAAAATTATACAATTGCTCATTAAAATAAATTTCTAGAATTGTGACGACAGATTCCAAATGATGTAAAAAGTATTTTCAATTTTCATCAAGAAAGATTAACAACAGTGGAAGTAATTAGGCAATTAAGTATTAAGTGGACTAGAAATTCAGAAGTAGAATTTGTTGTATAGGAAGTGAATATGGCATTGAAATTACTTAGTAGATGCATGTTGCGTGAAGTTAATGAAGCCAGGGAAACATGTATATGTTACCAAGTCATTGAGGAGAATAAATAAATAAAATGGTACATAGAAAATTATAGCCTGGTTACATTCCATGTACTTTAAAAGTTGTATAAGTTCCTACAGTTTTAAAATTTGACTAAATAGAGAAGATGGTTCATCTGAACTAAGCCATTTAAGTACCACAAATTGGGATATAGGGTACTTTTTCTGTGTTAATCATAGCATAGTAAATCATAGCATAGGAATCTTTTAAAAAAGTAGTGTTAGAGAAATGTGGCCTCATTGGCTAAAATATGGAGGGAATCCTGGGGAAGTTTGAAGAAACTTAGTATAACAGAAAAGGGATGGTTTCATGAAGGGAGGACTTGCAGTTATGCACAGCAGAATTTGTTTAATCCTATACATAAGAGTGCCAGAAGGAAAGGAAAGGGAAAGGTAAAATTTGGATAAAAAAATTTGGATGAGAAACATTTAAGGACTCATGAATACACCAAGAAGACTGAAGCAGTAAAAAATAAATCTACATATAGGCATAATAGTTAAACCTTAGTATACTGAAGTCAAATAGAAAATCCTAAAAGAAGCCAGAGTGAAGGAAAGTCAAGATGATAAGACTGAGTGCAGGTTGCTGAATGAAAGACAAAAGGATAGTGTTCCAAGACAGTAACCATCCATCTAGAATTATACAGCCAGAATACGTGTTATTCATAGACATTTGTGAGATTAAGATATTTTCAGACAAAAACTATTATTATTTTATTTCTACTTTTGCAACAAAGACACACTAAGGAGCATCATAAATATCTTCCAGAAAAAAGAAAACTTAATTCCAGAGGCAAAGAGTGAATGCAAGAAGGAATAGTAAATAATAAAAATCATAAATAGGTGAGTAAAACTAAGCAAAATGTAGAAGACACATACAATTGTGCAAACATGAAAATATAGTTCATCCTTTTAAAAAATATTTGTTGAAAACATAAGTGCCTGAAGTCATCCTAGGCACAAGGATAATTAAAGCTAAATTATTATTATTATTATTTTTATTTTTATTTTTATTTTTTGAGACAGAGTCTCACTCTGTTGCCCAGGCTAGAGTGAGTGCCATGGCATCAGCCTAGCTCACAGCAACCTCAAACTCCCGGGCTCAAGCGATCCTCCTGCCTCAGCCTCCCAAGTAACTGGGACTACAGCCATGCACCACCATGCCCAGCTAATTTTTTCTATATATATTTTTAGTTGGCCAGATAATTTCTTTCTATTTTTAGTAGAGACGGGGTCTCACTCTTGCTCAGGCTGGTCTCGAACTCCTGACCTCGAGCAATCCACCCGCCTCGGCCTCCCAGAGTGCTAGGATTACAGGCGTGAGCCATCGTGGCCAGCCTAAAGCTAAATTATTTTATCCCAGAAATTAAGTAAGACAATATTCCAGCCTGAGTCAGTGTAGCTGGAGCTGCGAGAAGCAGAAGACCATTAAATGAGACAGGAGACTCAGTGCAGGGCAGACTGTGTAGGGTCTTGCAGACTGATAGAAAGAACATTCCTGGTGATTTGATCGAAACTGGTAGCCAATGAAATGTTCTGAGCAGAAGAGTTTTATAATCATGTTTATGTTTTAAAAAGTCATTCCAGCAGCTCATTTAAGAGTAGAGTATGGCACATCAAATGTCTGGAAAAAAGAGACCATTCGGTGGATTATAACAGCCATCCATAAAAAAGATGATGAGATTCTGGACTACCGTGTTATGACTGTTAGCAGAAATAGTTGTTAGAATATGGACACATTTGGGGATAGATCCAACAAAATGTTCTGATAAATTGAATATAGGGCATGAGGGAGAGTTATTAAAATGTGGAAGATGCAACTCAAAACTCAAATGGTGCTTAGAAAGTAATTCAGACTCTCAAATACTTTTATTTTGAGAGAAATTCATGGAAATAGGCTAAACATCCAAATTAAGGAGTTAAAAAGAGGAACAGAATACATCTAAATAATATAAGAAGTAAATAATAAAAATAGAAATTGGTAAGGTATAAATTCAAGATAAAACGGGAAAATTTAGCAAAGCCAAATGCAATATAAGAAAACAATTTGACCAAAGGGTAGAGAATAATTTTCAAAGACAAGTTATGCTCATTCAATGATAAAAAAGATTGATGAAATCAACTATATTAAATTTAAAATGTCTAGTCTTTGTATTCACCATAAAGAGTAGAAAATGTTCCAAAATGAGAAAACAAATTTACAGCACATATTTTAAAAGTATTGCTGTTCTTTAATCAACATCTTCACATTTCTCCCAACCCCTAGTTCTGGAAATCTAATGTATGACATGGGTCGTGATAGTTGGATTTGTTAGTTAATTGGTTGTGGTAACTATGACACAGCGTATATACATGTCAAATCATCACATTGTACACTTGGAATATTTGTTAATTTAGTATTTTAAAATTACAAAGTATTAATGACAATAATATATAAATGACTAATAGTCAATGTATAAAAGACAGAGTAGAAAATTTGTTAATAGAAGAACAAGAATTTAATAGAAGTGTGTGATATTTAAGCGTAAGGAAAGACACTCACTCTTTAGTATTCAGGGAAATATTAATAAAAACTCTAGCAAGATATTATTTTACTTGAATCAAATTGTTAAAAACCATTATGTTCCCATACAAAGGGTTGGTGACATACTAGGTCAACAAGAGGCCCCAAACACTTCTAGTGGAGATGTGAATTGGTGCAATCACTTTGTAGTCCAATATAATGTTATCTAGCAAAATTGAAGCAGATCATATATTATGGCAAAGCAAATCCACTACTAAGTAAATATCTTAGAGAAAATTTTGTATGCGACAGAAGTCATCAATAAGAACGTTCATAGCAGTCTGTGTTATAGTAGTAATCAAAAATCACTCAAATGTCCATCAACTAAAGAATGGCTAAATATATTGTGGTATCTGTATATAATAGTGTATAATGTATGAATAATGTATAAAGTATGAATAACCTATAGTTTTACAAGCCCAAACATGGAAAGGAAAATATAGTCTTTCCCTTTAAGGGAGGAGGTTATACCAATGTGTTATTTAAAAATATGCAACTCTTTAGCGTATTAGTAATTTTGCATTCAGAGGCTCAGATGTTTCACCCTTACCTTGAAAATGGTCTCTGACCAAGAAGGTTACCAGGAAAAAGGGTAGGCATTACGGAAGGGTGTCAGTGTCATGGTTTGAGACATCTTCAGGGATAGAAGAACACCTCTAGCACCAGGGATAGGGGCGATCTGCCAGGCAAGCCACCTTTGCGGTGAGGGAAAGCACTGCCTTACTGAACTTCCCTTATTTGACACAATTTCTCCAGCTACCACCTGAAGATGCACTAACATTCCATTGCTTCAGGATTCCACTGGACACTGAGAAAAGTAGGGAAGGGTGTTGTATAATTCTGCTTAGAAGGCCAAATACTGGAGAGAGGAAAGCAAGTATCCCAGTAGGATCAGATTCCTACCCAGAAAGATGTTTACTTATAAATCTTGATAGAAGCAGGGTTGCATTAGAGTTGTATGTGTATCCCCAGACTGTTGCAATTCTTATGTCCCTATTCCTCCCATATGACTTAACTTGGGCACAAAGTAATAATCTGGATCAATAAAAAATTTGTGAAGTACTGTTTCAAATCTGAACCTTTAGTGAAAAGGCATGGAGCTGGGTAGTTGGTCCTTAAGATATATTATATGATATATCCTTATATTCACTATTTCATAGAGTTCCCAGGAACTGGTTCAGGAGGATGAAGGACCTAAAGATTGATTTTGCAAATTTGAACCCCATTTAGTTTATGTAACCTTTGTCCTGGTGGAAGAAGGCATAACCTTGATTAATATAACCAGGCTTGCAATATAAGCCCCCTATCATGCTCTTTAAGTGAACTTCCACATTAGGGGACATCTTGAAGTAAATTATATTCAAAGGTGATACACTTTCAGGAATCTCTGCTCCAATGCTGGGGAAGATGCTCTCTGACCATGGATATCGCTGCAGCATAGTGCAGTATATCATAGGGGTGGCAGGAATGGCAGTCTCTAAGACAAAAATGATCAGCAAACACTAGAGCTGCAGCATCCAAACTTTTGTATTGCAAACTCTAAAAACACATACATACACACACTCACACACACATTATAGTCAATCCATAAAGAATTATTTCTCTCATTCTTACTCTTGCATAACAATTAATACAAATGTGAGTTCTAAAGTGCGATTCCTACGCACTCCTGGTTCACTGAGGCCATCTCTGGTGGTGCACAACCTCATTGGGGACAACTGATTTAGGGGATCAGCCCTTCCTTGAAGTTTATTGTATTTTCAAAGGAAACAGTTCTTTAGTGACCTTGGTGGGGTGCAAAGCCATATCAAGTAAGCATTTTTGTGGGAGAGTGCAAGACTTTTACAACTTGAGTGTCTTCATTTGCTGTCTGCATTGCTATTGTCTCCACTTTACTCTGCACAATATTCACTGCATTGATAAGTGACTGATTTCCAGAGCATATTTCATTCCTGAAGTCACATGTGGGCTTTTCATTGCCCAGGTCCCCTGTCTCTCAGTGGTTTTTCCCATCTCTACTCAGTTTCTTGCCTTTGGAAGATTTGTAATACTCTGCCTTGGATTTTGCCTCATGTCTCACAGGCTTCTGTCATATGAAGTAATGACATGTTTTTGATCAGCTCTTCCCTCTGTCTGATTTCCTCTGCCTTATTACTTGCAGAAATTCCTTGTATGTCAGGCTTATGTGAGTTACCCTTCCAAGTTCTTCAAAACTGTTGAGTGTATCTACATTTCTTTAGTTGTTTCAGAGGAAAGTGGAGAGAAACACATAGGCTTAAATTATTCTCTAGAACTAGAAATCTCTACTACAGTACTTTTACCCTTCTGCAAGAAAAACAGTTTACTTCAGTGAAACAAATTATTCTCTTATGAAATAATTAAAATCTAGTAAATCACACACAGTGCCTATTAATAAAAGTATACTAATCGTAATTATATGTGGACAATCACTTCAACTGCATACCAGAAATTAGCTGAAGATCATCGGGTGCTGAGCCCATGCTGGACCTGCTTTTGGCTCTTTGGCCTATCTATCTTCCCCTCTGCTTGTTAGCCTCTTCTGTTTATACCAAATTGCTCTTATCTTGCTATGCAAAGTTTTGGTTTGCTTTTTTGCAGGGAAATTTAATTGAAAGAGCTATGGGTTATATCTAGGTGTTCATTTATGTGATTGGAATATTTACAGAAGAATAAAAAGGATTATGCACAATAAAAGTTTTAGGAGAATAAAAAGAAACTTTCAAATATTTACCTAAAGAGGGGAGCAACTTCTTGTCAAGCAACTGCTATCTTTTTCCTGCCATCTATAACACACCTTTTATTCTCAGAACATTCTCCTAACTCTTCCAACTTCCTTTATTATCCATATATTCTTCAAATATCCCATTTCAAACCAGGCTAAATAGTAGCAGATTCTACATCATTACCACCTGCACAAATAGCCTCTTAAGGAGGGATACTCAATTGCTCAATCTGTTATGAAGGCAACCACAGAAGTTTTACACCAATGGCAAAACTAAGTAAAGCTCTTGGGAAACCAAAAGCTCCTAAAGATACCAATACAAGAGGTGCTAGAAGTCTCACAGGCCTGTTTAGATTCAGGATTTCTTAGTACTCTGTAGTCTGCACTCCTGTACTTGTCCATTCCACTTCAAAGGAAAGCCCTGATACTACTCACTTTTTTTTTTCTTTCATGCATCACTGGACTATTATGCTGTATCAATTTTCCTATGTGTAACCTTTTACCAGTTATCAGTTTCTATTCCCCATTGCACTGATCTCTATTTCCTTTCTCTTTTACACACTTATTTTTCATAATCACTCTTTTATTTTGCTGAAAGACTATCGCTCCATCTAGAAAAGAGATATCTTTAGTCTGTAGAGAAGCCCCTTCTTTGCAGTGCTGACAGCCCTTGGTGTGGCAAAGTGGTAAGGAGAGCAGAGGGTGGGAAGCTGCATGTCCTGGGGATGAAACAGAATCCCAGCCTGCTGAGAATGCTGTTGTACAGTCATGTACTGCAAAAGGACATTTTGGTCAACAATGAACTGTGTATATCACAGTGGTCCCATAAGATTAAAATGGAGCTGAAAAATTCCTATCACCTAGTGACATTGTAGGTCACTAGTCAAAGATATAAGTATGAATAGACAACCTACAGAAGGAGAAAAATATTTGCATGCTATACATCTGATAAAGGGCTGATAACCAGAATCTATAAAGAACTTAAGCAAACCAGCAAGAAAAAAATCAAACAACTCCATAAAAAAGTTGACAAAAGACACGAACAGAAGCTTTTCAAAAGAGGATAGACTATTAGCCAATAAACATATGAAAAAATGCTTAATGTCTCTAATCAACAGGGAAATACAAATCAAAACCACAATATCACTTAACTCCAATGAGAATGGCTTTTATCAAGAAGTCCCAGAACAACAGATGTTGGTGTGAATGTTGAGAGAAAGAAACACTTATACACTGTAGGTGGGACTGTACACTAGTACAACCTCTATGGAAAGTAGTATGGAGATACCTCAAAGAACTAAAGTAGGCCATTTGATCCAGGTATATCATTCTTTTTATCTTTTGCGCTGTATATTTAATGGTACCTTCTCTAAGTTTAGGTATGTTTAGATACACAGATACTTACCATTGTGTTATAGTTGCCTACAGTATTCAGTATCATAACATGTTGTATAGGCTGTAGCTTAGCAGCAATGGACTATATATCATATATCTTAAGTGTGTAATAGGCTATGCTAGCTAGGTTTGTGTAAGTACACTCTATGATGTTCACAGAATGAAATCGCCTAAAGACGCATTTCTCAGAATGTATTTCCATGGTTAAGCAACACATGACTGTATTTGACAAATTACTTAAATTCTCTGTGTTCAGCTTCCTCATATTTTAAGGAAGGACAGGTGATAATAGTATCTACTTTGTGGTATTGTCATGAGCATTAAATAAATTATATATGTAAGTGTTTGGAACTCTCCCTTGCATATCACAGTGTCAACTATGGCCATTATCGCCACTGAAAAGAAATACATACCTGGAAACAAACCATCTCTTTCTAAGACATCCTGTGTCTGTGAAAACAAAAAGAAAAAATAAAACTAAACAAAAACAGAAACAAAAGAGGATAATTCTCAATTTCTCAAAAACTCAAAACATAGAACTATGTCAGGAACCAAACAGGGAAAAACAGAGCAGCCACAATTTGACAGTGTTTTTTGAAGGTTGCCTTGGGGACCAACTGAAAAATCAAAAATTCTGACATTCAGCTCATTAGATACGAGTAACTATCTTCAAACACCAGTTTTGTTGCTCAAAGACTATTTTCCTAAATTTCCAGGTAGTTGATCAGTACTTTCTGGATTGTGATATAAGTTTTGTTGTGCCCAAACCATTTCTGCAAATATTATTGTTCTGTTTCCTCAGCAAATGACAAGCTTTGAAAACTATTTGCTTTATGTGTGGCATAATAATAGCTCTGACATATGTGAACAAGTTACTTTTATTTTGTTATTTTGTTAGTAGTTATTTTTAATTTTCACAAGTTTAGATTCTAACTTGGTAATGTGTTACAGGCAAATAAAAAATGAATACTTGCAATATGAAACTGGAAAATAACACCCTTTTTTTTTTTTTTCCTGAATCTGGCTGAGGTTGTTGGCAAGGAGAGTTGCAACAAAATGCTTTGGCAAGATTTTATCAATCCATGCTGCTAGAATATGCCATGCTGGAGAATAGCAGCATGCAGGAAAGAAATTATGAATTAAATAATTTTTCCCCCAAATAGGCTTCAGTGTAAGATATTCTGCCAAATATTTTAACTGTGCCCTTAAATTAAAACACAAATCCAAATTCCAACTCATATATGCACTTCTCCACATGGTAAGAACTATATTGCATTGTTATGAAGTTTCTCATTATTTGGGGTATTTAACCTCATACTCTTTGCCATGACTACACAGCTGGGCTTGAAGCAGAGCAGCATCAAATTGATGGCATTTTAAAACTGTAAATGCTTTTAATTTATGAGCACTACGGTGGATGGGGCAGATGCTAAGACCCTTTTGCTCTGCAGACATATTTCCATAGCTATGCATCATTAGTCAAGCATACGTGTTTGGATACTCACCCACAATTCATGAGCAGGATTTATGCATCTGCGTTGTCTGATCCATCCAGCATATGCTAATCAACTGGTTCAATGAAAAAATTATTACAAACATTGAGATTATAGAATACAACTTAAGGATTGACATTAATCTAAAGCCAAAATTCCAATGATACATACATGGTTTATAATATATTTATATATTTATGGACTTCATAAGGGAAAATATTTAGATATAGTTTTATGGATCTTCTTGATCAAGTTATAGAGGAATATAGGTAGATGCATAGATCTGACATAGAATATATGCAATAAAATATTCTATAAAAAGCCAAGTATTGTTTGATATTATACTCATTAATACATGCTTTTCAATATGGGCACTACATTTTCTAGTTGGTAGTTTGCATATGAACAGTGAGTTTAAAAATTAAGATGACTTAAGAACTAGCTATTACCATGTCAAACTATTTGATCTATTCTTTTTGAGAAAAAAAATTGCATCAAAAATCATCTATAAATTTTCTGTCAATGGGCAACTGGGATTGAATGGGAGTCATTTCAACAAATTGCCCTTGAATTAGAGTAGAATAGTTTTGCTAGTCCAAGGCTCTCAGTTAAATTTTAATAATTAGAAACACATGTATTTGTGACTGAAAATAATTAGAAACATGTATTTGTGACAGTATTTGTGATCAAGTTTTGCCTAGTACAGTTATATAGGAAGCAATCATATTTAATAGCTGTTGCAGTTTGTTTGGGTCACGGGGGGGTTATACCCAACAGAAATTTACTTCTCATGGTTCTGGAGCTGGTAAGTTCAAGATCAGGGCAGATTTGGTGTCTGGTGAGGGTCTGCTTTCTAACTCATAGATGGAACCTTCTTGCTATATCCTCACACTATAGAAGGCACTAGCTAGCATTCTGGAGTCTTTTATAAGTGCATTAATCTCAATCATGAGGGCTCCTCCTCATGATCTAATCACCTCCCAAAGGCCCCACTAGAATAGTTACAGTACTCAGTAACAGCCATTAAGAACATTTTGGTATAATATACTGAAATAAAAAATAAATTAATTAATTTAATTAAATTTAAAAAAACTTTGGTTATGAGTTACTTGTTTATGATTAAGTAGTTTGGTTTAAACATTTAATTCTAATTACTTTTATCAATCTCCATCTGAATTCCATCGAAATGAGCAAAGAACTATCAAAAAATGGAGAAAATATGTATTGTACTTGAAACAAGGAAGAATATCTTTTGTACAATGTGAATTAAACATTCTATTGTTACAATGTCTATAGTACTCAAAATTATCTATAGACTCATTGCAATCCCTATCAAAACACCAATGTTGTTCTTCAGAAAAATAGAAAAAAAAAATACAAAAATTTTTATGGAACCACAAGAGACTCTAAATATCTAAAGGAAATCCTGAGCAGAAAGAATAAGGCTGGGGGTATCACACTGCCTGATCACAAATTATACTGCAAAGCTATATTAACAAAAGAGCATGGTACTGGTGTAAAATCAGACACATTGACCAATGGAACAGAATAGAGAACCAAGAAATAAATTCATACACTTAAAAATACAATTACAATTCATTTTTGACAAAGCTGCCAAGAACAAACATCGAGGAAAGGACAGTCTCTTTAATAAATGGTGTTGGGAAAACTGGATATCCATACACAGAAGAATGAAACTACATCCCATCTTTCACCATATAAAAAAATCACTTCAAAATGGATTAAAGACATAATGACAAGACTTGAAACTATGAAACTATTAGTAAGAAACATTGGGGAAGTTCTACAGGACAGCAGTGTGGGCAAAGAATTTTTTGGATAGGACATCAAAAGCACAGGCAACAAGAGCAAAAATTGATAAATGGGGTTACATCAAGCTAAAAAACTTCTTTACAACAAAGGAAACAACTAACAAAGTGAAGAGACAACCTAAAGAATGGGAGAAAATATCTGCAAATTATTAATTTGACAAGGGATTAATAATCAGAATATATAAGGAACTCAATTCAACAGCACAAAACAAGCAAACGAACAGAAACCCAAATAATCTGATCTAAAAATGGGCAAAAGACCTGAATATACATTTCTCAAAGAAGACATACAAATGGCCAAAAGGTATATAAAAAAATGCTCCACATCACTAATCATCAGCGAAATGCATACAAAAATCCCAACAAAATATAATTCATCCCAGTTAAGATGGCCATTAGCAAAAGGACAACAAGCAACAAATGCTGACAAGGCTGCGGAGAAAGGTGAATACTCTTACACTGGTGTTGGGAATGTGAAGTAGTACAGCCATTATGGAAAACAGTATGGAGGTTCCTCAAAAATTAAAAATAGAACTACCATATGATCCAGCAATCCCCTTTCTGGGTATATATCCAAATGAAAAAAAATCATTATGTCAAAAAAATACCTGCACTCCCATGTTTATTGCAGCAATACTCACAATAGCAAAGATATGGAATCAATTAAGTGTCCATCAATGGATGATAAAGAACATTTGATATATTTATACACAATGTGCGGGGAGTTAGCTACGCTCCCCGCAAAGGGGTTTTATCTCTTTCTTTGGATCAGGTCTCTAAGTTGACCACGCCAGTTTGCGGGGAGTTAGCTACGCTCCCAGCAAAGAGGTTTTTTCTTCTGATCAGGTCTCTCAGGCAGGGGTCATCGCAAAGGATGAAAAAATAGTAGGAAACAGAAACAATAATAATAATAATACACAGAGCCAAAGATATAGTTTATAAAGTAAAGGTTTATGAAAATAGATAAAAGCAGGGTATCCGGATGGGGATATTTCCTCCCGCTAGAAATATCTCCAAAACTGAATATCCACACAGGTATTATATAGGGTAGGTACAGGCTCCCGTTGCCAAGGGCAATGGGATTCACATACTAACAGGCAGTTTGCTTTAGGGTCAAAGTCTTCTAAAAGGCTACTACAGATCCTTCAACTAACTCTAACTAGGGAAACAATGAGTTGTAAAATCTTCTTGGGGCAAACTTCTAAGTTTTCTGATAAGGCTATTACTTTAGCAAAAAACAGAGACATCTTGGCTCCGGTGATTGTGTTCTTGGAGACAGAGATGATTTCAGAAGTCAACATGAGCTGTGCTTTGTGTTAATTACTTTAACCGCATGGCTCCTTCTGGGCCCGGCTTGGGCATTAGCATATCTCTCTGATCAGCTCTCAATTCCGGGGGTCCTTGCCAGCTCTGGCAACCCATGGCTCTAGGAAGAGGCCTGCCTTGTCTTTCAAAACAGGTGAGAACCATAGGCCCAGTTTACAGCTGTCTCTTTGAAGTGCAGCTTTTACTGACCAAGGAGACACCCTCCTGAGATGAGGCAGCTTTTGAACTAACACATTTCTTTTTTCTTTAAGGCAAAGCCTTATGTGACTTCTGAAATCAAATCTTGTCTCCAGAAATACAGGGGGCATTTCTATGACTCAGTATTCTTAGGCTCAACAACAATGTAATATTATTCGGCCATAAAAAGGAATGAAATCCTGTCATACGCAGCAAGATTGATGGAACTGGAGGTCATTATGTTAAGTGACATAAGCCAGGCACAGAAAGACAAATATCACATATACTCATTTACATGTGGGAACCAAACAAGTGGATCACATGGAAGTGGAGAGTTAAATCGTGGTTACCAGAGTCTGGGAAGAGAGGAGGGATGGGGGAGTTGAAAAGAAGTTGGTTAATGGTTACATAACTATCATTAGATATAAAGAATAACATCTGGTATTTGATAGTACAGTAGAGAAATTACAATTAAGAATAATTTATTGTATATTTCAAAAGGGCCAGAAGAATTGTAATGTTCCAAATAAAAAGATAAATGTTTGAGGTGATGAAGATTCCAATTACCCTGATATGATCATTATACATTGTACACATTATCAAAATAACACATGTACCGTAATTGTGATATATCAATAAAAAAATTCTGATATTTTTCTATAGGATATGCTCAAATGAGTCTATATTTGGGAAGAAAATATTGAACTTTAATTCATCATCATGAAAAAATAGGATGATTAGAGAAAAAACAGAAGTTATTCCAAGTTCATATGATTTTTTGTGTTAAGAGCTATGCTCTAGGTTATATATCTTGACTATATAAGGAGTACATATGTGACTGTGGAAAGCACAGCTGGATCTAGGATAGAAAGAATACATTAATAAATGTTGACTCCTAGCAACCTGGGTGCTACATAAATCAAGAGCATTTTCACAGTGTGTTCTGAATGAGGACAACCATGTCAAATAAGGAAGTAGGGAAGTTCCTCAGCTATCTTCAAGGTGCCCTTGAAGCAAGCAAGCAAAGAAACACCATGTGCACATCAGTGACGTTACCTTCCTATGGCAAAGGTTAATATACTAACAAATTGTCCAACTAAAGGTATGGGAAACCTCAAAGAGATGGATAAATCATAGGAGTTAGAGCAAATTATTCCACTAGAACAGATAAGAATTAATAGGATATTAATTAATGATTGTTATTTCAATATTTAAGAGTATTAATTCACTGATTCATTTTCTCTGTTAACAAATATTTATTGAATGACCACTTGATGTCAGAAACCATTCTCAACACTGAGAATACAACAATGAACAAAGTAACAGAGTTCTACTGTAAAGAATGTAAATAGGCAATACACAAATAAATTTATAATATGTTAAGTGGTCATAAGTGCTATAAAAGTATTAAAACAGAAAATAAAGAAGTAGAGGGCTACATATAAAAAAACATAATTAAAGGAATCTTTTTTTGATAAAAACTAAATTGATAATTTCAAAACAGATAGGAAGATATGAACTGTAGATAACATACTAAAATCACAGAAATAGGCCAGGTGTGTTGGCTTATGCCTGTAATTCTAATACTTTGGGAGGCCAAGACAGGAGGATCTCTTGAGGCCAGGAGTTAAAGACCAGCCTGGGCAACATAATGAGAGCTTGTCTGTAAAAAAACAATCTAAAAAAAAAATAATACATGAATAAATAAATTAGCCAGTAGCTGTGGTGCACACCTGTAGTTCCAGCTACTACAGGAGCTGACATAAGGAGATCATTTGAGCCCACTGGAGCTATGATTAGCACCACTGGACTCCAGCCTGGGCAACAGAGCAAGACTCCATCTCAAAAACAAGAAGCAAAAAAACAACACAAAAAAACAAAAAACTGAGTTAAAATACCAGCCTGAGATAAGTGTGTGTGTGTGTGTGTGTGTGTGTGTGTATACACATGTACTAAATTCAAAGAGAAGATGTAACGAAAAAAATATTACCAAGTTGAAGATAACCTGGAAAATGTAGATGTAATAAGCTCATTAATGATAAGTGTGATTAATGAAAATACCTTCACTTTGTGATTTAGTGATAATTCGTATTTATTGGTATTTACTATTTACTGAGCACAATGCTAAGTTCTTTGCCTTCATTATGTCATTTCCCTTTCTCTCTCTTTCTCTCTTCCTACTCTCCCTTCCTTCCTTCTTCTCTTCCTTCCTCCCGCCCTCCCTCTCCCCCTTTCTTCTTTTATTCCTTCCTGTATTTCTATGGCAGAGCTCAATTATGATCCTCCTAGAGGAAACTGAAGCTTAACTTAGTTGCATAGTTAAAAAAAGGGAAAAACACACTTCAAACTCATGCATATCTTACTACAGAGACTAAGCTCATAAACATTTTGCTGTTCCTAAAATTCAATAAGCATGAAGGCAAAAATAACATTATTTACAAAGAAAAAAAAGTATTCTAGACCTTACTTCATGAAATGTAGAAATAAAGTGGGATATGTTCACAATAATTTCTAGAAGGATAAAGTTGGAAAAACTTTTAAATTAAGAATTACGTTTAGACAAGTTACCAATGATATGTAAAGTTAACAGAAATACAGAGGACAAGGAAGGAGGCTGAGACTATGCCTCCACAGTTTCATTAATGAGTGATCAGAAAGTACACCAGCCAACTTAGAGCACAAGGTAGGAAGTAAGAATGAGAAAAAGATGGCATAAAATAAATGGCAATACAAGGAAAGCAGAAAACTTTGTTCTTTGTCATAGTAGAAACAAGAATGTAAAATGAATATCAAAAATAATCAAGGAAAGAATACTTAAGTTAAAATTAATATAAACATGGGTATCAAAAAACACCTAATGCTAGGTAACACTGGGTAGGGAGATAAAGGAAAGCAAGTGGCGCATATTGAAATGCTAAAATTCTCATGTTACAAAACCAATTTTAATAGGAATGCTTCCTTTTTGACTTTTATAAATAAAAGCTCAAACATTCACGATATAACAGTAACGACAACAAAAAGTGAAACTATTTAATTACGAGGGCAAAATAGAGGCAATTGATAGCATGGACAGGACATCAAAAGTTAGGACTCACAGAAAGGTTAGTAATTGACCCAATCAGGAATGATAAAATAGGGAAAGAAAAACAAGCAAAAGAAACAAGCATTATTAATCACAGAAAAAATATAATTTGGGACAGGACACATTAAAATGTACAAAAAGAAGAAAATAACTTCAATCTGAAACAAAAGTAGTTTAGACACCTCAAAATGAAAAAATACAAATTACTAGTAAACTACAGATATTTTTGATCTTGCCAATACTCAATAAAATACAATCTGAGGCACATAATTAGCTATAATTAAAATTAGCATGGCTGGTCTTGATGGTGGAGCACATGACAACCTATCTGCTATCAATAAAGGCATAAAATTGTATACACTTTAGGAAGCTAATATGGTAGTTTAATACAAAGAACTTTAAAAAATGTAGTTGCAGTTATCTAGGTAATTTTTCTTCGGAGAATTTATCCTATGAAAATATTCAGACATGCTCAGAATATTATTAGAATTTTCTCTGTCAAAAAGTATTGAAAAATGGGCAACAACCACAGTGTTTAATCATTAGAAATGTTTAGCTAAATTTTGAGATAGGAAAGCATTAATGTATAACAAAACCATTAAAGTCATGTTTTTGTAGAATATCTTATGCTGTTAGAAAAGAGATTATCATAAGTAATATTAAATAGAAAGGTATAATCTAAAATTATGTACATATATTAATTTTAGACATATTAATATTTTTATAGCTACATATATGTATACAATTGATAAAAATTATTTATCTATTCATGGTAGAAAACTAACTGAATTTTATTTTCTTCTCATGGCTTTTTTTTTCTTAAGTAGGTAAAGCCAAAAGCAACATTTATATTCAAATTTTATAATCTAAAATAGTTAATAATATATTATAAAAATAAATGTGTTGACCCCAATAAATATCAAAATAATGAACTAACTCTTACCAAACACTTCTACAAACATGAAGACCATAATGCCTTAATTTTCAGAGTCTTCTGCAACTCATGTCATAGCACCTTCTTTAACCAGTACAGGGACACTAGCAGGGTTCACAAGGTGTTAAATGCAGCACATAAGCTCTGAAACTGGAACAGAGCCATACTCTTGTAAATAATTTAACAAAAGTCCAAGTGAATGTTCTGGCTAACATCAAGGGTTTTCTAAATGAAGCCACTTGGAAGGCTCCTGGGATTCCCCTGAAATAGCCACTTGACATAATTTTGCACTGTATCAGTAGAATAGCTGTAAACTAACGATTGTGAAACATGTGATATCTTTTAAGTTTTTAGCACATTTATTAGAAGATGTGGCTATGCAGCTGTTATGGGTATTTAAGGAGCTGGGGATCATCCAAATCACAGCACCCTTGAACAGAATGAGTTATTAAGAGGCTGTAACAATAATAGCAGGTTGTTAGAGCAATGCCCTTTTCCCACGGATCTCACAAAGACCCTAGTTAATGTTGCTGAGCCTCAGAGATAAGTAGGAAGCAAGGATGATTTCTCCATTTACAAGCAATAAAATGTCTCAAGAAGTACCAATCACAATCATGAAATGATGTGAAAGACAAAGTAAAAATTTCTGTCAATTATCAATGCTTATCAGGAAAAACATATTGATTCCGACTGCATATAGAGGAGAGTGGGGACTGCCAACAGACAACATGGGTTCACAAAGAGCTAGCTCTATTGTAACATCATGCACATTCCTGACTGAATGTGCTGTGATGGCAAGTGGGGTATTATATCAGGGAAATATTCTTTAAAAGTACAAGATTTGGATTTGGGAAAGATTTGTGACAAAAATGCTACTTAAATACTTATGAATAAATTTTAATTTGGGACATTTATAGATGATTTGCAGAGAATTTTAACCTGATTAAATTTTCTTATCTGGTAAACTGCTTTAAGGATGCAAGTCAACCTCAATAGACAAGGACAAATCTAGTTTTATATGGCAGGATTTTACTACCTGTATTATGTGTCAAGCATTTTTTATCATTACTGGGAATGAGTGCTTACAAGACACACAAATTATCAGACAGGAAACTAGAGTTAGGCCACATGGATTGAGAGGTTCAGGATGTAAAATAACATCAGAGTCCTGGAACAATGGGGCAAGTCTAAACAGATAGATTTTATTGTCAATGAATGTAAAGATTAGCACTTAATATTTACAAAAAATCTGTAGAAGTGAAAAATTGCCTAAATGGAAAGACAATTGACTACAAGTCTATTACAAACCCAAAGTAAGATGTATTAAATAGTATTAATATCAACCAGAAGCATAGATTGTTTTAATGTGATAAAACAATGATTATGTTCATTTTAATAATAAAATAACTAATGATTGTTAATCTAAGTATGTTTTTATTCATTTATTATATTCATGTTTAGAACAGTAATATAGATTAGGGAATACAACATTGTAAGGTGAGTAGAGATTTCTCTTTGTCACTCTGTACTCATCTCACCTTTTATGTGTATTGGGCCTGTTCTCTTTACATCAAGAAAATATAAGATAGTCTGTGACTAATTTAGATTATGAAAGAGTGTTCTTGATATCACAGTAAGACCAGGATTTTCATTCACAGTGGAGTAAAAGTGATACAGTGGGAAAACACATGGTGGATTTTCTGAAGGAAATCATCCCTATGCATACAAGGTAGTGTTGGATTTTGGATGCGGTCTGCCCCAGCCCAATTATCTCAATGTATTGGAGCAGGATCCAGAACTGAATTTAGAAACTATAAATTAAGAAGACCATGTATAAAATAGGTGTTATTGAAAATCTGAGGTCTTAATAAATATGAAAGACATTTTTTTAAAAAGACAATGCTAGCTTATATATAAAAAATCTTTCTAATATACAAAGGGATTAAAACCTCCACTGACAGCCCGTGTCACTCAGGAAATTAGAACGTTTATTTTAGAAAACAAAACAGTAGCTCACACGACAAAATATGTTTAATACATAATATTTTTAAAACATACAATGACCTACAAGAAGCTGAACCATCTGCCCCTGCTCTTCTCCCCTTCCTCTCCTGCTAATTCCTCACTCTTACTCTGCTCCAGCCCCCAGCTGCTCCCCCTTTATTGAATAGAGACTTTGTGCTAGCCTTGGCTCTTTCTGGAGTGCTCTTTCAAAATGCCTTCATGGTTTTCTCCATCACATTTAGGTCAGAACTCAAATATCTCCTCCTTTGGGGAAAGCGTTCAAATTGCTTTTCACCCATAATTCCTGATTCTTCTCCCCACCTTAGTTTTCTTTTTCATCTTTATCAACATCTGGAACATTCTATGTTGTTCTTATTTTTTCTGTTTTATGCCAGCCTCCCTAAGTAGAAGGTAAACCCTACCAGTACACTGAGTTTTGTCTGTTTTGTTCCCTGCCGTGTTTCCAGGTCCTACAACAGTTCTCTCCCACAGAATACATGCCTAATCTGTATTTATTATCAAGCATAACACATAGATTATTTTTAATCTGTATAGTAAACACAGTCATTCCATTTTGGTAGTTCCATTTCAGAAAAGAGACTATTTTTGTTTTTACATTTTTGAATATTGATATTGAAGGATTAACTTACACAGCTGGTATATCATATAAACAAACATATGAAAATATGTTGAATTGAAATATATTGGACTTTACAACACTTTCAATATAACAAAAGATCACCCAAACATAGCTACGTCTATATTAATATCCATAAATTACCAATCATTTTGGAATTTGTAATTTTTGCATGCTGCAATTAGACAATAAAATGATAACTACAAAATAAACAAAAAAGGAGAGAATAAATGGAGACCTTTAATTTGTATTAAACACTACATTCCCAGAACTAAATGAGAACTGGAACCACATCAACAGGGAGAAACTGCTAGAGCAAAAAAACCAGTAATTGATTTCAAAAAGCAGTCGCATTTCCCCTATACCTCCAAGCTGTTGCTTTTTCCCCCGTCTCTCTCTAATACTGCATTTCAGAGATATTGCAAACGTGGATGGACCTATACAGAATAGAATGAGGAGCAGACCAGGTGTCATAAGGTTTTATTGTTGTTTGAACTCTCCTTTTTACAATGTGTTTAGTTCTCCCCTTCTACTTTTCTGCCTCTTTCTCAATATGTTTCACTCTCTTTCATATGCCCTCCTCAGATTCTTGATGAACTGTTTGTCTCAGCTCTCAGCAGTTCTTGATACACAAAAGGAGGATGGATGTTTAGGAGGATGGATGCAGTTAAGAGTAAGAAATGGCAGGCAGCCAAAGAGCTGTCCTCGAGGACAGTTGACAGAAGGCCATAGGCCTTTTATAGAAGAAGACAAGAAGCTAGACAAGAGATAAGGAAGGTGGTCCAAAGTTTTGATATAACTTACAACCTTCTGTGTGGAAGGTCACAATTCTCAACATTCTGAAAATTTGCCAGTCATCAAACTCTAGAGCTATGTCTCTCTGATCACCCGCTCTGAATTTCCCCTTAACCTGGCTCAAAGCCCAAAGGCTCTCATGACCAGCCAGCAGCTCTGTCTTCCCCACTTACAAGTTGCTGCTGGTCTGCTGCCATAGGCAAGAGCACCTGCTGCGACAGTCTTGCACTAGAGACATTAATACTTTTCTCTGGTTTTTACTTTAGTCAATTGAACCATTTCTGCTCTGTAGGTCCCGCAGAGCATTTTGATATTATATTTCCCTCATCTGGGAATGTATAACCTTTGTACTATCTGCCAAGGGAAGGTGGACAGGTAGGGGAGTGAGTTTTGTGTGTGGTTTCTTCAACTCATCATAAAGTCAGAACGAGCCAGAGATTCTAGGCTCAGGGTGCACTATCTTTTTCACCTCACTTTTCATTGTGTAGTTCACCTGCAATGATCTGTAAATACCTGTTTTCTGGGAAATCTAACCAATAAATAAATAAATAAATAAATAAAATATATGTTACAAAATTATAATTGCCATGAAGAAAATTAAGTGATAAGATGCTAGAGGGTGATGCTAATTGGACAGGGGTTTTCACTGATAACGTGATATATGATGAGAGGTGTCAGTTCCCATCCTAGATTATGCTCCACTAGGATATGAGCTCAGTAAGGGTAAACATTTATTTTTTATTCCTACTCTGAACCCAGGGCCTAGAACAATTGTGACACATATTGATGTCCAAAAATATTTGTTTAAAAAAATTGGTAAAGGAAGCAATATTCTCTTCAGCCTTCTCTTTCTAAAAAAGCAGGCAATTTGGTAACGCACTTTAAAATAATTCTGATTAATTTTTTAAATTATATAATCTGTTTATAAAAGTTTAAGCCTTAGCCATCTAAATATATTGGCTAACTGGAGCAATTCATTACCCAAAAGTTTCTGCACGTTTGTAAAAAACAAAAAGGAACCCACAGGAAAGACAAACCGATACAATCGAAGGAGACAGAGTCCTTTCTCCTTTCAGTTCAATTCATTTAATCTAGTTTTCTTATCTGCCTTTTGAGATAATGTCTATTTCTGCACTCATAACACAAAAATACTTTTTTGGATGAATTTTATTTTCTTCTGAAAGGAAAGAGTACTATGGATATCACAGTCAAGCTAACCTTTTTGGGATCTGCCTGTCACTTGTGTGACTTATATACAAAACAGGAAAGCAAAGAATAAAGTAAAGAGGGCACTTGGGGCCTGTAGAGATTAATAGGTTTTAGAATTTTTCACCTCCAAGTTATTAATTCAAATTGACCTAGTTCAAAGTGGCCCAGGTGAAGCCTTTCTGTTGTATATATTTAAAACCCTATTTTGGTTTCAAGAGGTAGCTTTTAAAAGAAAGATGCGCCGGGCACAAAGGGCCAGCAAAGGCCAGTCAAGGTCATGGAACTGGAATAAGTTTTGAAGACATGGATGGTGTTGAATTATTTTGTCTTCCTAAATACATAAATCAAATTAATCTATGTATGGTCATAGATACATCATATTCATATTGTAGGCAAAATTTGTGAAATGAATTTGAAATCATTCATAGCTCTTTTATTTTGTTTCTTAAAATTGGTGCCTTGTGACAGATAACAGGTTTGAACAAGAAGACATTTTTCATTTTAGAGTTCATAAGGATAGAAATTAAAATAAGAACAATAATGAGATCACATTTTTATAGCAAGAATGCATGCAATTTTGGGGTGTAGTTTACATCACTCACCTCTGGAGGAATCCAGACTAGTGATACGGTATCTACGTTTCTGTGAGGAGGCATGAAGCTATTAGCAACACGATTATACAAGTGTAGCTTCAAGACAACTTTTAATTCCCATTTTTTTCATTAGGGGACAGCCAATAGAAGTGATCTAGTTTAAACATTCTGTAGAATTTTGGTACAGAAAAATAGTATGTCGAGTGCATAGTTATGCAAATGTGTAAGTGCATGCATACACACGGGAAATCATAGGTGATTCTACCTTGAAATATGGCATTAACTTAGCTGATCTCTTATTTTCTGCAGAAAAAAACTTACATATCAGTTATGTGGAACACATAACAACACAAAATATATAACATTTTGCTTTATTATAATATGATTTAAATTATATCTTTGCTGTTCTGTTTTCCATTATTCATGGAGAGTTTGTAATACATCAAGCTTATTTACTCATTGCTTATCCTTACTTACAAATTTTAAAACATGCAAGTTGTTTATAAATTATATAAGTATACTTATAAATATACACATGCAATATATGTAACTGTATATGTAAATTGCATTTTATAGTGTTTATTCTTCAGAGCAGTAGTTTTCAAATGTGTAATAATTAAAATAACTAATCTTAAAATGAAGGCATAGATGGAATTTCATTTTTAAAATGCAGAATGTAGCTCAGACCCCTAAGCTTTCCAGTGAACTGTATCTTTTCACTCAGGACAGGTAGATATGCACTGAATCAAAAAAAATATATAAATGTTAGGCCCTATTTTAAAACTGAGCATTCTGAAATGGAATCTGCCTTTTTTATTTCATTTAGTATATAAATTAATTTCATTAGTGCGTATTCAACTCAATATTTATGTTCTTGAGTGCAGTTCACACACAAATATGCATAGATAGGAAAGCAAATTTTAGGAAGTAAGATACAAGCTTCCCTTTAAAAAAGCTGATAAAGAATTAAAAAAACATAGTGAAAAGAGTTTATAGCAAAAACTATCTCTTTGCCTAATAAAAAAGAAAGGCACCTAAAATAAAGATTGGCTCAGAAAGTTTAAAAACAAGTGGCACACAAAAATATAGTGGCCATGATCTTATCATTCATAAGATAAACAAAGGCAAAATAGTATTATTTAATATAAATAAGACCTTATAATGCTAAAGGTAAAAAATGAAGAATTGCTAATACTTTATCGCTTCGAACTCCCTCAGTGCACCATACCCAAATGTTATCAATACCAATTATAATACTATATAATACTGTAGTTATACTGCAGCATAACATTATAATGTTATAATACTAATTCGCAACTAAGAATTGCTAATATCTATGTACCCAATAATGCAACAATATTTGCATAAAATCTTACTAAGATGCAAGAAAAATCAGAAGGAAATCAACAATTATAAGATAATTTTGTACTTATCTCTCTATCCAAGACAGAATCAGTGAAAAAAAACAGTATTAGGAATGAAAGAGGCAGTGACAAAATAAGCAGTAAGGTAGATCTTATAGAAGCACATGGAACGTTTACAAACACTGGCAATATATTCAGCCAAAAAGACAATCTCCATAAATCTCAAAATATGGAAATAGTACAAATATTCTCTGAACACAATGTAATTAAACTAGAATTTGCTGCTAAATAAAAAGAAGTACTTATGCAATGAGAATCTATAAATAAATGAATTAATATTAAGCACGAAGAGCTTGAGATACTAAAAAATTTAAACCAAGAAAGTAAACAGAAGAAATTTGAATATAAAATCAGAATTTAATAAGTTATTATTGAGAAAGAGTGGAACTAATAAACAGATGTGCTGAACAATTTTAAAAAATAATAAAATACTCAAGTAATATACCAATTATATAAAACAAAGAGGAGTAAGCATAGATAAAAAGCAAGTCCTTCCCAGCTACTGAAGAGGATGAGGTGGAAGGATAGTTTGAGCCCAGGAGTTTGAGGCTGTAGTATGCAATGATCACACCTGTGAATAGCCACTGCACTCTAGCCTGGGCAACACAGCAAGATCTTATCTCTAAAACAAAATGAACATAAAAGTAAATTAGCTCTTGAAAAGGAGGAAATGATCATCAAAAGAGAGGATATTACAAAAATCACAAGAGACTTCTGTGTACAATTGTATGCAAATACATTTGAAAATCTAGATGAAAGCCACAACTTTCTAGGAAAATAAAATATACCCAAGCTCATTAGAGATAGAGAATTCAAAGAGAATAATTTCCATAGAAGAAATAGAAGAAATGTGACAAAAAGCTCTCCTACAGAAAAGCACAAGCCCCAGATAGTTTCATGTGAATATTCTCAAATATCTTTAAAGATTTTATTATACAAATACTACTGAAACTATTTGAAAGCATCGGAAAATACATAAAACTTCTCAAAATTTTATATAGTGATTATAGCAATGATATTAAAAACTGAAAAAGGTTACATATTTTTTTCAAATACTTTTAAAATAATAAAAAAGAAAATGGTTGACCAACCTCACTTATAAAGAACATTTGAACTCTCATTAAATTAGAAAGAATCCAAGAGTATATTAAAATTATAATGCACTATGACCAAATGAGGTTTATTCTAGAAATGCTAAAGCAATTCAGCATCACTAAGTCCATTGATATATCTTATATTAATTGATCTAATAGAAAAAATATGATTATCTTACTAGAAGCTGAAAACGAATTTGACAAAATTCAAAACCCATTCCTTAATGCATGCAATAAAATAGAAACAGATATAGGCATAGATGGATTTCTTTTACATGATAAAATATAAACCAGTTAGCTCAAAATTTCACATCTCACTTTATGGAAATTATTAGATATTTAGCATAATTTCAATAAAAGGGTGACATGTTATTGCTACTATTTTACATGTTTTTTGAAATTATTAGCTAATGAAATGAGGCAAAACAAAACCATTAGAGGCATAGAAGTTGAAAAGGAAGAGAACAAAAATTACACTGACTTTGTTAGGGAGAAGGCAATGACCCTGACTACTGTATTCAATTTTCTTTTTGACAAAGAAAACATTAGCATTGATAACATTTGAATATGGTGTGTCAAGGGAGTTGAAAGTGACAGAGGATAAGTGAATATTACATTTAGGGCATACACTATTGTCATAGCAGCCTTGGCCCTCTACCCGTCATTGTGCCTAACTTGCACAATTGCATAGACTTCGTGTCACTATAAAATGGATCGTACTCACTTTGTAACATTAAGTTAAAAAGTATATCATTTACTTATTTTAGAATTACCAAATTACTCATGGATACTGAGATATATTAGAAGACTAATATTCTTGGACTTCTCTTGCACATATTTGTTTTCATTTTCCGTGCATGCTGTATTTCTAATTTCACCTGCTGTATGATATAAATGACTCTTTTGAGTCTACGTAGAGAGCTAATGATAGATATAAAGAAACATTGTGAGCAAGTAAAAGCATCCTAGAGAAATGTTTAGGTCATTTTTAAAAGTAGAGCCATAGCTCACCATGTGCCCTTTCCTTTCTCTTTTCTAGGCATCTGTTTCATTATCTGTGAAATTATCCTCAGTCTCATACTGACATTGTTTATGTGGGTGGAATGAAAATAATGTTGACATTATGAAATATAATGCTTTATATAAATGAGATGTATTATTTTTACAAAAATGAATTATTTTGGAAAAATGGAAACATAACCACTTAAGGGGTAGAACATAGCAGCTGTTGAATAGTACACTTATAGAACAACAGCACAATTTGAAAAAGGGTGTGAGGATCTGCTATCTAATTTTATTTTTCAAAATGAAATTACTGGGAGAATTGAGCTCTGCAGCATAGTGCAATTATCTTAATAGGAACTGGCCAGGGAACAAGGGTTAATAGCCTCATCTTTTTCAGGGACTTTGTTTTAATTTGATACCAAAAAATGATCTGATTTTATGACAGTACTAAAATAGAAGAACACAGATTAATAATACTTAAATTAAGTTTTCCAGTGACCAAACCCTTTTCCTTATTCTTGGGACTCATAGTTTTGTTTTGTTTTCTATTTTTCAATAGAAAGAACCTAAATCATTTATACTATCAGATTAAGGCTGATCAGACTATCAAATTCCATAATCTTAAAAAAAAATTCGTTGGAAAAATATGATGAACTTCAGAACAACTTCAAATATATAATGTAAGTGGGAGATTATCATTATTCTTTTTTTTTTAGTCTAGGTAGATTCATGTAGCCTTGAGTAGAGAATTTCTGTCTTCATTCCACTACCCTAATATCAACTTCATCAATCAATCTTTAGATACTCAAGAGATCAAGGATAAATCAATTTTGAGAAATAAACCACATAAATTCCACTAGGTAAAACTGTATTAGGAAGCAGGTTTGATTGGATTGAATGCTTAACATTAATAGATTAGACATCTTGAGTTGTATTACGTATGAAATAATTGTTAATATTGTTCAATTATAATCTTAAACCTGATACCACCTTCCCCCTTTTTATTAAAAGTAGATCATTTTCCCACTTAACCTAATTATGAACATATTTTTAATGTATTTTATACAATAGTATAATTATCACATGATTTATTGGACAGGAAAGTAGCAATTAATGTGGTTTGGTGGAATATATTTCTTTACTTTAGAACAATGATGTGAACATAAAGTCTTACCTTCCAAGTGTGAAATATATGTACATACTACCAAAGAGTATGATCCCCTGGCTCTGTGACTTTAGACACTTCATTTAAATTTTATCTGATTTCATTTTCTCATCTGCATAATAGAGATAATAGAACCATGAAGTTCAAATCAAATAGTTTATTGAGGCTTATTCACAAGAAGGGTCAAAGAGGAAAGATGATGAATCATAATGTTGGAGATAAAATCCTATGGTAAATCGTTATTGATAATCAATTCTCCTAGTTTCCCACTCCTTGCTGACACGTGAGAGAATTGCACTACATGATTCTCCTAGTTAGGTGCGCCATGTGAGCATTTTACAATTCTCTTGTTTCTTTTCTTGCCATGGCAGACCTTAAGGTTCAGCCCCATGTGGTTGTGTTATAACTTTGCAGTGCTGCATCAGCCTAACTCTCTGAGTGGCCACAACAAAGCTTCTCTAACTGGTGTTGGACATGTAGCATGAATGACAAACTGACCTTTTTTTATTCAAATCCACTGAAAGTTGGGGTTGTTGTTAACCACAAAATAAATTAGCTCATATTTACTGTTGCACTCTTGGGATAGTTATAAAAGTGAGGTATATACATAGGTTAAAAGGTAAGAGAAGACAGAATTGTAAACACATATAAAATAAGTGGAACAGGGAGAATATAAATGACTCCTTTAATATTGATGTAATTGATTATCAATCTATTTTACCAGAAAAAGAAATAATAAATATGTAAATAACCTTTCTAATAAACAGAAAATCTTAAATTTCAAACTAGGTAATTCACTTTAATCTACTTTGAAAAGTTTGTAAGAGAATTTTATAGGTACTTTTATTGCCCATCTTACTAAATACATATGTGCTGAGGAAAGATACAGATCATTAATGCTCTCAATATACCAATAAATTTAGTTCCAGTTGTTAACAGAATGGATTGAGGGGTGAAATACTGGGCAATTTTACATGCTTTGTTTTATATTTCTGAAATATATTTCTTTAATAAGATCTGTCTGTTTTTCTATATGGAAAGAAAAATAAAGATTAAAACAAAAGATTCCATAAAATGATTATTCAAAGTTTCTTTGTACATAATTAAATTATATGAATCACATTGTGAAACCCACAGCAAAATGTTGAAATAAAATCTTAGATGCTTTTAAACACAAGATGAAAAGATTTAAATATGTAACCTTTAAATTACTATTATTCCAATCAACATGGACCTAGATTTGTACTCCCATTTATTAATAAAAACATCTAGCCAAAGATTTTGGCTTTTTCAGAAAGAAAGTGTTTTCTGTATTGTGAAAGTTTTATCCAACCTCGGATGATACCTACAACTTAGATTAGGGAGACAATCAGTAAAAGGATTACATTGAAATTATTTATTTTTTAATAAACACAGTTGCCTATTATATAGATGTCACAAATAATTAGCACACTTTTTTATTTCAAACTATTACAGAGGTACAAATATTTTTGGTTACAAGGATCACTTTTGCAATGCTTGAGTAAGGTTTATAAGTGTGCCTGTCACACAGATACTGTTCATTGCAACCATTGGGTAGGTTTTTACCCATCCCCTCCTCCCCAATTGCCCCAATTGATTTCCATTGAATTATACTTCCCCCTATGCAGATGTATGCTCATTGGTTAGCTCCAATTAAATAGTGAGTACATCTGGTGTTTATTTTTCCATTCTCTAGATACTTCACTTAGGATAATGGTCTTCAATTCCATCCATATTGTTGCAAAAGCATAAGTCATCCTTCTTCACAGCAGAGTAGTATTCCATGGTATACATATACCATATTTTGCTAATCCACCGATGAATTGTTGGACACTTAGCTTGATTCCACATCTATGCTATTGTGACTTGTGTTGCAATAAACATTCGAGTGCAGGTGTCTTTTTAATAAAATAACTTCTTTTCCTTTGGGTAAATACCCAGTAGTGGAATTGCTGGATCGAATGGTAGGTCTCCTTTTAGTTCTTTGAGAAATCTCCATACTGTTTTCCATACAGGTTGTACTCATTTGCAGTCCCACCAACAGTGTATAAGCATTCCTTTCTCTCTGCATCCACTCCAGCTTCAATTGTCTTTGGATTTTTTAATAAAAGGCATTCTAACTGGGGAAAGGTGATATCTCATTGTGGTTTTAATTTGCATTTCCCTGTAATTAGTGATGTTGAGCATTTTTTCACGTTTATTAGCCATCTGTCTATCTTCTTTCGAAAAACTTCTATTTATGTGTTTTACACACTTTTTAATGGGGTTTATTAATTTAATTTTTTTCTTGCTGATTTGCTTGACTTATTTGTAGATTCTGGTTATTAGTCCTTTATTAGATGTATAGCTTGCAAAAATTTTCTACCATCCTGTAGGTTGTGTATTTGTTCTGTTAATTATTTCCTTGGATGTACAGAAGCTTTTTTAATTTAATCAAGTCTGATTTGTTTGTTTATTTATTTATTTTTGTCCTTGCTGTGATTGCTATTGGAGTCTTCTTCATAAATTATTTGCCTAGGCCAACATCTAGCAGAGTTTTTACAACATTTTCTTCTGGGGTTCTTATGGTTTCATGCCTTACATTTAAGTATTTTATCCATCTTGAATCAATTTTTGTGTGGGATAAAAGATATGGATGCAGTTTCATTCTTCTGCATGTAGCTATCCAGCTGTCCCACCACCATTTATTGAATAAGGATTATTTTCCCCAGTGTATATTGTTGTCTGCTTTGTCAAAGATCAATTGGCTGTATGTGGATGGTTTAATGTCTGGGTTTTCTGTCCTGTTTCATTGGTCTATGTCTCTGTTTTTGTGCCAATACCATGTTGTTTGTTTTCTCTTTCATCTAAAGCCTTGCCTTCCTACTGAGACGCTCTGGAAGCTGGTATCTGTAGTCAGCCATCTTCCTCTAATTAGCACACTTTCAAAATCCAGCAGGGAGTTACACTCACCCAGTGGCACTGGCAGGTCTTCAGCAGTATCACAACTTAAGTCCATACTAGAATGTAGTTCATCCTTACACAAGTAAGATTTATAAAACTATGAGGCATCTGGAAGGCCATGAGAAGAAGAAACAATGGAATGACAAAAGCAACTCTATACATTTCACTTCATATTCTGCAGCACTTCTGAAACATGAGCAAAATAGCTTCCAACTTGAACCTGACAATTCTACATATGCTTGGAATTTTGCCTACTCCTCACTCCAAAATCACCCGTGTAGAGTAATAAAAAAGCAAATTTTTACCTTATCTTATTTCAGGAGTACTTCATTTAACATTCTCTTTATATAATCAAAGAAAGGAGGGAGGAAGGTTTACTGTGAAACTAATGAAGCTACAGTTTCTTTAGGAACATGGACCTCTGTGGGGAGCTGGAATAGGTAGAATGTTCTGGGTACAGTGGAAACCAGATTGCATTTAGGAAGCATTTCTATGTAACCATTTCTGGTATGTTGCCTAAGCAAATCTCAGAAAGAAAGTATCTATATTTCCAAGGCTGCTATTATTTATTTTCTCATTCTAAAACTGTATTTACTTTCATATTCAATTTTGTATTTTGAATTTATTATTTTTAATGGGGCTCTCCAACTTTGATATGATTTTGATCTCTTCAATCCTGAATCCTTTTTTTTTCCATAAAAAAAGATACTGAGAATCTCTGCTAAATCCACCACTAATATATAGAATACAACCCTTCTATTACTTGTCTACTGACAATACTAATGCTACCGAACCTCAAAACCCAGACACTTAGAACAATACAGACTTATTTAGCTCATGTGTCTGGAAAACAGTGATTTCATCTAGGTTTATTCACAAGTCTGGGGCTGGCTGACTGGAAGCTGAGCTAGGATATTTTTAGCTTGATGACTGGGGTGGCTTGGCTCTATTCTAGTTGTCTGTCATCCTCTGGTGGGCTACTCTGGGCATGTTCTTACAACAATGGCACAGAGAAAGGGTGAGAAGAAACGCACAAGCTTGTGCAAGCTTTCTCTGCAGTCCACCTGCTAACACGTCGTTCACCAAATCAAATCATATAGATGGTCTAACTGGGAATCAAGGGGACAAAAATGACTTCTTATAACTTTGGACAGTCCTTACCCTTTAAATATACATACTGAGATATTTGCTATTGAAATTATATGAGGTCTTGGATTTGTTTCAAAATAATAAGAAAAGAGGGAAATAGGTGGAGATAAGATGAAGCAAGACTGATCATGAGTTGATGAATTGTTGGGGAAAGGAGTATGGTGTCCATTCCACTATTCTCTATACTTTTGCAAACATTTGGGGGAGCTTTTATTAGCCATTTATTTCACTAAGTATAAAGGAGCTACTTTTAGTAATAATTTACTCTTTCAAGTAGAATAATTATGTTATCACATAATATATAATGGCTAGAGAAAAATGAATAGATATTACCTGATAAAATATTAATTAATTGTATAGAAAAGGACACATGTATTATTAATTATATACCTTTAAGGATATATTTATTTCTGGGTAATCACTACACATATTTATATATTAATAATCATTTATTAAGCACCATCTATGCACCAAGTATATGTCTGGTCTCTGGCCATAGAGAATGAAACAGATGAATGGGGCTTCTGATCTTAAGGTTTTCATAGGTGTATTGGTCTTCTATTATTGCTATAACAAATTATCACAGACTTGGTGGCTTCATCAATACAATTTTGTAAGTTAGAAGTCCAATTCTTCCCGGGGCTCAGTTGAGATGTTGGCAGGGCTGCAAGACTTTCTGAGAGCTCCAGGGGAGAATCAGTTTCCTTGCATTTTCTACCTTCTAGAGGCCACCCACATTCTTTGACGTGTGATCTCCTTGTTCCATCTTTGAAGGCAGCAATGTTGCATCCCTCTGTGCTTTTCTTTCATAGTCACCTTTCCCTTTTATGGACTATAGTTAGAAAAAGTTCTTCACTATTAAGGCTTCATGGGATTAGATTGGGTCTATCTGGACAATCTAGGATAATATCTCCATCTCAAGGTCCTTGTATTTAATCATATCTAGAAAGTCCCTTTAGCCATATTAGGTGACATATTCACAGGTTCCAGATTTTAGGATGAGGATATCTTTGGAAGGCCATTATTCTGCCTACCGCAAAAGGTAAATGGTGGGTAAAAGAAATTATTTAAGTAATTAAGCAAATAGACACTTCAGACACTGATATAAAATCTGAGTAGTGATACAACAGACAGCGACTTGCAAATTGTGTGTAAGCAATGGCCTCATGAAAGAAGGGCATTTAAATTGAGCGTGGAGCTCACCTTACAAAGTTCTATAGGCAGATAATTCCCAGCAAAGGTAAAGCTAATGTAAATGCCTCAAGGAGAAGAATAAAAGGAACATAAAGGGGCTGCATCCTAGAGAGCTAAAGGGAAAGTAGTATTTCATGAGGCTGGAGAGATAGGAAGAGTCCAGATTTATTGACTCATATGTTATTTGATTTACTCTGTTATAGGCTCCGAATTTTATATAAATTGCCAAAAACAAAAAAGTGAACAGAGGGCTTTAAGCAGAAAAAGAGTATAATCTGATTTATGTTTAAAAATGACATCTAGCTGCTTTGTGTTTAATCAACTGTTGCTGTCCATTCTCCACAGCACCTATCACAACCTTGGGTATTACAACCTAAATTAGTAAATTAATAAAAAGTATAATAATATTTAACAATATATTTGCTTTACTAATTAATTCATTTAGGAAAGTTGAAAAAATATCTAGTATGAGATTTTGGAATGGATACTGGATAAGCAAAATTGGATAAACTATTATTTATTTCAAATAAATACTGCATGCATCCCTTAGCAGTGATAATTCTTATATTTGTCCTTTATCTCATAGGTTCAAATAGTAATAAAAACAAAGTATTTACATATATTTTTAACAAATGCCAGTGTCTGGGGTACACTATAATATTTTTAAAGCTAAGGAAGAAAATAAATTATATTAAAATGATTAAAACCAGTGCTACTGCTTAAATTTATAGGAAGACTTTAACAGTTTCACAAGGTTTATTTCCTACATAGGTAAAAATCCATAGAATTGGCAGGAAATAGATGAAAGAAGTAAAATCTTATCAGCTATTTATGCTATTTTGATGAATGGGAGAGAATGTTTATGTTATAGACTGTGCTAAACAGATGAGCTGTGTTGTTTTCTGTTGTAATATATTCTACTTAAAAGATAAGTCTGTGAGCAGTTATATAATTAGGAGTGGTTTAGGTGGTAAATATTTGCACACATTAGGAGATGGTGGACAGAGGGAAACCGAAAAACAAAGAAACATAAAAACAAAGTTGAATACTGGTATGCATGAACCTCCACCCCCTCCCTGCTCATCCTATCAGAACCAGGGCGCCAAGTTCTTATTTTGGCAATGAAGGTTCTAAAATATACATACCTATATTCTGTCTGGCCTCCATGATACACATATGGCCAGGCCTATCACTCTGGTGAGGAGTTTTGGAAATTTGATAACATTGAATTAAAATTTATAATTTACCTTCTGAGAAATGAAATTACAGTAGAAATTTTTAAATTTTTATTTGCAGTATCAATACTTTTGATAAATTATTATATAATTATATAAAGGATAACTTTTAAAAATTCATAATAATATTGAAATTATATGTTTTAACATAATGTAAAAGTTATTTTTCCTTCTATTGAAGTCGTCAAGACGTGTATGTAATAAAGTTGTAATATATCTTTATAATCACACACCCTTAAGGCAAATTTTGGTATAATCTGTTGTTGACAACTAAAAGCAAAAACAACATGTCTTTTAACTACAAAGCCCCATCTTATTTGGACTGTGACTGTTTTCTGGTACAGTTCATACTCACTATACAACAGCTTTGGGATTAGCAGTTTCCTTCAATAACCCACATTCTAAACGAAGGTAATTCAATCGGAATGGACTTTCTTTTTGAATAAACTTGTAAAATTAAAATAACTAATTTATCATTTGGGGATAATACTTTTCTATAAAATTTCAAAAGAATCTATTATTGTATTTGCCTTCAGTCAATAAAGATATAACCGAAATTAAGACATTTTCCTTCACCCTCTACTCCAATGAACAAATAAGAAGAAGTCATACTCAGCAAACTGCTTTATTTTCCACTCCCTTTTAATAGCCTCTTACTTTTCTGAAGAACACAGAGAAGTAATAGAGCAATTAATCATATGATATTCTTATCCTGACAGCACTGGCCTCTTCTGACTATATTTATTGCTGTGCTGCCAAGCCTCTTTCTGCCACATCTTCCTGCTTGTCATAGTTTTCCCAGCAACTCTCCATGCTATCAATTATTTAGCACAAGTAGCATTATACATCCATTCAAGAATGATTATTTAGGAAGAGAAATCAATAAACAGAAGGTCCATTAAAACCCATACAATAATGAAAGATAACAGAACGATTAGAGCCTGCACTGCACCTTGTGCCAAAGGAGCTATCAAAAACCAGTTAGAGTTCACTTGCACTGGTAATATCATTTTTATATTTTTAACAGTAAAGTATCAACACTTGAAGGCTTCAACTTGCTAATAGATTTTTAGAGGGAATACAAGTTCATATTCCTATAAGAGAAACTCTGAAGTTGCAGATTTTGACAAACCACATGAGCAACAAAACCACAATTTATTAGCAATTTTCCTGGGTATAAGTTTCAGTGACTGAAATACTCTAAGAGGCCTTTTGGAGATGGTCTGTTCAGTTATAACTAGGGAGATTCCAGAAGGAATTAATATCTGGATGAAACTGAAATTTGTTGCGCAATCTCATAGTTATTTAAATAAATCTTAATCTCAAATTATTTTTCAAAGTATTGGACAGACACAATGAGACAGTCCTTAGGTTACCTAAGCAAGCCGTTTTCCTCCAGAGGCCACAGCGGAACACTTGGAGTCTTTCTAAGTGCCTGCATTCAGAACTATCTTTCAAGGAGCAGCCTCTAAAATATTGTTGCTCCTTTCCAGCACTGAAAGTCAGGTGTCCGTTCTGGCTAGTGCATTGATTGTGCAATTTATAGCATGACACTTAGCCAACAATTCAGCCTGCCCTAAATAGTCCAGCCAAGCAATGGAGTGGAAGGGAAGTACTGAATCATTTCCGACTCTGTAGAGGGCATATTTTGTAACTGAGACTTAGTACTCTTGAGATTCACATGGCTACTTATGTTCTTCATCCTTCATTTTATGTAAAGCTGATAAAAGATTGGAATGGCTGGTTTCACTCAGCAGGATCTCCCTTAAAGAAGGAAACTAGGCTTCGGACTGACGAGAGAATATCTGAGTGTCCATTACAAACTGATAAAAATTCATGTTTATATTCTAAAATAGTAAGGATCAGATTTCCTTTGAAATCATTCTTAAGTATGGGGAATTATAAACACTAGTATACACTATGTTTGAGTACACAAAGTCATTTTAGAATATACTGTCTGGACCAGATAATTGGTGATATTTCTATATTGGTTCTTTTTAATGTTTGTTCCAGTGGCATCTGTGATATTGCTTATAGCTCCATGTGATACCTGGATGGAATTAAACACAGCAGTACAAGTCCTTGCAATATGAGAAGCAAAAAAGGGAATGAGCAGTTTATGTTCTCAGAGCTCTGCAAATAATGATACCATGTCTTTATGAAAATAAATCTTTATCTCTATGTTGATATGTTCAGTAAAAATACATAAATAAGCCTCAATTTTCTGATCATATTGTATCAAAAGGCATAATTACAATTCAATGCTGTGTTTCTTTTATTTTTTTCTTTAACTTCACTTTATTTTTCTCCATATTAAGCAATAAATCATGTTCAATATAATAATGGAAAGAAAAAGATAAAGTCATTTACTTCCAGATAAGTCCCTCCAATGAAGGTATTTTACTTTTTATTTCCTAGAAATCTCATGTATAAAAAACAATGGGACTAAGAAGTCATGCTGATTACAAAAATAAAAAACAACAGCAGTAACATAACACTTTAACCACAAAACCATTTCTGACTTTGTGGTGTCAGCTAATACTTATTCTGTCTGGGTAATGTTCACATTTATATGAGTTTTTGAAAGATAAAGTTTCTTTTTCCCAGAGGATTTTATTAGAACTTAATGATTCAACCTGAATGCAGAAAACAGTAAAATCTGTGTGCTCTGGAAAGGCAGAGGCTGGAGACAATTTGAGGGGAGACATACTTAGTGAGACAGGTGAGTCCATGTCAGAGGCACCTCAACCCCTCCAAATACTCTTCTAAATACTGATTTCATATTCCCCTCAGAAAAACAAGATTGTTTTTTTCAAAAAAGGTACCCTGCTTTTCATGTCTGCATTTTGATAAAGAAAGTAGCCAAGAGAAATCATGAAAATTGCAAAGAATGACCATTGATTGTATTATTTTAGACAATAAAAATTTAAATGTTCTTTGCATCCAAATGTGTGCTACCATCTAATTTGTTAAATGAAATCAAGAACAGATTAATTTTTGCTCACAGATAGAGTGCAGTCATCCATGGTTTAGTCAGTTTAGTCTTAAGAAATTCAAATTAGCTTTATGCTGCATTCACTTCATCCCAGTTAAAATGGCTTTTATCCAAAAGACAGACAATAAGGAACGCTGGTGGGGACTGGAGAAAGAGGAACCCTCATACACTGTTGGTGGGAATGTAAATTAGTGCACTACATTGTTCACTATGGAGAACAATGTAGAGACTCCTCAAAAAACTAAATAGAGCTACCATATGACCTAATAATCCCATTGCTAGGTATATAGCCAAAAGAAAGGAAATCAGTGTATTGAAGAGGTATTTACACTTCCATGTTTATTGTGGCACTATTCACAATAGGCAAGATTTAAAGTCAACCTAAGTATCCATCAGTGGATGAATGGATAAAGAAAACATGGTTCATATATACAATGGAATATTATTCAGCCACAAAAAATGAAATCCTGTCATTTGCAACAACTTGGATGGAACTGGAGGACTCTATGTTAAATAAAATAAACCAAACACAGAAAGACACATCTCTCATGTTCTTGATCATATGCGAGAGCTAAATATTAAAAACAATAGATCTCATGGAGACAGAGTAGAATGATCATTATCAGAGGATGGAAAGGGAGGCATAAAGAGGGGATGGTTAATGAGTGCAAAAATATAGTTACAAAATTAGATGGAATGGATTTTTTATACATTTTTGTTTAAAAATGTGTATTATATTTTTATATTTATAGACATAATTGTTGTTGTAAAAAAAATCCAAACAATACAGAGGAATATAAAAGAAAACATTAAAGCACCTCCCTCAGGTTCACATTTTAAAAGATTTAAAATTTTAAAATTTTAAGCATTAACAGTAAGCTCTTTGGACAGTCCATTTTCCACACAGAGACCAGAATAATCTCTGAAATGTAGACAAATCCACATTACTTTCTTTGGTGGTAAAAGTCTTCTGTCTCTCTCCCTCTCTCTCTCTCTTTTTTTTGGACACAGGGTCTTACACTGTCACCCAAGCTAGGGAGAAGTGATGTGATCATAGCTCCCTGTAACCCCAAATTCCTTGGCTCAAGGGATTCTCCCACTCCCACCTCAGCTCCCAAGTAGCTAGGACTACAGGCATGAACCACGATGCCCAGCTAATTTTCTCATTTTTTTGTAGAGATGAGGTCTTGCTATGTTACCTGGGCTGGTCTCAAACTCCTGGCCTCAAGCAATCCTCCAGCCTCCCAAAATGCTGGGATTACAGGTCTGAGCCCCTGCTTCCAGCCCCATCTGCCTCTTAACAACAACACCTGAAGTGAAATCCATTTTTCTTAGGTTTTGGCCCATAAATACCCAAAGATTTTGTAATCTAATTCTGAATTTGTTCCCCAGCACTCTTTCCATGACTCACTAGGCTCAGAAGCTTGATATCTCTCTACTCCTTGAATACCAAGCTCATCTTCATCATAGAGTCTCTGTGGTGTGTTTGTCCAGCTGGCCTTTCCTTCAGCTGTAGCATGTTCTTTCTTGTCTCTTACCTCTCAGGTTAAACGGCACCTTGCCAGCAAGACCTCATCACACTGCCCACTCTAATACCCCCATGCTGTTCTACCCCTCACCCCATCATATCCTATCACACCATCCAGATTTCCTTTCTTCATTAATCTTATTTATCACTGTTGGAATTTATGCTGTATGTTTAAACAGGGATGTGTCTGTTTGTTCACCACCACATTATTGGTGATTAGAAACATCTGTAACACAATCATAGGATAAGTAGTGAGGGATGAACACATATTTGTTAAAAATTCAATTGGATAAGAAAATAAAAGTAGGAATATCATTTTGACTATGTAAATTTACATTATTGAAAAAGTTAAGGTAAATATTTAGATAAGATAGACAAGAGAATAAAATTGATACATGAGATAAATCTTAACACAAATTAATAAATGAGCATGTTTGGTAAATGGTATATAGAAAGCGGTAATAATAAAGTACATATTTATCAGGCTATGATATGCAGTGATAACAAACATTTCCCAAATCTCAGAGGCTTAAAAATAATAAAAGTTTACCTCTCATTCATGCTACATATTCCAGAGGTCCCTTGATCCACGCTGTCACTCAGGGATCCAGGCTGATGGAAGATCCCACATCTAATAACTTCACCAGCCTAGGACATGCAGCCTCCTAGTGGCTGTATTAAAGGACGACACCCTGAAGGCATCATGCTAACGCTTCAATGTTTTAATATAGAATAGACAAATGACATCTCTTCCCATTTGACAGGATGAGTCATCAGCCCTACCTTGAATCAAAAGGAGCAGTGAAAAGCTGAGTGTGCCCTCACGGTCTCTGCCAAAGGCATATGATGATATTCCTAATAGGATTAATATACAAAAAGGTAAGACTTCTGTATTTTAGAAAAGCACTCCCTATGTCTTATTCTATCTTTGGGTGGGAGGCTAAAAACAGTGAGATATATGATATAGATGTATACAATTTTTAAAAGTATTGTTTGAACTCTATAATCCAAAAACAATTGGATCAGTTAGTATCAAATAAAAGAATGGGCTCATCCTGTTCAATTGTAGTCAATAATTTTGATAGGATTTGCACTGCCATATGTTATCTACTGATAAAAATATCTGTTTAAAATTTTGAATTTATGGGTATTATTTCAGTTACTTCTAGAAGAAATATTAGTATTTTATGCATTAGTTTATAGTTGATTACAAGTATATTTTACCTCTCAAACAGAAAGTAACTATTTTACATGTCAAAGTATTGCTTTGCTCTGGTTTTCTGATAGTTGGAGAAGTGAATCTCATTCTACTTATTTTTAACTTCTCATTGCTTTTTATGATGCAATTTAAAATTTATTTATAGACTTTTTATAGGTCCTATAAAAGCTAATATACACTTCATTTTGTATTGCATGTTTTATGTGATGATTGTATATTATTAACCATTGTTTTCAGAGTAAAAATAAACAATAGAGGATTTCAAAGTGAATTAAGAGATCAGTAAATGTAAAGATTAACAATTATGGATACAATTTGGACATTTTGCAGAATATATTCATATATTCCACACATTTTTAAATGATTTGAAAATTTCTTTGAGTGTATTTTATTTAGATTGGTAAACTAATTGGTAGATTAGTCATTGCTTTTTTTGTTTTTTCTTGTCATCTCATTTTTATTGTATTAGTTTCAAATTATACATCATAATTTGAATACCTATATTTTCTATAAATGGATGTACCATTATTCTGCTGTCAAAGAAGGTGCTGCAATTACTCTGAATTAAATCAATCTTTGGGAAGGGAGAAATAGAAACAAATCAGTTAGAAAAGTTGGAAGGGAAACTGTGAAGGCTGTAACAAAGCCAGAAAAATGAGAAACTTGCCACAAAAGAAAAATGTTGATAATATGAGGAGCATCATGCAATATCAAAGGATGTTTTGCATGCAATTTAGCCTGAACATCAGGGTAAGACCTCAAGAAACCAGAATAAGAGCACCTGATTTTCCCAGAGATAAAGGTAGCTAAAAGAAAACAGATAATTTCATGTCTTGGGCATTTAGAGGATCAAGAATTAATTAAGAGTGGATTAAGAGGAAAACAAAGGTCAAAATCCTGAGCACACTGCAAATTTGAATTTAATAACTTATGCTTTGCAAATTACTTAACTATAGCACATGACCAAATATTTACCTATAGTGTAATACATCTACTTTTTCTGGCAAACTCATGCTACTAGTGTGTATGTATAAGGGAGGAAGAAAGAGGGAGGAATGGAAGAAGAGAAGGGGGAGAAGAGGGAGAGAGATGAAGAGAGGAGAAATGGCAGAGAGAGAGAGAGAGAGAGAGAGAGAGAGAGCGCTAGATTTTTATCTTCTGGGAATCCTAATTTGTTTGGTCTGTGGTCTTATTTGGAATGAAAGGCCCAGTGGCATTAATAATAATTGCCATTTTATTTAATCCTTTTTGCTTGGAATATTTCTAATTCTAAGGAACAAATAACAAACTGAATATTTGGAAGTGTATTCCTTGAAGCCCATGATCCTCTTTTTGATTGTGCACATAATTCAAGATTTTCGGGAAGGTAAATTTCTATTTAAACCAAAATGTAATGCTTGTAGAAACAGTGCAAAAGCATCTAATGTTGCAGAAGTGCACAAACTATTTTGATTCCACATACAGCTCTGAAGGGTTAACTTAAATTGACAGTATTGCTCCCTCCTAATAACTGGTCTGTGGATTAGTTTTCCATAAATATGTCATTGCTTTCAGCAGTTTAGCTTTGAATAATGTCTAGTTACATCAAAATCTTCTAGCTCAGAAACTTAAGATTGATGGCTTTTTCTTCACTTTTTAGTTCTTATATTCACTAAATTATGTCACACCTTCCTTTGAGAATTCTTTAGGACTCACATTGCACTCTCATTTACAAATGATATTTTAAATTTCTATGTTTACGCATTCCTTCAGAAGTGTTCTTTGATCTTTCTAATGTTCTTATTTCCATTCAACTCTGCTAATATTTCCTTAATATAATTCAGCAATTGCTATTTCTAAAAAAAAAAAAAAACATTATTACAAGACCCCACTGTTTCTCTTCTTGAGAGGAATATGCTATGAGTTCAGGTCTTGACACCATCACTATGATCAAGCTATTTAAACTTCTAAGAGCATCAGTTTTCTCAAACATTTCACAAAATTGGACTGAACGTCTGAATTCCCTTTCAGCATTACACACTATGGTACTATGATTTTATTGTCTACCAAATTAAACTTGAACTCTGACTTTCAAGTTTCTAATCAAATTAACTCATGTGAAATTTCCAATCTCATTTTTACTACAGCCCAACATCTATTCTCTGCCATATTTAAATTAGTCTCTTTCTCTGAGTCAACTCAATGTTTAATCTGTCCCATTTGTCTTTGGTAATGTTATGACCTTTATCAGAATGCTTCCATCGTATCTCCAAATTTTCTTTCCAGAAAAAATTTGCACTGGATATTTTCTATTATTAAAATTTAAATTAATAAAGAATTTTATATCATTAAAATACTTTGTTTTTGTTTATTTTCTATTATTAAAATGTTAAGTAATGAAGTATTTAAATATACCTCATCTTCTCTTGAAGAACATTCTCCACTTTTAATCCTGTATTGCACTATCTTATGTTTTTGGAATTATGAGGTAAATCATACACATTAGAAATTAAATATATACAGTATACTACTTCCCTAAGTAGTTTCTTTGTAAATTGAAATGTCATTTGGTACTTGCCCTTACATCTTCTCTTTCTCGTATGTTGAGGAAATGTATTGGTGGCTCTGATTTTCTAATACTTTTACTAAAAACTGCATGTAAATGACACTGGAGGCTTTTAGCATATCTATTAAGTGTTAATTTTAATAGTTTCATTGATGTTTTGCATTTAAAGCATTTTAGTGTATTATTTTAATATCCCCGGGTAGATCTTCCTTATAGTGAAAAAGCAGTTCTGCTAGTGTTTTAAGAATTATATGTTTGTGCTATATTCTCTCGTGCCATGTGATGCACACCCATCAATTTATTTTTATTGCTAGTTAAGTTATCTTCCTTGCCTGAATGTAAGATCAACAAGGCACTCACTAAAATATAGATGCCTGAATGTGGTTTTCCTGATAAGTATAGAAGCACAGCAGAGATATTTTCAGAAATTGTTATTTGACATTTGATATTATATATTCTAAATGTCCAAATAAGGCTAGACACTAAATCCTTAGCCTGCCTTATTTTGTCCTCTCACCTAATTAGTGTAACTTGTGACTTTGTCATTCTAGTATCTTGTGCTCTAAAATATGTTATACATCTATCAATTAAAAAGTATTTGTTGTTTTTGTTGTTTTGTTTTGATTGTTTAAGTTTAGAGAAAATCTTTTTTTTTTTTTTTTGAAACAGAGTCTCACTTTGTTGCCTGGGCTAGAGTGAGTGCTGTGGCGTCAGCCTAGCTCACAGCAACCTCAAACTCCTGGGCTTAAACGATCCTACTGCCTCAGCCTCCTGAGAGGCTGGGACTATAGGCATGCGCCACCATGCCCAGCTAATTATTTCTATATATATTTTTAGTTGTCCAGATAATTTATTTCTATTTTTAGTAGAGACGGGATCTCGCTCAGGCTGGTCTCGAACTCCTGACCTCCAGTGATCCACCCGCCTCGGCCTCCCAGTAGAGAAAATCTTTTAACCTAATTTTTGGTTAAGTGGAAGGGCAAGGGAATCCAATCAATCATTATGTGTTTCCAGTTTTGAATCATAGTTTTTGTACTTGAGATATTTACTTCAAATTTCATGTGTGCTCTGATATAAAAAGCTTAAAAGTGGTTAATGGAAAGAATTAAAGGCAATCAAAATTTAAACATTATAACTGAGTGGCATGTCTGCATTTCAATCATTTAGCTCAAAATATCTTTAATTATTAAGAAACTCTCAAATGTTAGATTATATAATATTAGTTAATTACTAAATGAATTATGGTTAGATATGAATTCTGATTCTTTTTAAATAAATCCTTTTAAATATTAATAGCTAGTTAGGCCAACATGTCATATGTGGATATGTGGCTGTGTGAACCTGGATTTTTTTTTATTCACTAATGTCATTATTTTCTCAAGCATTTTTAATAACTACAACATTAAATTATGGTTGTACCATAACTTATCTAATAAGTTCCTATGGAAAAGACTGGTTGTTTCTCAATTTTTAATCTTATAAACAATGCTGCAATGAATAATTATATGCACATGTCTTTGTGTGCCATTAATTTTTGCCTTATTAAAATA
Source organism: Lemur catta (assembly GCF_020740605.2). Lineage (NCBI taxonomy): Eukaryota > Metazoa > Chordata > Mammalia > Primates > Lemuridae > Lemur > Lemur catta. Next base: position 39,322,566 of record NC_059137.1, on the reverse strand, counting down.
CTCAATGTGGGCTTGATGGGTTAAGGAAACATCCAATTAAAATAGGACTAGATAATTAGGACTGCTTTATTTTACCTACTCACAAAATGGCACTTTGATCTTTTATCTTATGATGAAAAATATGTACAAAATTCATTACTAAATTCTTGTTGTATCTTTAAAGAAGACACATTATTTCTAGTTCTCAATGAGTAATACTTGATATGGTATTTGTGTATGTATATGTGTATATATATGTGTGCATACATGTATTTGTGAAGATAATCTCTTTTATGTAATGGTGATCATCATAATAGCTTAACTTCATCAGGCACAATCATTGTAATATGCCAGGCAAGGCTCTAAGCATTTTTGTACTGTATTATTATACAAATACAAAATGGAGAAGCACAGTAATAACTTGCCAAAGATCATGGTTATTAATTTATATAACTAGATTTCTACCAGTTACTAAGCTGTCACATTTAAAAGTTATATAGACAAGAAACCCATTATCAAAGTAAGAATGACTTTTGATCAGTCTTCTACAAAAAAAGAAGTATCTGCTGCAGTCCTGAATTATGGATTGACATAATCTATTCCTTTCTGAAGATGCAAATTATTGTTATTTCTAGAAAAGCAGTGAGGAATGGCAGACAAACATAACATGTACAAAACTTATCAAAAAGAAAATTTCCTGGTATGGAAAATAAAATTGTGTTGTAAACAATATAGGTAATAGCATGGTTTATAATTTCAGATCCAGTCTTTGCTCTAAGGAATATTAACCATGAGTCATCATTTCTCCTATATAGAGTATATATATTATATATATATAAAATATAGGTACTATATATATGCATCCTATATTAGAAAGAAAACTGAAATGTATTCAGTTTAGCTACTTTAACATCTGCTGCTTTATTTAACTTCATTTCAACACAATGATGAGAGTATGGATCACTAAAGCTTTCATAGTGCTAAAAAAGCAAAATGTCTATGATTGTGTATTTAATAATTGTTAGACTAACATTCAAATCTAGTTATAGAATGCATGAGTTAGAAACAATATCAGATATTCGGTAATCATTTGGAAATAGGTAAATAAAACCTGTCTTCTATAAGTGAATTTTATCAAATATAGACACATCAGGGATTATTGTCTAGGAACACCTCACTGTTGTAATAGGAGGTTATAGATTGAAAAAGAAATACATAATTAATGAGCACAGCAAATTGTGTTGGATGAGAGAGAACAATGATTGTGACAAGTCTTTTGTAATGAACCTAGATATCGTGTCAACTTCCTCATGTTTTGAATGAAGTATTACTATCACTCTATATTTACCTACCTCTTCTTTTATTGCAATATACCAAGCAAGGTCATCATCATTAATAATTTTTCCAAATTCATTCACACCAGGAGAGAAGTTCACTTCATGGGAATGTAAGCATCCTCATAACCGAAAAGACCCATGGCTCTTTTATTATTAATAAGAAACAATTAATTGCTATCAATTGATTTATGATGAATTTAGCCCCCAAAGTCATTTTGTTCTTTGGTGTTGCTACAATGTATAGTTTTTAGACTAGTAAGGTAATCATAATCTCCAAGATAAATTGTCTTTGAAGCCAGCCAGCATACTTTCTTTTGTCAGAAATGCTTTGCGCCATGTGTCATGTCTTTTTCCCTTTCAAAAATTTGAATATAACATGGACAATAATGACAGCTGCCATTATACTTGGAGAGAAATTATATAGTTTAAATATTTTGTGAATTTCTTTGAAGAGAAATAACAACTATGAAAATAGATTTTCTTTAAATAATATATAAATTTATATATCAATTTATCCCAGGGAAAACATCCATTAACATGGTAAAAGCTTTTTACTTATTTATTTATCTATTTATTGTAGTTTAATTCAAAACCATTCTTTAACTACCGCAGCTCCTCATTTCCCTTGTTCAGCTTAATTGTCTGACAAATCACTGTTGTTAAATACAATTAAAACATAGGACAAGATCCAGACAATCTTAAAGCTTCATTAAATCCCACATTCACATTTGATGTACAAAGAAGTAAATGTAGAGAAGGTTTATTTATTTATTTTTTACAATTACTAAGTGTGGGAGACATCCAGTACTATATGGGAGAAGAAATAAATTAAAATTCCTCTGCATCATAAGAAAGTAGATGTCCATAGTGAGTGTATAACTGAATGAAATTATTTCTGAGCTTTTCATTTACATGACATAGCAAGTTCTTAAACTCTGCATGTGGGGCACATTTTAAAACTGTTTTTGGCCTATAAATCCATGGGAATCCTCTACCACCCCCAAACTTTTACCTGAAAATGAAAGAATGCAGATCTAAGATCAAAGGTATGAATTTTACATTCGCAATTATGCACTTTGGATGCAGTCAATGAAGCAATTCATTCTTGCCTTCAGAGAAACTAGACTATACATTTATCTTAACATATGATAGAGGAGGTTCTTTCCTTTTGTTTTCATTTTTTCCCCATGCTGATTTGGTTTTTCAAATCCTTTAATTCTGAGAAGATTGAATTTCTGAAAATAAAAATATAATATGGATAAACAGAAAGCAGGGAAGAAGATGAAAAGGCCATCTATGCCAAGATTACTCCTTTTCTGGGCAGACCAGGGATAATATGTATATTTTTAATCAGATTTTTTTTAACCTATGCTGTTTTCCAATCCTCCTCTTTCCAAACAACTAGAAAATCTTTTCAAGATTGATTATCTATGTATTTATTAAAGGAAGGCCCACTCTTTGGGTCTTTAAGTGAGAAACACTCTTTGAGAGATGTAGAAGTAAATGAGACTTGATCTCTGATCTTAAGATTTTTAATACAGAAACATAAAGTAAAATCAATATAACACTTTAAAGAAGTGATGAAAATTTACCTTAGGAGTACAATGTATACTATTTGGGTGATGGGTACACTAAAAGCCCAGTCTTCACCACTATACAATATATACATGTAACAGAATTCAACTTGTACTCCCTAAATCTATTAAAATAAAAAAAAGAAAAGAAAAAGGAAGGGATGAAATAGATGCCAAAGCATGTGCTATGAGGGTACTAACTGAACTGGGAGCTACTGTTTTGGCTCGGTGGAACAGGAAATAATTCTCATCGGCAAGACATCCTGAGCAGGATTTCAGTTTCCAGGGAAGAACAAGAGGAAGAATTATTTCCCAGAATTAGAGACTAGCATAAGGAAAATATTTTTGAATTTTTTCTTCATGTATTGAACAAGTTTTTGGAGTCAAGGATTGTTCATGATCTATTTTATCTGATACTTTATGTATTAATACATTGACTCACTTATTCCTTACATCTTCTCCAGAAGTTAGCTATCTTTATCTCTCCACTCTACAAAAATATGAAAGCCCCATTTGTTCTTAAGTACATTGTCAATCACCAACTAACACTGGCTAACTAATGTAAGACTAGTGATCTCCCCAAAGAAACAGAAGTCATTCTATAATAAAGACATCTGCACTCCAATGTTTATGGTAGCACAATTCACTATAGCAAGGATATGGAAACAATCCAAGTGCCGGTCAATCCCTGAGTGGATTAATAAAATATGGTATATGTATACAATGGACTACTACTCAATTATAAGAAACAATGGTGATCTAGCACCTCGTATATTTTCCTGGATAGAGTTTGAGCCATTCTTGTGATAACAGTGAGGTGTCACAAGAATGGAAGAATAGGCACCACTTGTACTCACCATCAAACCGGCACTGACTGATCAACACTAAGGTGCTCACACAGTAGTAATATTCTTTGGGAGTAGAGGGGTTAGGGGTGGGTAAACTCACAACTAATGGACTCGATGAGCATTGTAGTGGGGGAAAGGGCGCATCTCAAATCATGGTTGGGATGTGGCAAAGTCATAACATGTAACCAAAATGTTTGTACCCCCATAATTTACTGAAAGAAAAAAAAAAAAGAAAAACAGATCTACCTCCAAAATCCAACTTCCAAAACTCACACTGTCTCCCAAAACTGAGAACTTTCAAGATGGTACTGTGGGGATTATTTGCTTATCTCTTGTGGAGGTAAAGATCACAAGGGCATTTAAAGTACAAGTGATCATGAAAGTGTAGGTCATGTGGATGAGAGAAATCCACTGAGAAGATATAACTGTATTATTCAGAAAAAAAAAGAGAATTTTGAGTCAGGTGCTAAAGTCCTTGTAGCTCAACATTGGTATGGCTTGGAGATTGCTGGATAATGTGAAAAAATGATGTGTAATAAAGGAAGAGATCATAATCCTGAATTTTTAACAAATTCAAAAGAAGAAGCCCTCCAGAAGAAATCTTCTTAAGCATTTGCCTTGAAATAGAAAATGAAATGCCAATTCCTTCTCCCTGGAGAGTTGGAGAACACAAGACTGAAAGGGGTAGTGGTACAGGGAGATGCACATTTTTCAGGTGAAACACTATAAAATTATATGCTTCTTCTATTTTGCTTCTTTCTATCTATTAAAAACCCATTTTCGAACAGCAAATAAAAGTAAAATTGTATTCTGTAAGATAGTTTAAATATATTTAAATATTTGTTAAAGCTTATATACTTCATGCTATTGCTAAGGGAGACTTTTAAGAGGGAAAGACTAATTAATATGAAACACATCATGATAGTTGACTCTTGCATTGTTATAATTATTTTTTGATGTGGAAAGATCCAAGGAATCTTGATTACTATTATTTTATCATGATTAATATTAGAATTACTTTTTGCATTATATGGAGGTATTTTCACATATATACACATATTCTTTTTCACCCATTAATGGTGACTATAGAAAGCAATATATGAAAACATAAAGCAAATAAAGCTAATTTTTGATGATTTGAAACATTTTCAAAGGCAATTTATTAAAACATTAACTATTGGTGAATCTACTACATTTAGTAACAAAAGGATTATTATTAATAATATATTATGTTGTTCAAGTCCATCATACAATCGAGGCTAGTCTAATTTCTTTCAAGATAGATTCTAACTTGATTTTAAGGATAATTTAAATGAGATAGGTATAACAATTTTATATGCTATTTAAAAAGTGGTTGGTATGTTTTTTATGTGACAATATATAAGTTAATAGTTTTAGTAAATATTGAAAATGGTCATATTTTCCATAGTCAGTTTTATCACCATGTACAGTTTCAATGATTTCTTAAAATTAAATTAATAAAACAAATTATTAGACATAAAAATCAATAACCAAATAAACCAAAGTAATAACAACAAAAATAACCTGATCCTTTGAATACAACTCTCTTTTGGACAATTCATCTGTTATTTAACCTGCCTTATGTTTTATCTGTTTGGCCACTTAAATTTATTGAAAAGTATTAGTCTTATCTACCTACTGTTTCTTGATAACAAGCAGAAACCTCCTAAAGTTGTTATTTTAAACAAAGTTATAACATTATTATGAGAGTAGTGGAAATAATTTAACTTTTATGCCTAAACAATTATTGTTGACAAGAGATGAGAATGCCAAAAAATTGCAATGACTTGACATTTTAAAAATAATGTCTTCTTAATGAATTAATACATTTAAGATAGAATTTTATCAACTTGTTTCTAGTTCAAGTGACAATTGGAAAAAATTCTTATTGTATAATATATCTTTACCACTATATAAAACAGAGCTATTATAAGCACAACAGACAAGAATAAATAGTACATTGACAATAAATACAGCAAGAATTTGTGTTTACGGTCAAGCAGATATTTAGGAGTAAAGCAAAGAATGAAACTTGGATGTCTAAGATTTAAATCCCAATATAATATAAATAACCAAAGATATCAATAAAATTTATCTTAACTGGACACTATTATTGAATGGAATCAACATGAGCCAAAAATTTTATATAGAATTTAAAACAGTGGATAGTTTAGAAGTTACAATAAGGATCTATAAATCAGGGGTGGGAGGTTCATTCCATTTATGAGAAAAGAAGTCAGAGCACTATTGCCAGATTTACATATATTGTAGATAATAAAAACTAGGGCACAAATAAGAAAAGGAAAAATACTTGGTTAGGGAAATACCATACTTTTAGGCATTAGGAGAAGTGCATTCTAGTTTTAACTCTGTAACCAGTGACTTTAAGGAAACATGTCTTAAATATTCTTGTTTTTCATTTTCTTCAACTGCTTATTAGCAATAAAACTCCCACCCTAAGTAAATAATTTTCTGTATTATTTTGAGGATTAAATTAAATAATGTACACAGAAATGCCTTGTAAAACCACAGTGTCCTATAGACACATTTTACTATTATTAAGAAACACTTGCTACTGTGTGATTCACAGGTGGCACATCAGGGCTCTCAGTTTAAATATCACTCACTAGCTATGGATAAAGGCACTTTTATACTAAAACATGATACCTAATTACATGAATTTATTCAACTGTGAAATTACTTTGTTAATACATAAATGAACAGATTTATTATGTGTGTTCCTGCAAATGAATACATCTGTGTAAATAGTGACCTTCATGGCATACTTCATTTTTTCTTTATTCTTTTCCTAATAAAATAATATTCTCTTTATCACATGTAAACACAATAAGATTCATCTAATTTCACACACCCACGGTCATGGACAATAATGAATTAATGTGGAACTATTAGTGGAGAGTATAAATAAGGAATATAGATGTTGTTTCTATTGGTTGAATAACTATTTTTCTTTTATTTAAATTACTAGTACCAAACCATTAACGTAAAAAAAATAGATCTTAATACTGTGCTCTTTTTAACCTAACATATACCCTTGGATCTTCCTTTGAATTACTTCCTTAATTGCCTCACTGCCTTAGTGGAATGCTTTTATGTGCCAAACACTTTTATAAAATTACAAATAATGTTTAGGTATATTGTGTAGTATGTAGGCTATCCAAGAAAACGAATTTTGAGAATTCTCATTTAAATTTAAGAAATCCTGCTATAATTAAGCCATTTACTTTTAGGATTTCCTCCCTGTATCCTTACTTCCCCATGGAAACTTTGAAGTAATGTTTATTATGTTTGATTAAAACATTAATGTCTTATAACAATCTTTGCAAAATTATGGGATAGCAAGGAAGCATACTAAGAAAAAAAAGTCATCTCATCTTAGCTTTGTGCCACTCATTTGCCAGAGCTATGTAGTCTTTCCATTTTTTCGTGGATTGGAATTTGTTTCTATCTACTTATCAGTAACTATTGAGTAATGTGTATACTCCATGACAGGCAATACTGAGAAAAGAATAATACTGTTTTATTTCCTCTCAAAGAGCTAATGAGTTTATAAGAATGAGGGACATAATTCGGTGACTAATAGTAAACAGTATATATGGAAGCACTAAGTTGTCTGGAAAGAACCTAAGAAAGAAATCTAGAAAATCAGAACAAAAAGCTCAAGTAGATATGGAAGTTCTGGTTGTGGGAATTGATTAAACTTGGATGGGATTTTGATGAATGCTGAAGAAAAGGCATCAATCTTTCCCCTACTAGAAAAGAAAACAAGTGAGGTTGATAATGGCAAAAGGGCAGAACTTTTGATTAGTAAAAAAGAAAATAATGAATTGGTTTAAATTTAATTTGTAGAATAGTACCAGTTTAGAGATTTGAGGGGGAAAGGAAGGGAATTCAGGAGCACTTTGAATGGTCACTGCATGTTGTTGGCAAAGGACACTAAGATGAAAGTTGTCTTAAAGTAGCAGGCTTTGCTAGCATGTGAAAGCTAGATACATATCATTAAGAGGTAGTAGTTACTGCGCTCCAAGGATATTTCAAGCGCTACTTGAAGGATCTTCATGCTTTTGTTTTTGTCTTTTATTTCAGAATATTATGGGGATACAAACATTGTGGTTACCTCATTAAAGAAATACTAGTATTAACTCTTCTTGCAGATAAAGAAGAATTTGAAAAGTTATAGCAACTGCTTAAAAAAGAGCAATGTGTGAGGATAAAATAATTATGTTAAAACTAATTAAAATATAATAAACAATTATTAAAATATCTGTTATCCTGTATAAAGTAGACAGAATAATAGAAACCTTGGAAGTAGATCACTAACATATGGCTAATTACCATATAATAAAGATGACATTTTGAAAAATATTCTTAGGACAAGTAGTGATTTAGAATAATAAAAACCAAAAATGTTATGTTCCATTCTCACAATATGTATCAAATTATAATTAACCTAAGGAATCTAACAATTATTTTTTAAATAATAAAATCTCCTAAGAACTAAAGCAACATATAAATGAATATTAATCCAAAATACAAAGGCAAGGGTTTATAAACATAAAAGTTATGTAGGAAATCATAAAGGAAAACAATTAACTTAGACATAAAAATTAATGCCATAACAAAGAAAATAGTAAACATTCAAATAAAATGGAAAAAAAGAAAAATTATGATACATATCTTCAAGGTATTCAAAAGTGAGGGTCAATATCATAACAATGAAGGTAACTTTGCATATCAAGAATAAGATTTAAAAATTAGAAAATAATAACACACTAATAGCAATGAACAAAAATATGAAAAAATGTTTGTCAAAGCAATTTAAACTATCAACAATTCCTAAAATATATTAATACTTACTAATATTTGAAGAAATATAAAAAACACAAGGAGCACTGTTTAGTTAATTTTACAACATAAGAAATAATGATATTATAGGCAAGTATATAAGGAAATATGCACAAATACAAGAATTTTCTTTACATATTTACAAGATACTTTTTTAACACATACACTGGGAAGAAAATGAATAAATACATAAGAATATTAACACAAATATTTCTGAATGCTAAAATTATATATTTTTATGAGCCGATTTCCCTCATATAATTTTGTAGATTATTTTAGTGTAATAACTTCCACAGGCAAAACAGAAGTAAGCGACACAACTGGGATTTAACCCTAGGCCCATCTGACTCACATTTGTGATATCTTTGAAGAACAGTATCACATGAATTGTAGGAGGTAGGTGTAAACACTTGGACTATGATTGAAATTTAGTACGTATGCACCAATTGGTGTGGTTGCTTGTTTTGTGGTGGTGGCAGTGTTCCTACTGATTGTAATACTAGTAGTAATGTCAATGGAAGTGGTAGAGGAACAATAGAAGCTAACAAAACAGTAACAGGAGTAGCAAAAGTAGTAGTCATATTAGTATATAAATATACTTAAAGTTTCCAGTAGTTGACAATAGGAAGTCAAAAACCAGAAAAGTAGTAGATTGTTCAGTATGATAGAACTGTGATACACCATAAAAGAGAGAGAGAGAGAGCAATGCCACATACTGTTTGTGTGGTTTTTAACAACCTAACTGATATTGATCTGTTTCCTCATTTATAAGACAAGATAAATATTATCATACTTTGATGGTTTGTCATTCTTATGTAGGAATGAAATATTATAGTGTATGACTGAGACAGGGAACCAGCCGGCCTTACTCAATAAAGAGTCATAAGCTCATAAGCTCCCAACCAAGCTCTCTGATAAAATAAGAGAAGGTGGAAAAAGTGGCCCAAACTAGTCAGAGTGTGAGTGGCAACAGAAAAGGACCTGACAGGTTACCCCAACTGCTCATTATACCCTAGTTATAATATATTAGCATGCTAAAAGAAACTCCTACCAGCACCATGACAATTTCTAAATGCCATGGCAAGTCCCAGAAATTGCCCTATATATTTAAATGGGAGGGGGACCCCTGGTCTGGAGACTCTCCACCCCTCTCCCAAGAACCTCAAGGACAATCTTCCCTTTGATTAACATGCTGCCAAGGATAACTATAAAAATAAGCAGCCAGCAGTACATAAAAGCTATTCTGCCTATGGGGCAGATTCCTTTCTATCTTTCTATCTTGCTTTTGCCTTACTCTGTGGCTTCCTCTTAAATTCATTCTCACAAAAAAACCAAGAACCTACTTGGCCTTTGGGCTGGACCCCAGTTTTGGAGTCCACTTTCCTGTATCATGGCAAGCATTCAGAGCAATGACTTGACACTTTGCATAAGGAAATAGTTTTTCTTCCTTATTTTCCTTAAAGTATTATACAACTGATTTTTTTTGTGATGAAAAGTATTAGTCACTTAAACAAATGGTCACATAGATATTTTTAACCACCGTGACACAATCTAAATATAGATTTTGCCTCCTTTAAAGCATAATGGCATCACACTTTTTGCCCTTTCCACATTATGATTTCATTTTGAGTTCGTGTGTTTCTCCTAGTTCAATTGTAATATCTTCCATAAAAGAGGGTGGGAGTAATACATTTCATACTCCTAGTACCTGACATAGTAACTGCAAAAAAAGATGTAACTGTCAAGAAGTAACTTGGATAGAAGGTATTGTTTTAATTATTTTTAATTGAGCTTAAGAAGCATGAGTAACAAGCTAACTATTTTTAATTGAAAAATGGAGGTGGATAGTCAGTGTGGTTTAAAGCTAGTGTTTTTAAGTAGAAATTCATAATCATGATTTCCTAGGAAATGGCACAAGAACTAAATTCCTGGGAAATAGCTAAGGGAAAGTTCAATAAATTACAAGAAATTATTTCAATGAATAAAATATTACAGCTATGTAAAAATTGGATGTGAAGTATTAACATCTTCACCTTTGAGAGCAATTAATTGTGTTATCCTATAACTGTAGGTGGATGTCACTGTTAGATTATACAGACCTGAAGTCTTGAGAAAATCCTCAGTTGCTACTGGTTTATGTGAGTAGATGAGGCAATCTCAGACAGGATGAAAGTAACATCCTGAAAGGACAAAAGATAAATTCCAAGGCCATAGAGGGAAACCAAATTCAATTGCCAAATTGGTGATTGAGAAAATTGATTCAGAGATAAAGAAGAGTTCTGCAACATTGACATTTGAAAGAGATATCAATCATTTCCTACATATGATCCAGATCTTCTAAAGAAGCAGTAGTTTTCTTGGTTCCATACGGAGATAAGGCAGTTTACTAGAATTAGCAAATCTGAGGAATCTGGTTAGAACCTTGAGAGGCAAAGATGGTGTTTCATAAGAGATGACTGAGAATAAAACATTACTAAATTTATAGAGGACAAAGCAGTTGAGACTGCTGTAACTCAAGCCCTGACTCTCTTATTGGATTTATGGAGTACAAAACTTATAGCTTGTAAACTGCTTCAAGTCTCTTTAGCCATTCTTTTTTCCAGCCATTGACGCAGGAACCAGCTATATGTAAGTATAACCTGAAAGTTTCTCACTCATTGCAGCAGGACTTTCGTCTTCTGCATTGGAAATGTTCATGTTTGGTTTCTGCTGCTAGGATAACTGTGGAAATCCACAAAGTGATTTTGACACATGCTTAAACCTGGAATTTTTTAAGGGTAAGACTTGATTAATGGGATGTAAAAGGTGTAGGTAAAATATCCTCTTCTTTCTTTTTTAACATTCAGTTTCCAGGGTACTTTCTACAGTGCCCTTAAGAGTGTCCGCAGTGGAATCAGGCCCCATTTTCCCACAGTGATAACCCATTCACTAACACAACTTGATTTGCCTTTCCTCCCTTCAGTTCACTCTTTTAGTGTCCATTGATTTTTGTTCATAGGAATCACTTCCCAAAATAAACAATCTGCATGCAAGCATTTGTCTAAATCTCACCTTTGCGGGGAGCCCAGACTAAGAGAGAAGGAGGGGTGGACATAGAAAGCAGACCTTCAGGATAGGATGATTCTGGATCTGAATCTTTCATTGGCCACAGTGATAAGGATCCTGTTTCTGGAAAGTGGAAAGATGACAACTGCTGGCCTGTGGCAGTATTAAAAAAACTCTATAAAGTTGAAAAAAAAATTTCTAATTATCGTTTGTGTTGGATTGGAATTCATGATATCACCACCACAATTAAGGTACTAAACATATCTATCTCCTCTAAAAATGTCCTTGTCTTCTTTTGTGTGCCCACTCCACCCTGAGGTAAGAACACTTTTCATGAGATCTATGCACTTAATATGTTTTAAAGTGGCCAATGGTATCTTTAAGGAGTGTTGAATTGACTGGTTTATGTTAGGAGCCTTAAAAAAGCCTTGTGAGAAAAAGATGACAAGTGAACATTAGTTAATTATTAACTGAAGGCACTTCATGACAGTGTATAAAGAGCACTTTATCTTCTGCAACTTCAGGGTAGACTTTGATAAAAATCTGGCCCAGTTTATACTTATAAGGATAGCACAGCTACAGAGGAGACTGAAGACATCCTCTAGACAGGACTTTTTGGCCAAATTCAGGGCCCCAGTAGAAAAAGACTGGGAATTTATTACTTGGCATGTACACATTTTGGTAGAAAAACCTGAAGATCTTTAACACCTTAACTGCCATGTGAGTTGTATTTAAATCATGCTAGTTTTGAGCCCAGGGCCTTGTGAAGCAAAACTGGGGTAAAATCCTGCAGTTGCTTCGTGAAAATCTTACTTGTTGATATTCTTATTGTTACAATTAATATTAATGAATTAATTTTAAAAATGAATTAAATGGGTAGAAGCCAATAAATTTTGTTTTTATTAAATTTTTCACTAAATTAGAAAGGATCGTTTTGTTTTCAAAGTTTTTATTCTGTTTTTGTAATAAAACACCGTGGCCCCAAGGAAAAAAAATTTTTTTTCTAGTGTGGCAGTCACTGTGTTAAACCCCAGATTCCACTGGACTTTCTAGGATAGAAGGTGCAGTTTCTTCCTTTTTCAGATGAGATCTTCCTCCCCTGGCCTAGAGAATCTGCAAGAACCTCACCTGCATTATGTAGTTCACACACTACTGCTTGTCTTCCACAAGATGAGGCCCCATCTCTATTGTTTGTCTCCAGATTAATAACTAGAATTGCTTTATAGCATATTCTGAAAGTCCAGTTCTTGCTATTTTAAGAAATAGTTTACTCACTGAAATTGTTACTTAAATATATAGTACATGTTTCATATGTACTAGCAGGAGTGAAGGAGCACATCTGGAAAGATCTTGAGATTATTAAACCAGATATAGTAAAATAAAAGGCTGGTTAAGCGGGGATTTAATGGCCTAATAGTTAAATCAACTAATTTTTAGTGTATAATTTTTAGTGCAAATGTTTATGTATTGGTCCAGCACACCTACCAATAAAATACTAACAAAAAATTAAGAAAGAATTTACTTGGAATTGGTTTATACTTAAGTGAGAATTTAAAAATCCAATTGCATTTAAATCAAGTATATAGAAAGCAAAGTGTTTGAAAATTGCCTTGGTTTAAATCTAATTGTCTTAATTCTTTAGTATTTAAAGTGATATACTTTTTTCCTACCCTCACCCTGGGAGAATTTACACCAAGGTGAGAAAAACAACTAAAACTGACATAATTTTGCTTGACCTTCAGGATATTGTAGGTATTGCCAAAATGATTATTTCTATCTCTAACATATGTTGCATTTGTCTTTATGAGTCTGGCTCACAGGGAAAAAAATGAATGCCAGAAAGATAAAGATTCACATTTTAGTTTGAAAATCTGAATGTCAATTTGAAGAAGTATCATTCTGCCATTGTAAAAGATTAATTCAGAGAAAAATATTCAAATTTCCGTTCCTTTCTTAGAGTTTTATTGCTCTTGGGATATTTCTGAGGTCCTTTATCCTAACACTTTTTTTTTAAAAAAAAGAGAGCCTTTGTATTCAGATTATTACATTGTTTCATGCTCATACTGATAACATAGTTGTTTGGGTTGGATCCATTTTACCCAACTAGATGTTTATATCCTCTCTAATTTTTTCATATTTTAATGTATCTCTCAATTACTACAGTGATCTTCAGATCCTGTGGAATTTTTTTCCATTCTTCTAGTACCTATCTCTAAAGGGTAAATCAGTATACTTCTTTATTGCTCCCAAATTAACAATCATCTGTAGAATGCTTAGAATCAGTTGTTATTTTCAGCAGTTTTTGACCATCACTGTCTGTGACTTGTCTAGATGCAGGGAACAAAGGCTTGTAAGGTTGATTCCTCCTATTTTCTGATTCAATGACTATCATACTGGTCAGTACGCTGAGAATACTTTTAGCATCACCAATAGCTTAAGACAGATGGTTCTCTCATCTCAGGTGTGCCAGGTGGCAGTCCATGTGTTTTTACATGAATACTAAGCAATAGTTGTCCCTCTCCCAACCCTAGGTGCTGTCTTCTCCATATAAGATTTTTAAACAGGTTCCAGGTTGATGGCACTGCTCTATATGTTGTGTACCTCAAGCAAAGCCAATAGAATGCACTGTCTCTGGAGCAAATTCCATCTGGATTCAAAGCCCAGTTGGGGCACACTATTTTAGATGTATGATATTCAGAAAATTATTAACATTTATGAGTCTCGTTTTCATTTAAAATGAGACAACTAACTATATTCAATTATTAAATGAGATATTATATATAAAGTGAGTAGAACTTGACATAGCAGTATTCAATAAATATTAGCAATTATCACTATTATACTTAAATAAATCCCTTTGTCTCCAGATATTCTACTCTAGACAGAATGTAGTATTCTCAAGAAAGAATTAGTTCCATTTTAAAAATTAGAAAACAACCAGATAAATTAAAAGTCATATATTTTTTAAAGCCAACAAAGTACTGGTAATTCAAAAAAAGTCTAAAGGTTAAATTATAGAGAGGTACTGAAATTGTGTAGAAAAACAGAGAGCAGTGATTTCTTTCTTCTCTGAAGCATATCTTGCCATGGGCAAGAAGAGGAACAAGCTTGCCAGACTTAGAGGGACTGTTCTGGGATAAGAAGAAACCAGCAGAATGGTTAACAACCATTTGAGGTGATGCGATGCATTAGAGCATGTGGGATCTCCAACATATAGCTAATTTTCCCGATGACCAGTTCTTTTATACAGAAAATTTTCTGAAAGCATAATAGAATGGAAGGCTGGAGCATGAATTGAAACACAGAACGTGTTTGAAGTCTTGCTGTACTTAAATCACAATATCCTGCCTGAAGGTAGGGGACCACATCTTATCCTCAAGAAATATGAACCTAGGAGTGAACTAAAACTAACTCAGCAGAAAGAAACAGGCAGAGTAATTCAGCTCAGCCCTGAAAGAATTAAAGTATCATCCCCTCTGTGTAAATGCATACCAAAGAAGGAAGAAAACAGTATTAAGTCAAATTAAAACATTTTTGAGCACAACAATTTCTGGCTATCTTCCTATTTCACTGGCTAGTTCTTTTCAGAATCATTCAGTAGTTCCTTTTCATATCCCAGACTTAAGTTTAGGTGCCCAGTGACACAATCTTTGGTTCTCTTACTTTCTCTACCACTCACTTTGTTTGCACTCCTTTGATGACTTCATCCTGGGTTTTGGTGTTAAGCACTACCTAATTTCACATTTGTGCCTTCAAATAAGTTGTCTCCTTAACACAAAAAGTTCATATTCAACTGCTTTTTCTCTTTACTTGGATGTCTAAAAGGTACCTAAATTTAACAAAGTTAAGATTTCCAAATCCAGACTCTTGACATTCCCCTCAAGAACTATCAGCTCAATCATCTCCTGTCTGTTAATGAAAATCCTTCAGTTTTCAAAACAAAACGCTGGAGTTAGTTTTTACCTTTCTTTCTCTCTCACTCCATTTTAAAATCCACCAACAATCCATATTCATTCTACTTTCACACTGTACCCAGTCAGACCACATATTGCCACCTCCACTGTTGCTGCCTTGGCCTAACTCATTCATCATGTCTAATCTGGATGACAGCAATAGGTCCTCCTGCTTCCTTCCTTTTTCCTCTACAGTTTATTCAACATGGCATCTACAGTATTTTATTTCAATTCAAAACATGGTCAATATCTGCTAGAAACCTTCTGAAGCCTTCATACAACTTGGAGTAAAAGTTAAAATCCTTAGGATGAGTAATATAGGAAACCTTTGCAGCTGGGCACAGTGGCTCACACCTGTAATCCTCAGGAGGCACAACCACCTCCTCCAGCGATCTTTCTACCACTCATCATTACCTCTCCACCATTACTAATGTCCCCAGATTATTTTTCTTGACTCACTATTGCCGTTTCTCACACATACTCAGAACGCTTCTCCCTAAGAGTGCTTGTACTTGCTGTTCTCTTTTCTTTCAGATATCCACACACTTAATTTTTCATTTCCTTCACTTCTTTGCTTACATTTTACAATCTCAGAAGATACATTTATTGTATTTCCACCCATTAAAAATATAATTTCCATGAGAATAGCAATTTTATTAGTCTTTTTGCATTGTTCTATTTCCAGCACCTAGTGAGTGTTCAATAAATATTTGGTGAAAAAAATGGATAAATGAGTTAATTAATTTAATACTTCTTTGCCTTTCAGTAGACCCTGAGAGCTTCATAAGCTCACCATTTAAAACGGCAGTTGATCTTCATAATAGTTGATGACATAGTCTAAACTTAACCCAGATGGCTTGGAACAACCATACAGCTCAAAGTAAAGAGAAAAAAAAAACAAAAAAAAACTGTCATTTCTAGAGGGATTGGAACGAAGAAGTCTTTACTATAGTTAAGAATCTCTTTTCTCTTGCTTGTTTTTTCCTGTCATCAGATAGAAAAGAAATCAAAAGCCACATTCCAAATATAAGGCTTCTGCCCAATGCAAATGGAATCTAGAGATAGTGTTTATCCTATTTTAAGTCCTGAGCCAAAATTTAATGAATAAAATGTTTACTTATATTTCATACATGCCTAATTAGGCAACCACAGTGGCAGATGTTCTTATTTTTAATTGCATAAGAATACTTTTGTTGGTTATTTTAAAGATTCTCTGACACCACTTTTAGAGATTTTATTTAATCAATTTTGAGCAGGGCCCATATGTAATCTACATTTGTAACTATCAATTCAGTTACATCTGATATCAGCCAAATAGTACAAGCCAATGAGGAAGAATGACATAAGGATATGAAAACAAAAGCCAATATAAATAAATATTGATTATTTAGAGAGTATGTCTATTATCTTTCTGAAGAATCTATGGTTATTGCACACAGTTAAAGACACAGAAATTCTTATCTCGGCCTTGTATTTTCTATTTGAGACATGTCCAATAATAACATGATACCTAAATACTGAAAAGAAAATATTAATTGTCTTTATTATTATCTATTTAAGGATTGGTCATAAACTTGAAATTAAAATCAACCCACTTTTCTAACATTGGTATTTCCAATGCCAACTCTACTCCAAAGCACATCATTTACATTAAAGCACAACAAACCAGATCACACCAACACATCTGTAGAAGCTACATTACATTCAATCAAAAGGCAGAATATTATTGATAATCAAAGATTGTTCTGAAATATTTAGTACAGGTTAAATTATTGTGAATCAATACGGAATGTCAAAAAGAATAGGGAATTTCAATTAATGTTGGTTCTGCCTCTGACAAGACTTCTTTTCTTTATTTGTAAAGTCAATGAGCTTGACTAAATATTTGCTAAGATTTTCTCCTTATTCAAGGTTTCATCTTCAATATAAGATGCTTACAAACCAAGGAAATAAATTCATAAAATATTTTATCAAAATTAGTGATCTGGAGGATTAGTTCCACAGAAAATTTCATTCCATTTCTTATAATGTTGAATACAAGAAATATTACTATAACTTTATGCAAACTAATTAATAATATAAAGTTCATATGCCTACTAAATATAAACATTCATCAGAAAAATAAAATGTATTCAGAGGATGTATTAATGACCTCTTTGATAATGTCAGCAACCTAGCATTGATTCTCAGAGACTACAAACCCTTTGAATTAAAATCTGTATTTTGTTTTACTTCAAAGCCAAACCAATCTCAGTTTATTTTAGAAAACCTAATTTGTGTATTTGACCCTAAGAACTTACAAAAAGCTATTCAAGTGATTGCATTTAAAAAAGACAAAAAAAAAAAAGCTTAGAGAAAAATTGCCAGCTCTCATTGAATAAAATTTGGCTTGTGATGTAGTTTATATTAATATGATTCCTATGTATATATTGAAAATTACATTTAAGAAAAACAATCTATACAAATCTCCTTGAAATAAAACATTTTTATCATGCTTGAAGTTCTGACTCGGGACGGGGCGGAGGGGGGGCATGGGCAATATACATAACCCAAACTTTTGTACCTCCATAATAAGCTGAAATTAAAAAAAAAAGAAAAATAATCTACATAAATCTCCTTGAAATAAAACATTTTTATCATTTACTTATAAATTCTTAGTGACTCTATAATTATTAATAGTAGATTACTCTAGTAATTATTAATAGACAATTATTAATGGTGATTATGAATTAATGAATTATTAGTATCCAATAACTATCTAGGACCATTATTTTGCTTTTTTTGAAACAATGAATTTTTTTGAAGAATTGTCAGTTTGTATATATATATTGGATTTTGCCTTCTCTCAGCAAGCTCCGACATAGCAATTGGCAGGGTGAGCTGAAAATATTTAGAATCTGGTATCTAAGAAAACCATACCACACACAATCTCTAATTGCTCCAAAAGTATATTTATAGCAATTTGTAAAAGCAGTCCTGAGTAAACATACGTGGTCCTAATTGTTCTATGATTTCCTTCAGAGTTCCCTGAAGCAATTTGAGAACTATGGTGAATTCATAAAACAGTTCACCTTCCCACGAGTTCTTCGGACCTTTGCTGTCAAAACAGATATCAAGAGCTATTCCTGGAACCCTTACAGGGATGCACTTTATTATCCAAAATGGCTTGTCATTTCCAGTGCAACCAAGTAACCATTTGGTAATTAAGTAGATATCAATCCTATTATAACTGAGATGCTCATTGTGAGATTTATGAGGATTAATTCACTCTGATACTTAAAATTGAGAAAGAAGTGATTAGATTTTTATCATGCATCATATAGTACAATATTACATGCTAAAATATTGCTTCAGATGAATGCATTGCTAGTTTAGGTACAGGAATTATACATTTCTCTGGGGACTTAAGCTTTGAGGGAGAAGTAGATTTTGAACTTATCAGAATTGGGTGGGATGTGTACCAAAAAGATTAAAGAGAACAGAGAGGATAGAGTAAAAGAATTGAAGTATGTAGGGCAGTTATATGTAGACAAAAAAAAAAAAAAAGGAAGAAGAAGAAGGAGGAAGAAGGAGGAGGAGGAAGAAGAACGAGCAGAAGAAGAAGAAGAAGAGGAAAACAAAGTCAAAATGCTGCAGAGCAATTTAAGTTGAATAATTTGAGAAAGATTGAAAAGTCATATTAAGGCATCATCATAGAGGTTCCTTGAATGGTAGAATAAGAGTTGTGCAATTAGTAACCTGGGATTTAACAATTTGTGTCTAAATTCAGGTGGCCTGTTTATATCCCATATGTTCCTAATTTTTGCTTCTTGTTATTATGAAGAATCAAACCAAGATGTCAGTTTGTCATGATCACAACTGCTGCAACCGATTTGACCTGTTTACTTTTACTGTCATGTCAAAATATAGAAACACTGATTTGCTTTATAAATGTCTACTGAAAAAAGGAAAAACTGAAAAATATAGAATTGATAGTTTTCACTTTTTCATACTTGTAGCTCAAGAGCAGCTTTTTTTGTTTGTTTGAAACATTTGCTTCATGCTGTGCACTGACAGCCAGTCTTCAAAGTGCAATTCTTCTTAGATAAGGACAGTTCGAGATCTTTCTCCTTTTGGCAAGGAATCAATAGTGCATTAAATTCCGGAATGTGCTTTCTGTTAGGAAGCCATTATATTTTATGGTATTAATTTGTTTTTATGGCAATACCTAAAATTTATAGGGATGAGGAGATGGTTTCTGTCTTGAATTAGGCAAAACTGAGAGATCTAATCTAGCTTTAGAAACATATAATCTTGTCTCTAGTTTTCCCTATCCCTAAAAGTTTGGAAATCCCATAAATAGTTAAGAAGCCATAGCAGGACTTGTGTGTGTACCTCTTAATCCAGGAAGAAGAAAAATTTACTAATACAATAAGTAACACAGAAAAAAAATTGACATATTTATTTGTGTTTCTTAATTACTGAATTAGGACATATAGAAAAAGGACAGGCAATGTCAGGCTTTTGATAACTGTCTCTTGTTATGGGAGACAGAAAGAGGAGTTCTGGTTAACAGGCTTTTTGTGTTTTAGGGGCTGTCTTGAAGAAAAACCCCACTCAGACCATTGTTTATGTAAGAGAGAAAAACTGAGAAAAAAAGGGCATAGAGAATGGGTCTTTAAGGTGAAAGCTGAAGTACATCAAAGCTAGAAAATGAAAATATACCTGGAGGTGATAAAGACCATTAGAGAACTGGGGAGAGGGAAAGAAGAAACATAATAATTATATGTTTTAGCTTACAAGTGGGAAAGGCAAGTGTGAAGTGCTGTTGCTGTATTCATCTTAGCCACCTGGAAGATGGTGTGGACCAGGATTTAAAGAGGGATTGTGAGCCAGTTGTCTGACTGGTGAGATGGTTAAATATTTTAAAATGTCACACTTGCCACACTCCTCCCCTTTCCTTTTCTTTCATGTGAGTATGGTGAAGTAGGGATGGTATGGTCTGCATGCAGAACAATATGGTACAATATTATAGATAAAAGAAATTAGACCAACAGTTTGAAATGGAATGAAAAATCTACCAAAACTCTAAATTGACTATGCATCATGTCCACATATAGGACCCTCGTATTTTTTTATTCCTTTTCAATTCTCATGTTAGTTACAAAACCTCCAACCTAAATTTTACTCATTTTGGTTCCTTCACTTTCTGCTGTGAAAATGCATACATATAAGTCTTGGTAGTTTCTGGGTGATATAACATATTGATCCTTCTATTTTATTTTTCTGTTGTCTTTGTTTGTCATCCAATATACGCTCATGTCCTTGCATACCATTTTCACGAGTAAACTAATATGCTCTAACAAGGAGTTTAATTATATCTGGGCTGAATAATAGTTTGGTCAGTTTATCTGCTTGAACTTGAAGTGAACCTGAACCTTTAAAGCTGTTGTTAAGACCAAACTGCTGAGGAAAATAAAAATATGCATCTCTTGTTACCCATTACAAGCAAGAGCAAACATTTTTTAAAATCATAACTAGAAATTCATGATCATAAAGCTCATTAAAATCCCTATGTACAGAGTCAACATGACTATTAATGGTGTTATATCCTAAAAATTCAAGTCCTGTTACAGAGACTGGAGTGTTTTACAGATTGAGTAATTTAGAAGGAAAAAAGACAATATCTAAAAATTGGAAATAGTTAATTACAAAATTTTACACAGGAATAATTTGTGTAATTGAATCCTATTGTTTCCATTTTTTTTAATGGATCTATATACAAAGAAAAAATGTTCAAAAAGTTCTAGTTCTGGTAATGGTGAAGTAGCTTTTATTAGACTAATAGTCATTTATACAGCAATTAAATACTTAGAAGGGAAGTTTCTTCAATGTTACTAGAGAGTAAACAAAAGCAGGCAGAAATTGTTGGAATACGACCTGGAAGAAAGGGACCACATTTAGATGGAGTTTCCACTGAGGGAACCATAATGTCTATGGGGTACTTTACCTGTGAGGTTCAAGTCAAGAGCTGCAGTCTGATTGGTCTGTCAGGTCAGAGGAGATTGGGATGCCTGACTGGTTGGAAATCGGGGCTGGATAAATCAGGAAAAGAACAAAGCCAGAGCAGAGGGAACTCCAAATCTGTGTAAAAACTTCCACTAAATCCTTGGTTAACCCCTGAACTGTTCATATGCAGGCAAGGTAAGGAGTTCAAGGAAAAGGTGAGCAAAGATTTAAATTTCCATCCACCACCGGGAAGGCAGAATTTGATATTTGATTCCCCCAAGTAGTTTAGAGAACATTTTGTGTCTCTACTGAAACTCTGAAGAGCACTGCCTTAGAAGCAAAAATTGTATTCCCAGACTATGGGATTCACTGTAGGATTTGGGGCAAACCAAAATAAAACACCCTAACAAAACAAAACAACAATACCCTACTGGAGTTCAAGGTGATCCTCTGTAAGGTTACTGCCAGGAGACTAAAATGGAAGCCAGAGTTTATATGAAAGAAAAGATAAAATATCTGGTTTATAATATGAAGTTACTATCTGTGTAGAAAAATAGGAAAATGTGAAACTATGGGCAAGTGAAATACTATTCCACAGAAAAAAATCCACAAACCAAAAGTTAAAATTAGCACAGAAAGACATAAAAGTGATTATGACAAATACCAGAGTTTATAAGATAACATGGATGTAACAGGTAAGAAAATAGAAAATTTAGAGAAATTTAGAATCTATTAGTATTTCTGTAAAAGAAAACAAAATGCAAAATCTAGCACTGAGAACTAAAATAATTTATTTTTATTTTTATTTTTTTTAAAGATAAGGTCTCCCTATTTTGCCCTGACTGGCCTTGAACTCCTGGGCTCAAGGGATTCTCCTTCCTCAGCCTCCCAGGGAACTGGGGGTACAGACCCATTCCACTGAGCCCAGTTGAATTTTTTTTTAAATCACTGCATGAGATTAACATCAAAGTGAACATAATGGAAGAAGACACCAATATAGGAGATAGTATGAAAACTAGTAAATACATTCCTCCCTTCCCCCAGGACTCCTGTGGATACCCAAAGCTGCAATGCTCAAGTCCCACATAGAAAATGGCTAGCATTTGCATATGACCTATGCACAAATCATCGCAAGATTACTGTGCTTATAATACCTAATACAATGTAAACTGTATGTAAATAGTTGTTTTATTGTGATTGTTTAATTTGTATTGTTTTTACTGTTGTATTGTCATTTTTTAATATTTTTAAAAAATATTTTGGATCCATCTTTGGTTGAATCGACAAACGTGGAACTCAAGGATATGAAGGGCAGAGTGTACTTAGTTTTCAACAGTTGTAGGGAAGATCAAGGAAAAAAAGAAAAATGCAAAGAGTTATAGCATGCAAAAGTAAGAAAGAAAAATGTAGTATAGTTATATAAAAATCAAAATAGAATCCAAGTTGAGTAGTATGACTAGTATTACAAATAAAGATCATTTTATAATGTTAAAGAATCAATTAAGTTAGTAATGTAGAAGACATAGCAAACCTAAATGTGTATTTTAAAGGTAAATAGAAATTTTTTTAAAAAGTAGAAAACTTTTCTGGTGAAAGAAGAGAAGAGTCTTCCCTTCCCCTACTCTGTTTCTTAGAGCAGCAGTCCCCAACATTTCTGGCACCAGGGACAGGTTTTTCATGGAAGATAGTTTTTCTACAGATAGGCGTTGAGGGGGGTGGCAGAGCTCTGTAGTCTGGTCCCTAAGAGGCCACGGACCGGTACCATTCCACAGGACCAGGGATTAGGGACCACAGTCTTAGAGCATTTACTTTAAAAAATTTGTAATTGCAAATTTTTTCTCTGCCCTTTTGAGATATATGTAAATATTTTTGAATTTTTTAAATTGTAAGATGTATATAAATCTTTTAAAAGAACTTTTGCTAGTTTTAAAGCCCAGGAATCTTTCTCAAGAACATGGGAGTGCGTGGGAAAAGAAAAGCTTTCCCTTTGCCTCTGGAAGGTTTGCTGAAAGATCAAATCACTATAAGGCAGATTAATAAAAGAAACAGATTACAAATTGATTTATCGTGGACATGGGGAGTATCACAGTGATTACCCAATAAATATCCCAATGGTGTCCAGAAGTTTATATATCCTCACTATAAAGGGGAGGGAGAGATGACAAATGTAGCTAATTAATTCTGTTTAGGGGCAATAAATGTTTACTGGAAAGGATGAACAGATACTTAGGAGAATGAAAGGAGAGAGGGAAACAGTGACTTGTAAATGAGTCTCTTTGGAAATTAAATTAACCTGAAGGACAGGTATTATCTTTAAGATGGGTTGGGTCAAGTCTGGTTGCATTCTTGATCTCCTTTCCAGCAATATATTGAGATAACAGGGAGGAGAAGGGAAGTCAACTGTTCTTTTGGTTGAGTGCAGCTGGTTTTATGCAGATAGAGAGAAAGCCCCTTCCAGTGCCTGTTGATCTCCTAAGGGCCTTTAATTCAGAATACCCTTTATTCCAGGGTGTCATATTTTGGGTGAAATCCCTGAGCTCCTTCATCACTTTGTGACATAATCATCAAGGGAGGTAGGTAGTGCACCTGTCTCCAGTCTCCTGGGGAAGATGGAAGCCTAACTTCAGCTAGCTCCAAGCTAGAAACCTAGGTCCTGACATAAAAATATGAAAATATCATATTTCCTGTAAATAAAGGGAATTACCAAACACAGGCAGCTGCCCAATACCTGATAAATTTAGGATGAACTATGTGTGACAAATGGTGCTATTAAATCCTCTTACTTAAGAACTAGTTACCATTTATCTTGAGAATATGTATGAAATGGGTTACAACTGCTTGACTACATAAAACACTGAGATTTCTTTCTGTCACTGCAAACCCTTTAGCTGATTGCCTGTAATGTACATGTCTTGATTAATACTTACTCAAAAAGAAACTCTTTTCTTCTTCTTCTTCCACTTTTGTGGAAAAGTTTTCTAGATTGGCAAGAGAGTTTGTTTTAATTATACTTCCCCGACAGTATGCACCTAATAACAAAGCTTCAAAATTTATGAAGCAAAGTTAGTGGGACTAAGCAGAGTAATTGAGGAACTTGATAGGTTTCAGTGTGACAATGTCAGTTCTTGGTGTGCTCACGGCCAAAGAATGACCAGACACACCAAAGTAAGGCAAGCAGGAAAATGAGGTTTATTGAGGAGAGAAAGATAGGATTATAGGGCAAAAGCAAGATATGGGTTTACAGAGCATGATACATAATGCCACAGGTGACAACTGGACCCACTGTCACAGCAAAGGGAGAGCAAAAGAAAGGGCGCAAAAAAAGGTCCTGGTTATAGTCTGTGTCTTATTTTATAGTGCCTGGATTGGACCACCCTCGTGGTTCAGATGTCACCATGGAACCACTTTGATTGGACAGTTGGGAGTCACATGACCTGAGCCTTAATTACACATGCAGGTTGTTCTAGTTCAATTTCCACACTCTATGGTACCTATATTGCTGGGCCCATGGGCTTGAGAGTCCTCTGCATTCTTTTGCAGCTGGCACACTAAGTTATGATTGGCAGATTCGTAGGGTATTCCCTCCCAAGGTATGGCAACTTCTTGGGAGATTAGGGTGGGCCAGGACCAAAATGGGGGCAACAGTAGCCACTATTGTCCCTAGGAGACCCAGAATCCCTCATATCTACCAAAAAAACACGTGTCATATTTGGATATATTTAACATCCCTCCCTCAGCAATTGACAGGAAGTTATAAAATTATCTATATATTATACAGATGATTTGAAAAACACAATGAGAAAACCTGACAAAATATAGCCATCAAACATTTGGTATACTGTCCTGATCTTCTTTTATTCAATGCTTCAATATTTTCCACATACATTTCACAGAATTGCTTTAGATATATTAATGTATATTAAGTAGAATATTGCTGTAGTCACCATAGTTTTAAGTTTGTAATAGCCATAAATAATAATTTGGAGTAATTTTATAAATGTAATTTTAGGAAGAGATTATATATTTATATTGATTACATATTTAATTACATATTGAATTTATAATAAAACAAGAGTTTTTTTATTATAAATTATTTTTTTTTTACTAAGTACAAGCAGGATAACTATTTACCCAGGGGAAAAATATCTGTTCATCCTATTACTACAGCTAATGTTGAGAAACATGACTTCTCTAAGGCATTGAACAGTCAACACTGGTTCCAAATGTATCTTTCCACTAAACCAAATCCAGTCTGAGAAAGCCAATTAAATGTAAATACTTCTATCAATTTTTGTGTTTTACATTTATTAATAACAAAACAAGAGAAAATATTATGTAATAGATTTAAAAAATCCAGTGAGAAACTACTTTTTTCTGCCTTACAAAGTGTCAATACATAAAACTTAAGAGAACAAAGATAAATTCAAATAGAACACACCAAGCATATATTTGACAATTTATAATTGCTGCTAACTAGACAAATATAACATCTATTTTAAAATATTTATTATAGGGAATCCAGATTTAAAATGAAAATTGTATTCCAACTTCTAAGGTCCCCATGTCTGAGTAAGACATCATATCTTGGCTTAATTTCCTCTAAAACTATCTGAAGAAGGCATGGGATATGTTAAATTCACTTGGTAGATGTAGTGTTCTAGACAGTGATTGACATTCAGTTGATTCCAGTTATATATTGAATGTATTTAAATCACAAAATTTATAAATTATTACATCAAAACCAAGTATATGGAAGTTACATAAGTTTATACATGTAAAATGGTTTTGTTTGGTTTAGTTGTTTCCATAAAAATTCGAGTTAGTATTTCCTCTTTATTGTTTACGAAGTCTTATCTGTTCCTCAGAATTAAGTACAAATCTGCTCTCTGTGGAAAATTTTTCTAAACAAGTAATTCTCAAAGTATGACTGGAGACCCTTGGAGATCCTGTAGAGTCTGTCAGGGAATCCATGAGGGCACATCATTTCCCTAATAATGCTAAGATGTTAACACCAATTTGGTATCATACTTTCAGAAGAGTACGTGAAAATTTCCAGAAGCCACATGAGGTATGATGACATCACCATTCTCACTAATAGAACCTGTGCTCTATTCCTGTGTTTTAAGTTTTTCTCAGTTTTAATTCCTTACCAGTAAATATCAAAAGATAAAATCCTTATAAACAAAAACGGTTTAGATAGCTTGATATTCAAAAAGCATAAAGGGTCCCTGATTCCAAAACATTTGAAAAGTGCTCATCTAAACCTTCAACCCTATGCCTAGATGTTCTATCATGTCTAATATGTTTGAGCAATTTCTGCCAACTTCCCTTTCCCCAGACCTTTATAGATTATGGTCTGCATGGAGACAGAGTTTGGGTTTCCATCCATGCAACACGTGCTGTTGTACCATGGCTGCTGCTCGGCCTATGCTTCATATGCTCTTATTCTTACTTCCTCACAGCAGGCAAAACACATCACATTATATTACAACCAATGTCTGAGTAACATGAAAAGTCAGGCAGCTGGACAAAGTCAAAATCAGATAGAAGTACTGTGCAAACAAAGATTTAAGTAAAGCCAAATAATTTAACTGGAAAATAAGCCAGTACATATTCAATGAAATTCCACCCTCCCTACCATGAGTCCTAAGCAAGATTCTAACATATCTGCTTAGGACTCCTGGTCTCTTCCACAGAGGATTTTTGTTAATTTACAACCCATTTATGCCATTAAAATATTCATATTCAGCCTTGCAATTTTTAGGAATCCATCATAATAGATCTAATTAAAATAGAATTATTCATTTGTATGGATGGTGTGTGTCCATTAATCCAGTAGTCTCCAACCTTTTTGGACCATTTTCATGGAAGACAATTTTTTCCACAGGCCAGGGAGAGGGGGGATGGTTTTAGGATAAATTAAGCACATTACATTTATTGTGCACTTTATTTCTATTATTATTACATTGTAATATATAATGAAATAATTATACAACTCAACATGTGTTGGGGACACCTGCATTAATCCATGTATCTACTTAAAAAAAGAAAAACACTTTCCTCTCCTGTATAAGGACTCCATTAGCTCTCTTTGATCATGTGCAAAATATTGATATTGGTATTTATTGTTTAATTGTATGATTTCTAGCTCAGATGAACAACACCTATTCTCATCTGATCTTTCTATTCACCAATGTGTGTGTGTGGAGGAAAGAACACTAAATATCTTTTTAATCAAAATGTCTTTTTTTACTCTAAAAACAAGTATCATGATAATCCATCTTCCATCAAGGAAAGCCAAGTATGTTTATCTAACTTGAATGTATTGAATTAGTAATTCATGGTACAATAAAGATAGTCAACTTAATCATGGTCCCAGAAACCACTGCAAAAATCAATAATGTATTCTTTATTTCCAAAGAACTAGTCATAGATAAGTAAAGAAGTTGCATGAGAAAGATTTATCTACAAATGTGTATTCCAATCCTGAACTGGAAAAGACCTAAAAAGCATCACCATGTTTTATAAATCTCATTTCAAACAAAATGAATTGAAAATGACCTCAGAGAATAAGAACACAGTGTGATAAAATGAACAAAAACTAGTATAAATAGCCACCAACTTTGATATTATTAAAGCTAACGCAACACATTTTTAAAGTGCTTTTATTT
The DNA here is from genome assembly GCF_020740605.2 of Lemur catta. Lineage (NCBI taxonomy): Eukaryota > Metazoa > Chordata > Mammalia > Primates > Lemuridae > Lemur > Lemur catta. Next base: position 39,294,284 of record NC_059137.1, on the reverse strand, counting down.
CCTAAAAAATTAATCTATTTTATTTAGTAAAATGAATGCTCCTTGAGTGTTTTTTGAAAATCCAATTTGCTATCAATATTAATCCCATTTACTGGCTGACCCTAAAATCACACGAATAAATGCCAGAGATTTTGGAATTGAATTGTATCATTATTCAAAGTGCACATAGTTCAAACCAAGTTCTTTTCAAAGCCCTGCATTGGCTCCTTGAATTTCTTTATAAGTCTGATACTTTGGAACTTCAATGCTTTCTGATAGCTGACCCCTTTTACAACAATTTGATATCATAAGAATTATGAATTTCTTCACCTCAGTCACAAAATCTTCTACATCCCACTCCTATTTGTATCCCTCTTACACTCCATACTCCACAACAATATTTCATTCTCACCCTCACAAATCAAAGTCAATCCCTAATATGTCAGCTCGCTCTTCCTTTCATCTTTCAGCTCTGTACTCTTCCAGAGTAAGTTAGATGCTTGTACACAAAAAGTAGTTTTCTACCGATTCTCCTACTCCACAACTACCATAGCTGTATCAACAAATAATTGTACAAATTTGTAATAGAAAATAATATTTGATTGTCAACATTGTTAACTATTCAAAATGAGTTTATAGAATATGACCTTAAGGATTTGGTTTGTGTGACATTATTGGTCAATTAGTAGCAAGGGCCAGTTTTTTCCCTGGTCATAGACCCTCACCCTACCTTTTGGTATTTGGGTCACAAGAAAGTTAGATAAATATGGTGGTTGATTCAAGTGAAATTAATCACTACCACTAGTAAAAAATCCATGTATAAATCTGTGACAAAATTCCTGATCATCCAAGAGCCTAGGACACCTAAAACCCAGTTTTTGTTTTTGCTTTTTTTTACTAACTGGCTTTTATTACCCTAGTTTTGCATACTAACCAATGTTTTACTCAAGAAAATAAATAAAAATTAAATAATAAAATTCCCAAATAGTTTGTGAGTAATTTTATTGTAAAATTCTACCAGGTTAAACAATATAAAAATAATTTTGGGGGTGCATTTCTGTAAATGGAAAATGGGGTCACCATAAATTTGAACAAGAGGTATTTGATCTCTGGTGAGAAGTACTGAAGAGATATGAAAAAAATAATGTTGTGAGAATGGCTAGTTCCGATTTGAGAAGTTCCATCCATTATCCAACCTGAAGAGGGAGGCGCAGTCTGTGCTACATGTGTACTGGGATGAGTAGAGTAAGAATCATTACACTCTTCTAAACTGCCTGTTCCCATATGAGAACATACTCAAAAGAAAGTCCTTAAAAATCAACTAATGTATGAGAAAGGACGATTTCAAAGAATAATGCAATCCTGCTAACAGAACATAGTAGCCAGTATAACAGGGCTTCCATGCTCTCAATTTGATGCAATTTTAGCATCAAAAAAGAATAATAAGACTGGGTGATGCAGTGGTTCAGGCCTGTAATCCCAGCACTTTGCAAGGCCAAGGCAGGAGGATTGCTTGAGGCCAGGGGTTTGAGACCAGCCTGAACAACATAGCGAGACCTCATCTCTACAAAAAATAAGAAAAATTAGCTGGGCTTGGTGGTGCACTCCTGTAGTCCCAGCTACTGAGGAGGCTGAGTCAGGAGGATTGCTTGAGCCCAGGAGTTGAAGGTTGCAGTGAGCTATGATAGTGCCACTGCACTGTAGCCTCGGAGACAGGGCAGAACACCATCTCTAAAAAAATATTTTAAAAAGAAGAATAAAAACTCTGGATTATAGTGTATTGAAAAAAAAATCCATCAGTGATAGTCATATTAACAACAAAAAGAATGAGAAAAAAAAAGAAGGAAAATAAAGAAAGTTCTTTACAAAAGAAGCCAGTTAATGTAATTGAGTGCTAGAATTAGAAAAATCATCATTTTGAAACCTTTCAATCTAATAACGGAAATAAACGCTGAAAATACTGGGTGGAAGATGCTAGGGAACATGTTCTCCAGGAATCAACCTAGAGAATACTTACTAATTATAAAGGGAGAATAATACTCATTTTCAAAAGAGACTCACTTCATCAGATGACCAAATTTAGTATCAACAATAGTGGATCAATCTAACATTATATGCCCCTTGATGAGATGTATTAAGCAATTAAGTAATACAAGTGGTATTCTTGCCAAAAAAACTTAATCTGAATCTAACTGTGGGAAAACTACAAATAAAAAAAAAAGACAGAATTCTCTAAGACAGTGGCCTTGACTGTAAAAAAAATGTTATTTATATAAAAAGCATAGGTTATAACCCAAAGTATGAAATAAATATACATAAATCTGTACTGGTATACATAAATGATTGAATAAAATAAATAAATGGGGGAGAACAGACAAATCTCCCATGCAGAAGAATTTCAAATAATTTATGTATTTGAATGGAGCATAACTCTCCATTCATTTAGTATGGGTTTCACATAGTGACTTCTTTCCAAAGAGTGAAGTATGAAAAGAGAGAAAAAATAAGTGTGATTTTACAGGAAAAAACTCTGATGAATACTACCTCAGGCAAGTAATTAAGGTCAACATCAATAGTAATAGTCATGTTAGCAGTATGAACCTGTTATGAGGTGAATTATGCCCCCTTCCCCAAACTCATATGTTGGAGCCCTAACCCTCCCTCAGTACCTCACAATGTGACTATAATTTGAGGTAGGGCTTTTAAAGAGATGATTAAGTAAAAAAGTGGCCCTTGGGGTGAGCCCTAATGCAGTCTATCTGGTGCCCTTATCAAAAGAGAAAATGTGGACACAAAGAAACAGTGATGCTCACGCACAGGGAAATGTCCATGTTAAGACAAAGAGACAAGCCAAGGAGAGAGCCCTCAGAATGAAATCAGTCCTGCTAATGTCATGGTCTTAGGCTTGTAGCAGCCAGAACTGTGTGGAAGTGTATTTCTATCATTTAAGCCACCAGTCTACAGTATCTTTCTTTGGCAAGCCTAGCAACTCATATGAAATTCATGACACGGTATGATGAAAATGACATTTTGCCTTTGTGGTCATCCTCTAAAAACCCATGACCACAGTCCATTTGTGAGGAAAAACACCAGGCAATTCCCAATTAAGAGAAATTCTGCAAAATAACTGACCAGTAATCCTCAAAATTGTCAAGGTCATCAAAAGAAAGGAAAGTCACAGCTAATCGAGAGGAACCTAAGGAAATATGGTATCTAAATATATTCTGGATGGGATTCTGGAAAAGAAAAAGGACATTAGATTTTTAAAAAGCCTAAGGAAATCTGAATAAACTATGGGCATTTGTTAATAATAATGAATCAATATGGACTTATAATTTGTAATAAATATACTGTACTTATGTAAGATGTCAATAATAAGGAAAATAGAGTACGGGGTATATGAGAACTCTCTGTATACTATTTTCACAACTTTTTTGTAAATCTAAAACTGCTTTAAAATAAAAAACTTTATTAAAAAGAAGGTATAGGGATTAATCTAGATTAAAGAGTCTAAACAGATACAGCATCCAAATGCATGAATCATGAATTGAAAAAAAAAAGATTTATTTATAAAAGAGGACATTTAAATATGATGTGTGATGCAAATGATATTTATAAGCACCATTTTTTTAGGAGATGATGGTTATGTAAAAGATATGCGCTTATGTGTGAAAATGTCCTTATTAGGAGATGCCCTTATTAGGGCAAAAGTGACATGATGCCTGTAACTTACTTTCAAATGATTTGAAAATAACTTAAAACTGTGTGTTGAATTATACTCACATGGCAAAATGTAAACAACAGCTAAATCTAGGCAAAGGATAAATGGGTGTTAATTGTATAATTTTTTCAACTTTATAAAATTTGGAAAAAGCATAAAATTAAATAAATAATTAAACAGATTAGTCCTGAAAGTTTAGGATTCTTTAGCATTTCATTTATTTTTTATGAAATGACATGCTATGTAACTGTCCACATAAGGGTTGGAACCCCATGGATACATTATTCTACTCCATTCTGCGACCTCAGTTGCTATGTTTCTCCTAGGAGTCATGTCAGGTGTCTGCAAACCTGAGCTTCCTAGGAAGAGGTATGACATTGAAAGGGTTAATTCGAAACCCCCTGCAGATTTGAAAGAGTTCCCTGAACAAGGTGTGGGAGCATCTGGGATCTGCTTTGGGAACTCAGAGAGTAAAAACTTAGCAAGTAATTCAGACTCTCTGAGCCATGGGTTGAAAGATGGTACTAGCTGTCCTGTTCACCTCGTGTATGGCAAAAATAGTTTGAAAAAGATCAGTTTTTAAATAAGTATATTACCATTTTTGGATTAGCCTCCCTGTGAATTTTCTTCCTTTTTTTAATAAGTCCTTTCCATGTATTATTTTTATTACTCAAAAAATATGTTAATTTTACAAACATTATAATATCCAGAGAGGCAAAATGTAATAGAAAGCTCAAAATATCTGAAACTCTACCAGTGATAAGTGACCTGTAGAAATTGTTTTTAGTTCTTTTAAAATTTTTCAGTTAAAAATGCATACCTATTTAAACAAGAGTTCAATAGGACAGAGACTTGTTTGTGTACCAAGTGTCCAGTGCTCTGTAAATACATGTAATTAATACTATGGGATTTTTTTAACTTCACTTTCTTTAAAAATATATTGCTAATGTCTATGCAGGTCAAAATCTCCCTATACAAATCTCATTGGAGACAAAGTCTATTTGCTGTCATCATTAATACCTTACTGCTAACTGCTAAGAGACTCCCAAATCATTAAAATTAAACCTAACATTGCATTGGTATGCACTACTTTTTCTGTTTTTTCCCCATTCCATGCTGGAAGGCTGTTCAGCTTGCACTCCCCTGCCAAGTCTTCACTTAGCCAGATCATTTGTTAACCTTTTCCTTTCAGTTCCCTTATTTCAGATATTTCCCAGAGTTTCACAATATCTCATGGAGTATGGCAACCTTCTCAGTGTTTTTAAATTTGTAAAAGACGACATTCTAGAATGATCTCACTTGCAAAAATTCTTAAATCCTTCTTTTAGATATTATATAGCTTTTAAAGTTTTCTATGACAGCATGACGTTTTCTAGATTCTACATAGATAATGTGACTCTCTTGACCTTTGAAGCAATTCAAGTCATTCAGATTTCTTGATATATGAGTTGCTGTTTTTATATTTGAGCTCATCTAACAGCTTGCTGTCGCTTATTGGTATATTTAGACTCTCTCTTCTCCTTAGTTCTTTCTCAACATATTTGTATGTATTTTCAAAAAAAAATTTACACATCCTATCCAAGACCTACATTTTTTTCAGAAGAATGCAAATACTATATACTATATATAACACACACACACACACACACACACACACACACACACACACAAAGAGAGAGAGAGAAATACCTGTAGCAAAGAATGGTGAGGTGCTCACAAGTTCATTTTGTTTTCTTGGTTCCACTTGAATATTACATTTCCCAGCCCATTTGAAGTAGGTTTAGACCATGAGTCATGTGTTTTGTTTTGCAAAGCCAAGAAAAAGTAAAAAGAGCCTATATTTCAAGAGAGGGAGATCTGAATGTGAGTCCAGCTCTGCCACTTGAAAATTTGGCTGAATAACTGACTTTTTTTTCTATATATCTTGTATCATTTGACCTGGAAATAGGACAGTTACATTCTCATCTATCATTGCTACTTTGACAACATCTCCCTTCTCTCTCCCCTAAACCCTTGAGCTTTAATTTGTACTTCTTCAGATCATCACAAATCTACTCCTTTCTGTTCTGGTCCTCTACATACCTCAAGAGGACTTCATTTAGTTCCTGGAATATTTTAGCACCTGGGTCACCCTCAGTCTCTACTCTTGTCTTCATTGATGGTGATTTTATTGTTCATTCTGATGATGTTTCCAATGTCCTAAACTTTAATATTTTAAATTCTTCTACTCCAGTGACTTTTTATCTCACCCTTATTAACTGCTCTTTCTTATCTGTGGTTACACCCTACCTTTTCCTTACTAGCAAAACCAATAACATGTCAATATACTCATTCATGCACCATATTCTTTTACTAATACCTCCCATCTTCCTGGCTTATTATGTCTTTTACTCCAACACAAATAATTTACCAAAAACTTTTAGAATCATATTCCATTGTCCAAATGTTTTGTGTACTCCATTATAGATACTATGTATTTACATTCCTCACCTTCCTAATGTCTTTGCTTCCGTCCTTAAACTATTCAAAATCTATTGTCCATAACTAAAATTATTCTCTTGCATATATGTTTAATTTTATGCCACATTCTTGCTTTGTCAGAACCAACCATTTAGGAACACCTCCCCAGACCTTCTGCATCTATCTTAAATGAATTTAGGTAGAGAGTAAGATAAAAATCATGTTGACTGGCCCTTCTTTTAACTGATGACAAATGACCCCAAATAGGCCTTATTTCTGCTAAACATTCACAATGTATTTTCTGCATGGTACTATCTCCATCTGATACAGTATATCAGTAATTTATTTTACAATGATTATTTTCTGTCTTTCTCACTGGAATATAAACCATGGACTAGGATTTCACCTATCATTTGTTTTTTTTTACTGCTGTATCTTAGCATCTACAAGTATACTGAGATAATAACAATGCTGAATTAATACTTGATAATTGATTGAATAAATGAATGAAATAACTCAAAGATACTCAAGGAAATTTAATCATGCAGTAAGAGGATTAAACACAGACCAAATTCTACCCATATTGATGCAAAAACCTCAGTTTAAAGACTTGTTTACCTTATCTACTACTACCAGACATATCCCAATTGGTTTTCAATCAAAAATTACAAAGCATGTTAAAAGACAAGGCACAATTTGAAGAGACAAAGTAAGCACTAGAACCAGACTCAGATATTACAAAAGTTTTTAAATTATTAGATAGGGAATCAAAATAACTATGGCTAGCAGGTTAAGGACTCTAATGCAACAATTATGCAAAATACTTGAACATATGAGTAATAGAAGCAGAGAGTTGGAACCTAAGAAATAATCAAAAGGAAATGCTAGAAATGAAAAACATCATAAAGAAACGAAGCATGACTTTGTTTGGCTTATCAGTATAGTGGACATCACCACGGAATGAACTAATGAACTTAAAGGTATGTCAACAGAAACTTTTCAAACTTAAATACAAAGAGGAAAAAGTATAAAAAAGAAATCAAGAACTATAGGACAATTTCAAAGATGTAACATATATGTAGTTGCTAGCTCCAAACTTAAACTTATAACTTATTTGGCTAGAGTAAAATCTTAACAGTCTTAGTCAATTATGTGTTAAAATTAGAATAAATCACCTGTTATAACCCACAAGAACCTATAAAATGTTTCCATTATTATATACTCAACTTAATTTTCAAATCTCAAATCACATTTTACCTATACATACAGCATAGGTTTTCTGAATAATTTCTTGAGGGAAATTTCTCAGGCCTATGGTTCATTATTGGAGATCTTAGCAATATTTTTATCACATGCAAGTAGTAAATATGTGAGAGGCAAGATACCTGCCAGAAAATATCCCCTAAGCAAGAATAGCGCAAACTATTGTCAAGAAAGGATCTAAAGCCAGAGACATAAAAACTGAAAGAGGATCAGTGAGAATCAACTTAAGAAAAGATGCCCAACAAAGGAGTATAAGAGAATCTAAATACAAGATCATGGGGTGGTTGAGATTCGGTAATACAATATAAGATCTAAATTCAGAAAGTCTGTCATCCAATGGGTGCTACTTTTATATAGGACTGGGTTTATTATTGATAGGGTACCTAAAAAAGAATAGCTAGGCTACTTATTATATATTACACAGAAATAAAGTAAGCTTCAGGGCTTGATCTAGACAAAGTGAAAATTATAAAATAGAAATGTACATTTACCTAAAAATGAAACCAAAAGAATAATTTTATGCATCACGGATAGATGTAGGTTGCCATTTCTGTAGTTTTATGAAAAAAAAAATAGAAACTGAAAAGTACCATTTTGACAAAGATAATCATTTATAGAGCTAGAAAAGGGCCAATGAATTTAGATGTGAGAAACAGTCCTCTTGAATGCCCTCAAATACTTAATTTCTATATAGAATCACAGAAAGAAAGGAATGATCCAATGAACAAACATACACATTGTGGTTATACAGACAACATTAGCACTAAAATTAATAAAAAAGTATTCATAATCTAAAGTTTGATTAAAATATTTGCAACAATTTGAATCATGCCCACAATAATCACATATTTCTAACTTCTTATTAAATTCTGGGAAGAAATCCAATATAAATTGTTTTGATGAGCCAGTATATTTACTGAAGTTTTATTTTTGTGCATTTCACTCCCATTTAATTAATGTTCTAAGAATATTATTCCATGTGATTTATACAGACATAGGTTTAAATACAGGCTAATAAATTAATATCCTATGGATTTTCAGATCTCAAGTAGGGTTTATAATGTGCTTCAGAGGCTGGTATTATTGCTGTTTTATGCCCAAAGGTGGAGGTGGAAATGTTCAAATGTAGCTCTAAATAAATGTAGTTCTAAGTACTCTAAACAACTTGGTCATTTCCACACACCTCCTTCCTTCAATTATTATTATTATTATTTTTTTGTAATGTTTCAAGTCCCTCTTCTTTTCTTTATAGCCAGGCATCTATTGCTGCTGTTCAAGTCTTTATCTCATGAATAAGTGGATGTAAAGTCCCCTTAACTGGCCCTTTTTTTTTTTTTCTAGCCCAGAATTTCTTAATTATTTTACATTACTGACAAATCTCAATATGATGAAACTAACATACTTACAGTATATACACTGTGAGCCCTCTAGCTTCTCTCTCTGCAATTTAAAGACTTGATGTTCTCAATCTGAGTTAAAAGTTAAAAGTATACTTCTAGTCAACTTCTTCAAATAATATCTAATTTTTTATTCCAGAAATATGCTATTCATGAATATTAATCTTCCACATATCATTGAGCAAATTATATGCTTCATGTCCCTTGGACTCATTATGTATAATAAGGCAGAATAACAATACCTCCCTCACAGGGTTGTTAGTAAATAAAGACAACACATGTAAAATGCTTGAAAGAGTGTTTGGCTCAAGGAACTTCCAATAACGATTAGCTACTGTTGTCACTTTTATTAACATATTGGCATCACCTCAATGGTCTTTGAATGTTTTAGCCTTTGCATCTTTGTCCCCCAGAGTGCCACAAATAGTGAATAATCTCACTCTTCCTTTCTGCCTATCCAAATTTTATACCTCATTTAAAACCTGGTTTAATTCCATATACAGCATGGTGATGATAATTAATAATATTGTATATGTGAAATTTGCTAACAGAGTAGATCTTAAGTATTCTCTCCACAAAAAATGCATGTGAGGTAAGGGATACGTTAATTAGCTTGACTTTTGTAATTAGTCACATCTATATGTACATCAAAACATTACCCTGTTCACTTTTAATATATATAATTTTTATTTGTCAATAATACCTCAATAAAGCTGGAAAAAAAAACTTCTCTAATTCCCACTAGCATTTCTGCCAATTAGAGTTAGTTCTCTAACTCACATCACATAATACCTGGACTATTCTTATGTAAACTCTGTATTTCCTGATTGCATTTCTGTTACTACTTCCTTTGTTTGGGATGTAAATGCTAATGGACTTATTTAATGGACTTATTGCACATTGTTTTATTTACTGAACTTTAAACTTGTTAATTTTAGTCTCATTTTGTTTTCCTTGGATCTATTCTCTTCCATTCTCTCAGCATTGCACTGCTTTCTCTACCTAAGGCTCCACTGCCAGTACTTGGGACAGATCAGCAATAAAAATCAAGCAATATTAAATAATTCCCCTGTCCATCAAGGCTTCCATGTATGCATATGGTCAAACTCACACATACACACAATATGGAAAAAATGTCTTAAAGCTAGGTTCCCCAGAAGCAGAGAAGTGTTTGTGCTCTCTGGGGAAACTTGTAGAAAAGTAGGGGAGACAGGAGAGAAAAGGGGAGGACAGAGTCAAGAAAGGGTATGGTTTCCTACAAGTCTCTTAAAGAGGAACCTCATCCTGATCCTGAAGGGATCTCCGGAATATATATTATCCCTCAATGTTTTCTCAGTTGGACCTGAGGGAGTTGAGCTTTTACACTTCATCCATCTGTCATTGGTTAGACCCCACAATAAACTCATAGGTACTTTCCCCACTGAGTGAAAAGGGCTAAGTCCCTTCAACAGATTGATGGCAGTTCTCTGAGCTGCAGGTGAATGCCATTAGACCCAAACACACATCAAAACCTGGAAAGTAACATGTAGAAATAGTGAATGGATTACTAGCTCCTTTGGGATGAGTATCAACCATATCCACTCCAGTGGAGATTTTCTCAGACTTTGGATTTTCTTCTTCAGCAATGACCTCTTAGGTACTTAAAACTCAGATCAAAACATACCTTTTCCATTTTCATGTCAAACAACTTCTCACCACCAAATAATAATTCAAGCATATTGTATAGTTTAATTTTTTCCATATCACTTATTGGCCCCTGAAATTACCATATATCCCCATGAGGAAAAATGGTAAACCTAAATTGATCATGATAGAGATCCTTCCTGATGCTTTTTAAATTCATTCTAAAATGTACCAGGTGGAGATGTTTTTTTCAAACTGAGTTTTATCAAACTTTCAAGATGAAAATGAATTTCTTTTTCAGAGAGGAGGATAAGTGGAGAGCTACCTGCAGCTAATTTTCTACCCTGCTGATTTGCTGCCTTGCAGCTACTCCCCCTTTCTCCCTTGTTGACAGAGCCAGGATTTTATCTGTATAACATTCTTCTCCCATTCAAAGGTAAATCTTTGTTTTTCTAAACCAATCATGGTAGTCCTCTTTTTTTTTTCTTTTTTTTTATTTCAGCATATTATGGGGGTACAAAAGTTTAGGTTATGTATATTGCCCTTGCCCCCTGCCCCGAGTCAGAGCTTCAAGCATGTCCATCCCCCAGATGGTGCGCATCACACTCATTATGAATGTATATACCCATCCCCCCCATCTGCCCCACACCCAATTAATATTATTCCTATATGTGCTCTTATGTGATGATCAGTGAAATCAATTTGATGGTGAGTACATGTGGTGTTTGTTTTTCCATTCTTGGGACACTTCACTTAGTAGAAAGGGTTCCAGCTCTATCTAGGAAAATACAAGAGGTGCTATATCACCACTGTTTCTTATAGCTGAGTAGTACTCCATGGTATACATATACCACATTTTATTAATCCACTCATGTATTGATGGGCACTTGGGTTGTTTCCACATCTTTGCAATTGTGAATTGTGCTGCTATAAACATTTGAGTGCAGGTGTCTTTTTTATAGAATGTCTTCTGTTTTTTTGAGTAGATCACCAGTAATGGGATTGCTGGATCAAATGGTAGGTCTACTTGTCTCTCTTTAGACATGGTAGTCCTCTTATGCTGGCCAATATTTGGTTTAGGGATAAGCATGAGAGACAGTCTGCTAGGGTTTCTAGTAAAAATCTTCTTGACATTTAAAAAGAATTATAAATAGTTTCTCTTCTACTACTGGACTGTTTTTTTTTGTGTGTGGTATCTATATTGTGATAAAAAATGAAAAGAGCTGAAAGATGGAAAGAACTGAGGTTCTTTTAAGATGTTACTGAGCTATAAAATTAACTACCTATAGCTTTCCCTTTCTCTGGAGTTGGTCAGAAGTATCTTCCTCATCGTTGATGCAAGTTGCATTGGCATTTTGTTTACTCATAAGCAATATTAACTTCTATCCAACTCATGAATGTGTCTGTCAAGCAGTGGTATACCGGTAAATGTTTAATAACTGCCTTTCAAAAAACAAACATTAGCAACAAAAGCTTTGATTTGTATAATTTATTGATTTCCATGGTGTAAATATTTCCAGGATGGTTTATTTCAGAATTATTAAAAATAACCTCACTAAATACAGAGTTGAAAAGAGATGTACTTTGTGGGTTCCTGCAAGCTAATAGGAGCTGGTTCCAGCACACCACTGCACAAGGTTTTTGTTTGCAAAAAGGAGAAATAAACTCAGATAATGTAAGCAGAAAATAAATTTATTAAAGGGATATTGGGAGGACTGTACAGTCATGAAAAGGGTTGGAGAGTTTGTTTGGAGGCTATACATACAAAAGCAATGCTCAGAGCCACACCAAATAAATGTTGAGAACACTGTTATCACCAGGCCCCACCTGCACAGTGAATGCATATGCAACAATTAGGAAGCACCACTTATTTATGGTCTGGTGTCCCTTAAAGCTAATCAATGCCCTTCAGCCCTTGTTAAATATTTGAATATCATGGTGAAAATAATGATAATAAAAATGCTGAACATTGGACACTGCTCTAATTATGCTATCTCCACTAACCCAGGACCTCAATCTTCCAGCAAATTCTTGATCTTGGCAATGAATGATTTGTCTCATAATCTGATACTCATGACTTTGAGTGGAGAAGTGAATTAAGAGTGCAGAAAGTATATCCACAGGCATTGTGAAAAAGAGACTTAGAACAGGAATATTTGACAATTTCAGCTTCTATATTAAGAGGCCTTTCTTATAAGACTTATAAGGATAGAGAACTTTTCAAATAAAAATAATGCTAAAATATCTCTACAATGAAGTTAATAAAATTTTGATACCAAAGTTAGAGAAGAACAATGCAAAGAGAACATAAATGGAGGGAGAGAAATAAAAAAAAAATCTAGTTTTAAAAATAATGAATAATTTTAAATAGATTATTAACAAAAAATTATAACATAAAAAACACAGTTAAGTCTATATAAGTGAATATTTAATTTAATGTAATTAATGCATTTCAACATACTAAGATTGAAGGACTGAAATATAATTACCTTAATATATGAAAAAATCTCCAAAATATTCTTTATTTAAAGAGATAAAGGGATACAGCACTAACTCCCCAAAAAAGCTTTTGATCCAATATCTACAGAAGCGCCATTATTAACAATGAAACATTAAAGGTGATTGTTAGAGTCAAATATGAGGCAAACATGCCCAGAATCAACCTCTATTCAACAATACACTGACTACTCTAGCCAATTCAATAAAACTACTAAAGAACTATTAGACTTTATTTAAATTGGAAAGTCAAACAAAATTATCTTTATGGTATAATAATTGGAAGGGATGAATTTACTGTTTGTTAGATGTAAAATAACATACACAGAAAACTTAAATCCTATAAAAATAAATTGTATTATATACGTTAAAAATTAGAAAAATAATAGAAAAAAATACTGTTGAACAGCAAAATATTGGATTTGGAAACATCATTTGGAAATCGTGAAATAAAATTGATTTTATTCACAGATGATATAACCCTAGATATGCAAAATTATAAAGAATATGTAAATAAAATAAACTATTACAATTTAAAGATAAGGAACCTAGTACAAATGATGTTGAGAATGTAGATTGGTGCAGCTCTTATGGAAAATAGTATGGAGGTGACTGAAGAAATTAAAGTAGAACTACCAGAGGGGCCAACAATCCCTTTTTACAAAGGAAATGAAATAACCATATCATAAGGTATCTGCAATCCCATGTTTATTACAGCATTATTCACAATAGTCAAGATATGTAAAAAAATGTTAAGTGTCCACAGATGGACAAATGGATAAAGAAAGTTATACACACACACACAGAAATATTATTTAGCCTTGAAGCCTGGAAAAAAGAGAGAGCCTACCATTTGCTATAACACAGATGAGCCTGGAGGACGTCATGCTAAGTGAAATAAACCAGTCACAGAAAGAAAAATATTGCATGACCTCACCTGTATGTAGAATCTAAATTGCTTTTAAAAAGTCAAATATAGCCAGGTGTGGTGCCTCACATCTGTAATCATAGCATTTTGGGAGGCAGGAGGATCACATGAGGCCAGGAGTTAGAGACCAGCCTGAGCAAGAGTGAGACCTCATCTCCAGAAAAAAAAAAAAAATTGAAGAAAAAAGTAGAAAAATTGGCTGGGTGTTTTGGCACACACCTATAATCCCAGCTACTTGGGAGGCTGAGGCAGGAGGATCATTTGAGTCCAGGAGTTCAAAGCTGCAGTGAGCTATGATGATGCCACTGCAGTGTAGAATGGGCAACAGAGCAAGACCGTGTCTCAAAAAAAAAAAAAGTCAAATACAGAGAGAGAGAGAATAAAATAGTGGTTACCAGGGACAGAGGGGTGTAGGGAAGGAAAAGGGGAGATGTAGGTCAGAGGATAAAAAGTAGTAGATACATAGGATGAACAAGTCTAGAAATCTAATTCATGAGTTAATAAAATTGTTCTGTATTAGGAATTTCCACTTAATGTATAGATTTTATCTGATCTTACCACAAAAATGCATATCTATGTGAAATGATAGATATGTTAATTTGCTTCACAATAGTAAACATTTTACTATGGGTATATATCCCATGACTGCTGTATGTATACCTTAAATACACACAATAAAATTTATTTTTTAAAATAAAAATAATAAAAAGAGAAGCTCCATTTTATGGTATTATACTATGCTACAATAAAAATAAATATATTCATCAAAGTTTCAGGATAAGAAATCAACAAAAAAAGTAAACTACATTCACATATACTAACAATGAACAATCTGAAAATGAAATTAATAAGCAATTCCATATATATTAGCATCAAAAAAATAGAGGAAAATTATCAAATTACAAGACCTGAAAATGGAAACTGTAAAACACTGCTCAGAGAAATGAAAAGGAGATCTAAATAGATGAAGAGACCTTCCACATTCATGGATTGTGAGATTCAGTATAATTAAGATTGTATTTCTTTCCAAAATGATCTACACATTCAGTGTAAACCCTATCCAAACCTCAGCAGGCTTTTTTTTCCTTCAGAAATTGAGAAGTTAATCCTAAAATTCATATGAAAAGGCAAAGACCACAGAATAGCCAAAACAATCTTGAAAAAGAACAAAATGTGAGGACTTACACTCCCCAATTCAAACTTGATTACAGATCTACAGTAATCAAGAGTGTGGTGCTGATAAAAGGACAGGCATATAGATCGATGGAAAAGAATAGAGAGTCCAGAAATAAATTCTTAAATTTATGGTCAATTAATTTTCAAAACAGGATCAAAAGCAACTAATTTAATGGGAAAATGATAGTCTTTTCAACAAACTATGGTGGGACAATTGAATATCCACATATAAAAAAATGAGTTTAAACTGTTGTGTAAATCATACTCAAACTCAAAATAGATCTGAGACCTAATATCTAAATTTATAACAAATAATAAATGGAACAATTCTGTGATTAGATTAGAAAATATTTCTTAGATACTATACAAAAAGTACCATCGTAAAAGAAGAATTTGTTGTATTGGACTCAGTCAAAATTAAAAACATTTGTACTTCAAAGAGCATTTTTAAGAAAATATAAAGACAAGATGCAGCCTGGGAGAAAAATACTTGCAAATCCTATATTTGATAAAGGACTTATATTCAAAATTTATAAAGTAAACTTATAACTCAGTAACCAGAAATCAAATGACCTACTTCAAAAATGGGCAAAAGTTTTAAATAGATGTTTCACTAAAGAAACTTGAATTGGTCAATCAGCACAGGAATAGATGTTCAACATCATAATTAGGAGATGGCAAATTGAAACAATGACATACCACATCACACCCACTAGAATGGTTCTAATAAAAAACCCAGACACCAATACCTGTTGGTGAGAATGTGGAAAACTGGCATCACATATCGTAAAAGGGAAAATAAAATGGTATAGTGCCTTTATAATACAACTTGGCACTTTCTTAAAAATTTAAATGTAAATTTAACACATGATTAAGCAATACCACTTATAGGAATCTACCCAAGGAAATGAAAACACAGGCCCACACAAAGACTTTTATGTGATGTTTATAGCAGTACAGTTCATAATACATCCAAGACTGAAAACAACCAAATGTCTATCAACCAGTGGGTGAATATCAAGATGTGTTATTCCATACAGTGGAATAACTATTCAGCAATGAAAAGGAGCAAAGTACTGATGCTTGCCACATGGATGACCCTCAACAGCAGTATACTGTGAAAAATAATCCAGGCACAAAAAAAACCCTCATATATTTTATGACTTAATTTAAATGACATGTCCATAAAATGGACAGAAGGTAGATTTAGTGGTTCCCTGGGACTACGGTTTGGAATGTGGAGTGACTAGGAAAGAAACAAGGCGTGTTTTGGAATGGTGAAAATAATTTATAATTGAGTTGTTGTGATGGTTATATAACCCTGTATTTTTACTAAAAATTAAATTGTACACTTAAGACAGTTAACTTTTATGGGATGTAAATTCTATTTAAATAAAGCTGTTAAAAAAAAAATCCTGAAGCTTGCGGAGGCCTCTTCCTTTTACACTGGTTGTTACTATAGTTACTTGCTGATAACAAGTCCTCTCAATTTTCAAGTGAGTATCCATTGGCAACTCCTGTGTTCCTGCACTCTTTGGATGGCTGAAGCTCCCCTTTCTTTACATTTTGCCACCCGTGCACTGCTGGTAGCCTGGGGTATTTTTCTTGTTTTTGTTTTGGATTTTTGTGGTGCCTAGAGTTCTATGTGGTTTTACCTTCTCTGCACATTTTGTCATTCATGGAAATTCCTTATTTTTTAACCATATTATGCATATAATATTTATGTATTTTGCTATTCTGGTTGCCCTGCTTGTCTTTCTTAAGAGATCTGGAGACTAGAACAACTTAAAGCTGCATTACTATCATTACCCTTCCCCATAAAAAAGTCATAATTACTTTTTTTAAGTCATAAAGTAAAAAATAGGGTCAAAAAAATAGAGAATAAACATGACAGCATTTGGGATGTTAGGCAGGCATGCTGTAGAGAGATGGACTGTATAATTACTAATTTTAAGTGAAGGAATTAAAAAATAGTTGCACAAATATTTACAAGACAATTAAATAGTTCCTTTACAGATAAATAGTCATGCTAGCATAGAAATATATTAACATTGTACCACCCCTCACATCAACTGGACAATTCCTACTCATTTTTAGGGGCCAATATTTAATCTACGTTTTTTCCAGCAAACCTTGGCTGATTCACAAAATCTAAGTTAGCTGGACCTATATTTATATTGTTCCCTTTTAAAATTATCAAATTTATTATAAGTAGTTGTTTATTTCTTTCTTCCATTAAAGTGAGTGATTAGAAGCCAGTACCTGTGTTAATCTTATCATTTTAAACCCAGCAGCTCAACATATGTTTATTGAATTACTTAACCATCTAGTTATTTCTTCATTACTGAGTCAATATATGTAAACCTCATATTTCTTCATTTTAACTATATTCTCTATGGTTATTTTGACATTTAATATTTTTGCAACTCACATTTTGACCTTATAATTTCATTTGAACTTCTCTGTTTTTTATTTTCAACTTACAAATTTCTATATTTTCTTTCTTCTTTAAATATCCATGGTATATTATCTATGTCTTCCTTGTAATATTCATTTTATTCTATCTTGAATAATAGTTGTCTGTTTTTTTCATCCTTGCTGCTAAATTTTATACTATCTGTGGAAACAATTGGGACCTTCTAACTTTAGTTTCCTTGCTAGATTTTTCATAAAACTAGTGTACAATAGGCAACTGATTAATTTAGATTATTTAGGTTTTTTGATGATATAATGTATGCTACGTACAATAGGTAACTGATTAATTTAGAATTATTTAGGTTTTTTGATGATATAATGTATGCTACGCTTTTGCTAAACTTGGAGACATAGTGTGGCTATGCTATCAATTGCTTGATCTGATTGACACAATGTGAGAACCATTGGGTAACTGTTTAAAGTCTATTTTCTTTCAATTATAGAAATCAGAAAACCCATTATGAGATAAATCTAGGTAAGACCTTCTGATTTATTATGTTCATCTATTTGTAACTCAGAAATCTCTTACTAAGTTTTATGCCTTGAAAAAGCAGCATAAGATTTTAAGGTAGTAAAAGTGAAGCTTTTCCTTATTAGGAAAAAGTAAAACCATTCACACTTTTTCTCTAATATGGATAAACTCACTTGAAGGTATGCTTTATATCCCCTAAGAAACTACCCAGAAGATGATGCATCATCTATTCATTGATGTTTAATAAAAAATCACATACTAAATATTGCATAATATATTAAACATCCTTGTATTTATTATCATAGAGCCTCAACACATATTTATGTTGGTCAGGTTTCTTTTATCTAGTAAACATATATATTAATACATCTCATTGAAATGTTCTTGTAGTATTTAATGTGCGGTACGACATTTGTTTGTTTTAACCTAATCGTGCATGGTACGCTTCAAGCTTTATTGATATTCCTTAGATGAACAATAAAAGGTTCTATGTGCACACCTGAAAATTATTTACAATTAATATCATACGTGATTTAATTTTTTCCAGCCAGAATGAAAGAAGAAAAATTCCTTTAATCCAGTTTATACCTCTGTTATTAAATAAATTTCAAAATTTGACAGTGATAGAAAAAAAGAAATAAAATATAGTCCTATGTTATTTACAAAATAGATGCAACAATCCTAAACTGAAGGCAACAAACACAATCCAGCAATGTAGTTGTTAATTATTAAATCACAATACTCAACAGGGACTAACTCCAGGAAAACACAAATAACTCAACATTAAGAAGATACATATTAACATTGTAAGTAACATGTATACTTACAATGCTTTTTCACATACATATAAATGCTAAGTTGTTTGTTAGTTCTTATATACTAATTATAAAGTTAATCTGAAAGAAAATAATGCATGATCATATCCTGGAAGAACTGAGAGAAACATTGGCTAATAAAATATATCATTCAAATACATCTTAAAATAAAGGCAGGTAACTAATTGAGAAAAGTAATTTACTCTATTCCTCAAAAAAACTGAGAGTTATGCAGCAGTCCCCAACCTTTTTGACACCAGGGACTGATTTCATGGAAGACAGTTTTTCCACGGGGTTGGGGGTTGTGGCAGGGTAGGAGGTAGAACTCAGGCAATGCAGCCAGCGTTGGGGAATGGGGAGCGGCTGTAAATACAGATAAAGCTTCGCTTACTCAGCCATCGCTCTCCACCTTCTGTGCCCACTGCCCTGGTTCCTAAGTTTCATGGAAAACAATTTTTCCACTGACCAGTATCAGTCCCCGGCTAGGGGTTGGGAATCACAGATATAGACATTACAGAGAATTTTCCAAATTACTTTTAAAACTACTAATAGCCTAGTATAAAAATTGACAATGGCAATGAATTGAACATTTATAAAAACTAAAAATAAAATAATAACATGCTAAAATATTTACTGTATAGGAAGAAACATTCCAAATAATGTCTCCAGTGTTATCACATACTGGGAAAGTAAGGATCAGCCAAATCTTATAGCTTGACTCATTTTGAATTATTGCCCTAAAGATGGTTCATCTGCACTGTGGGTTAAATTTCCATGAAAGTTTGCATTGTAATGAGTCCTCTGAAACCAGAGAAAATAGTTGAATCAATAAAATGTGAATTCTAGTTTTTAATATGGGGATCCACTAAAAGAAAATAAACCAGTTGGAAATTATTACACTCTTGGCAATTGAAAATGACAGAGATGGAAAGTAGTTAGCAAGCCCTAGATTCCCAGAACAAAGCAAAAAGGGGACTGTAGGAATGCTGAGCCCTTGCTAGACCCTGGTCTCATTCCACCTGGGAAAGACAGCTACACATCTCATGGTCCAGGAGCAGCCCTTAGCATCATTCATCTCTACTATCAGCCACATCTATCTTCTAGGATGCCACAGAGGTAAATGCCAACAAACCGGTGAAATACAGGTTTTGAAAAACAGTGACTTGCACCACTTTCTATTTTGTCTATTGCAACTCAAAGAAGAGCCTGAGTCTTAACATTACTTAAAGTAATGTATTTTGCATCCCATGATTGAATTGTGCAATTGGAGCAAATAAGCTATTTTTAGTGTGGAAACAAGTGTGTTTCTATGAAGTTGGTCAGCTCTAACCTAAGTGACTTCATTAGAATCCTATGTCAGGAATGCTGGTGTGGGTATGAAAGACAAGGGGAAATAATAATTGATGTTAGAAAGTGTGCAAAACTTTCTCCGTGTCCCTCTCTCTCACATACACACAGATACAAACACACACACACGTGCACATGCATACATACATACACACACATGCACTCGCACAGAGACACAAAGAGCAGCTAATGAAGAAGGGAGCAGCTAATGAAGAGCAGGGAGAGAGCCAAATGCACTATTCTCTGAAAGTATGCTTACCTGGAAGAAGGGAAAATATTTAAATTAAACCAAGTAAGTTGAGAGTTTGTATCAGTATTTTGATCTGGGAATTCTATTTATAGAACTGACATTTTGTTTGTGACTTTAAAGTAATTACAGACATATGTGTTATCCTAAAGTATGGCTAGAAATTATAGCTAGAAATAGTGATGCAGGGACAGGGAAAGACTTTCTCTATTCAGTAAAACTATAAGAAGGACTGGGACAATAAAATATATTTTGTGTCTTGAGCACAATAAATGCTCAAACTTGTTAACATACCAATTACATTTTATAAGGAGAGAACCCTCTGGGGAATTGCTACAATTCTCTAGCATATCCTATGGTTGGATGGGCTAATTCTATCCTGGGGTTTGATATTGAAAAAAATCCTAATGTTTCAAAGCTAAGCCATGCCCTACAACCTAATTTAGCTGTGATAGAGCTCAGATATTTTTCTCATTCTGTTTACCTCTTTGCCTTACCTTGTGAAAAAAATGGATACTATTTTATTATGCTTCCATCCGCTTGCTTATTTAACAGTTTAATATCTAGTGTATATATGCTCAGCTTAAGTATACATTTGGTGCTGAGTATATTCTCAACCAAAAGGAATTTGCCTTACCAATGAACTTTATAAAATCATGACCATAATATAAAATAATGATCATCATATGTTCCATGATAATCTTATTCAAAATAATATCACTTTCTATTTATTTCACAGCATTCACTAAGTTCTGATTTACATACATGCATACATACATCTGTATATGCATGTTATATATATAGATATCTCTCTGTACATATATGCATATATTTTTATTTATTGCCTATTTCCAGAATATAAACTTTATGAATATAGTAACTAAGTTTTTCAGCACAATAATGCATAGTGCTAGATCTTGGCAAGACTCATGGGACAAATTCTATACATATACAAGTAATATATATGCAAAATATATGCATTCAAAGCAGCAAAGTTTATCCAAAAAATAAAATCAAACTTATATAATTAACCCATTAGAAACAAAGCTTACAATCTTAGTCATTCTTATATGAATACATTGTGAACCTTTAACTTCTTTAATAACTAACTTGAATTTATCCAATCTCTGTAAGTTTTTTAAATGGTAAAATGATAAAAATGTTGTCTATTTTGTATGATTTCTCAAAGAATACTGCCATCAAATTGTCTAATAATCAAGTTATCATATTTAGTTCTAATCTTGAACATTGATAATGGTAGTAAAATTTAAAAGAATAAAATAGGTCACATAGAAATGTGAAAATGTGAATTATTGCTAAAACGTTGGGTTAAAAATAGCCACCAAAATTTGAAGTTCAAAGCGCCAAACAAGTTCATTTCAGTTACTTATTTTTGTCACTTTTAAGGTAACAACACTTCATTTCATTTTATTTTAAGGGTGAAACTGTGATTTTCACTACACTACTACCATGGCCACATCTAATTCAGGATAATCTCCTAATAGTCACTAATGTCAAATTTGCACAGAAAGCAGGCAAAAAACAATTCTCTCTGGAGTAAGTTCACTTCCATAAATTCTACAGGCAATAAATTTAATCAATACTTTTAATTTAAATAAATTTGCTCTGACAAAGGTTTGGCATTAGCCATTTCACAAACATTTAACCAGTTCTCAAACAAATCTAAAAAGAAATAGGTGTTGACATATAGCTCTTTCTTATCACATCTACTTGTTCTACTCTAATTGGCCTCAGTCTCTAAATCGATTTGAGTCCAAATCAGTTTTTAAATAAGCTTCTGCATTGTTTTTATCCTATCTACTTTCATTTTACATACTTTTAAATTATTTTTACACTACTTAATTCAAATAAATTGTCAAATAAAATATCCTTTAAATTAATTATGCAGTTGAATTTTTTGCATACACAAAAAGTGATGATATCACTATATAGACACATGGAAAGCAGTATGGAGGTTCCTCAAAAACTTAAAAATAGAACTATTGTATGATTCAGCAATCCCACTTCTGGATATATATCCAAAATGATTGAAATCAGGATCTCAAAGAGATATCTGCATTTCCATATTCATTGCAGCATTATTCACAGTAGCCAAGATACAGAAGCAATCCACATGTTCATTGACAGATGAATGGATAAAAAGAATGTGGCATATACATACAATGGAATATTAGTCAGTCTTAAAAAAGAAGGAAATTCTACCATTTGTGACAACATGGATGAACCTGGAAGACATTGTGCTAAGTGATATAAGCCATTCTCAGAAAGACAAATACTGTGGGATTCTACTTATGTGAGATATCTATTAATAAAATAGTAAAACTCATAGAAGCAGAAAATAGAATGGTGATTGCCAGGGATAAGGAATGGGGAATTGTCCAATAGATATAAAGTTTGAATTATGCAAGATGAATAAATTCTACAGATATGCTGTATGATGTAGTTTCTGTAGTTAACAATATGGCATTTTGAATTTAAAAATTTATTCAGAGAGTAGATCTCATGTTAAGTGTTCTTACACCCCCCTCCAAAAGGAGAGAGAACATAAGTAAACTTTTAGAGGTGATGGATATGTTATTACGTTAACTGTAGTGATAGTATCAAGGGTGTATGCATATACCCAAACTCATCAAACTGCATATGTTAAATATGTACAGTTTTTGTATATCAATTTAGATCAATTCTACCTCAATAAAGTTGTTAAAAAAGTGATGTGTCACTGTAACATAAAAATTATAACTCTAAAGAGCACTATATAATGGACAGTTAAACAACATGCTGTTATAAATTTTTTGATTTCTATACAAATATATTGAAGGTTGGCTTTCTTCAGAAATCACAAAGCAATGATGTCTTGTCCACTTTGCCATTGCTGAAAGATGTCACATTCAAGGGAAATTTAACTACTGTGAACCTAGCCCTCCCTTGAACTGTATAAATACATTTAAGGTAAGACATTAATAATATTCCATTATTTATTAGGTTATTAAGTATGAAATGTCTGATTTCTTTAAATACTAAGTTTGACAGTTGATATCTCTGACACTTGACTTTGACAAGTCTAGTTTTATTTTTATTGTAAAGGTACATCCTCAGTCTTTCAAACGCACATTTTGGCTTGTGATCACCATTCAAAAATTTTCTTAGAGAAATTCTTGCAAAACATGGATAAGTCAAAAATTTGTGTTATTTTCAAATATGAGTACCATCATAGAACCAATACAGTGCAGACAGTTCAAAATATCAAAGAAATGTTTGGGAAGGATGTGGCTAATGAATGCACAGTACGTGGATAGTTTGAGAAGTTCCGTTCTGGTGATTTTTTTTTTCTATTCTCATTTCAGCATATTGTGGGGTACAAAAGTTTAGGTTACATATATTGCCCTTGCCCCCCAACCCCCCGAGTCAGAGCTTCAAACGTGTCCATCCCCTAGACATTGCGCATCGCACTCATAATGTATGTATGTATACACCCATCCCCTTCCCCACCCACATCTGCCTGACACCGGATCAATGTTATTCCTAAATGTGCTCTTAGGTGATGATCAGTGAAACCAATCTGATGGTGAGTACATGCGGTGCTTATTTTTCCATTCTTGGGACACTTCACTTAGTAGAATGGGTTCCAACTCTTTCCAGGAAAATACAAGAGGTGCTATATCACCATTGTTTCTTATAGCTGAGTAGTACTCCATGGTATACATATACCAAATTTTATTAATCCACTCATGTATTGATGGGCACTTGGGGTGTTTCCACATCTTCACAATTGTGAATTGTACTGCTATAAACATTCAGGTGCAGATGTCATTGTTATAGAATGTCTGCACATGTTCTGGTGATTTTAATTTTAAAAATGAGCCATGTGGGCAACCTGAGACCAAGGTGAATAATGATGAGCTGAAACCTGTAGTGGAAGCAAATCCATCTCAATCTATGTGTGAATTAGAAGCAAGGTTTGATTTTACTATCCCAACAACACTGGACCATTTGAAACAAATGGGCAAGGTAAAAAAGCTGGATAGATGGGTTCCAAATGAATTAAACAAGCATCAGAAGAGATAGCAGTCTCGAAGCTTGCCTTTCTCTGCTGTCACCACATAAATGCAAACCATTTCTACACCATATCCTCATGTGTAGTGAAATATCGATTCTTTTTGGCAATTACAAGTGTTTGGCACAATGGTTGGATAAGGATGAAGTGCCAAAACACAGTCCAAAACCAAATGTCCATCAGAAAACTTAATGGTGGTTCAGCGCTGGTATTACCCACTACAACTTCATGAAACCTGGTCAATCCATTAGAGCGGATCTACTGAAACCAATTAAATGAAATAATGAGGATGTTTGCAATGAAGCAGCTGAGATTGGTCAATGGAGACAGGACAATCCTTTTGCAAGACTATGCTCAACCACAGGTCACATAAACAATGCCGCCCAAAATACAGCAGCTGGACTTGGAAACTCTCTGTCATCCACCACACTTGGCAGACCTTGCACAAACTGACTACCACTTCTTCCAGGCTTTGGACCACTTCTTGCAAGGAAAAATATTCAATTCTCAACAGCTGTGGAAAATGCCTTTGGTAATTTCATCACCACTAGCTCTCCAGGCTTCTTTGCTGCTAGCATAACAAGCTACCATTAAGATAGCAAAACTGTGTCGACGGTTTAGGATCATACTTTGATTAATTGTACTACTTCTGGTCTGAGATATAATAAACTATACTTTTGATGGAAATCAAACATTTCATATTTAACATATAATTATAATTCTCAAGCAAATAAAGCTTATTTCCAGAGTGTATCAAATGATGACATCTGTTTTTAACAAAATTATAATTTCCAGGTTGAATTCAGAGCTGAATCCAAATGAGCACTTTGAAAAATTCCTAATTCTTTCATGATGATAGGACTCATTGTATTTTACTTGTTTGTTTTTTAAATAGCATAATAAAACGGTGCGTATGTACAAAAGATAAGCAATATTCATGTGGATTTTGTTTAAATATTTAGCATGAAAAGAAGAATGTTAACCTTTACTGTATAAGAAAGTAAACAAAACAAATGAGATACATTATACTATGATGATCTATTAATAATTATCCTTATGTTCTTGAACTACTTTAATTCTTAAAAGAAGATCAGATCATGTGAGACCAATCACATAATTAATGGGAGTATCATTTTGTATGACTTTAAAAACAATTTATCGCATTGTATAGGTTAAAAAAGCAATTCATGCTATTTATAGAAAGTTAGCAAAAATAAACTAATATTAGAACATATGCCAAATATTGTAGTTGTAGCAACATAGATTCTGATATCAGATTACTTGTTTGAGAATTGTTGATTAGCCTGACTAGCTTTGTGTGGCTTTTGTTATTTACCTGTGCTTTAGTTTATATGTAAAAGGTGGATAAGATCACATACTTCAGAATTGTGAATGTTGAATGAAATAATAAAGATGAAAAAATCATACACATCTGTGCCATTTGATAAAATATACATAATGTCCATTTCTCCTCAAAAACAACTGTGTGCTTTACTCAACATTCATTTATTTTTCATTTTAACATATTATGACTTCCCTATCACTGTGATAACTTGCTTCATATGAAGTACCTGCTTTTTTGAAAATGCTATATACTGTTTGATTCCACATTTATGACATTCTCGAGAAGGCAAAACTACATAGGACAAAAAAGTGATTAGTGGTTACCAGAGGCAAGGGAACAGGTTAACAGCTGACTACAAAAGACCATGCGAGAGAATTTTTGCAGTGGTTGAACCGTCATATATCTTATAGATACACAACTGCCTATGTTATGAAATATATAATCCAGAAGTGAAATATACTTGGATAACTATGGGATGTTTAAATTTTTCTAAAAAGTTTTTATATTTTCATACTTTTCTACAATTATGTTGTATTACTTTCAAAGTCAGGAGAAAACAATATTTTCTTGTTCCCCCAATTCTTTATTTAGAGTTTGATATCTAAAAAAATGAAAATAATATTTTCCAGCACTTACCTACATATTCAAATATGTTAACACTAAGATAAATCTCTTCAATATTAGAAATTTTAATTTTATTGATCTACATTATCTTGTGTATAGGATCGAAATCAAAAGCAACCTATAGGGAATTTTCATAAAAGCTTATAGGGAAATCTAAAAAGTATCTAGAGAATATAACTAATGTGTTAGTACCAGAACCAAAGAAGTCACCCTGTGATCACCATTTAATCTTTCCATTTGCCAGAGATATCCTGTGCTAGAGTACAGAAATCATCAAAGGCAGAAGGTTTCACTCCTAGTTCTGGCCTTTGTATTAACAAATTGACCAGCAATTTTTCTGGGCTTTGGTTTCCTAATTTCTAAGATAAAATATTTACACAATTTCTAGTTGTCCCATAAAGCTTTGAGATTAGCTGTAGAGTATTCAGATTGTGGTAAAAGTAGAAACTCCGATAAATATCTTATTTAAAAAATTACCCTTAAAGAAAAGGCACGGCATTTATCAAAGACAATAGAACCCTCCTTTTTATTAGTATTTGAGTTATTAAGGATAACACAGGTTTGTAGAAATTCCCATGAGTTCTGCTAGTGGGAGCTGTTTATTTTGGCCTAATTTGTGATTTGTTTTGTGAGTTAGTAATCTAATAATGACATTTGATTCCATTTTCTATTTCAAACTTTGCTGAAAGAATAAAGCTAAAAGAAGCCTGTCTAATGAAGACTGTAGTTATCCTTCAGTATCCATGGGGGATTAGTTCCAGGGCCCCTGCAGATACCAAAATCAGAGCTCACTCATGTCCATTATATAAAAAAGGTATAATATTTGCATATAAACTATGCACATCCTCCTGTATACTTTAAATCATCTCTAGCTTACTTATAATCCCTAATGTAATGTAAACTCTGTAAACAGTTGTTACACAAAATTGTTTAGGGAATAATTACAAGAAAAATAAGTCTGCATACGTTCAGTACAGACACAACAATTCATTTAAAAAAAATTTCTATATAGGATTGGGCAACCCACAAATATGGAGGGCTGACTATATTTGATTTTCAAGGATTTTTTTTGTTTTTTAAAGGGAGTCCTACTTTTGAATGGGTATCTGTTTGATTTGTCCTCATAACACTCTACCAGCTCTTCCCTTTTATTAAATCATTTGCCATGTTCTGGGAAAATTACAATAGAATATATCAAAAGTAATGATTCATGTTCAACAGTGTCTCTTGGTTGCCAGTTCTGTGGGGCCGTACATCAAGCTGCTCTACTGAGGAAAGAAGGCATCATTATGTCATGGGCTTCTGGCTGTCGCCATGTACCGCACATTCTATATTAGTTGTGTCTTGGGAAATTTTGTGTTTTTACCCATATGTTCTGTTGTATTTCTGGGACACTTGCAAAGGAGGTGATGCATGTAAATGTTATAGGCCTTTGGATTTATACATAATGCAGTGTTGTCAAGCACAAAAGAAGAAACAAAATAGAACTTTTGCAAAAAATTAACCACATTTATCAATATGCTATTGAAATAGTTGAATTCTATGAAACTTGGACTTTTTTATAGAGAGTCTAATCATTGCCCAAGATTTGTTTAAGGTAACTTACTCCTAATAACGTGTAGTACTGGACAATGAAATTATCATGAAAAAAGTAACATACATGCTTTAGGTAACCACATAAGCAACCTTCACATATAAATGTGAAGAGGCAGCAGGTTCAGAATTCTGGGAAGAGTTAAGGAGACAAACATTCAACTAAATGGTAAAATATACTGTTAAACCAAGAAAAAGTTTTGGTTGCCAAAATGCTCTGCTTACTAAAAGTAACCTAACAATAGCTTTCAGGTAAAATTCTCACTATTATTTTGCAATCATTTTGTTTGTTTTTCCTTATGTTTTCTTTGCTCACTTGCCTTTAGATGCAAACTTCCTTGTGTGTTTTTCTTTTTTTCCCTTTTTGGATGTTTGCTTGTTTTGCTTCATTTGTCAGATGATTTTTCTTTACCATTTTATCTTACTTTTTTCTTTCTTAAGAGGTACCTGTGATAATGACTAAATTATTTCATTTTCATTTCTGGTTTTCATACTATCTCCTCCTCCAATTTTTTTTTTTTTTAATTTCCAGGAAAACCAGCAAAAATGTATTTTTAGGTATCAGTGTCAACTTATCTTGTGGCACTCATAGTTGAGAAATGAGAGGCTCTGCTCTTCTATAATCCTTTTCTCTGTTCCCTCCAACAGTCAAAACTTTTCAGTAGAGCTGTATGGCCTGCCTAATAAATTTCTAAATCCTTAGCCTGAAACTAAGTACTTCATAACTGATTTAAGTTTACTGGGCCAGACTTATCTAAAATTTACTTTATGACACTTGTTTAAAATGTCTATACTACCCAAAGTGATCTACAGATTCAATGCGATCCCTATTAAATTACCAACATCATTTTTCACAGATTTAGAAAAAATAATTATACACTTTGTATGGAATCAGAGAAGACCCTGTATAGCAAAAGCAATTTTAAGCAATAAAAACAAAATGGGAGGTATTAATTTGCCAGACTTCAAACTATACTACAAGGCTGTGCTTCTTAAAACTGCCTGGTATTTATTTATTTATTTTTGAGACAGTGTCTCACTCTGTCGCCCTGGGTAGAGTGCACTGGCATCATCATAACTCACTGCAACCTCAAACTGAAGCAATCCTCTTACCTCAGCCTCTCAAGTAGCTCAGACTACAGGCGTGCACAATGATGCCTGACTAATTTTTCTATTTTTAGTAGAGACAGGGGTCTCACTCTTGCTCAGGCTAGTCTCGAACTCCTGAGCTCAAGCGATTCTCCCTTCTCAGACTCCCAGAGTGCTAGGATTATAGGCATGAGCCACTTTGCCCAGCCCTACTTTATGAGACTTATACTTTAAAGTTTTCAAAGTTAAATTCTTTCAAAATATCTGGTATTGTGACACTATCTAAATTTTCAGTGATGTTAAAAGACCCCTCCAAATTCATTCATTCATTTACTCATTCATTTATCTAAGAAATATATATTTACTTATTTTATTAAGTATTTTGATAAGAACACTTGACATAGACGTATATTTTCTTAACAACTTTTAAGTGTGTAGTACAGTACTGTTAATTGTAAGCACAATGTTGTACAGTAGATCTATAGAAGTTATTCATCTTACATAAGTGAAATTTGCTGTCCAAATACTATAAAATATTCATTGGATACCTACTGATTGAATGTCGGGTACAGTTATTGGTGTGTTTGTTTGTTTGTTTGTTTGTTTTTTTAAACAGAGTCTCACTCTGTTGCCCAGGCTAGAGTGCTGTGGCGCCAGCCTAGCTCACAGCAACCTCAAACTCCTGGGCTCAAGTGATTCTCATGCCTCAGCCTCCCGAGTAGCTGGGACTA
Source organism: Lemur catta (assembly GCF_020740605.2). Lineage (NCBI taxonomy): Eukaryota > Metazoa > Chordata > Mammalia > Primates > Lemuridae > Lemur > Lemur catta. The sequence continues at coordinate 39,264,428 of NC_059137.1, read as the reverse complement.
CAGGCATGTGCCACCATGCCTATCTAATTTTTTCTATATATTTTTAGTTGTCCAGCTAATTTCTTTCTATTTTTTTTTTAGTAGAGACAGGGTCTTGCTCTTGCTCAGGCTGGTCTCAAACTCCTGAGCTCAAACAATTCGCCCACCTCAGCCTCCCAGAGTGCTAGGATTACAGGTGTGAGCCACTGCACCCGGCCAGTTATTGGTGCTTTGAATACACTTGTAAATAAAGGACACAAAAATATCAGTGTCCTAATAAAGCATATTTTTAATAGGGAAAGACAGTTGAAAATATATATAAATATTAATTTATATAAATTTGACACTTGAACAACATGGGGATTAGAAGCACCAACTAACAAAGCAATTGAAAATCTACAGATAAATTTTGACTCTCCAAAAGCTTAACTATTAATAATAGGTTACTGTTGACTGGAAGCCTAACTGATAACATAAACAGTCGATTAACACATATTTTGTATCTTATATGTATTATACACTGTATTTTTACTATAAAGTAAGCTGGAGAAAAGAAAATTTTACTAAGAAAATTATAAGGAAGAAAAAATATATTTACTACTCATTAAGTGGAAAAGGATCATCATAAGGGCTTTCATCCTTGAGTAGGCAAGAGGAAGAGGAGGGGTTGTTGGTCCTGCTGTCTCAGGGGTGGCAGAGGCAGAATAGGTGGAGGAGGTGGAAGGGGAGGCAGAAGAAGCAGGCATGCTCAGTGTAACTTCATGGAACTACATTGTAATTTTTGCCTACCTTTTTGAGTTTCAATTCTCTAAAAATATTTTTATAGGTACCAATCTTTCTTCCACCATTTGCTTTAGTTTCAGTACCCTTATCATAGGGGTTCATGTCATAAAAGAAGTCAAAAGAAGTCTTAAATAATCGGAACCCTTCTGCCAAATTGCCTAATGTCAATTTGCTTTCTGGCACTGCTGCTTGTATGTCTTCTTCCTCATCGTGTGGCACTGATTTGGAAGCACCCATCTCCATCATCAAGTCCTCTCCTGTTAATTCCTCTGATGTGGTGTCTAACAGAATTTCTCCAAGATCCATATCTTGAAACCCATCACCTCTCACCTTTTTCACCATATCCACAATCTCTTTTATGATTTCTTTGGTTGGCTCTGTTGTAAATCCTAAGAAGTTATGCAAAACATCTTGCCACAGTTTTTTCCAACAGGAATTTATTTTTTCAGGTTTGATGTCTTTAATGGCTTTTTCTATAACAACAATAGCATCTTTAATGGTGTAATCCTTCCATACACTCATGATGCTTTCTCTGTCAGCGTTCTCTTCCATAGCACTGAGAATCTTTTCCACAGAGTACTGTTTGTTGTAAGCCTAAAAGTCCTTATGACCCCCAGATCTAAAGGCTGAATTAAAGACATTATGCTTGAGGGCAAATAGACCCCTTTGATGCCTTCAGTGATAAACTCATGGAGTTTTGGGTAACTAGAGGCATTGTCCAATATCAAAAGAATTTTAAAAGGCAGTCCCTTACTGGCACAGTACTTCCTGACTTCAGAAAGAAAGCATTGATGGAATCAATCCAGAAAAAGGATTCTCTTTACCCAGGCCTTCTTATTGTACAACCGACAGACTAGCAGTTGGTGTTTAAATATTTTCTTTAAGGCTGGGAATTTGGTGGCATCATAGATAATGGCAGTCTTGATGATAAACTCGAATGAGTTTGCCCAAAACAGTAGAGTTAGCTATCCTCTTCTGCCTTAAATGCCAGTGCTCACTTCTCTTCCATACTAATAAATGTCCTTTGTGGACTTTTTTTTCCAGAATGTACTTTTATCTCCATTAAAAACCTGTTCAGGCAGATTCTTTGTCAATGATTTTCTTAATAGTGTCTGGAAACTCATCTGCTGCCCCTTAGTTGCCAGAAGCTGCTTCCCCTATTATCTTGACATTTTTAAGCCAAACCTCTTCTAAAATTATCAAACCATCCTTTACTGGCATTAAATTATCCACCTTTAGATCCTCACCTTCATTTTGCTTTAAATTGTCATATAATCCCTTCACTTTTCCTCAAATCATATTAGCACCTATAAGTATGCCTTTCTTATAATAACCCTGCATCCACATAAAAACTGCATTTTCAGTCTGAGATAAGAAGCTGTTTCACAAAAAGTGCAAGGTTTTTGCACCTGCTGGTGTAGAAGTAGTGACAGCTTCACAAATTTCCTTTTCTTCTTTTACAATGGCTCTTATGCTGGATTTATTTATCTTAAAATGGTGGACAGCCAAAGCTGCACACTTCAATCTATGGTAAGTACCAAGGAACTCAACTTTTTCTTTTAATGTCATGACTTTTCTCTGCTTCTTATGAGCATGTCCAGCATCACTAATGGTACATCATATGGGTCCCATAACTTATTCAAGGTTCACAATATTGCACTAAATGCAATGAAAAATATGCAAGAACCATAAGAAATCACTTCTTATTACAATACACAATTTACTGGAGAAATAAACTGCTCAGGCAGAGGTGATGAGCATCATACTTGCAACACTTGAGCTCACCACAATGGCAACAAGAGGTGGCTATAAAATTATGACAGCAGTACAGTATGTACCACAATTAACTTTATCCATTTATGAGTTAGTACTGCATCTTTACATTTCTTTACATTTGTCTAGAGTGAAAATGGCACCATTACAGTCTGTGAGTATTTGTGTGCATATGTTTTGATAAGTTTTAATTCTTGCTCTCACTCTCTCTCTATATATATATATGTGTGTGTGTGTGTGTATATCTGTGTATATTTTATGGTAGTAAATGATAAAATTGACTAGTCTCTACATATATTTTATGCAACTGTGACATACCTAATTATTTTCCTTTTTATATATATTTCTAGGGTACACAGTTCATGTGAAAGGTTTTTCAAATTGTGGCAAATCTCCAAAAAGTTTTCCAATATATTTATTGAAAAAAATTCACATATAGCTGGACTGACTCAGTTCAAACCTATGCTGTTGAAGGGTCAACTGTAGTTATATTAGAAGGTGGTAGGTACTTTCAAAAATATTCAGAATAATGTTAGAAGCATCAGAGTAGAGAAAAAGTTCCAAATAAGGTGATTAATATAGAGTATAGCCTATAGCACAAAGAACTTTACTCTTCTAAAATTATATTATGCATGAGGAAGTATAATATTATAAAAAATTAATTATGAAAAATTAAATATATAAATTCTAAAATCTAGGGCAATCACTAAAAAAAAACCTCAAAGAGGATACTAAGCCAATAGTAGAGGTCAAGTGGACACATAAACAATACTCAATTATTCAAATAACAGAAAAAGAGAGGAAATAAATAAATAAAGGGTTGAACAATTAAAGAATAACAAGTGGCCATGTGTGGTGGCTCATGCCTATAATCCCAGCATCTTGGGAGGCCAAGGTGATAGGATTGCTTGAGGCCAGGAGTTAAACACCAGTTAGGCAACACAGTGAAACCCCGTCTCTAAAAATTTTTTTTTAAATTCGCCAGGCATGGTGGTACATGCCTATAGTCCTGGCTACTTTGAAGGCTGAGGCAGGAAAATTATTTGAGCCCAGGAATTTGATGTTACAGAGAGCTATAATCAAGCCACTGTACTCCAGCCTGGTGGCAGAGCAAGATGCTATCTCAAAAAACAAATCAAACAAACAAAAGAATAACTAGCAATATGATAAAGTATAGCCAACCATACTCATAATTACATTAAATGTAAAAGGTGTGAACACCTCAATTAAAGGGCAAATATTGTCAAATTTGATAAAAAAAAAAAGTACATTCATCTGTATGCTGTCTACAGGAAACCCACATTAAGTAAGAAAATAAAGTTTAAACATAACCTAATGTAAAAACATGTATCATGCAAATACTAACCAAAATAAAGCAGGAGTGGCCATATTAATTCCATAAAGAGTAGATTTAAGATTAAGAAATATTATGAGAGATGAAGAGGGACATTACACAATATTAATAATAAAGGATTTAATTCACTAAGGAAGTACAACCCTAAACTTCATATACCTAATAACAGGGCTTGAAACTATGTAATTCCAGAAACTGTAGTCTAGATTTAGCTACTATAAAACCACTGGATCAATGATAAGCAAACTTGCAGTCCCCTATAAGGCCTGTTACAAGCCATATTTCACGAATCACAAATATAAAGTGATTAAGTAAAATGCCCAAATTTAAATGGAAATTATACAGGCAGGAGAATGTATAAATTCCTTTCAAGACATATTTACCAAGATGTAAAGGTCCACATGGTAATTAGGAAAACAAAATGAGGCATTGACTTAGAGAAATGTTAATTTTTAAATTAATCTTTCTTTCACTGCCTTGGAACAATAGTTTTCTATGAGGCATACATATATTACTTTAGTACAATTTTTTAAACATTTGCATTTGAAGCAAACTGAGGGATCATTTTGTCAAGTTTGATATATATGGCAGGAAAACCTTGCATTCCACATTTCGTAAGTAGCCATCCAGACTCTGCTTGAATACTCTTGATGACAAGATTCTCTTTGTCCCTCAAAATAGTCAATTTTATGTTTTGGTTAAATGGAATTTATTTTTTTAATTATCAGGTATCTGCCTTTTTCAGAATATAGTTAATCTCTCTTCCATATGGCAGATATATATATGCACCCAAATGTGTATCACATACACTATCACTTTCCATTCTCTGCCAATGACAGAAATTAACAGTTGATCACAGTATTAAGTCCTAATTTATTGGGACTTAATCATCAAAAGCAAAATACTTGTTAACAACATTCCCCAAGTTTCCTTTAACAATTGATCACGTTTGGCCTGGAAGATGAACTCTATTGCATCCCTGCTTCCCTCCTTCTGTGCCACTTCATTTCCCCTGCTGGAAGGCCTCACAAAGACTGAGGCACTTGTATATCCCATTCGGGGGGGTACAGCTCAATACAAAGGTATTGGAATACCTTGATAACCGACTCCTCCACGCAAACTACAAGCAACAAAAGAGAGGGAAACCTCATAGCCCAACACAGTGTCTTCCATCTCAAGCTAGTGGATGGCAGCGGAGTCACACACACAAGAGTGATTCAACTCCTGGGAGTCTAAGCAAGGGATCCAAACACACTAATCTCCTGTAGCAGGGGGTGAAGACAACAGGTCAGAGATAATCCAACAGGCTAAAACCTCTCTGAGACAGTACAGGACCAGAGCGCATCTCCCCAGCATTTTCAAGGAACATCCCTTTGGGGATTCTGAATTAAGTCCATAAACCAGTCCCAGCACCCCCAGTCCTTGACAAAGTAGTCTGATGAGAAAGAATCAGCGAAAGAACACAGGAAACATGAAAGATCAGAGAGAAAAGTCACCTCCAAAAGAAAAGAAAGAGAAAGAATCAGTGAAAGAACACAGGAAACATCAAAGATCAGAGAGAAAAGTCACCTCCAAAAGAAAATATTCAATTTCCATCAATAGATACCAACTTACATGATATGATTAAACTGACAGAGGAAGAATTCCGAATATGGATTGTAAGAAAACTCAATGTAATTGAAGAGAAAATAGAATCCCAACATAAAGAAACCAGAAGAACAATACAGGAAATGAATTAAAAATTCTCTAAAGAAATCGAAATACTACGGAAAAACCAAACAGAAATCTTGGCAATGAAAGAGGCTTTCAAGGAACTTCAAAACACAGTGGAAAGCCTCAAGAATAGAATGGATCATGCAGAGGAAAGAATCTCAGAGGTTGAAGATAATGCCTATGTACTAAACAAATAGGATGAAGAAAAAGAACACAGAAACAAGAGACAATACCAAAACATACAAGAAATGTGCTATTATGTAAAGAAGCCAAATATAAGAATCATCGACATCCCAGACGGAAAAGAAGAAAATACACAAGGGCTGGAAAACTTATTTTATGGAATACTGGAGGAAAATACGTCTGGCCTGGCCAGAAATCTTGATATCCAAATACAAGAAGCACACAGAACTCCTGGGAGACTCAATATCAAAAGGCAATCACCACATCATGTAGTTATTAGGCTGACCAAAGTAAACATGAAAGAAGTATTTCTTTGAGCAGTGAGGTGAAGGCAACTAATAAACTACAAAGGAAAACTCATCAGACTAACTGTAGATTTCTCAACTGAAACTTTACAAGACAGAAGGGACTGGGTGCCTATCCTTAATCTTCTAAAACAGAATAATTCCCAACCTAGAATTCTTTATCCGGCAAAATTAAGTTTTGCCTATGAGGGAGAAATAAAGTCCTTCCCAGACAAGCAATCATTGATGGAATTTGTAAAGACCAGACCAGCCCTACAGGAAGTACTCAGACCTGCATTACACACTGAACAGTGCAATAGACACTCTTCAAAGTAAAATCATTCAAGAGTTAAAGCCTAGTGGTACCTGGACTCCATGATGGCTCAAGGAGTAAAACAAAACAACAGGATTTCACCCAACAATATGAATGGAATTCTACCTCAAATTTCAATCCTCTCAATAAATGTCAGTGGCTTAAACTGTCCTCTGAAGAGTCATCATCAACTTCTGAGTTTGTTCCTACTTCTGTACTTTTATCACTATTAAAGACAAAGTATGTTTGTCTCCCAAGTCATATATTATAGTCATTTATGGCCCCTCCTAATCACTTACAATCTATATCACAGTGATAAATAGATCCTGTCAATAAGTTGTCCCAAGTTCATCTTGATCCATTTTGATCTGTTCTTATCTTACATAGATAAAATTCAGACATTATATTTTTTCCCTGGGAAATTATATTTGTTTTCAACTGGTCTCCTTGCATGTTCCCATGTCTTCCTTCTTTCTATCAATTCTTGACTCTGAGTCCAACTTTGCATTTCTAACAGGAAAATTGTATTTTATTACTCCACTAGAATTATTTCAATGGTATATTCCAGTAGTCCATAAATGGTATTCAAAGGTTATGTAAGTTGGCAATACATATAAATATTCACAAACATTAACACCCACAGAATGCTCAAACTACCTTCTTAAAGACATATTTGTATTTCAAAACTTATTTCATAACATAAAATTTTACATTAAATTATACTATCTTTTCTGCTCTCAATGTTGTTTTTATGTCTAGAATAATTTACCACTAAGATAAAGCAAATGCGATGAACCTTGTCATTATTATTACAGACAACTATCTTTAGTTTGCAATGGAGTTAGTGTAGTAGGGAAATCAAATGCACACAACCACTGATTTTTTTTTTCCCTTCCAACTCAGAATGCTTTACAACACAAAATCTTTCTATGGTAAGGTCACTATCAATGGAAAAGAACTTTTAATAGCCATAGAAGTATATAAAAACATTTCAGTCACTGAGGAATGTTTTCATGAGAGTATAGCACAATTTACATCAAAGTAGCAAACTTACTAAAGTGTGTACTTTATCCAACTTCAAAATAGTATTTTGATGCATGTCTATCACCTTGCCAATCAAAAAGAAGAAAAATAAAATCTATGGACAATTCATGAAGTCAGATTCTCCTGAAATAGCATATTTTGCTTACTATTTGGAAGAGAGAATGAAAAGTGAAACAGTGCCTTTGTAAAATGAAGTCATTACTCTAGAACCATTGACATTTTTTGATAATGCTCTTAAATGGATTATCTATGATGCGGTAGGTGATGTCATTTCCTTTCAGCACACAATTTTGTAAAATAAAATTTTACATTAAATTTTACTGTCACTCCATTGCAACCAGTTCCAATTTTTTCATGCCATGTCTTTGCCAATGTAATAAAAGAAGAATGGCCTTTACGTTAATCTCTTTGGGACATTTTATAAAGTTTGATCAGAACCACTAGTGAATGGTACCTATGAAGCTGTCTAACACACAGCCATGTCTGACATCCTCAGAATGTAAAATGTTTCACCACTTATCAAAATTTCAATTAATTGAATAACCATGAAGATGCATGCAATTATTGAGTATGTGCAATGTTTGGCAATACATTATGGATTTCACATATTGGGGTATAATTTATTGCTTTCCAAGCCAGTATGAATATACCACACACTTTTTCTTCAGTCCGGGAATTTTATACTACAGTGAATGAACCAGAGATTTTCTTATAATGAATGTAGAAATAAAATGAGAAAGTAAAAACTAACCTGTAGAATATTTAAATGAGTTTACAATGAACAAACTTTGCTGGACTTAAATGTAGTGTGAGAAAAATTCAGCTTTTTTGAAGAGAAATGGAAAACTCACTTTCTGGAAAAAAATTATCAGAAGAAAATTAAGTTATGATTTCATTAATTTGTCAAAATATTTGGGCATTTTGAATAAGGCAAATCTTTCAGTTCTAGGGTTTGTTATCACCCTTCCGGATACAACTAAACACTTTGAATTTTTCTTGTCAAGTAACCAATATGGAAGAAGAGAATGGACGGGAACCACTATGTGATACATTCAATGGAAAGTAAAGTAGTTCAGAATCTTAGTGTCAAAAATGCAAACATTTACAGGCATAAATCTAAAGTCACTTTAGAGAATTTTTAAAAATTTCTGGTTGGAAAAAATTAATAGTAAATTTTATGTGTTAATCCAGAGGTCATGTTATTTATGAATTTGAAGATATATAAAACAATATGATATGAGTTAAAATCAAATTACAAGACTTCTGTGGTTTCAGTTCTGATACATGGAGCTTAAAAGCTGTCACTTCTGTCTTTAAAACAAAACAAAACAAAAATCTGGACCAACTGGAGGTCAATGGCTTTTCTTAGACCAAGCAGAGAATTTAGGTTATAAGGCAAACTCATCTCAATATAGGAAGAGACAGGCTTATGTTAAGAGCAAAACCTACATTTGCTTCCCTGGAACAGAAGCCATTTGTTATGCATGATATTTTATGCCACAAAAAGATATGTTGAAGTCCTAACCACAAGTACCTGTAAATGTGAAATGTAATTAATTTAAAATGAAGTCATTAAGGTAGACCCTTAATCCAATATGACCACATTATAAAACAGACGTGAATGAAATGTGAAAATACAGACACACAGAGGAAAGATGGTCATTTGAAGATGGAGTCAGAGATGGCATTATGCTGCCGTAAATCAAGGAATGCTCTGGGCTACTAGAAGCTAGAAGATACAATGAAGAATCCTTTCCTAGAGGCTTCCGAGGGGGCATGAGCTGCCAACACCTTTATTTCAGATTTATAGCCTTCAGAACTGTAAGACAATAAATTTTTGTTGTTTCAAGTCACACAGTTTGTGGCACTTTCAGAGCAGCCCTAGGAATCTAATATATAATGCTAGAGTCATAAAATGTAAAAACACGTAAGTGGCAATTGTGACAAATAGCCAGTGGCTGAATGTGGATGGCTGTGCAAGTGAGAAAGTCTTTGGAGTCATTCTTAGGGGATCCCCTCACTATTTTAGGCTTTATTTATTTTTTAAGTTATACAATTTCCTATACGATTCATACATGTATGTTTTGGGCTTTAACTCCGGGACCTATACCGGGTCTTATGACCAGGAATTAGAAAGATCTCACTGTAGCTTTGGTAGAGAGAAAAGAGCAATCATTGTGAAATACACTCAGAGCCTTCATCATAACAAAGGTCCTCTCTCTAAGGGAAAACTGTCAAATCTTTATTCCAGCTGAAGAACGGGGATTCCTTTCACTCCAACTCCATCCAAACTTCCTATCTTATCTAGACAGATAAATACGTAATCAACAGGGATCAATGCTTTAAGGGTATGGACTGGAAATGTTGCAGCCAGGGAAGGAAATATAAATAGGACTGAGGTCAAAGCTCTTCCATTGGAGAAACACCCATGAAGAGTATGGTCCCAAGACACAGGGCTGCTAAAAGACTGAGAGTTATTTAGAAGATAATAGAATGTTCTCCCTCCCCCACACCTTATGGAGAGATCAATAAGTCCTCAGTATATTATCAAGGGATAACATTTGAAAGAGATGGAAAGCACTGACTGTCTCTGAGGAGTACTTGCAGAAGCCCAAAGTTAAAAAGAAAAGATGAAAACAAGGATACTAGAGGTATTTGAAGCCTCTGAGGCAACTTTAGCTACAGCAAATAGTAAACAGAGCCAAACTCCCAGTCAGAGTAACACAGTTCATTACACTAAAGGCCTATACCTCCTTTTACCTGATACAACATTTGCCTTTCAACAAAATATTGTAAGGCATGATAAGAAGAAAGTAGAAAGAGTCTGGAGAGAAATAACAATCATTAAACTGTCAAAATGGATTTTAAAAGACACAACTACATATTGTCTACATTTCAGTTTTTGATTTATCTATCTTGATGTTCTATTGTTGAATGCATAAATGTTTAGGATAGTTATATTTCCTTGGGTAATCAATTTCTTTATCATTTGTAGTACCCTTCTTTATCCCTAATATTCATTCTAGTGTATGTCTTGTCTGAAATTAATGTAGCTACTCCAGATACTAATTGATTAGTGTTAGTGCCATACATCTTTCTGTGTGGCTTTACTTTTAATTTATCAATCTTTACATTTAATGTGGGTTCAAACACTGAAATGAAAGCAATCAACTAAATCCAATTGACATTTGTAGACTACTCTATCCAACAAAATCAGAAAACGTATTCTTCTCAAACTTTCATAAAACATTACCTGATATGGAAACATTATCAGCCATATACACAACTTAAGACATTTCAAGAATTAAAGTAATACAAACTATGTTCTTAAGCCACAATTAAATTAAACCACTAATCCATAAAAAATATCTTTGAAATCTCCAAATATTTGAAAGTTAAAACACATACTATAAAAAAATGAAAACTTCTCATGTCAACTCCAATATATAAAGATCATGAAAGTCATTAGTCCCATCTTCACAAGAAAAAAGTGGACAAAATGAAAATCAATGTATTTCGTGGACCTATCAGAAAACTTTATATGCAGGGCAAAATGCCACCCCTAAATCAGGCAAAACAGGCAAATCCAAAGAGTAATAGCTAAAATATGATTACCTGGTACATTTTCAACTAGAATCATAAGCTGGTAAAAACATATAAATAGTAATTTTGATGAATAACTGGAGGCATGAATGTAGACGAGCTTGACAATGAGATAGTCCTGTAAACCCACTCTTTCATGGGTTTAACATATAGAAAACCCACTAGATTCTCAAGGTGAAGATCCCAAAATTATCCTATATGGTATGACAGAGGAGGGAAAAAATAATTCTTCTGAAATACACCCAGAGGCTTCTCCACAGCAAGTTCTCCTCTGCCAGAGGAGAGGCTTTGCTACAGCCTGTCCCAGAGCCAGAGGGAGAGGAATTCCTCTCATGCCAGTGCCACCTAGCCTTCCTATCCCACCTAGAATGGGGAGACACTATACAAGAAAAAAATCTTGTGAAGGGCACAGGCCAGAGACAGACCACAAAGACACTAAGATTTAAATGAAAGATTATAAAATGCACACTCTCTCTCATATCTTATCAGATAACCAATAGGAGTTCAGTATAATAATACCAGACTGTAGCTGAAAAAGCTGTAAGACAGAGACATTCTCAGGAGCAATACATAGGGAAACCCAAAGTCAAGAGGGGTGAGCAAAGCCATACTAGAATAATTAGAAGTCTCTGGAACATATCACTACAGCAAGCATTAAACAAAGCCCACTCCTAGCCATATTAAGATAAACCTTATATATTAGAGCCCTGTTTACATTGGCTCATGATAAAATATGTCTGGCTTTTGACCAAAAAAAATAAGACCCATCAAGTCAAGAAAAAAACAGCCATCATAACCTAGATGTTGAAATTATCCGAGAGAAAATTTAAAAGAACTATGCTTAACATGTTAAGAGCTCTAATGGCAAGTAAAATAGACAACATTCCCAAACAGATGGGTAATATAAGGAAAGATGGAAATTCTAAGAAAGGATCTAAATGAAATGTTAGAAATCAAAAAATACCATGACAGAAATGAAAAATGACTTCAATGGGCTCATCAATAGACTTAACATGGCCAAAGAAATAGTAAGTGAGCTTGAAGATTGGTTAATAAAAACTTTGCAAATTGAAATGCAAAGAGAAAGAAGAATGGAAAAGAGCTGAGATCTAAGAACTAGGGATAATTTCAAAGGATATAATATCTATACTACTGGAATAAGAGAAGATAAAATAATGAAGCAAAAGAAATACTTGAATATTTTGAATAATTGCCAAAAAAATTCTAAACTTAATTGCAGACACCAAATATCCAAAAAAGTATACCTAGGCATATCATATTCAAACAGAAAACCAAAGACAAAGAAAACTGTTGAAAGAAGACAGAAAAAATATTACCTATAGAAGAACAAGGATAACAATTTACAGGAGACTTCTCATTAGACATCATGCAACATCTTACAAAACTCCTAATCAGTTCTTCTCAAAATATGGACTGCCCTCCTCAAGGCCACCACAGATCTGGGGTGTGGGTGATAGTGAGTAAACAATTTTAAAATGCCACAGTGTTCTCTTACTGTAAGTAAAGTGGCAGCTTGTTTTTCAATAAGCCTTCTCTTGGTTGTTACAAGTGTTTGACTAGATTCCAGAGTTCTTCCAAAGTTAATTTTGATAGCTTTTCCAGGCTATTAGCTATTTTGTGGAGAAGCAGAGTCCTGGAGTTCCCTATTTCTCCATTTTGGCTGGCATTCTTAAGAAAAATTTTGCCTAACCCAAGAATCCTTCAATGCCTTTGCAGAGTACATGAATAAATTAGTAAAAGTAAATTGCTACAGTAATCAAAAGGTTACACCTAGTATACTGGGAATAATAGAAACCTCAAAACATGGAAGGAAAATAAACTTACAGGCAAAAGCAGTTTTTTGTTTGTTTCAATCAATATTTCAAATTTAAACAAAATGACCTGTTCCACTTCTACACTTACAAAACTTCTATCTTCCATTATGTACTAAACAAAAGAATTGAACTAACACACTAACACACACACACACACACACACACCCCAAGCTCCAATACGAAAGAGTACCACCAGCAGAAAGGGAACTTTGTTTCACAATTAAATAAACTCAACAAGACTTCCTCTTCCATTGGATCTTTATCCTGAATACAATTGATTCTCCTTATTGGTGGATTCCATATTTGTGAAGTTGCCTAATCACTAAAATGTATTTATAACTTCTACAGCTATTTTTAGACATGCACAGAGTGGGGAAAAATGTGAGTCATTCTATGCACATGTTCCCAGATGAGGTTGACAAGGCAACACTGTGCCTTTTTGTTTTCAGCTCTCACATTGTAAATATGTGTCCTTTTTGCAGTGTATTCAGTGCCATGTTTTTCACATTTTTGTGCTTTTTGTTGATTTTGCTATGTATAATGGTCCCCCAAGTGTAGTGCTGAAGTGCCGTCTAGTGTTCCTAAACACAAGAAGGATGTGATGAGCTTCGCAGAGAAAGTATGTGTATTAGAAAAGCTTTGTTCAGGAATGAATTATAGTGCTGTTGGCTGTGAGTTCAATGTTAATGAAACAATACTATGGTACATTCAGAGAAAGGAAGAGGAAATTTGCCAAACTGTATGTGAGGCTGCCTTAAAAAGTGGTAAAGTAACATTTATAGTGCTTAGTGAATTTATGGAAAATATGGAAAAGTGGCTAAATCTGTAAATTCGTGAGATGATGAGATGATGACATTTTTGTAAGTATATTTAAACAGCATTATGGTGAGATTGAAAGCCAAAAGAATTCAGTCACATTATCTAGGTTAGTAAAATATTAAACCTTTCTCCACTAGGCCTAGCTGGCTCACACTTTTCAAAAGGCATTATGGTGTGAAAAATGTTAAATTTACAGGTGAGAAAGGTTCTTCAGATCAGAAAACTGCAGAAGATTTTTAATACCTGCTAAGTGTTATACAGGAACATGGTTTTGTGGAAGAGCAGCCCAGCTTGCTTTACAAGGATGTTGGAAACCAAACCTTATAATGCAAATGGTGTTTCAGTTGACAAAAATGTTGTGACCAGAGGCTTGCAAGAACCTAATCTTGTATTTCCCCTTGAATTAATAGTTCAGTATTCACTAATTCAGTATTAATGGTGACTTCATAGACCATCACCCCTGCAAATAACAAGACTCAACTGTACATATTTGGTTGTATTTAACCCTTTGCAGTACTAGACAATAAAATAGTCTTTTGTGCTTTAATCAGAAATTTGATTTTTCCATGATTAAATCTGTTGGATTATCCTAATTGAAGCATGTTTTACATCAAATGGATTATATTTATTATTAGATTTATTGTTTAAAAAATAAACTAAATGGCTATATATAGTCCTTCGGGGATAAACCATTTGTATTGAAACAAGATACTTCTAGTATTCAATTTGACAATAACAGACCATTTCTCTGGCTTTAAATTCAGTGCAATATCACAGACATTTATGAGTATTTAATTATTTTCACTTATATTGAATTAGTACTGTAATGAGGTCTGCCAATAAAATGGGGGACAAAGCAAAGAGGATGTAAGGTTTTGTGCATTATCAATAGAAAGGCAAAATCTGCCACGGCTTAGCTATTCAAAAGGATGATACTTTAGATTTTTTTCAGATTTCTATAGAAGTGGATGATCAACTGTGGTTTTGGTATGCATGTTTTGCTTGTTCTGATTTTTAAAATAAATGAATGGTTTTGTATTTTCTGACAAGAGATCTTGTTGTTATTGATTCCCTCGTTTGACCATTCATTTTGCATTATATATTCAACACTTTCTAATTCTTATGATTTATGAACCCTAGTCTAAATTAAAGCTATTTATCTGAAATATGTCCTGTCTTCCAGAAAAATTAATTGTGTCTCCAGAAAGAAATCTCATATATACAAAGATGCCCTTTTTTTCCTGACACCTCCAGAGAGTACAAAGACTTTTTCAATCTGTGAGAAGAATAAAGAACAATGTGCAGATAGAAAAACAATTTTAAACTCTAGTCCTTCTACCAATTCAGAAATTTTATAGGAAACTCCTGAACATCAGAAGTAAACATGCATTTCTGAGATTATTTCCCTCCATGACAGCATTTGCCTGAATAAAATTCAAACTCATGAAAGCAGAAACTTCCTAGTCTTCACAAAATGGTAAAGTTAGAAGTTAAGACAAATATATCTATGTCAGTCTCAAAGTTTTATAGAATATCAATGATTTCTAGGAATATTTTCTCAACCAAATAAGGGGAAAAGAACAGAATTTATATCAGAAATGATTTATTTTTCATGGCACCCTATGGATAAGTGTTTCTAACCCAGATTATGCCAGATAATACAGAGAACTCACTCACCCTAAGAACACAGATGCTTTGGAGCAGATGAGAAGAGCAAGTGATAGGGAGGGAGAGTGGTAGAAGTTATTCTGTTATATTTTTCCACCATTAATTTTCAGAAATATGACATTTATATTCCTTATATAACCATGGTTTGTGTACACCATGATTTCCTTCAAGGACTTAATACAGTATAGTTTTAGTTATTTACTTTTGCTAAATGAGCATGCATACACAATGACATTCATGATAATTGATAGGTTCATTCATCATGATTAGTTACTATTTGATAAATAAGAATATCAAGCATGAGGAACACTTTGGTAGCTGTATTTGTTAGGATTCTCTCAGACACAGACCACTAAGCATGATCCAATAAATTATAGGAATGGATTAGACCTCACGTGATTGTGGGTGTTGGTTAAGCAGCCTATATAACTCTGCTATAGCTGAGTCTGGTACAAGACCTGAGGTTAGCAGGGCTGGCAGTTGGGAATAGACATGATATGAGAGAAAGCAAGGGCAAAATAAAACAAAATAGAACCCTGTGAGGATAAATGAACCCATGATAAAAAACTAAAACTAGCATCTTTCTCTGGATTTTCAAATTGGTTACTAGTCGCCTCCAGGTCTTCAAGTTGAATGACCCACAGAAAAGCTGGTGCCACCATCATGCACTTTCACTGGAACCTAGCTCAGGACTTTACAAAGCTGCAGTAGGAGATCCACAGTTGCTGGAGCAGCTGCAGGCCCAGCTGCCAACAATGTGAACTGACCCATTCTTGACCACGTGTGTGAGCTGCAGCATTGAATATCCCTACACTGACCTTGTATAAGAGGACATGATTGCTGCTTTCATTCCAAGTTGCAAATTTTGGGCCAATTTCTCATCCCTCCTCCAGATTCATGTAAGGAAGGGAATTCCAGTAAATGAATTTCCAGTTTACCCAAATTGACATAATATAATTTAAAGCTACCACAATAATGTCTTGTTTCCTAAATTTTATAATATACTGTGTTCAGCCTAATTTTTCTTATCCACATTCAGTATTCTTAAGATATTATTCAAGCCAGTTTGAGTCATTGTATTTCTGACTCAATAAAACATTTACAGCTATTATAATAATTTTATAAGAAACACTCTAATTACTCTTGCTAGCCATGCAAAGGTAATTCCTTTCTAGATATAAAAATTTTAATCAAATACCACATATTTTTATATATTTGCAAAATTAAAAGAATTTAAATATATAGTTTAGAGATCTTTTTCACTTTAACATTATGTTGTAGTATTTTCTTATGAAAATAAAATGACATGAAAATATGGCTTAATACTGTCAATATTACCTTGTAATTATGTAGTATTATTTTCTTAACAAATTATGGAAATTTAGAGTATTTCCAATTTTTAATATTGTAATCAATGATGCCATGAACAGGTTTTTGCACAAATATACACATGAATATTTGATTGTTTTCTTAAAATACATTTACAAATATTGAATTACTCAACTAAACAGTCTTGAAAATATCAATTGCTTTTATCACCCTTAATAAGTGTTTTAGAGAGTCTTGTTAAGTATTTCTCCTGATAAATATAACCAAGCTGTCAAATGTTTATCAAATTTGAAGTGTTAGTACTATTCTGACTCACTTAAATGTATATCTTTTTTTTTTTTCAATGAGAGATTTAGGCTTCTAAACTTTCCCCACATATCACACATATATCTTTTTTTTTTTTTTTAACCTCTGTCACCCAGGGCTAAAGTGCAGTGGCTCAATCATAGCCTACTGCAACCTCAAATTACTGGACTCAAGCAATCCTCCTGCCTCTGTCTCCTGATTAGCTGGGGCTATACGTGTCTGCCACCATACCTGGCTAATTTTTGTGTTTTTTGTAGAGAAAGGTCTCAGTCTTGCTCAGGCTGGTCTCAAACTCCTGGCCTCAAGCAATCCTCCCACCTTGGCCTCCCAGAGTGCTAGGATTACAGGTGTGAGCCACCACATCCAGCCCCATATATCTTTTAATAGGAATTTGTTTTTTGATTTGTCAAATCTTTCTGTCCTGAGGACCCTTATTCTATTTATAGGTGTCCTAATATTTTGGCATTAAGTTCATTGTTACTTTCACCTCTATTGAGTATGTCCAAGAATTTTCTAAATGTTTTCTGATATTAATTTTCATTTGCTTCAACTTTCTCTTTGAGACTTTACTATGATGCTCTCATTTACTTATTCTGAAAGCTTATTATTATATATGGCTACACAGACACATAAACAAATGTATAATATACATGACTTGATTTATTTTTGACATAAAGAGATGTTTTGTGTTGTTTATTTGAATTCAGCAATCTTAATTTTCTATATTTTTTTCTCATTTTCCCCAATACTTACAAAAAACTTTGTCCAGTTGAGAAATGACAAATTAAAAGTGAAAGGAAGAAAGGAAAGAAGGAAGGAAGGGATGGACAAAGGGTGGGATGAAGGGAGGGAAAGAAAAAAAATCCACGTTTCTTCGTAACTATATATTCTCATTTTTTGTATTCAGTGCTCTGAGGCATGTGATTCTTCCATAATGTGGAATGTGGAAGCTCATTGTCCAATTCAAGGGCTTAAACCTCTTTACTTCATTACCTTCATTATTCAGGTGCTCGGGGGTTAATCTATGTCATGAAGTGAAATTGACAGGACAGCTGCTGTTTTACTTATTCCAAAATCATCAAGATTAGAGTTAATGGAACTTGCTTTCAGATTCTGAAAATATTTTTAAATTTATCTCTTTTTTCCCCCCTCTGTATTTTATTGGTATTTTGAAGTACGATGAGAGAATCTCAGTCAGGAACGACTAATCAAATGCCATATAACTACTTTTAGCTTCTTCCATTACGAGACCCCATAAATTTGCCCATTTATTCTTTACACTGACAGGCCATAGGAAATCTCTAAACAATGGTTTTATATGCCACATTATGTAAAGGAGCTAGAACAAAGCAATAAAAACAAATTTAGACTGCAACTCCTACTAAGATCAGGGTGCCTTTTACAAAATAATGTATTTTTTAGTATAAAAGTGGTATACATTTATTGTAGAAAATCTCTAAAAATATATAAAACTAAAACAATCCATAGTCACACTTTCCAACAAAGTATATTTGACATATTTCTTTCAAGTATTTTTATTGATATATTTTATACAGTCATGCACACACACATATACTAATAAAATACATTTTCAGATTACAAAAGCAGAACATACACAAAAATTGAAAATTTGGAAATATCAGTAAAGTAAAAACAAATAATTCTTAATTTAGTATACATTTATATATACATATATATCAATATTTGTACATATTGTATATTAAGTATGTTATCAAACTCTATTCTTTCTTACACATTTTCTTCTTATCCAATATAAACCTCATAATTACGCTAACTCATTTGCTAATATTCTAAAATTTTTGTTCCTGTTTCCTTTGTTATACTCCTTAAATATTTGCAAGTCTCTTGCATCTTTAAAAACTAAGTCATTTTATAATAATTTCAACCCCAGTTACAATCCTGTCTTACTTCTTCCCTTTATAGCCACATTTCTGAAAGTGTTTTACTTGTACCATTTCCTCCCCTTCTATTCTTCCTCAACTCATTCCAGTTTATTTCTAACTCTCCAGCAGATCACCAGAACTACTCTCACACAAGTCACCAGAGTTCCATGTTGATAAAGATAGTAGATATTTTTCTGTACAGTCTTACATTAACTCTCAGTGGCCTTGACCACACGTCTTCCTTCATTATCAGTGGCCTTTGATAGTCTGACCTTCTTCTCCTTAAAACATACTTCTGCTTCAGCCTTGGTGGAATCACATGCTCCTACTATTTCCTTTCTCTCTGACCATCCCTTCTCAGGCATCTTTGCTGACTCATCTGCACATTTTATGTTGGGAAAAGAACCCTAAGCTCTTTTCACTCTTTCTTCTCCTCCTAGTCAATCTCAGCCACACATTTATTTGGAAATTTCACTTACAGACCAGATGATTCCCATATATTTATGGTTTGCTCACCCCCTTCTTCTCTGTTCAATTATGTTATATTCACCTGATTAATTTTTTTTACTGAGAGCAGAGTAAAAGATTCTTTTTTTTTTTTTTTTTTTTGAGACAGAGTCTCGCTCTGTCACCCTGGCCAGAGTGCTGTGGCGTCAGCCTAGCTCACAGCAACCTCAAACTCCTGGGCTCAAGCAATCCTTCTGCCAGCCTCCCGAGTAGCTGGGACTACAGGCACGTGCCAGCATGCTCGGCTAATTTATATATATATATATATATTTTTAGATGTCCATATAACTTCTTTCTATTTTTAGTAGAGACGAGGTCTCGCTCTTGCTCAGGCTGGTCCCGAACTCCTGACCTCGAGCGATCCACCCGCCTCGGACTCCCAGAGTGCTAGGATTACAGGCGTGAGCCACGGCACCCGACCAGAGTAAAAGATTCTTGATAATCTATTCCCATGTAACATAGTGTCCTGCACATTTTGATTCCTGAGTTTTCAATCACCTTTCTTTCTCCTGGAGCATGTTTTCAAGTTTTGTTTGTTTTTTTGCCTGTTTCTAAGAAGAATATAAAGCTCGTATATTTCTGAGTACTTACATATATGAATATGTATTTCATATGCCTTCAAAAATAAAAGACCATTTTAATGTTATCTTTTTGTTTCTGAGATGTGCAAGTAAGTTTTC
The DNA here is from genome assembly GCF_020740605.2 of Lemur catta. Classification (NCBI taxonomy): domain Eukaryota; kingdom Metazoa; phylum Chordata; class Mammalia; order Primates; family Lemuridae; genus Lemur; species Lemur catta. The sequence goes on along the minus strand of NC_059137.1, from coordinate 39,244,351 downwards.
TTAATCTTATAATGCCATATTTTTGAAGGTTTTATGCTAGAAAAAGGGCAAATCATAAAGGATTGAAAGAATTCACTGGATTAACTCATTATTTTTTTCCCAGCAGTAGTAGTGTGATGTTGAAAAAAAAAAATTCCAGTCTTAAAGTCCTCATGAAACTTGCTCCCCTCTCACACACATATTCTACCTTCACACAAATATCTGTGAGTGAGGGAGGGGCACAGAAAACTTCACTGAGAAGTAGCTCTGCAATGATGCCCAATGCAGGCCTAGTTACAGCTATTTGAAGTCTTTGTGGGACACAGGAAGTTCATAGATAAAGCAGTTTTCTAACATCAAGTCATTGTTTTAAATGATTTACCAGAAAGTAATTCTAGAAGAGACTTCAGTTACAAAGCAGTGTTTCTCAGCTTCCTCCCCCCAAAACACAAAACTGATAATTAGATTTGGTCCTTGGTATAGGGTTTCCAAACAAGCAAAAAGAAGAATATAAATGAAAAGGGAATTTGCTGTTGAACTCAGCCTTAGCTTCCAGCCATCTTACGACACTGAATTACTGAACTGATAACAAAATTTGATCATCTTTTTTCCAGATTAAGAGGAGGACTCTAATATTATTATAGTTAAATGCAAGTTTTCTAAGAAAAATTGTGTGAAAATAATTTGGAAAATACACCGGAAAAATATCAATCTGTCTTTTCAAATAAGAAAGTGCCAATAGAAAACTCAAACATAGGAATATGACAAAAGGATTTACATATAGAATTAAACTATAAAAATAAATTGTTAAATAGCCAAAAGAAAAAGTATGAATATTCTATTTAAAAATATTAGAGGGAGATATCAGTCTTAGTATATGTAAGGCTGGCACCAGGCACCCCTCCCTTCCCTAATGAAAAAAGAAGAAGCCCCTCCTATTCCTCAATACCTGCCCTAAAACTGCAACAAAGAAATTCCTCACTCTTTGCACAGAAATCTTCCCTCCGGAGAAACTCCCATCCCCCAGCCCTAAAAACATATATAAGCCCACTCAGACTTCTGGGCGGGGTGACTTCTCTGGTCCACTTGTGGGACCCGTGAAGCTCGCCCAGGTTCCTCTCTTGGGACTCATTACCCTCATGCGGGGGCATTCCAATAAAGCCTCGTTGCTTACCCCTTTCAACTCTGCTCGTCTTTCTTTCTCTGGGGCCAGCCAATCCAAAAAACCTTACATTTGGTGCTGAAACTGGGAGGGTGCTTTGACTTTTGGCTGTGCCGCCCCTCCCGTAGACTCCGGTCTTAAACTTTACAGTATATATTTTATATTCTCATAGATTTTAAATGAACACTGAACTCCACTCAAGATCAAGGACGAGTACTATATTAATATCTATATCCATATCTATATCCATGTATACCTATGTCTGTACCTATATCTATTTCTATGTACGTACCTACCATTTTCTCTCTTTATATATCTGAAAAGTTACAGAAAGAATGTAAGAAAACAAATATAATAACATAAAGTAATTAACCTCACAAGCATTATAGAGAAGTACTATAGAAAATATAAACAAAGTGAAGTAAATTTTGAGAAATTCTAAACAAAAGATGAGGAGGTAAATTCATTTAGAGCTTTAGAGAAGTTACAAAATTTAAACAATGTACATTCAATATTTGGATAAAAAGGATAGAAGAAGAGAATAAAAAGGAAGCCAATTGAAAGTTGTGGTAGTAACAGAACCTTTTCCTAAGCTGAAGAAAGGCTGGAATCTCTGTATCAGAGACACTTGCAATTTTTATGAAAGAGAAGTTCACATGAGGAAGAACATTTTTATTTCTTTAACTTTTATTTTGTTTTCGTTTTACTGACATTTTGTTTCTTTTCTTGATATTTCAAAAGCAGAGAATCTCATAAACACCAAAGCTTAATAAAAAAACTATTAATAATAATTCATGTTATCTACAAAGAGGAATAGAATTAGGTTGTTTACAGAATTATTCTGTATAATATTGAATCCCAGCTGATGAATGAAAAACAATTATAAAGTTTTATAGTAAAGTAAATGGGCCTACAGTTTCCTTAATTATCCAATCTGTCTTTCACTTATCAAGGCAGCTGAAAGGCATTCTCAGATACATTATATAAAGATTCAAAGGAATGCCAGCCATAATCTTTCCTAATCTTTTATAGCAAAGAAATGCTATTAAAAATAACATCTACATGCTTTCAAATTACTTGCGTTTTCTACTAAATCAAATCTGCCTCCTGAAAAGATAAAAATAGAAGTTTGAGGGGGGAGGGTTAAGCAAAAGCTAGAACTGAGCGGAAATGAGGTTAAATGGGCAGCAGTGTGAGAAATCAGTGGGAGGCTGCATAATTCCTTGTCATGCAAGCTGTGTATTTTTATACTATAGTTTGACACTTCTTCCACATTTCAATTTGCATGACTTTGGGAGAATTAATTTAATGAAAAAGCATATTTAATCTTTCAAAAGAAGAAAAAAGCAATATTTATTTTTATTTCTCCATCCAAATATCACAGATTGCAGTGGCTAGAATCCAAATGAATACTTTAAGTAAATAACACTGTAAATCTTTCAATAAATATAAGTTCTTTAGAACTTTAAGGCAAATAGTGTGGTTTCCAGAATTATATTGCACTTGGAGAGAAGTAACTCATTTTCCTCCAAGGTGGTAGATGAGCTTCTACTTTATGCATTAATATTTCTCTGCTGCCCTGACATATTCACTGGAGATATTTGTTGGAATAGTAACTATCAGAATATTTGAGTTTTGTGTGTGTATGAGTATGTGTGTGTATTTGCTGTTTTATTTCATTATATTTTTAATCTTTCTTAATTTAGAAGTTTTCTGAGATATAATGCTCAGTATGTCAATTATTTATATTATTAATGATGCTAATACTAACATTCTCTTATTTTTCCTTAATGTTATGGTTTCAAAGGCATCTCTGAACTCAAAATACATGCGTGTTCTCCTTTCTTTTAATGTTTAATGCTAATAGTTAATTTTTAAGCAAGCCTATTTGTAGACAAACTATTCTGTTTTAAACAAATAACTGTAATATACATGTATTTATTACTTGCTCACCATTTGCTTTGTTTGGAAGCTTTGCATGCATTATCTCATTTAAGCATTTCTTAGGTGATTATTATTATTAGCCCTATTTTATAAGTAATACACTGTGGCTTAGAGAGATTAAGTAATTACCGAAGGCCACACTGAAAGACAGTTTGAGTTAAAACACTCCCATAGACTTTATGCTCATTCCTGTCATTTTCTTCTCTGGCTACTTTATTTTGGTATATTTCTGAGCCAGATTTTATTCTTTTAAATTCATTTTTATATTTTATATAAGCATAAAATATTTTATGTAAACATAAAATATATACTTATGTTTTATATTTACTTAATTCAGAATGACATGATATCTACTTTTGTTTTTATAATTACAGAATTATATTCAAAAAATAAAACAGCAATAATTGTATAAATTGTGTCAAAGACAACTAAAAGTGAAACAAAAATCTTCACATATAATTGATTTGTGCTGTTCACCCACAGGATATTTTTTAAATGCTCAGGCTATTTCAAATGCCCATACTCTACCAGGCAAGCTAAGTGGCTATCTAACATACCACCAATCTAGAACTACTTAAAGAAGACACATCAAGTAGTACGTTAAACCCAAAAATTTTATATAATTTTACATTTCAACATTTCATTTTTCTTTAAGAGGAGAGAGTTGAATTATAGACAGGAAAAAGAATACACTGGAACCAGTTGCATTTGGATCATAATCTTCTTCTTCCTCCTACTATTTTCTTAATCTAACATATCTTCTCCCTATTCTTTTTTTTCCTTGTATTTGTTAGCCTTGGCAATGCCCTTTACTTCCACATAAGATTTTTCATTAGTCTGGCATGCACTAAAATCTTTTTCCTATTTTTCTTTTGTTTAAGCAGCCTCTTTTCACAATGTCTACATGTTGTCTACACCAGTATTTTCCATATCTTCAGTTTCTTTGAAACATAGTCACTGGCTAGGCCCAAATGCTCTTCTTCAATCTGGGAGTGATACTAAGAACAAAACACAAAGAATGCTACTGGGTGCATATGGATCCTTGTAATTCCTTTTTGTTTTCCTTTCAAAAAGAATGTAGGTTTTCACTTTGCTTTTCAAGAAAGTCCTTTTCCACTTCTCTACATTTAGTTTATTTTCCTTGGCAGACCTGGATTTCTAGAATGTGTATGATGACACCTGCCTCTTGGTTACTTAGGATCTCTTTGGCCACCTTTATTTATTTATTAAGAATTTTTGACACCTATACAATACGTTTAAGAAGTTATATTTTCTGCAATAATTGGATGAAATACTAATGGTACCATTTGCAATTTAGAAATACAACAGTTAAATAGAGTATTATCTTAAAAATGTATACATAACTCGGGAAAACTGACATGCCTTTGAAAACCTATAGTAGGCACACTATCCAAGGTTTATTTCCAATTCATAACTGCCTTTTTTTTAAAACTTGTAAATTATTTTCTCTGTAAAAGAAATGGGACACGTACACGTATCCACAAAACAAAAATATCTAAGAACGCTCTGAGGGAGACAGAGAGCCACAGGGCCTGTTAGAAGAAAAAGAGCCTAACCCTGGAGCTTGCAATGATTGGAAAGAAGAAATAGACCAGGACAGAAACCACCAGGCCATTGCAGAATCCAGGGAAAAGATGACAGGATCTCAATATAATTTGGTAGAAATAGGAGGGGGAAGTTGATGGTTATAAAATGGAGATGTTTTGAAATAGAGTCTGCAAGACTTAGTCACCTCTGGTATCTGATGGGGTGGTCAAGAGGGTCAGCCTCACCAAATGCATTGTGAGGTGCCAGTCCAAGGCAGAGACCACGTGGCCAAGACATGCCCCAAAATGCTGTGGGTGGAGGGCATCAGGAGGCTGCATCCTCCATGTGGGTGCAAAAAGACATGATTTCAGTCATTTTTATGAACAGTATTTCACTGTGTACATATACACTGGTAGTTCTATTTTTAGTTCTTTGAGAAACCTCCAACTGTTTTCTATAGAGGCTGTACTAATTTAGATTCCCACCAACAGTGTATAAGAATTTCCTTTTCTCCGAATCCTCACTAACATCTGTTGTTTGTTTTTTTAATAATTGCCATTCAGATATCTCATTTTGATTTTAATTTGCATTTCTCTGATGATTAATGATGTTGAGCATTATCTCATATACCTTTTGGCCATTTCTATGTCTTCTTTCGAAAAATGTCTATTCACATCTTTTGCTCACTTTTTAATGGGATTATTTATGGGTTTTTTTGTTGAGTTGAATTCCTTACTTAGTCTGGATATTAGTCCCCTGTCAGATGCATAGTTTGAAAATATTTTCTCCCATCCTGCAGGTTATCTGTTCACTCTGTTCATTATTTCTTTTGCTGTTCAGAAGCTTTTTACTTTAATTAAGTCCCATTTGTCTATTTTGGTTTTTGTTATGTGTGCTTTTGAGGACATGTTCATAAATTCTTTGCCTAGAACAATGTCCAGAAGAGTTTTCCCCAGGTTTTCTTCACAGTTTTTGGTCTTACATTTAAATCTTTAATCCATCTTGAGTTGAATTTTGTATATGGTGAGAGACAGGGATCCAGTTTCATTCTTCTTCATATGGTAATCCAATATCCTAGCACCATTTATTGAAAAGGGTATCCTTTTTCCAATATATGTTCTTGTAGGCCTTGTCAAAGATAAGTTTGCCAGTAGGTGATGCTTGTAGGTAGGAGCCAGCTGAGCTGGCAGCAGTAGGGAAATAGGGTGTTTGTGGCCAACCTCTGTCCTCAGGGAGAAGTCCCAGGGTATCCCAAGTGGTGGATTGGGTTGTGGAATCCCCAGGATCTTCCATGCTGCACTCTAAGGATGGTGCAAAGCTGGGCAAAGCCAGAGAAGGCAACCTGGCACTCAGGCCCCCCAGTGGTGAGTTGTGGGGGCTGACAATCCTCAGGCCCCTGATGAAATGCTTGGGTGAGGGGCAACTGCCCCTATACTGAAGCCCTGCCATGAGATGGGGTCAGTCCCAGCAGTTACAGTTTTGGCCAGTGGTGGGAAACCCTTTTACACTCTAGTCCCAACAGGGCTCCCTCTCCCTTCCCAGTTGTCTACCTCAGCCAACCTGGTTTTTAGTCAGATAGGGCATTTCATACCTAGGGAAACTCAGCACCAGGCCATAGGAGGCCCTGCCCAGTTCAAGACCAAGCCTCCCTGGCAACTCTCCTCCTACTCAGGTCCCACTTGCACAAGCAGCAGACTAAGTTTCCCTAATGCTGAGGACTGGTGTTACTGGGTCTCAGGAATGCACACAGTCTGTTAAGAGCTAGGATGGAGAATGGTGTCTTGCTATAGCCACTTAGGTCTCAGGAAGGACGTGGGACACAGGGCATGTTCCTTCCCTGGAGCAGTTCCTTCTCACAGTCTCCCACCAACTCCCTAAGTTAGATTCAGGGCTTGTGAGGGTCAAAGTGCTTTTCTGTGGCCTGGATTGTATGATTTCCCAATGTATAAGTGGTTCTGCAGAAAGACACTCACTCCTCTCTCTTGTACTGGGGAGTTCCTGGCCAGTCCTGGCCACACAGGCTCCCTGTTTTCCTTCTCCTTCTTAGATTTTGGAGTTTCCTTTCACTTTCCTGTTGAACTCCTGTGTTCCCTCTTGGACAATGTATTCAAAGTGCGATTGTCTACACACTATTTTGGTTCTCCTAAGTGGATGAGATGTGCTTGGAATGCTTCTACTCAGCATCATACAGCCTCCACACAGCCTGCACACACACACCCAGCACCCACCTGCTCCCCTTCATACCTCAAGAAAAAAAGTTTTTAAATGGTCCCTTTGCTTCATAGATAGTCATTATTAACATTTCTGGTCTATTTTTTTAATCTATCCTTGATGATAGGATTTTTCTTTTCCTTGAGTTCTCTAGCATATAAATTCAGACCTCTGTGTCTGAAGTTTCACTGGTTCCCGCACAACACACCTAACTTAATACCTTGTCTTCAGAAAACACTTTGAACTTTAGGTTTCCTTAGACATTCATGCATGGTTCTAAAAGTGAATTACAGCTTGAAAAAAATGACCTGTAAGCCTAAGGGATGAATTCCTATTTCTGCCAAAGAGACAAGAGCTCAAAGCTCAGTGACAAATTAAAGCAATGATTTTTTTCTGTGGTTCCTGTGGTTCTTGTATTCATAGAGATCTACCTTCAGCAATTATGGCTGTGGTTTATGCTTTAACAACCTCAAAACTATAACAGAAACTAATTAATCCCCAATGATTATTCAATATTTATTATAATTAAACATAAATTAAGGCTTGTGTTAAAACAAAAATAATCTCAGCACAAGCAGCTTATTTGGAACACCTCAACTGCTGTCTATTGTCTCCCAGAACCCATTCTAAAAAGTTGTAGTCTTATAATTATGGGAAAGGTTCTAAATCTATATTTTCTTTTCAGTTTTTTTTTATTTTTTGTAACTTTTTGTTGATACATAAAAATTGTACATATTCATGGAGTACAAGTTATATTTTGATATAAGCATATAACATATAATGATCAACTCAGGGTAATTGGGACATGATTCACCTAAAACATTTATCATTGCTTTATGTTGGGAACATTTGAAAACTTCTAGCTATTCTGAAATATAATAAATTATTGTTAACTATAGTTGCCCTATTGCACTATTGAACACTAGAACTTTTTCCTTCTATTTAACAGAATTACCACTTCACCAACACCTCTTCATTACCCCTTCCCACCACCCTTACCTATCTCTGGTAGCCACCATTCTACTCACTACCTCCTTGAGATCAATTTTTTTAGGTCCCATATATAAGTGTGAAAATGCAACATTTGTAACTGGTCTATTTCACTTAAAATAATATCTAAATTTATATTTTAAATAAGAACTTCCAATACATTCTGATCCAGCTAGTACATAGAACTGTTTTCGAGAGCCACTGACTAAATTTGCTTGAGTTCTTTCTAAATTTTGTTCTTTCTAAATTTTCATACTCTTTCACAGTGTAGTGAATTATTTGAACCAAAATGTTAGATGGTGGTTGTTATGTTGATTGCAGTAGTGTCCTATTTCATACTTGGAAATGCGTGGCAAATATAAGGAAGGACTATGGAATGAGGCAGTGATTCTCATTATTTTTTTTATAGAGAGAGAAGCAAGAATATTAAAAGTACATATTCTGGCCTCTATCTCTAGAGATGATAATTTTATAAATATTGACCTAATAATATGCTGCCTCTATGGCTTCCCCTTCCTGCTTTCTTATCTTCATACACTGTCCATTTTCTTATAAAATCATAATATAAAACCAATATATCCTTTATATTCAATTTATTTACTATAGGTTGTTTTATGTTTCCATTAGCTTTGGAAGTGGCAAGATTATTTAATATTTTTTTTTAAGTAAATTACACTGAATCATAATGCCCCACCTTTTCTTTCTTTTTCCTCCTTTGGGTTGGGTTAGCTATGAAATAAAGGAAAACTCTAACCTTTCTGGTGTTATGGTGAGAAATGCTTGGTGTTTTCTCCTTCATTCCCTTTTTTATGCTCTCTGTTCATATCTTTGAGTCTTCTTTGTTCTTCTTTAAAGCACTAATTTATGTTTGTGAAGTCTAACACTAAATCATACAAGATGCATCTTTTCAAACTTGGGCTTTGTATGTATCATTATACTATTATACTAATTATGTGCTACAAAAAATACCTTGCAAAAATTGTAAGGCCTGTGGAGTAATAATGTATTATTTGCAATTTCAAAGAATAATTAAAGATTAGCAGTTGGGTAAAATATCTAGAAAATTAAGTCAAATCATCCTTTCCTATATCTGTGGTTGTCAAATTGTAATGTACAAAACATACTCAGAGTTATTGATAAAACTGGAGATTCACAGGCCTCATCCCTAGAGACTCTGATTCAGTAGATGTAATGTGGGGCCCAGAAAACTGCATTTTAAATCAACACAACAAGGTTTGCAGATAGGATGCCAAAATGTGACTTAAGGGAAAGCAGGATGTGGACCAAAAAGAGCTTTCCTCATGCTATAGGGGGTAAAACCAAGTAAATAGCTGAAAATAAAAAGGTCGATATATCCACATTAAAGCCTTTTGTGGCTCAAGAGAATATGTAAGAGAAGGAAAGTGATTATAAAAGACAATGAAATCACTTTCCAATTTTAAGATGACATAAAAGGGAGAGAGAGGATGATTATGATTTTTCACTCAAAGACAAATTAAAACCACACTACTACATAAAATGTCACGGATTAATTTATAGCAATATAAAATTTGGTAGATAGTAATTTTAGTATATAACTAATTGGAAACCAGAAGTAAGTTATAACAATACTGCTATTAAGAACCACATAATGATTAGGTAGATGCCATTTTTTTCACCATCAGAAGCTATGCACTAATTTCTGTAATATATAAATAAAAGTGTAGTTTTTAAGAGTTTTACTTCTGGAGTAAGTTCCACTATCTTCTAGCTATATTAATTTTAAAGAAGTCTAGCTTATTCATTATTTCTTTCATAGATTATGCATTTGCTGTTGTATCTAAAAACTCATCATGATACACAAAGTCATCTAGGTTTTCACCTATGTTATCCTATAGGAGTTTTATAGTTTTGCATTTTACATTTAGGTCTATAATCCATTTTGAGTTAAGTTTTGTGAAAAATGTAAGGTCTGTGTATAAATTCATTTTTTTGCATACGGATATCTAGTTGTTCAAGATCCATTTATTGAAAAAGATATCTTTCTCCATTGTATTGCCTTTCCTTTGTCAAAACTTAGTTGATTATGTATATCTATTTTTGGACTTTCTATTCTGTGGCATTGATCTATTTGTCTATTTTTCTCACCAGTACTACACTGTCTTGATAACTGTAGCTTTACAGTAAGTCTTGAAGCTGAGTGGTGTCAGCCCTAAAACTCTGTTATTCTTCAATACTGTGGTAACTATTTTGGGTATTTTGCCTCTTCATATAAACTTTAGAATCATTTTGTCAAGATGTATAAAATAACTTGCTGAAATTTTGATTGGGATTTTATTGCATCTATAGATCAAGTTGGGAAGAATTGACCTCTGGATAATATTGAGTCTTTCTACTAGCTATATTAAAATATAGAATTTCTCTAAGCCACACTTGTGTCAACCACAAAATCAGGATGAAATTGTTAACTAATTCATGATGTTATGATGATAAGACAATATATGTAACATATGTAGTGCTGTGTCTACTGCATTAATGTTCAGTACTATTATACTTACAACACTCTCTCATATTGTCCAAAGTTGTGCGTAAGAAATAAATAAGGGTAGACTCAAACAATAAATTATCCTGATCTACAGCTACTGGGAGGGGTTTCAGGAAAACTGCTATACAAAGACTTTGCCTAATCATGTGCTAAGAATGTTTTATTCTGGAGGAATCTATGTGTCCCTCAAACCTTGGCTGTCTTGAAAAAATTCTTGGGAGTGGAATGAATGTAAAAATGAATAATTACTTAAAATCTTCTGACCATGGATTGCCAAGGTTCTCTTCTCTATGGAAAGTTATTGAGAATTACAAACTACCACGGATTCATATATGTAATATCATCTAGAATAGGAATAAGGACTAGACCCCTTCCATAGGAAAATTCTCCACTCATGCATCTATTCATCTGATCCCTCCAATTGTCATAGGCTTCATTGGACCTGGCATAATTAGCTGAGTAATTCTATCCATAAGGTCTTTCCTGCCTGACAACTCGGGTTCATGAATAGAAGAGAATGTTATTATCTTATCTCATAGCTGAGCTGTATTTATGAATCACCTGAATCTATTTTACTTGACTTCTTGAAGAATGTACAAATTATCCTATTCAATTTCATTTTATGTTTTACGACTGAATGAATCAATTAGTTAGTTGCTAGTAGGAGACAGCAAAAACTGAATAGCAGAGACATCTGGGTTCATCCAGTATAGGATATAAATAAATGCCACATAAAAATTTAATGGCTGAATTTTCATCCCTCTTCTGTTGGCAACCAAATCTGTTTTTCTATCTCAAATATCTCTCCTGAGTTTTATATCAATGGATTGCATTGCCTTCTGTACTGTCAAACTGCTACTCAAGCATTCAACCCTCCCCAAAGCTGTTCCTTCCACATCACTTTTCAGTAAATGGCATTGCCATTACCAGTTACTAAACCCTGCACTTTTCTTCTTTACTTCTTCATATTCACACTTGCAGTCCTCAGTTGTGGTCTTCATCTCCTTGTGTCCAGATTCTAAAACTGCCCACTAAATTATTTCCTTTCAATATTTCCCCTACTCCAATTTATTGTCTATACTACCACTAAAATGATGTTTTAAGTAATTCTGAAATTCTCTGGCCTGTGGGTTACATTTTCCAATGGCCATCCATAGCAAATATGACTAAGTACCACTTCTTCGGTATTGTCCATCATGGTATGATCTTTATAATCTCACTCAAGTCTATATATATGGTGTCATCTTCCTGCCACTATCATCAAAGCCCACTAACCAATGGCTACCACATACCTTTAGTCAAACCAATTTAGATTTATTAGCTTCTTGGAGCAAGGGAGAACACATAACAGAAGAATACTGGAATATTCTCAAATTTTTCAGATTCTTAAAAGTATAAAGAAATGATCTATAATTTAGCATGTCTCCTACTATGATATATAACATAGTAATCAAAACCACTAGGATTTTGACCAGAACCAGAAATAGGCATCTTGAGATACCCTCTGCGAAGTACCAGTATTCAATATCACTAACTTTTTAGAGATCCACATTTTTTATACTATACACGAATTGAAACAATAAGAACTTTCCATATTAATTACAAATTTTATAATACTTTAATCTCAATGAATAAATATGTGGCTACTATAAGTGAAGGCAAATATTAAAAATTGATATGGAAAACAATAGAAGATTTATTTACGTAATTAAACACAAATGTTCAGAATTCCAAACTGTACAGTATGGAAAACAAACAGATAAACTGGAATGTTTTGTGTGGGTATGTGTATGTGTGTATATGTATGTGTTCAGACATAGAAAGCATATGAAAAAATGCTATCAAGGCTTGTTTTTGAGCATAATTCATGTCAGTGAGTTTGCATGCATCATAGAAAAAGTGACTTTAGAAAATATATTCTCCCAAAATTAAATTAACTGACCTATTAGATAGAGTTGTTTGTAATTGTCCAGATAAAATTACCCACCTGAAATAATACAAGCAACTTTAGTTTGGGATGACATGATACTGAATAACCTGTAATAAGAATTGCTCAGTTAATTAGCTATTTCCTTAAAAACATAAATCTCCAGATGTATTCTGAATTTGGAGAGCAGAAGTTAACTTTATTAAAAGAGAGAAGATACTTTGTATCTTGCATCCAGATGGGGAATGGACTATATATCTTGCTGCAAGTAATGTGTCAAGGATATAGCATAAAGTCATATCCACTAAAGGAAGATTATATAATTACTGAAATATAAAAGGACTTTCTCTTGTTAGTTACAAAAGACCAAGATTAGAACAGCAAAATGTTCTATGCAAATAATGGCTCATGCTGAAGAGCAAGCTAATGAATTGTGAGATAATTATGCATACTTTTATAAAGAAAGAGAGATATTAAAAGGCTGGGGTGTGATTAGAATATAATTTTTGTAGGTTTTTAAAAATGTTTTTACTCTTTTAAATTGTTCTAACAAACTTCTAGTTTTCAAACATGTTTCTCAAATACACAAAAAAAGAATTTTCAAAATGAGGATAACATTATTCTTTTCAAGGCTAACACCTTGAAAAAATGATAACAATACACAACAGTATAGAGATTCTTTTTCATTTTGCTAGGGATTAATCTGGAACTAATGACTCTAAAATTGTTTATTTGATTTTCAGAGGGTTTTCAATATTTTAACAATATTAAGTTGTTTTTATCTGTATGTCTTTTCTGGAGACCTATTTAAAAAATTATTTTCCCAATTCATTTATTCTATAGATACAATTTTAAAAGAACTAATCTCAACTTTGAAATTAAATTCTCTAAATATATGTCAAAACAAAACGTTCTGGAACTAGACTTAGAAAATATTTCCACGAATTATAACAACTGGGATAAATTCATTAGGACACACAGTGTTATTTATAAAATAAAATTCACCAGAGTACTACTAGCAGGAGCTTAAAATTCAAATATCTGGCATGCTTTAAACTACTATAAAGAACTCTGTTTTATAATTAATAAATCTCAATAAACTTCACCACCACTTGCCAATTTAGCCTACATAATGCCATTTCAGCAGACTCTAAAAAGAGTGATTAAAAAAAAACCAAGAATTATCTTAACAATGTTATATCAGGACATAGATAATGGGCTACATTCTCTAACTTATGAGTCTATTAACAGAAATTTTTAGAAAACTAAAAGGTTAAAAGTAAATTAACAACAGAAAGCCCAATTGAATTAGGCCTTGAAGTATGGATTTAGTCATTTTTTTCCAAATAAAAATCCAAACAATATGAATAATTATAAATAGTATGTATCTAAAAATTGAATAAAATAGTACAGTAAGTATAATAGTCACTTGGGCAAAACAAACTACAATTTAAATCTAAAACACAAAGCTAGAGAGTTTAAATGAAACTTAAAGGCACTTGAAACAATCCTAGCTCAAACTAAATCAAAACAATTAGTCCTAATAAAGCAAAGACAACTACAACTAATAATTAAATCAACCTAAAGAGAAGTATGGTGTGGAAGACAGAAATCTGATTTAGATTATTAAAGAAAGAGCATCAAAAAGAAAAATTGGAAGATAAAGTTATCACTAAAAATAAGAAAGATTATATCCTATATATTTAGCATAATGAATTAACTAGAATATAATAAGCAGAGAATTTTTACTTAAAAAATAGAAAATAGACAAGCTATCTGTAAACAGTTAATTAGGAAAAGTTCTCTGTGAAAAAATAGTGAGAAGGATTTATAGCTAAAGCAACAAGCTAGTTATCCAAAGCAGAACATAAAGTCAATTTTAAATTTACCTTAAGAGGTATCAATCTTAACGTAAATTTAAATATTAATCAAAAGATATACAGATCTTTTGAAATGGGATAAAATTTTCCTCAGAGAGTAATTACTCATAAAATTATAATTGGCTGAAAGCAGTTTCAACTTCTCATGCATTCTAATTTAACCATAAGTAAATGCCAATGCAAACCCACCTCCTAATACCTTATTTTTTAATCTATATATGCAGAGAAAAAATTAATGCAAACAATAAGAAATAATTTTTTTCTATAACCCCTTACAAAATAGATAAGCCACTGATAGTGAATAGATAGAAAAAATATGAATATATTAGTTTTATATCCTATTAAACTAAAGCAAAAATGTAGAAAGAAAAGATTTAAAACAGTAAAAGAAACTCAATAAACAGTCAACCTTCCGCTTTTTATTAAAAGAACCTACAAAACTTTAATTTATTAATTGAATATAAAAACTTACTAAGTAACTAAAGTAATCATGCTCTAAATTAATTATTTTGGTTGAAGTGACCACAGAGTATAGAAAAGCCACCAAATGATCAAAGCTAGACTAATCACTCAAACTACATAACCATTAATACATAACCATAACCATTGATTTAAGATTTTTCTCAAAAGAACAGATTTCTCAAGTGGTAACAATGAAATTCTATTTTAGAAGTCAAATTGATGATAAAGTTTGATTTTATAGTTGCATCCACACATCCTAAAGGGGTAACTTGTACTTAAGGTTCTTTCGTGCCATGATTAATGTTCTATGGTACCTGAATTCATATTGGAGCAATTCCCTTTGTTTTATCTTTATAATGTTTCACAATATGAAACATACATATACACGCATACACATGCACATGTGTCATTTACGTTAACAGCTAACTCTCCTAAATTATTGACTTTGATCTACTTTTAACTTTGGGGTCAAGGCAGGAGAAGCACAGACATGATTTCACTGCTTTTTTGAATTTGCAATTCAGTATTTAAGTTAAAATTCCCAGCTTGATAAAATGAGGAATCATCTTCTGCTCTTATATTTGCTATATAAATGTTATTCTCAGCTATTTTACGTAAATTTACCTACCCTTGACTATTCTCAACAAATCACAAAGTGGTTCCTACTCTATATACTTGATTCTCAAACTAAAATAGTAGAGACAGCCCCTTAGCTTGCTAATTCAGACATCTTAATCAATGAGGGCTTTTATTAAGAGATGCTCAGATTTATAACTGATTACTGCCCATGTCGTAGTAATAATTTTTATAGTGATGCCATCATGATTGGAGGATTTTGAAACTCATTACAGCCACTAACCATAGGTGCTCCAGAATAGCCTTTTAATATATAAATAAACTTTTGATTATTACCTCTTTGATTCCTTTTACTTCTTGCACCATCAACAGTGGGAGCAAAGCAGGACTGGAGTAAACAATGTGCCCCTACATACACTGGCAATATATTAATAACACCTGCAGGCACAATTGATTTCACTATCATCTCTCTTGTCTAGCAGGGTCTCATCAATTTTAGGTGTCACTAATTTTATTACTGCAATTAATTAACATAAAACCACCTTTTACATCCCAATACCAGACAACCCTTCTTTGATTTGTTAGTTATTGCAATTTCATTATTGTTACAACATTTTATAATTGCCAGAGAAAGTACTATAAATAAAATAGAATCTAAGGTTTACTTTTTAAAATCTAGCAGGAGGAAGAGACCCAACTTAATATCAACATTTATTATGATTGATTTGATATCCTGAAGTACACATACTTTGGAATAATTTTATATATTATTCAGGGAAAAAATTCTTTAGTTGCATAAAAAATAGTCTGAGCAGAACTGGCAGTTGGAATTTAGGATTTATTCTATACTACATCATAATTTACCCTGATATGTTCTGCATATTTATGTCTCCCCAAAATCCATATGTTGAAATCCTCACCTGCAAAGCAATTGTATTTAGGAGATGAGACCTTTAAGAGTTATTTAGTACATGAAGTCTCTACCCTCATAATGGGATTAATGCCCTTATAAGACACCTGAGAGAGCTCCTTTACCTGTCTTCCTTGTGAGGACATGGCAAGAAGGCAGCATCTAAGAGGAAGGGGGTCTTCACCAGACACTGAATCTGGAGACACCTTGATCTTTGACTTCCCAGCCTCCAGAACTGTATGAAATAAATTTCTGTTGTTCATAAGTCACTAAGTCTACTGTATCCTGTTATGGCAACTCAAAGAGACTAAGTATAGAAGTAGATGTTCCATATGCCTCATTTCTGCTGCTAAAGTTTTACTATAATTGTTACTATCCTAAAAGAGGATAGTTGTATTATAAGAATGAAGTAGTAAGTAACCACTAGTTATATTCTGAACCCTAGGCTTTGTTTTCCCACTTATTGTGCATGGGTCAACAGGAGTTGTTTTATCTAAATTCATCATTCAATATCATTCTATAAGAAACACATTAAATTTTTGCTCATTTCTATCACATGTATCTATAGAAGCAGTATTTACTATCATAAGGGGCTTTATTTACTAACTATTATTTTTAAGATATATGTTATATTCTATATGAGGTGAAGCCCAACAATTATTTATAGGCATTAATTTATCTTTCTTTCCTCAACATTTTCTTGACCTTTCTGGCATACAGAGTTGATACTCAATGTATCCAGTTGCTGACAAAGATGAAAACTCTCTCATCTATGAAATCATTAGTTCACTAATAGCAATGATAATAAAAGTATTTATAACTTGACATGGCTTTACCTCAAAACAGTAACAGCATTGGAGCTTACTGCAACAAACATTGAATGACTTCATAGTTATCCTCCAACATATTATGCTTTCCGTTATCCCACCTAAATAAAACCATAAATACCAAGAAAGGAAGGAAGCAAACCTACTGTAGTTGATATCAAGCCAATCTCATAAATTCTGAGCCTTTCTTAGTAAATAAGATATTGGTAAAAATAAGTTTACCAATCATTAATTTAATGTTATCAAAGTTAATTTATAGGTTATCTGTACCTTTAAGCATATCCATTCTGACTAGGTTTTCAAGTATATTTTTTCATTATAGAAGAATGTTTCCATTTCCATGTCTTATAATAGTATTTATAATTATCTCTTTGGTATTATAGATTATATATCTAACATTAAACACAAAATTAACTCACAAAAGCACAGCAGATGCTCAAGAATTAGAAACAGCATGAGCCAGCTTACCTTTAATTATTTTAATTCTTATTGTTCTTCCATAATTATGGATTCCTTAATTATGTAGCAATAACCAATTCATAACTGTAGAAAAAATAGGATGTAAATGAATTAAATTTATGATTATAGAGACTATGAAAATTCTAACATTGATTCAAACTTATAGCTCTGAAATTTTATCTACCAGAAATTTAGTCATATAGGAATCCTCATGGAACTGCCAATCTAAACATTTACCTAATCAGAAGATGTGTGCTATCCATGACTGTTTATTCTTTGTGTTTAAAAACAGTTGCTATTCCAGGGAAACTAAAGTTAGAAGTATTAATATCTACTGGAAATGATTTTTATTAGAAACAGTGATCATAAATTATATGGCTCAAATTATAGTTTCATAGATATTGTGCTTGAGATAGGACTTTAGAATATTTTGAAAACTGACCCATATTAATACTATAAATTCATTAGGGAGCTAAATTATTAGCTTTCTAAGTTAAAGATTAACAACTTAAATCCCTTACCGATGACATGTTACAAGTAGACATAGCACCATAAACCATTACTATCTTATAAATAATCCTAGTACTAATATTTTTAATGAAACTTTTCTGGTTGTATTTTTAAATTATCACCCTCACTCAAACACATGGAATACCAGTATTGAGTAACAAAATAAATGACAATTTTTACCTGCATCTATTTTCTCTCAGCAATAGTAGAATTACCTATTATAACCCTAATTATTAATATGATTTTCCCTATAATTGCATTCCCTTTAGCAAATCATCTTATTAAAGTCTGAATTAGATGCCAATAGTAGTTAGACTAATTTTAAGAAAATTAATGTTAACTTATAGAGAATAAGAACAAATTTTTTCTCTAACATCAATTCAATCTCTCTCACTCCATTTGTTGAAACTTCATTCCTGTTAGTGCCCCTGCCTCACACTTTACCCCAGACACTCAATTTGCAATAAATCTAGGAACAGCCATCTCACTATGGGCAGAACAGTTCTTACTGGTTTTCACCATAAAACTGAAGCCTCATCACTGTATTTTCTACTCCAAGGAGCACCTATTATATTTACACCTACCTTTGTTATCATTACCATTCCTAGATTATTCATTTAACAAATAGTCTTAGAAATGTGATTTACAGCAAACATTGAATTTGTTACCTGTCAATTCACCTAGTTGGGGGAGCTGCATTACCTCTATTACCAATGATCTCATCAGTACCCTCAATCATGTTTATTATTCTAGTACTTCCTACATTTGTAGAGCTCATATCATAGTTGTCTGAATTCCTTCACTTGCCTTCACCTCTTTAGGAAGACCACATTTACAGATAATACCTAATAACTCACAAGCTTACCATATAATAAAGCTAAGGCTCTGGCTGCTAAGAGGAGCCTTGTCTACACTACTAAAGACTCCATTTAACTTATCAACCCTATTAATACTTAGACTATCAAACAATACACTAGCAGTATGCTACTAATTAAAAGAGAGTGTTTAAGAGGCTACTTTTCACAGGTCCCCTACAAATCAGCTGTACAAAAAGAACTTTGATATGAAATAATCCTCTTCAATGTGCTAGAAATATTTTTATTGCAAGGTATTTTTGAATTTTCTGTCAAATATGGCCCCTATAGCAGAATTTGGTAGAAACTGATCACTAACACGTATTAAACCACTAAACCACTAACCCATTAAAACTATCATTTCTTAACATTTTTATTCTTCTATAATAGTTGCTGGAGTATCTATCACTTAAACTCCCCACAGTTAAAAGAAAAGAAAAATCAAAGAAATATTACAAGCACTATTTATTAACATCACCATAGATGTTTACCGTATGACAAACTTCAGAATTATTGTGAAACATTGCACACTAATTCTGACAGCCTCTAAGAATCAATATTACTTTTTAAAAATGGATTTCATAGATTGTGTGTAATTACTGGCAAAGCATTCCTCAATTGTATGTTTTCTATGTCACATAAAATTTTACTTTTGATCACTTCAGCTTTGAAATTGCTAATACTAACCATTTTAATTGTCATCTGACTGTTTTTCTATATAACAATGTATTGAAAAAAATCCTATTATTCTCATATTTAATAGTAAAACTAAGTCCAAATCTTACATCATTTTTATTATAATGCTATATTAACACCGAATGTTGACCAATATCAAGTACTACATTTTATATTGGCTCTCAAAAAACCACTGTAGGCTTAATACTTCTAGTAGTAGTAGCAAGTGTTTGTGTGTATGTTTTCTTAATCTTAATATTCTCCATCTATTTCAATGTTAGAAATCACTAGTCTTACAATTAATTTTCCACCATAAGTATATTGCTCCAAAACAAATAAAATCTGAATTAACTATCTTCTAAAACCTCATTATTAAATAAATTCATTACATAATAAAATAAGCTTAATATTTTTATTAATCTATTTTTCAGTTCACTATTCACATCCTTACAAATAATTTCTTTAATTACAAGCTGATTGTCAGCATTAATACTAAGTATTAGCCAATTTCACCTATCCACCATGTTTGAAACACCAAAATAATACATTTTAATATTTATTTTATTTCAGATTATTTTAATCAAACATTCATTACCCCAAAACTCATTATTATCATTTGAAAAAAAATGAAAAAATGAATACAAGATTCTACTTTCTTTCTGTTCCATTCATTAATTGGATCACTTACACTTTTAATAGCAACTGATATATTCAATATCATAGACTCACTAAATTTACTTGTAATATAATGCTGTACTGCTAATTCCCAATAGATGATCCAATAAATTACTATGACTAGCATGCATATTGACATTTATATTAAAAAACACTCAGTTCAGCTTAAATGCAGTAGGATTCTGGTCTCTGCTGTGGGAACACAAGTACCAATGAGTACCATCAATCCATGTTTCTAAATAAAAGTTTAATTTCTATAGCTTGAGTGTCTTTAGTTATCTTTTCCCATTGCTATACATATCTGAACAGGAAAAATAAAAAGATTCCCTTTTGTTTGGACTCTTTTCTTTTGTGATTTTCCAGGTGTGCCTAATCAAGTAATCATCATGCAAGCAAAAGTCTCCAGTGAATTCATTGACTTTAAAAAGGAAAGAACATTTTCCTAATAATAATGATCCTAATCCTGTTCCAAATAAAATGGTCATAATTATGAATCAGGAATAAAGGCTAAGAACAAGACAGAGGATTATAATGTGAATACTTAATGTGAATATCAGAAAGGATTTGCTTTGCTAAAGGTAATGGACATTCTATATGTAAAATTTTAAGGTATTTTTCATAAAAACTGTTATTATGCTTTCTCCATCTAATAACATTATACAGGCACATACTCGTCTTTGAAATAACAATGAAATATTACTGAAGGTTGTAAATAACTAGCTGACACTAACTTATCACTCTTGCTAAGGCAGGTCTTATCAGTTCTCCCCACTGTAAAACCCTTGTATTTTGTATAAATCAAGTGTTCTGTTGTTATACTCACTTTCCCTATGTAAAAAGTCATGGAGTATTATTATCTTTCTAATAATTCCTAAATTTTTATTATTGGAATTGTCTAAATTAAATTAAAAGAGTGAAATAGCTCTACTGTATACAAAGCATTAAAGTGTATATACTACTTATTGACAATCAGAATTCTGGGAAACCTCAAAGTTGAATTTTACCTACAACCAAAACCAGGAGCATGTAATGCTTTGGCAGTGTGTTTGTTTTCCTGTTCTGACATGGAGATTTCTGATAATTCTCTCCATAATGCTAGATCCTATTCATCCATTATATGCTGCTAATTTCTTTCACCATTGGTTTCTTCACACAGTATACATCCAATGTTGGGGGCAGATAGGAAAACCTTTATAGATCAGTGGCTGCTGAAATAGCGGTTCTACTCAGAGCTAATAGAATCCTTTCGGTTTACTCCTATTTTTTTGTTCTAACAGAGGAAAGCAAACAATAAAAACAAAATAATATAAGCAAATCAACAGGATCCTGAGACTATGAGTAAGACTGCATGTAAATGGTGTGAACAATCACATATACATTAGAGGGAAGGATGCTATACAGCTTGGGTATAGCAGCTCACTCAGTTCTACTTCCCAATATGGGAGGTTGGGAGCTCTTCCTGAGTGACAAGCATTCAGAGTTGGCCTACTCTTCACTGCTCCTCACTATAACTGGTTAATGTCACCTAAGATCCCTTTGAGGTTTGTTTTAAAGGAATTGAGTTTTATTCACCAAATTTACTCCTGTTCACTTGGTTACCAGTTATCCCTCTAAAGTTAAAGACCAAAAAAAAAAAAAAAAGCACCAGATAAGAGCATTTTTCCCAAATTTCAAAACAATTTTATATCATAATAATTATTAGAATGATTTTTACATTTCTGTTAAGCCTTTTGTAACTTACATCCATTGAAAATAATTTAAAATTGCAGATGATAAAAACCATCTACTAGAATTTAAAAATCAGTGATATCAGAGATGGTTTCTATCTTGTTCATAGTTTTATGCACAAACCCTAAAACAGAGTTTGGTATATAGTAGGTGCTCAAAAACAATTTATTGAATGAACCAATCTATGTAAAAATGCCACCACTTAAAGATAATCTGTGCAAAATCTTGAGCAATGGGTGATTCTCAGTCTCTCTCTCTTTATATATACATCTGTCATTCCCCAATCTGCCAATATCTTTATTGACAGAAAAAAGTTATAATAACCACTAAACAATGGAGTATTGGTTAAATAAATCATCATATATCTATATAGTTGTCTACTAAACAAGCATTAAATATGTTGTAAAAATATTTTGTTGATCTAATGATTGTTGTTTGACACTCCAGAAAAGCCATATGACTCTTTACTGACTACAACAGTGTTTTAAGTACTTCATACCTTAACAACTCTGAATGCTATCATTTTCTAAATTATGTAACATCTTTATTTATTTTAGTAGACATTTTAATATTTTAAGAGGCTTTCTAATGATGTTTTCCTTAAATTCTTACACTAAATTAGATTTATTTGTAGTCCCACAGCTTTAATACTTTATTCCATTTGATTTGCTAATACTTTATTGGGAATTTTAGCTTATATTTATGATGATTTGTTTATAATTTTGTTTACATATAAAACCTTTTTATTCACAATGCTAGTTTCAAGAAATGATATTTTTTTCTAATTTCTGTAATCTTAGCCATTCCTCAAGGTTTTCATAAAAGATTTCATTCAAATTATCATTGGGGGTCAGTTCTTCAGAAATATTTTCAACTTTTTACAATGACTGTTAACTAAGATGGTATGCCCTTTAAATCTACGTTGTGGTCACACACACATATCTATGTTACTGGGATCAGGCTGTAAAATTTATTATCATAGGATTATTAAATAATAGCATGCTTTTATCATATATTTAGGTTTATTTTATAAACATATTTTTACTTTTTGTAAATTTTCCATTATTATCCTATGTACCAATATATTTATTTTCTGTAGAATTTATTTATAACCCATCTATATTGTATGACTATTAATTGTATAATTGATATATTTTATATTCTTTTTTAAGTGTCATGTTAAATTCTCCAATTAAAATGATTCTCTCAATTAATATTAATTTTCAGGATTTTCTTCTGTATAGCTTCAGTTCTACAAACTTTCATAAAGTCTATAGTTATTTTTACTATATGTTTTTGTAAAGTGATCATAAAGTCTATAGTTATTTTTACTATATGTTTTTGTGAAGCGATCAGGCAAATGAGGAAGAAACACCACCTCACTGAATACAAGCAGCCAGTGTCACAGGCAGAAAATGAGAGTGTGTTGTGGACCTAGAAGCCAAATGGAGAAATATTTCATGGAGGAGATGTGATTGGTTGTGTCAAATGCTACTGATAAGTCATGTAACAAGAACTTAGAACTGACCTTTGGACATAGCAATATGATGGTTATTACTGACCTTTGCAAGAACTGTTTCAGAGGAGCAATGAGAATATAAGCTCAAATGAAGTTAGTCAAGAGAGAATGGGAGGGGAGGAATTGGGGGCTGCAAGTATGCATAACTCTTTTGAAGAGGTCTTAAAGAGGAAAAGAGAAATGGACATTTGAAGATGAATGTGGATCAAGAAAAACAAATAAAATGGTAAAATTAACAGCAGGCTTATAGGCTGCTTAGAATAAGCCAATAAAAAAGAAAAACATGAAAATTGAGAAAAGAAAGAAAACAGTTGCTGTAGTAGTTTTTTTTTTTTAAGTAAGTAAGAGAGAAGAAGGCACTCTACTGCATAAAAGGAAGGGTCGATAGTAGCTAAAAGCACAGACTTTTTTTTTTTTTTTTTTTTTTTACTAATAACAGAAGAAGAGACAGTATATGACACAGATGGAGGAAAGTGAGTTTAATCTTACAGAAGTGAGCCCCTGGCTGTTAGGAAACTAAGAAGCAAGGTCATAATCTGACAGCGAGATAGAGAGTGCTTTGAGATTTGAGGAGAGTAGAGAAGACAGCAAATAATAGTTTAAGAGAAAGAAAAGAAGATGGGAAAAGTAAATAATGGTATGATTATTGTTCTATGCTCTCAGTTGTTTTGTTTTCCTCCTTTTGAATATTTAAATGAGAACAGGTCAATTTTGTCAAACTTGGTATTTGAAAAAGAAAATTAAAAAAGAAGCAGCAGCAGCAAAGAAAAACAAAGTACTTTCAGTGTATTCTACTTAGGTCTCCTTCGTGTCTATCTGAACACATATTTAAACCCTTCTTGAGGTACTTTAGGGCTAGATGCTATAGATTTTAATGATCAGTTCAAACAACAGAAAAAAACTATTAAGGATGCTATTCATGTCGGCAGTCACAGGCGGGGAAATCTTTCTGCTTTCTCTTTCACTAACTCTACCGAGAAACAGTTTTAAGTATAATAGTTGTGAAAGTCAGCCCACAAGATGTACTCCAATGATTTTTTTCTCCTTGTATTGATATCCTTCTCTAATCCCCTCCTATATTGAATTGGGATTGATCTGTGTGAACAATAGAAATGGTGAAAGTGTGATATTCAAGGCAAGGTCACAAACAGCATTTAAACAAGCCCCATAGAGAGGCCCACATAAAAGGAACAGAAGCCTCTTGGTTATAGCCATCATTAATATACCAGTGTTGCATCAGAATCACCGGAAAGTGGACTCTTCAGCCCTAATCAAATTTTCGGAGGGCTGTGACCCAAGCCAATATCTGACTGCAACCTCAGGAGACAGCCCAAGTCAAAACTTTCCAGCAAAATCACTTTGAAATTCCTGACTCAGAAAAACTATGAAACATATCAAGTTATTATGGTTGGATTAAGACACTAATCTTTGAAAGATTTGTTATTAAGTATTAGATAATCAATAAAAAATAATTTGTACCACTGGAGAGATACCTAACCTGGTGAGATTTCACGGTGAAGAAAAGCCCTATGGATCACTGATTTTCTCTTTTCTTCAGGCTGCATGCATTGCTGATAAGAGTCGGTTGGAATTTGGAACCAATACCTTGTAGCAAAATTCCAACTGACTCTTACTCTTAAATTTTCTCTTTCTCTTAAATTCTTACAATATCTGCCCCCTGCCACATGTTTATTTTATGGCTCACTCTTGACAAACAAAGAGAGTTGCCTTAGTCTTTGTTTTAGTCCTTCTAGGCTGCTATAACAAAATATCATAAATGGAGTAAGATTACAAATATCAAAAATTTATTTCTCGCAGTTGGGGAGGCTCGAAAGTTCAAGATCAAGGTACCTGCAGATTCCATGTCTGGTGAAGACCTGCTTCGTCATAGATGGTGCCTTCTCACTGTGTCCTCACATGGTGGAAGGGGCAAACACGCTCCCTCAGAACCTCTTTTATAAGCATACTAATCTCATTCACCAGGGCCCCACAGTCATGACCTAATCACCTCCCAAAGGTTCCACCTCCTAATATCATCACCTTGGAGGTCAGGATTCCAACATGTGAATTCTGGAGGACACAAGCATCCAAATCATAGCAATCTCTTTAGCATAAACTCTGCATTTCAAAATGCATTAAAAATGCCATGCTGGTATCAATGTAAATATACCAAGTAGAAAACACAGGTAAAGAATAGTAAATATTCATTGTATAAAAATGTTCTTTAATTACTTGGAAAATCAGAAGTAGGTAAAACATAAAACACAGATGTATGGAAAAAATAGCAACATATATATCAGTAGTATGCAAAGAGGGACATAAAGTCACTTCAGACTGACTGAAAGTCTAAGATTGTCAAGTAGTGTGAACCGATAAAATCATGCACTTTCCCAATTTCAGATATTGGGATATTCAGATATTCAGATCAACCCCAAGGGGATGATCAGCTGAACAAAGATAAGCCATAAAGAGAAAGTGAAGAGAGTAGACAGACTGAAAAGAGTACTAAAGCAAAACACAAAATGATGATAGCACTATTTTCAAAAAATCCAGGAAACCTTTTTCATTTTCTTGTCAGTGTTTTGAGATTAAATTTCTTTACATCCTTAACATATTCTCTTATTTTTACCATGAGCATTTCTAAAAGATATTAATTCAATCAACAAACATTAACTGAGCAGCTACTGTATGCCAGACACTATTGTAAACACTGGGGATAGAGCAGTAAACAAGAAAAACAAAGCCTTTTCCTTCATGGAGCTTAAAACTATTAATAGTAGAGAATAAAAGCAATAAACAAATATGGATCACAATATCAAACAGTACTAAGTGCTATACTATCCTAAGAAAAATAAAAAGGTAAGATGAAACAAAATAAAGATGGATGTTCTATTTAAGGGCACACTGTCAAATTCTAATAGAGCTGGTTGTTATTGACTGCAAATTAGGTACAAATTTGTCCACATTTGAGTGCATAAACTCTGTTTCCCCATGTTTTAAACTGACTTAAATTTGGTTTTGATGGCTTCCTTATTTCTCCCCTCTTCTGAATATCTAGTGGCAAATTCAGTCTTAGTTGTTTTGCAAGAGGCACTTTCCCTTCTGTAGAGTCATGCAAGGCTCTGTACTTAGTAACTTTGGAAATCTTGAAGATGATAGATTCATACACCATGGGCCACATAAAGATATCGATTGTCCAAGGCTACGTGATAGATCACTGAAAGGCACACAATGCTGATGCTCTGGACCAAGTTCCAGCTCTCTCATTGCTGTGATTCCCAAGGTTCTAACACTCACATTTAAGTCCCTGAAAACACAAATGCTCCCTTAAATGCTCCTGTCACTCCTGGGTCAGTGTTAAATAGGGAAGTGCAAGTCCATCTCAATCCTCCAAACAGCCAGTTACAAGAGTTGGGGAATCCATATGTTCACAAGGGTCACTTCTCTTTTTTCAAAACCATTTGGAATCCAACCAGTCTCAAACCATCCAACTATATACTACTTCAAGTCTCTTATCTATTCCCTGAGAGTAAGGAAAAATGTATCCTCAGGGAAAAAAGATGCAAAAAATATCTATCATTCTTTCCTGAAAATCCCATAGAAAGGTTCTACAGCAAATTTTTCAACCAGGTTATCTGTCAGAGATAATAAGATAAAAAGGGACTACGTCTGCTTCCTTAGTTATTAATACAGTTACACTGTCAGAGTTGAGGATTTGACTATTAGACATCACCATGTATTTTTGCCAAAACACAGTAAACTGGAGGAAGAATGGGACATGGTGCTAAACTTACATATTTGATGTCAAGAAAAGTCAATTTGGGTTGGTAGGACCTATTTTAAGAGGCATAGAAATTTCTGTTCTTTCTTAAGGTAAATATTTGAAAATGAGGAATGAAGTACCAAATAATCTCAATAGTTTGAGTGAGTAGACCAAAGCAAGAAAAAGCTCAAACAGCCAAATAGATGGTCTCTAGGTATGCTCAAATGCTCAAAAATTTTTTGTTTATTTTTTAAATTTTTAATTTTTTGTTTACCAGAAGCACAGGTTTGGTATTAGGGATGACACTACCAGTCTTAGAAAAAGAAATTGATAAGAACAAGACTGTGGATTTCTAAGCAGGTTCTTGGCAAAGAAGATTTTTAAAAAATAACAAGCAAATTAATATGGATTGTTTTGCATGGAGTACAAGATAGACTATAGTAAGCACGTAGACATTTATGACAAGGTGGGTACAGGCAAATAATACTATGTCTGATGGCATGTGTTAAGAATACCCTATACTGGGGAAGCCTATAAGCCCCAGTTTATCAAGTGTAGACACATAGTCCACTGTTTTCTCATCTCATCATGCCACAGAGAGAACAGGTGGAGACCAGATGAGGCTGGAGTTGATAGCATGAAATGGAGTTCCAGGAAAGGGCCCTATCTACTGTCATAGACGTTCTTATAATGAAGTTTGTGAATAGCCTTGGAAGTGAGATATAAAAAGAAGGGAGCCAGGCACTAGAGAGTCTAAATGTTAATATTATATCAGTGCAAACAGTTGGCCTGAGAAATTGTATTTGAGCTACTAAACCAATGTTCCTCAACCATTTTTTTTTCCACTGTCTCCCATCCCAGGAGCCTTTGTAGATATTTTGTTCCTAATAACATGCCTAGTGAAATTTTAATACCTCAAATACATTGTATTTGTTTATATGCTATATGTATATGTGCTTTATATTTAAAAACAATATTTTTAATACCCCTATAGCAAGAACCAATTTTTACCCCCTTGGGGATGATATCATCCAAGTAGAAAATGCATATACTAGAGAAAAGAAGAGAGTCTCTCCCATCTGAAAGTAAGCTTGGGTGCAATCCCTCCCTTTAGGGAAAAGTGTCCTTACTTGTGGTCCATCTACTATGAGGCAACCTGAACTTCTAGGGTCATTTATATGACAATCCTGCTTTTCATTCTCTGTTAAGTGTTTATCAAATAAATAAATGAATAAAACACCTGGACTTAAGAATTTAGACATAAAAGTCAAATTGTTGGTTCTGAGTGATTACGGGGCTTTGAGCTCTTATTACCTGTTTAGTAGTAACCAGAAAATATTTTTGCAACTGCTCTTAAAATATTAACATTGCTGTTACTAACTAAGATAAAAAAAACACCTACCTTGTGATACAGAAATTTTATTTTTAGGTATCCCAAGTGAATTTTGTCCTGTATAAGAATGTTTAAACCAATTTTAGATATAATAATCCCAAACTGGAATTAGTCCAAATGTCCATCAATAGCAGAATTGATAGAAACATTGTAGTGTATTTGTGGAATAGAAAACTACTCATTCATTAACAAAAATCAACTACTGATAAATGTAAACACATGGATAAATGTCAAAACATTATGTTGAGCAAAGGAAGCCAGGCACAAAAGATACATGATGCATGATATATGTATAAGGCAGTTATAATATATGATGTTTGGTTCCATTTATATGAAGTTCAAGCCCATGCAATACTAATCAATGTGACAGAAACTAGACTGGTGATTGCCTAGAGTAGGGGGTGGGTTGATAGAAGAGGGCATAGGGACCTTTATTAGGTGATACAAATATTCCATATCTTGATATCAACATTTGTCAAGCTGTGCACTTAAAATTTGTGCATTTTACTGTGTAAAAACTGTACCCCAAACCACATGATAATTACAATCAACACACAAAAAAGCATTTAACAAAGTTCAGCATTTTTTCTTGATAAAAACACTTAAATTTAAGTATAGAAGGAAAGTTGTTCAACAGAATAAAGTCCACTTATTAAAAACCCACAGCTAGCATCATAATTAATGAGGAACAACTAAAGGCTTTTCAACTATATTCTCGTACAAGGTAGAGATGCCCACTCTCACCACGTCTATTTGTCATAGTACTAGAAGTACTAGCAACAGCAGTCAGACAAGGAAAAAAAGCATCCAAAAATAAAGTTATAATTAAAATCACCTTTATTTGCAGATGACATGATCCTATATGTAGAAACACCAATGTCTTTTTCAACAACAACAACAAAAAAGCTGTTAGAACTAATAAATAAATTCAGTAAAGTTGCAGGATATAAAATCAACCTATAAAAATCAATCACATTTCTATACACAAATAATGACCTACCTGAAAAAGAAATCAAGAAAACAATCCCATTTATAACAGCCTAAAAAAAAATACCTAGGAATAAATTCAACCAAAGAAGCAAAAGATTTATCCACTGAAACCTATAAAGCATTGATAAAAGAAATTGTAGAAGATACAGCTAAATGAAAAGATATCCCCTATTTATGGAAGAAAAGAATTAACATTATTAAAATATCCATACTTTTTTTTCAAAGCAATACACAGATTTAATGTAATCTCCATCAAAATTACAATGGCATTCTTTAGAAGAATAGAAAAAAATCCTAAAATTCATATGGAACTACCAAAAAACTCAAATAGCCAAAGCAATACTAAGAAAGGTAAACAAAATTGGAGGCATCACACTTCTTGATTTAAAATTATATTACAAAGCTATAGTAATCAAAACAGTATGACACTGGCAAAAAAAAAAAAAGAAACATATTAATAGCTCAATGGAGAGAAGAGAGAGCTCAGAAATAAATCCAAACATATATGTGAACTAATTTTGGATAAGGACACCAAGATGACACAATGGGGAAAGGATGTCTCTTCAATAAATGGTTCTGGGAAAATTGGATTTCCACATGCAAAAGAATGAAATTGGACTCTCATATTACACACCATACATAAAAATCAACTCAAAATGTATAAAAGATTTTAACGTAAGGCCTGAAACCATGAAACTTCTAGAGAAGAACATAGGTGAAAAGGTACTTGACATTGGCCTTTGCAATGAGATTTTTGGATATCACACTAAAAGTTCAGGCCACAAAAGCAAAAATAAATAAATGGGCCTACAATGAACTAAAAAGCTTATAGGCAGCAAAGGGAATAATCAACAAAATGAAAAGATAACCTACAGATTGGGAAAAATATTTGCAAATCATATACTTGTTAAGGGGTTAATATCTAAAATTTATAAAGAACTCTTACAACACAATAGGAAAAATCAAATAACCCAATTACAAAATGGGCAAAGGACCTGAACAGACATTTTTCCAAAGAAGACATAAAAATGCCCAACAGCTATATGAAAAGATGTTTGATATCACTAATCATCAGAGAAATATAAATTAACCACTATGATATATCACCTCATGTCCTTATGGGTGGCTATTACCAAACAGACAAGAGTAACCAAATGTTGGCCAGGGTGTGGAGAAAAGGGGACTATTGTATACTGTTAGCAGGAATGTATATGGGTGCAGTCAGTATGGAAAACAGTATGGAGGTTCCTGAAGAAATTAAAAATAGAATTACCATATGATCCAGCAATTCCTCTTCTGAGTATATACCCAAAGGAAATGAAATCACTGCCTCGTAAAGATATGTAAAGATATCTGAACTCCCATGTTCACTGCAGCATTATTTCCAATAGCTAAGATGTGAAAACAACCTAAGTGTCCAACAGATAAATGGATAAAGAAAATTATATATATATGTTTTCTTTATATTATATCTATATAAAAGAATATTATTGAGCCTTAAAAAAGGAGTTCTTTCCATTTACCACAACATGGATGGATCTGGAGGACATTATATTATATTATACTAAGTGAAATAAGTCAGACACAGAAAGAAAAATATTGCATGATCTCAATTATGTGGGGTGAAAAAAAGCTCAAATACACAGACACAGACAATAAAATAGTAGTTAACACTGGTGTGGGTGGAGGGAGGAAATGGGGAGATGTAAGTCAAAGGATACAAAGTTGCAGATATGTTGGTTGAATTAGTTTAGAGATTTAATGTACAACATGAAGATTAAAGTTAATAAAATTGTATTGTATTTGGGATTTTTGTTAAATGAGTAGATTGTAGCTGGCATTGCCACCAAAAAAAAAAAAATTACCTGTGAAATAATAGATATATTAATCTGCTTCCCTATGGTGACCATTTTACTACCTTTATGTATCCTATAGCATTCTCTTGTGAACCTCAAATATACGTAATAAGATTTACCTTTAAAAAATTGTACCTCATAGATAAAAAGATATTGCCACTAAAGTGATGTTGTCAGCAAGTGTCATGTAGTTTTCAGGGTAGAATTCATTTTTAGGTAAAAAGTAACTTTTTCTGCCAAGAGAAAAACACTCTATAATTGCTATTGTTGCAGCATAGCAGAGGATGCTGATGGAGCGAGCAAGACGTTGCAAATAGAAAGAAAGCAGCCAAGCCAGGCGGTCTGACAACAGACGTTAACAAGTAGAGAGCAGACACATACTTTGTGCGCTGAAAAGGGGATGAGCCAACCACCTCAAAGTGCACAAAGTGACCTTTGAGTATCTACAGATTCTATATTCAAAGCCTATCTGAAATAGCATTTCAGGTCATGAAATGAGGAAACAATATCCCAACAGAAAATGGTAAGGAATCAGATCCTACAGAACTCAGGAAAAATCGGGTAGATTCAGTGAGTGCAGCATAAGAAGAATGGAGGGTCCAGCCTCATCCAGAGCAAGGATTATGACTTAACTTTGCAGGTTAAGGCAAATTACTCTTTCCTTAACAAAGAGGAACTGTGAACTCATGAATAAATTTATGGTCAATTTTACATGAGTTTATTTGATTTTAATGAATATTTTTCACGTTGTCTACAATGAAAGGACCTCTGTTGTTATTCCTGCAGAATTATCTGGACTTAGTGCACCCTATCTATTAATTCTATCTGGATGCGCTGAAGGGCATCCTTTAAATCACAAAACATAGTACTCTCTCCCTGAAATCCATGCTACCCTGAGAATTGGAGTGAAACTGAAGGCAGGAGACAGACCAATGAGCAGAGAGTGTGAAGTTTATGGGACTGATTTGTAATTGAACAAAGCCTTGATTGGCTCTGCATCTAGCTTGACATGATATTAATAACAAAATCAGATCCAACTGTGAATATGTTTTGTTAGGATATTACAAGGGAAATAAAAGGAGATGGAGATGGGGAAGCATATTTATTCATTTTCTGTGACTTTAACCTAAAATAGGAAATGATTTTAAACAGAAATGCACAAATGTGGTCATTTTATAATGAATACTTTTAATGTGTGCATGTTGATTAACACTTTCGCCTTGATTTTTATTCTCTTAGGTAATATAAAATGAAAATTAATTTTTTTTTTAGTTACATGCTTTTCCAGATGTGGTCTAGTGCAAAGCTGGGATTTTCATGAAGAGAAACTCCACTGTTAAGATTTTGGGAAACCTATGGATGAACCAGGATGTTCTTTTGTTGTTGTTGTTGTTTTTAAATCACAGACAATTTCAAAGCCTTCCTAATTGGTTGCTCAATCTTTATCTAGCCAGGTTTGTATAAAAATAACTATTATTATGGTGGATAAAAAAAGAGTAGACAGATATGAGAGATATCTGGCGAACATTTTTTTCTGTAGTAATAATGATGAAAGCTTTACATAAAGAAATGGTTCTCTGTTCTTTCCATTACTACTTAGGAACCTTGGAAATAAATCCTTTAATGGGGAGGCCATCAGTGTTCCATGTAGTTTTTAAAGAAATAATATACTAGTGAGCAAAATGAGTAGATAAATGCACCACAAGTTTTGACATCAGGTAGACAGGTTCTTGTACCTTAACTTTGCTGCTCTCTAGTTGTGAAACCTTCAGCAAATTACCTCTGCCTCATTTTCCTATTCTATAAAATTAAGACAAAGATTATCTTCCTTACAGTATACATAATCCTGAAGAATAGGATAACCTAACACAATTACTTACCTCACATTTATACCTAGAACAGAGTAGTTTCCTATAATATATTAGATACCTGTGACTGCCTTAATATATTAGCACAAACTTGGTGGCTTAAAACAACAGAAGTATTTTTTCACAGTTCTGAAGGCCAGAAGTTCAACATTAATTTCCCTAGCCTGAAATCAAGGTGTTAGCAAAGCTATGCCATCTCAAAAGGCTCTAGGGCGAAGTCTGTCCTTTTTTTTTTTTTTTTTTTGTTGAGACAGAGTCTCACTTTGTTGCCCAGGCTAGAGTGAGTGCCATGGCGTCAGCCTAGCTCACAGCAACCTCAAACTCCTGGGCTTAAGCGATCCTCCTGCCTCAGCCTCCCGAGTAGCTGGGACTACAGGCATGTGCCACCACGCCCAGCTAATTTTTTCTATATATATTTTTAGTTGTCCAGATAATTTATTTCTATTTTTAGTAGAGGCAGGGCCTCACTCAGGCTGGTCTCAAACTCCTGACCTCGAGCGATCCACCCGCTTCGGCCTCCCAGAGGGCTAGGATTACAGGCGTGAGCCACCGCACCCAGCCTGAAGTCTGTTTCTTGACTCTTTCAGCTTCTGGTGGCTGCTGGCATTCTTTGACTTAGGTCCACATCACCCCAATCTATGCCTCCATCTTCACAAAGCCTTCTCCTCTTCTGAATATGTCTTCTTCTCCTTTCTGTTTCTCTCTTATGAGGACACTTGTGATGGTATTCAGTGCCCACCCAGATAATGGATGATCTTCTCATTTCAAGATATGTAACTTGATCAGATCTGAAAAGACCCTTTTTCCAAATAAGTAACATTTACAGGTTCCAAAGATTAAGCTGTGAATATATCTTTGGTGTGATAGGGGCATTTTTCAGCCTACCACAGTGCTCAATACATGTTAGCAGGCATTCTCTATCATATACATGATCTCTTCGAATATACGTTATTCCATTCATGTTTACCAAGTGAACATGAGGAACAAGAATTTTATCCTCTTCACTGACTGAAGCCATATTTGTGGGACTGGCCTACTGACAATGGGTTTTAAAAAACATACTTTTTCACTATAGCTGGGAATAACCCAAAGTAAAGAGAAATCTTAGGAAATTTCTTTCCCAGGCATCAGTAGCATTCTATTAAAAGAGAAATATTAAGATTACTTTATCAAGAAGCAAGCATTCAACTAAACACAGCTTATAGAGCAGTATTTCTCAAGTAATAAGAGTATGTATATCTTCTGTGATACTTATATTTGTACAAAAATGTGGAACAATTCACACATTCAGCTATTTGAATTTTGTGTCTGTAGAAAACAAAGCCAGAAAAACGTTGAGACTTTCAAAGTAGGCCACATATGTAAAACAATACGTGGTGAAAGTACCTAGCCTGGCAGATGGCTGAGAGTGAAATTACAAAGTGATGCAGTGAGACATTTGATTAAAAAAAGCAATGATAAGCTGTCAGCTAATGCATTATTAATTGCTCTAAAAACTTCTTCTCACCAAAATAAAACAAAAGGCAAAATCTTTTGCACACAAAAATATGTTAAAGCTCTTTCTTAATCACTCCCAAAGGGGATGATTTTTCCAATATAATAGGTTAGAAATCTTAAATATTAGACTTTCATAATCCTTCTACATAATTTTTGTAATTTTTACACAAAAAACCATTCTTCCTAATGTATTTGAAAAATGCTTACATAATTAAAAAATAAAGCAACAGGAATTCTCAACCTAAATTTTCCTTCACCCAAATGGAAAACATTGGTAACAGAAAATAGAATGGGAACTGCCCTCCATCTTTCCATATTGCATTTTTCAATCAACAAATTAGCATTCTAATAATATGCTATTGGTTCCTCTCACAGGTAATTCCTATCCTGAATAGTTCTTTTACTGTTCAAATCTTCAAGTATACAAAAACCACCTTGGCCTCAGTATATTAGCCATGAAACTTTAAAGAAACATACTGCAGGGCACTATGCAAGGCACACATAGACGCCGCTTCCTGATGGCACCCCATGCTCCTGGTCTCAGATGTGCTCCAGATTCACATACCTCGTTTGAGATTCTAAGTGTTGACAGCTCACAGACTCTGTCCAGTGTGCTTTCCTGCCCTATTCCTCAAATCAGCATTGTGGCATAGGTTTGTGCGTTTGAAAAATTATTTCTTTCATACCTCAGCCTATGTAGAGAAAATATATTTATGTTTGCCTTGAATTGATCTGAAAGATTATTTTAAGGGCTTGCTAGCCTCTCTGATGCTAAATTTAAAGAACCTCTTGGTTCCTTTATTTCCTCTGTAATTTCAAGGTGCTGGCCCAGAGGCTGAGCCTTAATGTTTTACTGTCATTCTCCTCAACCTCTGTTCATTTTTGTTTTGTTTTGTTTTTACTTTGATTTTTTTTTAAACCTGATTATTCCTTGAGTAAAAAGAAGGATCTTGATGGCCTAGTTGCTCATTCTGTTTCCTCTTTGGGAAGCCTAGGGAGATATTAGCTCAGCAAGTCTGAGATAGCTTCATTGCCTCAGGAAAGATAAGGGGTTTGAGCTTTTCAAAGGCTAAGCTCTTGGATACGGTTACCAGATAAAATACAGAATTCCTAGTTAAGTTTTTTTTTTTTATTTCTATTTCAGCTCTAATTTCAGATAAACAATGAGTACTATTTCAGCCTAAGTATGTCCCAAATATGGTATGGGACATACCTATATTAAAAAAAAAAAATTTACATGACAACATACTTATACAAAAAAAAATAGTTTATCTGAAATTCGAATTTAACTGCATATTCTGTTCTCTTTTATTCCCTCCTGAATCTGTCAATCTTACCCTAGTTACTCACTCTTCTCCTCTTCTGGTTATTTAGATACTAGTTTCAGGTTTTATTCTGAAATGTCAGTTCTTAGTGCACTCATGGCTGAAGAATGACCAGATGCACCGAAGTAAGGCAAGCACGAAAATGAGGTATATTGAGGAGAGAAACGTAGGATTATAGAGCAAGAGAAAGATATAGGTTTACAGGGCATTATACATATGCCACAGATGACAATTGGACCCACTGTCACAGCACAGTAAGAGCGAAAGAAGGGCAAAGAGAGCGTCAGGCTATGGTCTGCATCTTGTTTTATAGTGCCCAGGTTGGGACCTCCCTAGTGACTCAGATGTCATCATGGGACCACTTTGATTGGACTGTTGGGAGTTGCATTACTAGGAATGCAAGTGTTCTAGGTCAATTTCCGAACTCTGTGATACCTACGCAGCTTGGCCCATGGACTAGAAAGTCTTCTGCATTCTTTTGCAGCTGGCACACTAAGTTATGATTGGCAGATTCATAGGTTATTCCCTCCTGCCTCAGGTATGGCTTAGAGCAGGATTAGGGTGGGGAAGGACCAAGATGAGGGCCTGGGGCCCACCCTTGTCCTTCTTCCCAGGTGGGGCAATTGCACCAAGGCAACAACACCCATGTTTGTTCCTAGGAGACTCGGAATCCCTTGCTATCTACCTAACACCAGCACAGTAGGTCTGAGATAGCTCCATAGAAGTGTCTACTTGGAAAAAAGCTATGCATAAGAGAGAACTTCTCTCTGTTCTACCTGACAGACGTAACTCTGAAAGGGTTTCTGTGCTTTTGATTTTGAAACATACTTGCTTTCTTACATACAATCACAGTTTTCATCTAACTAAAATACTTTCAAAAATAAGTTTATATATTTCTGCTGTAAATGTAATTCATGCTCATTCTAAAGAAACTGGAAATTCAGAAATGTGTAAAGTCAATCATCTTTAGTGCTTTTGCTCAATGATGGTAATAATACTATTAATAGTTTATAGTTATTTATTTCATGATCTCATTCGATTCTCACAGCCAAAGCATTCTATAGATTTTATCATATATCTGCTTTCACTGAGGAAACTGAAGGCCAGAGAATAACTTGTTAAAGACCAGGAAGCTAATAAAGAGCAGAGCAAATGTCTAAACCAAGATCTCTTTACCTCTGGAGTCCTATTCTCTGTGCTCCCTCCATGCTGTTAACACGTTGCTACATTGCATCCCAGGTTGCTTTTCAAGGGCTATTTTGCATATTATTCATTGTAATGAATATGCATTTTCCAAAACAGAGGACTTTTTTTTAAACATTTATTTAAGGAGGTATAATTTTACATACAGTAAAATGCCCAGCTTGTCATGAAACTTTATTTGATTTCCCTTGGCCACCTTGGCTTCTCCCACTCACTGTGGTTAATGTGCAGATTTTGTTTTCCACAAATAAGTTATAATCTCCTAGAAGACACCATATGATGCTATAATCCCCCATGTATGTATACACAGAGCTGAGCGCAAAGCAAGAGTCCTATTATTCTAACAGCCTCTAATTAGGTGCCTATCTTGTTGGAGGCTCTCCACACACATTATCTGTAATCTTCACAACACCCCTGCAAGGTAAATATTATGAGGAAGAAATTGAGACTCAGAGAGGCTAACTAGCACCCTCAGGACACACAGTACTTTTGCAGAAATGAGAAAAAAGTCTTCCCTACTTGTAGGTAGAAGCAGTCCTGAAAGTCCCTTGTTAAGATCACTGAATGAATCCTCATTGGCTCAGAGAATTTGGGAAGTGCACAACCTACACAATCATAGACAATAGCTCTCTTCAGTATAACACAAGTTAGTAAACAGCAAGTGAGCTTTAAAGTCAAGCTGTCTGACATCAAGTATGTATCCACTCTTTGCATCTCTGAATCTATACAGTCTCTAAATCTCTGGTTCCTTACATTTCAGTATGAAACCTGATATATTGGTTTTGAGACATCATTGGAGCTACTATATCAACTTTTCTCCTACAAATCTCCTAAAATTCCCCAACTGCTATTCCATACTCAATGACAACACTCACATCTTCTACATCTTCACTCTTCTGCCCCTGAGCAATACCATGCCTCATGCTTCAGGGGGGGAAAATATATTTGTATCAGAGGTACTTATGTTAAATAGCAATCAAGCCTATTAGTCTCTTATTGGAAGTGTGGAGTTAACTTGTTTTGAGTATTGAGGAAGGCATAAAAAGCTGGGAAATTTTAATTCTTGACATATACCTTCATATTTTAATTGTTCTCAAGGGTTTTTCCATTTAAAGGACTCATATTAAACCCATATCAAATAAAAGAGACTTGTGTAAATGGAAGAGTCACTATCTTCAGGCTAGGACATAGCCAGGCCTGCCTGAGGAATTCTTGAATTGTGCATCAGGAAACGAACAACTGGCTAACTATTTAACTGATTATGGTAGTGAAGAAGGCCCTTCAGCAGAGATATTCTGCTCCCCTTAGACTTTCATTTAAAATGGTATAACAAGCAGCTCTCTCAATGTTATGGGCTCTCTTAACATGGTAGATTCTGTTCTCATGGTGAGTTCTCAAACATTAGCTATGTCTTCATGGGGAACTAATTGCTATAAAGAAAATAAAAATACTTAGGAATATATTTAACCAAGGAGATGAAAGACCTTTACAAGGAGAACTATGAAACACTGATGAAAGAAATTGTAGATGACACAAACAAATGAAAAAACATCCCATGCGCATGGATTGGTACAATCGGTATCATTAAAATGCCCATTCTGCCCAAAGTGATTTACAGATTCAATGCAATTTCCCTCAAAATACCAGATGTTACTTTAATGGGATCTATATTCTTCTAGATGTAGAAAAAATAATGCTACACTTCATTTGGAACCAAAAAAGAGCACAAATAGCCAAAAGAATCTTAAGCAAAAAGAACAAATCTGAAGATATAACATTACCTGACTTCAAACTGTACTACAAGGCTATCGTAACCAAAACAGCATGGTACTGGTATAAAAATAAAGATACAGACCAAAGGAACAGAATAGAGAACCCAAAAATAAAACCATATAGCTAAGAACAGCTGATCTTCAACAAAGCAGACAAAAACATACACTGGGGAAAGCAAACCCTATTCAATAATTGGTGCTGGGAAAATTGAATAGTCACATGCATAAGAATGAATCAGGAACATATTTCTTACAATATATAAAAATTAATTCAAGGTGGATAAAATACTTAAAAGTATGGCATGAAGCTACAAAAATTCTAGAAGAAAATGTAAGAAAAACTCTTCTAGACATAGGCCTATACACAGAATTTGTGACTAAGACCCCAAAGGCAAATACAGTAGCAACAAAAATAAATAAATGGGACTTAATTAAACTAAAAAGCTTCTGCACAGCAAAGGAAATAATAAACAGAGTAAACAGATAACCTACAAAATGGGAGAAAATATTCAAAAACTATATATCCAACAAAGGACTAATATCCAGAATCTACAAAGAACTCAAACAAATCATCAAGAATAAAACAATCCAAAGAACTCCATCAAAAAGTGGGCAAATGACATGAACAGAAGTTTTTCAAAAGAAGATACACAAATGGCCAAAAAATATATGAAAAAATGATCAATATCACTAATCATCATGGAAATCCAAATTAAAACCACAATGTGATATCACCTTACCACTGTCACAATGGCTATTATTAAAAAGTCAGAAAACAACAGATACCAGCATGGATGCAGAGAGAAAAGTATGCTTATACACTGTTGGTGGAACTACACACTAGCACAACCTCTACGGAAAACAGTATGGAGATTCCTCAAAGAAATAAAAGTAGACCTATCATTTGATCCAATAATTGCACTACTGGTTATCTACCCAAAGGAAAGGAAGTCATTTTATCAAAAAGACACCTGCACTTCAATGTTTACTGCAGCACAGTTCACGATCACAAAGATGTGGAATCAACCTAAGTGCCCATCAATTCATGAACAGATAAAGAAAATGTAGTGTGTGTTTGTATATATATACACACACACACAACGGAGTACTATTCAGCCATAACAAAAGAATGAAATGTCATTCATAGCAACTTGGATTGAACTTGGGACCATTCCTCAGAATAGAAAAACAAATACCACATGTTCTCACTAATAAGTGGGAGCTAAATGATATGGGCACACAGATGTAAAAGACATTGGAAACCAAAAAAGGGGAGCATGGGAGCAGGGTGACAGATAAAAACTTACCTATGGGGTACAATGAGCACTGTCCTGGTGGCAGGCACACTGAAAGCTCTGACTTCAGCATTATACAGTGTATCCATATAACAAAAACATTTGTACCCCTTTAATATATTGAAATAATAATTTAAAAAACCTTAGAAGTCATATCCACCTGTGCCATCATTTACCCTTGATCTTGCATTTCTATACAAATCCTTTGCATAGCTTGTTTGCTGGTAAGGTAGTAAAATTTATTAATAGACTCAGCCAAGATCCCATTGTTAGTCTCACCAGTACTCAAATCTAATCCAGCCTTTGGTCTTACCTATCACACAATATTTTACTTTGTTTATCAAGCTTACTCTAATTCTGTTTGTTTATTCATATTAAGTTTGCTAAAAATGATGCCAAATATATTTATGATACAGGTAATAAAATATACATGTAGAAGTATAGCCTTTTAGAGCTAGAAGGGACTTTTTACAGAATCTGGGAAATTTCTAAAATAGATAATCATTGCTATTGCTAGGATGTATGGGGCCCCGAGCAAATATTTTTTTGTGGGGCTCCTGTTTACATAAATAATTTGATTATAAATTTATTAGAAAACTCATGTATGCCTGTTAAACATAGTAATTTATTTATGATCATGTAGAACAGTGTGTAGAGAAGAGTTACTTACACATTTATTTATTGTCTAGTCAGTGGACATGAAGATTCTTCATAGTACCCAAATATCATCTCTTCCTCTTCAAGCCCATAAATTCTTTCTCTATGTTCTGCATTATGAAATATGCTGTCTCTAATCATTAATTTCACACATCTCAACTTTAGAAAAACATAGAACACTGTTATTATCCACAGTGCCATGCCTTTATAAAATCTGATTATATTAAAATAATATGAAACTTCTTGTTAGTGCAGTTCTCTGATACTATTTATTTAATGCTAATTATATCATTTCATATAATGCTGTAGTATCCATTGTGCTACCCATGAATACTGACTTCTATTGACTCTCTTAAAAGTATTACTGTGAATTGTTGACAGTGACCACAAATGCAAGGTTTATCCCATTAAACAAAAAAAAAAATAAATGATAATTCATTTTCTGGTAATGTTAAACTGACCATTCAGAATTTTATATGATATAACATAGAATAACACATCTTTCAACAATACATTCTCTTGAACTCTAGGTCTTAATCATTGATTACTTAAAAGGTAACGTATTTCAGTGTTGACCAGACATTTGCTTTCCACACATAGCCAACAATACAAAGGATAGACAAGAGACCCAGGAGCAGGGAATAAGCGGTTTCATTCCATAAGGAATGTCTGTTTTTAATTTAGCATGGCTTAAGACCGACCTGAGAAAGCACAACGTCACTGCATTGATTGGATACACAAGAGGACATCAACTGGAAGGTCTTATTGTATTTGAGGAGCAAAAGTCTTGAAAGTCCTTAGAAGAGATAGGCTCTGCCACTACCAGAGGAAGTGACACAGAGACTATGTAGGGCGTAAGGTGACCACCATGAATTCCAGTAACAGAGGGTACACAGGGTAAAGAATGCCTGCTACTAGCCCTGCTGCCCTCAGTGCTATGTACTGGAGGCTAAATCAAGGCTGGAACATGGATGAATGAGAAGTTACACATCTTGCCACACACATGGCTTAAGCCCAAGGTTTCATAGTAGATCATTGGTAACTTAGAGACTGACTTCATCCTGTGTCTAACATGAGTGAGAATCAGTATGTCAGTATCATTCAGAAAGTAAAATCTTACTCAATCTGTCCAAAGAAACATGCTGGCTAATAGGGGCAATCAACTTGCCAGGCCTGACCTCAAACACAGGACCTTTAGGAAACTACATATGTGTTGGCCCTGGAGCTCACTGAGCATCTGTTTGACTCTTCCATGGAGGTAGAGTTTAGAGAACAACCAGAAGTAGATTGGAGAGTGGAGCCCACACAGCTCCTAGAACTGGTTTGCAGAAACCTGCTGGACACTGCAGGACAAAAATGTCAGGGTGGCAGTCTGCCCTCAGTTCTTGATGTGCTCTGGGCTGAAGAATGCCCAGATACACCACAGTGTCAAGTCCAGACTATTGTCTTAGAAAAATCACCAGCAGGGCCAATATGATGGAGTAACCCCAGGCAGAAAGCAGTTTCACACAAGCAACTCTTTATTATAAGCTAAACGGGTCTTAGTGAGTGGAGGGAGACAAACTGACTCACTGACCCACTCTTTGACTGACTGACCAACTCCCTCGATAATCTCAGGCAACTGAGGGAAGATTTAAACTTTTCAAGAAAAGTGTTCCAAAGTGAAGTTTCCTCTGGATGCTTGGCTGGATCTAAAGGTGATACTGTAGATATTTAATAACGAAACAGTGCTTAGGTGATATATTCAATATTCCTCAAAAGTCTCCAAAAGAACTAATTCTATATCTCAGGTCTTCTGATCTTGGTGATGTTTATTCCACAGAATTCCAGGACTTGAAGGGAATCTAGTTTGTCAATAGAAAAAATTTATTCCCACTTGTACCATCTCTTTCTTTAAGCAGTTTTCTATCTCTATATGTATCTTCTTTCTACATTTCTAGTGACAGGAGTCTTATCACCTCCCAATACAGCACACTTGCTCTCCAAAGAGTGTATCAGAAACAGTGCTATAAGAGATCTGAGTTCCCGTGGCTCACACTTTGCAAATACATAGCATGGAGCTGAAATACTCTTCAATATGATGTTTCTTCCAATACATGAGAACAAGAGTAAGTACTTTTAGTCTCCTTTTTCCTCAATTAAACACCATGTTGTGTTAGTGATAGATGGTGTGCTTTTGAGTCCTCTCAGCATTCTGATTGTTCTACTTTGTAAGTACTGTACTCCTGTAAAATATGAGCAGGCCTATTGCTTTAGATCTGAAGCTTTCATTTTCAGATATATTTATCAGGATTTTCTTATAATGAAGTTTGCATTATTTCATTAGATACCATATTTTACCATAGTTAAACCTTTGGAAATACTTAGGG
The DNA here is from genome assembly GCF_020740605.2 of Lemur catta. Taxonomy (NCBI): domain Eukaryota; kingdom Metazoa; phylum Chordata; class Mammalia; order Primates; family Lemuridae; genus Lemur; species Lemur catta. Next base: position 39,201,003 of record NC_059137.1, on the reverse strand, counting down.
TTTAATTTCTCACAATAGATTGTCATTATTTTCTAGATGGCATATTAGTGATACAGAACTATATGTCTCTGAAAAACTTCATAGAAAAACTGATAAGGAAACAAACATTTAAGTTTGTTCTAGGTCTAAAAGAAATATTTACTCAACATTATGTAGGAACTATATAGGCAACCAAATGAACATAGAGTGACATTGACAGAGAATAAGGAAAAAAGCCTGCTCACTTTATGTCCTGATTATATCATACAAAAGACTCTAAGAACTAGTACCCTTGTAAGCCAGTTATATAAACAATATTTAAGGTTATAAAACTGAATTTTTTCAAGCAGCATTTGAAACAATTATAAAATGAGCACATATGGCTTCTCTTATGTCATTTTCTTTCTAGCAGCTGCGAACGAAATCCTAAGAGAGTTCACTCTAGGCAAATATGCCTTAATAAGGAAATCAGCCTCAATATAGCCACATTTCTCTCTGGAGGTCATAGAAAAGTTGATTGCCAAGTTATAGGCTTCATGTAGTTCAGTTCCTTTTCTACTTTTTTTTCAACCAATGAGTCCTTGGCACTAGAAGGTAAAAAGTGAAGAATAGTCTTTGTTATGATCCCAACAGGCTTGGTCCATCAAAAAGAGCATAAAAATTAAGACAAAATTAAATATTCTATACCAAGTTTTTAAAGTAAGTTGCAAAAATTCCAAGATCATGTTGAGCTCTATCCAGTGGCAGTTTTAATAGGCTGAACTCTTTCTGACTCACCAATTTGAGTCAACAAAAAAAAATGATTTTATTTGAAGAGGGTGGACAACATTATCTTGCCTAGTTTCTGTAATAGGATATGAATTGCTGAAAAATAATTATGACTATAGTACCTTGAATCAGTTTCCCTGACTTCTAATTCTCCTGTGTAATAGCTGTATAACTTTAAGCAAGTAACATGAAAATGTTTAGATCCATCTAATAATAGTAATTTGTAATATATTTTACAGTTTAGGAGATGCTGTCACACCTGTTATTTTATTTGTCCTGACAGTAACTGTCTTGGAATGATAGGGTGCTTATTCTTTCTTCCTTTATTGAGAACCTACTTTATGTCTGGGCATAATGCATTGATAAAGGTGGACAAGGTCTGTACTTTCATAGAGATGTCATTCTATCAAAGAAAAACAGACAATATCAAGTAATTGTCTTATGACAATGTAAGACAATTTCAGATAGCAAATATAAGGCAGCAAATAAGGTTGAGGCGAAGTCAGGTTTATTTAGGGTGACTGGTAAAGACCTCCCCTGTGAAAAGGTACTATTTAAGATAATAATTTTGTTTTTTGAGACAGCATCTTGCTCTCTTTCGCCAGCTAGCATACAGTGGCACCCTCATATTAGTAGCTCGCTGCAACTTCAGACTCCTGGGATTGAGCAATCCTCCTGCCTTTCAGCCTCCCGAGTAGCTGGGACTATAGGCACATCCCACCACACCCAGCTAATTTTTCTATTTTTTGTAGAATGGGGGTCTTGCTCTTGTTCAGGCTGGTCTTGAACTCCTGGCCTCGAGTCATCCTCCCAAAGTGCTAAAACAACAGGCGTGAGCCACTGCAGTGGGCCTGTTGATTTTATAATGGCCTTGTTGATTTTATAATGTCTTTGTGGAAAAATGTTTGTCTTGCTATAAACTGGTAATCTTATTATCACCGTGAACAATTATTTGGCTCTTCAAATATACTTAGCTAAGCACTATACTTTTTAAAATATTTTTTTAAAATTACTTGTTATACCATTAACACTGAGAAGAGGATAATTATTTCATTTTTTAAATGATAAAACTTCAAGTTAAAGCTATTTGGAAACCTACATAAAAGAAACACATCTCATAACTGGTGAGCCTAACTTGGTATGAAGGCTCTTATGCTTATGTTATAATTATGGGTGTTTTGATGTAAGTCATCATAAATGTTTGTGGAGAGATGGGAGACTGTAAATTCATTCAGCTCATAAGACATCACCCAGACACACCTTAGGAAATATCCCGCTTCAGTGTTGAAAGCTTGCAGTGGTAGAATTTTTACGATTCTGATAAAGTTTATCTTAGAAAGCTCACAATATATGCAGTATGTGTCAAAGCCATGATTAACACAAAGGTTGCTAGGCAGTGATTTTACTACAAATAGGTCTGTGTTTATCTCAGTTGACATTAAAAATGGGTAGGCAGGTATTTTATTCTTTAAGCTTGAACAAATGTGTTATAAAATGTTTCAGATGGCTGAGCTTATCTGTATAAGGTTGTTGGAAGTATGTGTATGATAGATGGGGTGGGTGGTGGGGGATACAACAGTGCTAAGGTTTATCTTGTACTGAGTAGCTGAAATTAATTTAGAGCAACCACTAATAAGGATATTTTCTTATTCTCTGTTGTAGAATTAGATGTAAATTCATGAAGCAAACAAGAACATTCTACTGCTTTCATATTTTACATCATAATGATTATAATTATAGACCCTGGAGTCAGTCTATTTGGGTTCAAATTTTAGTTCTCCTATATAATAATGCATAACTTTAGGCAAATTACCAAACTACCATGTGCTTTGGTTTTCTCATCTTTAATTGAAAATGGTAATAGTGCCTAGTTTATTACAGTACTCATAACCATAAATAATATTACAAATGTAAAACATATCTAACAATGTCTGACACATAGCCATGGATTGACTCCATAAATGTTAGCTGTTGTTACAGCATTATCATTGTTATTGCATTTTATGTATTTTACAGGCATAATTTTATATTTCCTGGTGACCATAAAGCTGGCTCAATAATTGTTCATCACTATAGTGAATGCTATGGGAAGTGTGTCAACATGCAGGTGAGTCCAGTGCCATTTGTTCCCCTTCAATAGTTTTCCCTGAATCCTTTTTGCCTTCCTATGCTACTTAAAAACAGCAGAACAAATAGAAAGTTGTTTTGAGTAGTCTGAAATTTAACTATCAAGTATTATTTTTGAAATTTTTTCATCATTCCAAAATAAGGAAAGCATTTTTTTTTTCTGGCTACTACAGCTATTAAAGTGGAGGTATCAGGCATTTTTGTCTATTTTCACTTTAACAGAATGTTATTGTGAACTGACCATATATGTGCCACATACTGTTTGGCTTTGTATCACATAAATAAATGGAATTTATAAAATTGTTTTGTAAAATTCCAATTTTTTAATTCTTTCCTATTTTATTAATTTTTCTATTGTTCTCTTTTAGTCTACCTGTATATTAACGAAAATGAAGAGGAACTCACAAATCAGTCTGGTGGCAAGGTAGTTCAACAGTCACTAGAACAACAGAGAAAGTACAAAATAACAAAACTTGCCTTGACTGAGAGGCAAGGTCTTGGTATAGTGTAAGTTTCTCTTTAAAAGTATGTGGCAGTGATAGTATCCAAACATGATTTCTGCTAATTTTATTAAAGACAAGGTATATGCTAAATGCTGTTTTGACCCTCTCCATCACTTTTAACCATCCAAAAAACTTAATAAGCTCTTTCCATGTGAAAATGACAACATTGCAAGCCAGAGATTTCAGTGACTCACCTAAAGTCATTGGCTATAGGGGCAGAGCCAGATGCAGAAACCTTATGCTCTGATTCTGATACCCTTACATTTCCTACGATATTGTTTCCATTGTCGGAGGCTTATTTATGTCTTTCCTACTGTGTTCTCCCTTGATGCAACTTTAATTCAAGGAATTTATGAAGATGGAGATTATATTCATGATGATTTTAGACTGCATAAAACAATAAACTCCTCAAGGATAGTGAACATGTCTTATCCATGTTTATTATATTGCCACATCTGAGTTACTAGTCAGAGAAATTAACACTTAACACATCTACTGAATGACTCAACTAGTGAACTAATAAATACAAAAAGAAAACTGAGGTAAAGAAGAATTTACTCCTTGATGGAAAAGAACCTATCATTTTTTAAAAGTCATTTTAAAAGACCTTATTAGATATAAGACCTAAGAACACATGGCCTCTTGTTCAATGTGTTTGTGGAAATTTTATATGAAGAAATTTTATCAAAAGCTGGCTCTTAAGGTAATAACTCAGAGAGACATAACAAAGTAGAATCGTATGACATCCTCAAACACTTATGATAGCTTGAACGTGGCCGCAACTTTTTCATGGCTGGTTGTAGAATGGGTAGCAAATAGCAAAGGAGGAGTTTTCAGCAAAATTATCAAGCACAGATCAACATCATGAAACATCCTCTTTAAGTCAAAACACAATAGGTACTGAATTTGCCAAAGAAAAACAAATGTATAGAGATTTGATGGCAAAATGTCTTCATATAAAAATTCATCTAGTAATGACAAATCAATTAATTTTTTCATTTAATATTCCATTTGGTGTTTGGCTATTAATAAAGCACAGCCTGAGAAAAGAAAAACATCAACATGATTTGACCCTTGCAAAAGAGATGAACTGCTCTGCAATGCTTGTTTTATAGGCTGAACTGAGGTCATTTCTGAGCTGTTTGGATCCAAGAGGCAAGAAACACCAGAGACTCCATGGTCTTCCCAGGACTGCAGGGAGCTCATAGTGTGTGTAAAAGCAACCCTTGATAAATATAGCTCTCTGTGAGAACACTGACAAATTCACTCTCTCATTTAATGAAAAGCTGCCAAGTGAGATGATATTTCTAGGAACGGCGCAAATGAGCCACTGTGGAATGAAAAAAAAAAAAAAAAAAAATTCCAGGACTGACACTTTTCTACCTAAAAACAGAAAGCACCACATTTGTAGGAGCTGCTGGACTGATGAGCTTCTCTCAGATATGTACCCTTGTTTTAAACAAGGCACTGAAAGTATCATCTCAAGAACATCAATCAAATACAATGCTTAAAAATCAAGTACTTAAAAAACACAGCTCTCCCTTTGCTAAAGTGAAAGAAGCTCTATTCATCTTGAGCTATTATGCAGATCACACAGATATACCATGGCAACACTATATTTCATTTAAACCCCTTGTAAACTTGCCTGAGGAGGGAATAACATATTCATAATCAAAGGAGGAGGGAAGCAAGGAATTTTAGAAGTAAAATTTAATTCTTCTAAAAAACAATAATCTAAAGTAGAAGAGTCTAGATTCAATGGCCCAAGTCACAAACAAACAGGATACCACTGTTGTCCCAACTAAAACTTTGGTTAAAATATATATATAAAAAAAAAATGAGTTCTTCATTCAACCATTTTGTGATGTAGATCATTTAACAGAGGTTGGAAACTAGTCACTATGGGCTTAGTCCCCACTTGGGTCAGTAGAGTTTCTTTTGTTCTGATAGATGCATATGCAAGGCTCACCTTCTGGGCTAAATGATAAGGAGCAGGAGCTGTCTTCCTGTTGCTCCATCCTGTTTGTTCTATGGCAGAGGACTGCAGCCTGAAACTCCAGCTGTTTTGCAAGTAAGCCTGGTTTGTAACAAGAATTGTGACCTAGAGAGGGCTCAGAGAATGGCCCACAAACTCTTCTGTGTTAATAGAAAAATATTATTGTGAAATGATTGTATATGAAGAACACAGAATTTTTATTTACCCAATGTTAAGCTCTTTGAAATAAAAGCCTTCATGGAGCTCATCTAAAACCATTATGAATTTCACAGACTGACATAAGAACTTCCGTTTTCTAGAAAATAAACACCATATGAGCAAATACAACAAATAAAATCACAACTCTATCCTAAATCAAACAAATATATCATACTGGTCCTCTGATTTACTTAAAACAAAAGATCTCACAGTAATCTAGATTTAGAAAGATTTTCTTCGTGGTCTGACAAGAAATGTTTCCCTACTGATAATCAAGTTTAAGGGAAAAGTGCTGCTGGGTAGCTGAGCTCAAGATTAAATGGATCAGAATCAGATAAAAATTTCAAAATGATTTTTTCTGTTCCATTTGATCTTCTCCCCGAAAATATGACTTAAAAACAAACATACTGCAAATGTGCTATTTTTAAGCAACAGTTAGACAAGTGATAATCACAGGGTTAGTAATATCTGTTTGCTTCCAAACACACAAATACATACATAATACATACACACACTAACATATGCAGTGTGAAATGTTTTTATTAGTACTTCATTTTTACTTTTTTAAATCAAACATATGATCAGGATTATGATGTTTTTCTCCTTTATGAAATAAGACTCCTAGAAATGTTTTTATATTTATATGTTGCTCAAACACCTCTGAAAAATAGCATTGTGCCTATGTTTTGAGAAAGTAAGCAAGAATATAGACTTGGAGGATAATTTAGATTCTTGATTAAGCTGTCATCATTAAATAAAACTTATAACACCTTAAAAGGTAGTGATCATATTTGAGCTTATACTTAGAAAATGAATTAAATCAAAGAACAAAAATGATTTTAAACTATGAGAGGAAACATGAGACACTCAAACATTTATTGAAAGGGGCAGCCTTGCAGAAATTACAGGAAAATACAGAATCCCACAGTTTCCCCAGTATCAGCTAAAGGTCAATCCTGTGAGTTCTCTCACTAACAGGCACTCTACAGGAGTTCTGTTTTGTACAACTTCTGAAAAGAGCTGAATGGACCAGAAAAGAGATGTAAATCTCTCTTTCAAAATTGTTTTTTGAGAATCTGCTTTTATAGAGTTCCCAAGTAAACAGCAGGAGAAGAGCAACAGCCTTAACCATATCTTGAGCGCAGAGTCACATCTCCTGTGATAATCCCTCCTCAAAGGAAAGGCAGGAGAGAGCTAACTCTTGGACTTTGACATCCTCACTGGTTTTGTTATCTACCTGCCGCCAGGAAGAAAGGAAGGAGCAGATGCAGCAGTTTCTCGACTGTACCCTGCCATTTTTACAACCCCCTTTAAAAAGCCTCAATAGCCAGTTTTCAGGGCCAGCACATTCTTCCTTTTTCTACCTCTGTGCCGGTTGAACCCTTACTAAGCTTTCTACCCTAACATTTATAAAGATAGTTTGTTCTACTTTTCTCCACAACATACTGTATATAAAAGTTTTATTAATCTAAGAAATGGATTTCTCCATTCAACAAAAGATGACACAATGACCTGTGACAGATTTCAGGCACCAAAGATAATTGGCAAGTTTTGAGAGTGAATATGTTGATGAATGTAAAACTATAGCTCACAAATCAACTTAAGACTTAGGGGATCATATGAAAATCCATGTGCAGTCCATTGAACTTTATGAAATGCTTTAAAGATATTCCTTCTACATCAGGTAAAAGATATTTTAAAACTAATACCTTTGATATATTTATTATATTTTTATAGCACTTTAAATAATACATTTTAAATAAAAAAGAAGATTTCGAGTTTTTTATTGGTTTAACTTCTCTGTGGAAATCAGAATCCCCTGTAGAAGACTGGCTTTATGTTATACATAGATTAGTATTCTGTTATGTGTTGTAGTATCAGATAGTGCCCGTGGTATAATCTTTCTTGATGAACTCTCTTGGTCAAGGTATTAATAACTGTGCATAACTAGAAGCAGGGAATCAAATTAGAAAATCAGGGTGGTGTTCCCATTCTTTTCTTTCCTTCAGGCTGCTACAGCAATAATCAGTACAGGACAAGCTCCCACTACAGAGAAAACCAGGTCAGCTTTGTTTTCCTCATACTTCTTGTCTCTAGGCTCATGTTGCAAACCACTAAATAGCACAAGCATGATATTGTGTACTTAAGAAATGAAAGGAGTTTAGGAGAAACCTCTGCTTTGAAATAGGAGGTGAAAAAGTATGTATGTGCATATATATATATATATATATATATATATACACACACACACACACACATATGTGTGTGTGCATATATATGTGTATATATGTATTGTATATATGAAATCTATTACTTGGATTTCTGTGACATTATGACATTATCTGCTATGCATGTCCCTCAGATAGAGACTTCATAGGGACATGTGGTGGGATCAAAGAGGGAAAAATCAAGGTGTAATTAAATATAGTTATCCCCTGCTTGATGTTATTAAACTTCCTACTAAAATTAAATATTCTACCAGAAAACATTAACTTGGACCTTATATCCATTACGTTCAAGGGGAAAATTATGTTGCATTATACTACTACTACAAACCTCTAACTAATTTCCCAAAACATAACCAAAACAAAATAAACTGCCTATATAAAAAAACAAATTATCACTAAGCAGTAAATGAGTAAAACATCACTTCCTAGTCGTCAAACAATATGGTTTAAAAACAGGTTTTTTTGTTTTGTTTTTGTTTTATGCAGTAACAAGAAAGAGTTTGTATGTCCTACATTTACAATTCAGCATGGAAAAAAAATAGTCAGTAGCAAATAGATCTGATGGAAAAAATGCAAACATTTTGCAATAAAATAAAAGGCAACCTATTTGTCTTAGTCTTTTGCTTTGTGAAAGATAGGAATCTAATCAAAGAGGAGGGTTGAAACAGTTTCTTTTTTTTTCTTTTTTTGCAATTTGTCTATGTTGTTACATGTATCAGTTCCTTTTTGTTTCTTTTAATTGCTGAACAGAAAAAAACTGTAAAATGGTTTGCCACAGAGTTTATATCTCTATACACTTCCACCAGCAATATGTGAGAGATCCAGTTGTTCCCCATCCTCTCTAACATTGATTTATTAGTCTTTTTAATATAAGCTATTTTCATGGGTGAGTCGTGGTATCACACTGGTTTAATGTGCATTCCCCTGAGTGATAATGATGAGAATATTTCCATGTGTTTATTGTAAATTTATTCATTTTTTTAAATGCTCGTGTAAGCCTTTTACAATTTTTATTGTCATTGTCCTTTTTGTTATTGACTAATAAAAGTTCTTTATATAAGGTAAAGATTGATGAATTATATGTACTTAGAATGTGATTACTCAGTGTGTGGTTTACTTTTTATTTTCTGTGTCTTTTGATGAGCAAAAGTGTTTGATTGTGGTGAAGTCCACTTTAATGTTTTTTGTATTCTAAGAAATCTTAACCCTCATTCAGATTTCAATGATATTTTCCTGTGTTTTCCTCTATGAACTTTCTAAGTTTCATTTTTATATTTAGGTCTGTGATCCATCTAAGTTAATGTTCTATATGGTAATTTTGTGCATGGTGTAAAGTCTGAATCAAGGTTTAATTTTTCCATACAGATATTCAATTTTCCCATTGAACTACATTTATGCTTTTGTCGAATATCATTCGTATATGTGTCAGTCTATATTCTGGATGCTGTACATTCTATTCTTTGTTCATCTATCATCAACTTCATTGTAGTTTCTCTATCTCTTTGATTCTAACCCTACTTTCCACTTGTCCCTATTGTCATTCCTCCTACCACATTACCTGGGACCTCACCTATAATTCTTAAACAAAACCTAAAAGGCTTCCTTCACCTTTCCTCAATTTATCCCTCAAACACAGCTGGATCTTTCAATAGATATCACTTCATTATTTCTTGGCTTGCATTGCTTCTGATGAAAATTAAATAGTTATTCTTATGGTTTTTTCCCTGTATGTAATTTGATATACTATAGTTTGACGATAATTTACCTAGGTGCAGATTTTTGTATATTCATTCTGTTTGTGATTTGTAGTTCTTAGATTTATGGATAAGGTTTTTGTCAAATGAAGTAAGTTTTGACCAATATTTCACCCAATGTAATTTTTGCCCCATTTTCTCCTCTTTCTAGGATTCAAGTTATACATATGTTAGATTACTTTGCACTGCCCCATAAATCACTGATTCAATTCAGTTTTGTTTAGTCTTTTTTTTTTCTTTTTGCCTCATTTTTGGACAATTCTTTCACTTGTCTTCAAGAGCACTAATTCTGTCTTCTGTGGTGTTCATTCTTCTGTCAAACTTTCCAAAGTGTTTCAGGTTTCAGTTATTTATATTTTTCTGATATATAATTTCTATTGTTTCTATTTTGTAGTTTCCATTTCCATAAATGTTCACTCGTTTCCATATCTTCCTGTAATACTTTGAACATATTAATAATAGCTACTGTAAACTTGTCTACTATAGTTAATATATGAGTTGGTTTCTGTTGCATTTATTTTGCTTAAATTCAGGTTCCATGTTCTTGTTCCTCATTATGATAATGATATGTATTCTTTCATTGTATGCTGAATATGCTGTAGATAAGAAGAGTGATTACTTGATAATAATACCATATATTTTTCCTAAAGTATAGAGGTTCTTTCTTATGCCTTGAAAATAAGGTGAGAATTTTTTAAAAGAGTCAAATTCATCTGTGATTGTACTTTAGCTTAAGAAGTTTGGATACACAGGTACAGCTCTGAATAACCCAAACCTAAAACCTTCAGTGGCAGTTGTCAGCCACTGCAGCAGGATCTGTACAGTTTTTATTCCTCTTAAAAAGTATTTGAACACCAGAATTTATTCCTTCTATTTAACTGTTATGATTGATTCCACCAACCAACATCTCCTCATTCTCTGCCCACCGTTTCCAGCTACTGGTAACCATCATTCTACTTTCTACCTCCATGTTTGATAGCACAGTAAAGTGACTATGGTTGATAATTTATTGTATGTTTCAAAATAGCTGGAAGAGAAGATTTAAATTGTTCTTAGCACAAAGAAATGATGAATGTTTGAGGTGATGGATATCCAAATACCCTAATTTAATCATTATACATTATACCCATGTATCAAAATATCACATGTGCCCCATAAATGTGTACAATTATTTTATGTCAATAAAAAAACGTTCAAGCAAGGAGGCAATTGGGACAAAATATTGCCTTTGGATTCAGAAACTCTATGCATCACAAATACTTGAGACTGCAGGGACTCTGTTAGTTTTTTAGTACCATCTTTATTACTTTTTATTTCATATAATTTAAGGATTATATGGGGCAAGGACAATTGATGTATCAAGCAAATTATTGTTGTCTTTGGACCTTCCAGACATTAATCTGTACCACTTCTTCCTGCTTTTAATGATAGTGCAGCCAGCCCCTCTTTACCCAAGCAAGACCTTCTTGGACCCAGACCCAGAGTTTGCTCCCAAGGCTGAATCTGCTCAATGGTTGGCTATAAAAGGCTCCTTTCTTGGAAATTGGAGTTACAGAAATGGGGAGAGTTAAGGACAACATATTTGTGAACTTTAGGGAAAAAGTCAAGAAGAGAAATAGTTCAGTTACAGCAAAGAGACAGGTGGTTAAGGGAGGAAATTTTTAAATAGAGAATATCTTATAATATAGTTGCATATTTCTGGTCATGATACAGTAAAGAAGAGAAACATGACAATTCAAAAGAGGGAAGAAATTTGAAAGAATAAAGCCCTAGAATGTGAAAGAGGAGATGAGATTTACAACACAGGTAAGGGGGCAGGACTTCAACAGGAGAGGGATCATGTCTTCCCTTAGAAAAGGAGGGTAAGTCATAATGTAATTACATTACATACGTAGGTCAATTTGTTTATTTAGTAGTGGAGATAAATAGTTCCTCTGGATTGCATTTATTTTATTGGTAAAGCATTACATCAGCTAACAGTGATGGGAGAAAAGATGTGTTTTTGTTTGAGAAAGTTCGAAAGAATCATATTAGAAAGTAAGAAAACAACTACATTGAGAAAGAATGAGGTCAGTGGAAATGGTAAGTAATGATTTCCAAAAATCCTCTCCTCTGTAAAAGCAATCAGAACACTAAAAAAAATTGGTCAAAATTGTCTTTTTAAGAAATCTGGAAATTAAAAGCTTGTAACATTGAAAAGTGATTATTCAAGACAAATGGCTTCATATTCATAAGAATAGTGAACTTTGTGATGTTTTAATTGCCCTAATCCCATCCAAATCTCCTGGCTCCTGATAGCCTTGAAAACTAATAGCCCACAGTCACAATGAAAACTAGCACCTAAACAGACACTGAAGTGGACAGAGTGGATTTAGAGGTCTTCCAAAACCCAATTCCTAGCTAACTCTCATTATTTGACCCATTTGGCAGTTCCCTGGAAAATCCTGCCTGCAGCTTCATTTGGCCTGACCCAGAGTTCACCCAGCACAGCCTTTCCTCTATGGGTGGTGGGTACAGAGAAATTTTCCTCATGATACATAAAACCCTACGCCAAGGTGCACTGCCTGGTGAGCTGAGCACAGGATAGTTTCTTCAACCTCCAAACTTAAAGATTTCTGATGTTTATGACTGTGTGTGGTGACACCATTCACTGAAGAAGAAATACAGGAAGAGGACATTTTTATGTAGTGAAATTTTTTCAGCTCAGTTCCAATATACTAAATTTGATATACCTGTGTGGGCAACGAAGGAAGAGAAAAATGAGGGGAGAATGCTATTGGAAAGCCAAAGAGATGGCAGTTTCAAAATGAAGAAGACATCTCAGTGTCTAAAGCTACAGAGATCAGGTAAGGTAAGGACTGCTGGGACCCATTTATTTTAGCAATTCAGAGATCACTGATAACCTTATCAAAATTATTTTCTCCTTCTCAAAGGGAAATCTTGTCTTCAGTGATTTGAAAGGTGAAAAGGGTGTCATCATAAAAAGGATAAATAATTTTTCTTTCACAAGAGATAATTGGGCCTAACACCTTCATTTTACATGAAGAAGTTGGGACCAAAAACAAACAAACACAAACAAATCTTGGATAGTTTGCTCAAGATCAAACATCCATGTCAAGTATTCTGATTCCCATTGCAATGACCCATCAACAACACTATACTGTCAAGCCACTGGAATTTCATTTAATTAATTTTCCTATATTAAATTGCTTGTTATTTAACATATTCATATGTACATTAGTTTGAATGTCAGTTTGGTTGAACAACATAATGAGTTGTAGACACACTTTATTACTCTATATATGTTAAAACAAACACACACTTGAACTAACAGCAAAATAGCGTCCACTGGAAATTATAATAATATCACTTACTTCAAGGAGTTCTTTCATTCACAATTAGAAGTACATTGTATCAAGTGATGTTACATTTAAAAAATTGTGGAAGAGCCCAGTGTGAGGGCTCACACCTGTATTCTCAGTTTACTCCAGAGGCTGAGGTGGAAGGATAGCTTGAATTCAGCCTGAGCAAAATGGTAAGACCCTCATCTCTCAAATTTAATTAAAAAAGGGGGGGAAATAATTTTACATTAAAAATTTTAATTTTTCTTAATCATTTGCTTTATATTCCTGAAAGTCACATAAAAGTAAAAAATTCTTAAATTTACTTATATTTCCTACATATGAATAAGCCCATGAAATGGCATGTAGGCTGGTCAAGCTTGCAATGTGACAGAAGATGCTGTCATATGTATTTCATGAGCATCAATATATTAGGTCATTAAATATGAAATCTATGATTTGGAATCAAAAGTTTAGTTTAGGCCGGGTGAAGTGGCTCACACCTATAATCCTAGCACTCTGGGAGGCCAAGGAGGGAGGATCACTGGGGGTCAGGAGTTCGAGACCAGCCTGAGCAAGAGTGATACCCCATCTCTACTAAAAACAGAAAAAATTAGCCAGGTGTGGCGGCGTACACCTGTAGTCTCAGCTACTCAGGAGGCTGAAGCAAGAGGATCCCTTGAGCCCAGGAGTTTGAGGTTGCTGTCAGCTAGGCTGACACCAGAGCACTCTAGTCTGGGCAACAGAGAGAGATTCTGTCGCAAAAAAAAAAAAAAAATAGTTTATTATATCTCAAACAAGAAGCAGTACAATTAATCAAAGTATGGGCCTAAACTATCGACACAATTTTTCTATCTTAATGGTAGCTGTTTATGCCAATAGCAAAGAAGCCTGGAGAGTGAGTGGCAATGAAATAATGAAAGGCGTTTTCCACAGCTTGTTTAGAATTGAATACTATTCCTTGCAAGAAGTGATCCAAAGCCTGGAAGAAGTGGTAGTCAGTTGATGCAAGGTCTGGTGAATATGGTGGATGACAGAGAGTTTCCAAGCCCAGCCTCTATAGTTTGAGGAGCATTGTTTGCGCGACATGGTCGAGCATTGTCTTGCAAGAGGAGTGGCCTGTCTCTGTTGACCAATCTCAGCTGCTTAATCATAAGCATCCTTATCATTTCATCCAACTGCTTGTAGCAGATATCCACTATAACTGATTGACCAGGTTTCATGAAGCTGTAGTGGATAACACCAGGAAATCCACCACCAAACAGACATCATTAGCTTTTCTTGATGAATATTTGGTTTTGGACTGTGTTTTGGCACTTCATCTTTATCCAACTATTGTGGCAAATGCTTGCAATTGTCAAAAAAAAGTCCATTTTTCATCACATGTAACAATACACAGTATAGAAATGGTTCACCTTTATGTCATGTCAGAAAGGCAAGCTTCCAGACGATTTCTCTTTTGATCCCCATTTAATTCATGTGGAACCATCTATCCAGCTTCTTTACCTTGCTGATTTGTTTTAAATGGTCCAATATTATTGGAATAGTAACGTCAAATCTTGCTGCTAATTCACCTATGGGTTGAGATGGATTTGCTTCCACTATAGCTTTCAGCTTGTCGTTATCCACCTTGGTCTCTGGTCACTCACATGGCTCATTTTCAAGATTAAAATCACCAGAATGGAACTTCTTAAACCATCAATGTACTGTGCGTTCATTAGCCACATCCTTCCCAAATGCTTTGTTGGGATTTCGAGCTGGCTACACTGCATATTTCCATGACAGAACTCATATTTGAAAATAACACAAATTTTTGACTTATCTGTGGTTTCACAAATATCGCTCTAAAAAGAATTTGAAAGATAATCATAAGCCAAACCATGTGTTTGAAAGACTGAGGATGTACCTTCACAATAAAAACAAAACAAGAAGTGCCAAAGTGCAATGTCAGAGACGTCAACTGTCAAATTTAGTACTTAAGGAAATTGGACATTTCATACTTAACCTAATACTAAGCACTTATAAACAATCTTATTTCAGAAAGTTTGCCTTCTTTTTCCTTTAAAAATAGATTATAGCAGCTTCCATTTTATTATACTTATTTCTTCTAAAAATTAATGATACTCATAATGAATTCAGGTGCTAGAATTTTCATAGTTTTGCAAGTTATTTGATCTCAGTGTGTGAAGTATGTGTGTTGTGTGCCTGTGAATTTTTAAATATATCTTAAATCTTGACATGAACTCTTAATTTAATAGAAATAGCTTTAAATATATGTTGGTGCTTGAGGATAAAGAGTTTGTCTCATAGTAATATATCCACAATTTAAATATAAAATTTTATGAATATTATTGAATGTGAGTATACCAAAATAAAACAGGCTCAGATCTGTCCTCACCCTATCTATCAGTAGGAACTATTTCTAGGAGTTTGGTAAAGCTTATTGTAAAACCCCATTATACCTTCATTACAGAGGAGTTACTTATCCCTGCCAGATGTCACAAAATTCTGAGGCTTTATCCTTCAACAGAATTGGGTGTGAAAATTTAAATGCACTGCTACTATCATTTAATTTCAGTATTCAAATCCTAAATGGACAATTATAATTGTGACCAAGTGATTAAATTTCCTTTCAGATTCTCTTTGATGGAAATTTTATTAACTGTCCTCATAGACTACAAATTCTATTCTGTAAAATAATTCAATATCTTTTTTCGACTACTTATTATTTAAAATTCCAGCTAGACAGAAATACATTAAGATACAATTGGGTACCGGAAAATTGGTGCTTTTATTCCAGTTTTTTTGACCTAAAATCAGACATTTGAACCAAATGATTAATATTTAAAATGTGAGAAGGATCGAGTCTTTGGAATTAAACTATATTTTAGGTATATCATTTACATAATGTTCTTTGCCTAACTCATCATGAATCATTTTTTCAATATATTTGAAAACCGACTGAGTGCATAGCAACAATTACCAGCACCTGAAACTGACTCATTGCAAGAAGAAAATACATTGTTCCATACTTTACTGGCACACTAAATGTTCAGAGGTGCTGAAATTCTTAAAACATGTATTCATGTGCAACAGGGATGGATATTTTGGCAGGAGAACTGTGGTGTGCCATGCAAAGATCCTATGCCTCAGGCCCTGAGGTATTTCATGTGTTTATTTTTCACTCAAATATTTATTCATATAATTACTTTCTTTGTTCCCAGCGAAGTGTTAGACACTGGGATGGAGTGTCACAGTTGTATCAAAATGTATAAGGGAGAAGACTGGAGAGTAAAAGTAAGAAACAGAGAGTGAGGCCACTGCTCTAGGTATTAAACAAGAGAGTGGAGCAGCAGTAAAGAGGAAAACTCTCACATTCTATTGCCTTCTTACTTCTACCACAGTGAGAGCAGCATTGAAAGTCACCAAAAACCTTAACAGAACACTGTATACAGTATTTTTTGTAGAATAAAAAGGTAAATATAAGAATATATATATATACATATTTGCTTGCATTTGCCTAAAGAAACACTGGAACATCATAAAACCCTAAAAATATAAAAATAGTTACCTCTAATGGTAAATGGAGACAGGGTAGAAGCAGAACTTCTCTATATAAATATTTTCATAAGATATTTGACTCTTGGATCATGTAATTACATTATCTCAAAAAATAGCAATTTGTCAGTACACATAAATAAAGGAAGACATGTTGGGATTTTGATGAAATGGCTAGTGCGCTAGTAGTTGTTCAGAAATAAAATTCATGACTTCTGTTATAATATGCTTTAATATATACATCATAGCTATCCAACCTCTGAGTGGTGGTGTCTGAAAAGCAATAATAGCTACTATATATTCAGGGCAATCTCAATGCCATGACACACAATAATGTTTCACTTGAGACATTCAGCAAGTTTCAAATGTTTTTATCTACTTTTATTTGTTTGAGATTCCAAAAGAAACAGTGACTTTCTCCCCCTAAAAAAACATTTCCTGAGACCCTAAGTGCTTTTCTCAGGCAACACCCATAAAAAGCTAGCCCCCAATTCCTGACTTCCAGGAGACAAAATCAAGCCCCACAAATAAGGCTGACTTTTTTTTTTTATGTTCTAAACACCACCCAAACTCCCTGACACACCCGAAAACAATGTGAAACTCACAGGGATAAAGAATCTCTCCTCTGGAACACAGGTCCAAATTTGGGAGTCTAGCAAAGTGCCCCAGCCCCCACCAAGCCTTCATGTCAGATAATAAGGAACGTAGGATCTGTGCCTTTTGCTTTTTTGGTGACTCTGGCTTAATGTGTTTTTCCTGTCTACATAACACTCCCTGAACCCATGCTGTGCAATGTTGCAGACTTTATCTCTAATCTGGAAGTGTGGCAGGTAGGAAACCAGATGAGATCTACCTTGAATGATACTCACAACTAGTGTGTACCCTCCTTGTTTGATACCCAAGCCGGGCAACAGTCTCTGCTGGGTTTACCAACACTTGTCAGGTGTGGGTCCATACAAAACAGAGTTTCTAAGTCTGAACCAGCCAGGAAGTGTTGAATGGACTCTGTAGAATAGATGATTACAGTTCCTGTGCCCTTTTAGCCTCTCTATCCTTCAAAATTGAATAATATCAGTACTTACCTTACTAAAATTTCAGCTATTGGTATAAAAATGTTGTAGCATAGTTCCTTAGAGGTCAAAACAGAGAAGATGAGGCCACCTTAAATCCATGTATGCTATAATGATGGATATAGTTTAATGGACATCTTCCAAGTTCCAGATTCTATGCTAAATCCTTCACCAAGTGTGTTTATAATTGTCACAATTAGTATCAGATATCATTACTTCCTTTTACAGATGAGGAAAACAAAGCTCTTCCAGCTAACACTGCTTCCTCCAAGTGGCCCGTTAGTTACCAATAGGTAGAAACAGAAATCAACTCATGATGTCTCAGATGCCAAAGCCTATGTTTTTGCTATAATCTCAGGGTATTATTTAGTTAGAAGAGAAAAAAATCCAAAAAAAAATAAAAAAAGGGTTACTAAACAGTAAATGTGAAATCAGTAATAGAGAAGAGCAGACAATGGAACTACACTAAGTATCACCTGCAATGTGAGCTAAACAAAACTTGAGTCCATAAAAACAGTGTTGTCTCAATAAATTCTGAATCTCAGTTGTGAGGCTAATAATCTCCAAAAGGCTCACAGAAGCTACATGCTGAGAATGCCACATTTAATGAAGTTTCTTTTTATGAAAAAATTTTTATTGACATATAATAAACATTTTTGAGATTTTTGTGATACCCAGCAGTAGGATTGTTGGCTCAAATGGTAGGTCTACATTTATTTCTTGGCGGTATCTCCATACTGTTTTCCATAGAGGTTGTAGCAATTTGCAGTTCCACCAACAGTGTATAAGTATACCTTTCTCTCTGAATGCTTACCAGCACCTATTTTTTTTCTTTTTAACTTTTTAATAATGGCCATTCTGATAGTGGTAAGGTGGTATCTCATTGTAGTTTTAATTTGCATTTCCCTGATGATTAGTGATGTAGAGCATTTTTTCACGTTTGTTGGCCATTTGTCTATTTTCTTCCAAAAAACTTATATTCATGTCTTTCGCATTTTTTGATGGGGTTATTTGTATTTTTCTTGCTGATTTGTTTGAGTTCTTTGTAGACTCTGAAAATTAGTCCTTTGTCAGATATATAGTTTGTGAATAATTTTTCCAATTCTGTAGGTTGCCTATCCACTCTGTTTATTATTGCCTTTGCTCTGCTGAAGCCTGTTAATTTAATTAAGTTCCATTTATTTATCTTTGTTGTTGCTGTATTTGCCTTTGGGATCTTAGTCATAAATTCTTTGCCTAGGCTGATGTCTAGAATAGTTTTTCTACATTTTCTTCTAAAATTTGTATGTTTCATACCTTACATTTAAGTCTTTAATCCATCTTCAGTTAATTTTTGTGCATGGCAAGAGATAGGGGTCCTGTGTCATTCTTGTGCAAGTGACTATCCAATTTTCCCAGTACCATGTATTGAATAGGGCTTCCTTTCCACAGTGCATGTTGTTGTCTGCTTTGTCAAAGATCAGTTTGTTGTAGGTATATGGTTTTGTTTCTGGGTTCTCTATTCCATTCCATTGGTCTATGTCTTTACTTTTGTACCAGTACCATGTTGTTTTGGTTACTATAGCCTTGTAGTATAATTTGAAGTCAGGTAATGTGATGCCTCCACATTTGTTCTTTTTGCTAAAGATTGCTTTGGCTATTTGGGTTCTTCTGTGGTTCCAAATGACGCTTAGGATTATTTTTTCTAAATATGTGAAATGTGGCACTGATATATTGCTGGGGATTGTGTTGAATCTGTTATGCACATTTTAAGGCTGTTGTTTCTACCAATCCATGAAGCAGCCCCACCAAGCCAAGAAGTCTGCTCATAGGGGAGGGGCAGCCTGGGATTCACAGTCTGGCCATTGGGAGTTGATTTCATTCTTCTCCCTCTTCCCTTCTCCCACAATCTACTTCAGGTGTCTGACTGCAAGCAGCAGACAAAACTAGTTGAGTTCACCAGTAAGGGTGCCTCAGGCTGGGAGCTTCCCTGCCCTGGATCCCACTCTGGACCAAAACTATGGCTTTCCTATGGGGTGAGGGGTGTTCCACGAGAGTACTGTGGCTTGGACCCACACTGCACCCTCCTATTAGTTCTGCCCGCATAGGCTCCCTCACCTGCCCAGATCAGTTGACAAATCTCCCCCTAGTGCTCCTGAGCAATAAGATCAAGTCCTGGGGGTATAGGATCTGGCCTGCAAGCCTGTCCTCTGATCCCCCAAGTTCGATCCCTGACCTTGCCAGGGAGAAGCATACTGGTCCTAATTTGCCTGTGAAGTGCTCCAGCAGGCTTAATGTCCCTCCACTTCAAGGTGTGCGCTGCTCTGCTGGAGCAGCCAGGTGAGCAGCACCGGGAAGAGCTGGTGAGCAGGGAGCTCACAGTCTGAGCATCCCTTGGTCTGCTGCACGTCTTTAAGAGGAAAGGTATGAGTCTTATTCTTTGCGGAATCCTGAGTGTGACGGGTGCACCACCAAAGGGAAAGTAGCCACTTCTGAGAGCTCTGGATCAATCATCCCTTGGGGAACCCGCAGGAACTGCCACTCAGTAGCAGTGGGTGGAGGACATGGGGAGAAAAAGAGTATGAATGGAGGAGAGTTGGCACTCTGGTCCTTTTCCCTCCTCTCGCCTGAACACAGCCTGCCCAAAATGTCTAAGCTCTGGGATAACATAGTTCCCCCAGGATCTCCCCCCAGTCTGGGCAGGATTTACGAAATGTTTGTATGGGGACCAATAACAAAAAAACCGAATGGCTGAAACTTCCTGGGAAGGACAAAAGCACACAATGGATGGAGAGTCAGTATGGTGCCTGCCATCTTGGCTTGCGTCTGTGGTGAGGGGGACTTAAGAGGGCTGGCAGCCCAGGGCTCTCTTTTCAGGAAGCTCCCAGTTCACTGGCGGCCACAGCTTTAGGGCTCATGATGGTTGAGAAGTTCTCCAGCAGCTCAGGAGCCTGCAGTCTGCCAGAGGTGTAGGGGAAGGAGAAACAAACCCCCCACCTACCCTTTCCACAGAGCTCCAAGTTCCTCAGGGGTTGATCTCTGCTGAAATCTTGCTCCTTCCTGTTTTCTGCTCCACAGCTTCTTCCCATGGAATCTCCAATAGGTTCTGACACTTTTCCCTCAAAATTATACCTAAGGTATATTTTATTTTTCATCTAAAACTTTTCCTTCTTTCTGAGACAATCTGGCGGCTGATGTCTTTAGTCAGCCATCTTGCCCCACCAAGTTCTATTGAAGGTTATGATAAGTTAATATGAATCTCAGATCAAGTCAAACTGCATGAGACAATAATAATAATTTGAGTTATAAATACAGTAGCTCATTTGGTAAGGAGACAAGGAGATATGATAAATATCTTTAAAATTTTAAAGCAGTGTTGTGGGGAAGGAGGAGGAGGATGTTCTGTGTTATTCTACAACAGTATTTGCTCACCCTGGCTCAGTACTAGAGTCATCTGAGGAACCCTTTAAAAATTCCCATCTCTGGTTCCAATCCTAAAGAGCTGTTTTTCAATGGTTTGGAGTAGGGTCTGGGCCTTTGAAGCCAGGTTGATAGCCAGTGTATTGGACCAACATTTAACAGCACTGGTGAGGCAGGCTTCACAGGTCCCCAGACTGAAACCAAATTAAGCAATCATTCTATATATCTAAGAAATGTATAAACACATGAATATGGCAGAGTTCTCACAGTTCTTATCTAGAACTAATAAACAAAGTATATTTATATGGCACTTTAATACAATGAATATCATAATAACTGTTGTGCTACTTGGACAATGGGCATCACGAGATCCAATGAATAAAGAAGAAACCCTAATTATATTTAAATAAACTTGAAAGATAATAGGACAGTTCCTAGAATTATACTCTTAGTATAAAGCTTAAAATATAGAACACTGAAATAATGCAATCAATCCGACAATGTGAGAGGATCCTCAAAAAGCAGGATGCATTCTGCCTAGGAAAATACTTTAAAAATGTAGGATCTTTTGAAAGATTTGTAAAAGAGATTTCTGAATTAGGTAGAAAATCAGACTAGACAGGTATATCAATCAGGATTTTCCAGAGGAAAGAGAACCAGCAGAAGAATCTCTGGATATAAGATGATAGACAGAAAGATAGATAGATAAACAGACAGATAGTTGGATGGATGGAAACAGGTAGATACACACAAATAGACACACAAAGAGAAACAGATAGATAAACAAATAGAGATAGATAGATAGATAGATAGATAGATAGATAGATAGATAGATAGATAGATATAAAGAGAGAGAGAGAGGTAGATAGATTTGTTTTAAGGAATTGGCTTATGCAATTGTGGAAACTAGCACGTCTGAAATCTGGGGAAGAGGTGGCAGGCTGGAGAGTCTTAGGCAGAGGCAGAAGTCAGAAATCCAGTCTTGAGACGAAAGTTCTTCAAGGAAATGTCAGTTTTGCTTTTAAGGACTTTCCACTAACTGGATGAGACCCACCCACATTATCAAGGATAATCTCCTTTACTCCAAGTCAACTGATTACAGATGTTAACCACATCTACAAAATACCATCAAAGCAACACCTAGATTAGTGTTCAATTATATAACTGAGCATTATAACTTAGCCAAGTTAACACACAAAACTAACCAACAGAACAACCTGTAATTGTCTGCCCAACTCCAAGATTTTATGATTCCAATTAGTAAAACAAACAAATGCGAGGAGAACTTTCCTTTTCGCTTATAAACCATCTGCCCAGAAGTAGTATGTGCAGCTGCCATGTCCACTATCCACTACCACATTCTATATATTATCACTCTTCCCCATCAGAATTTAGGCAAGCTCATTAGACCGGGATGGAAAAGTATCAAGAGAAGTCCAGGTCTGTACAAATCCTACCCTATCCCTTATTTTTTACCTTCCCCCTGATGTTGCCAATGCTGATATATGCCAAGAGCAATAGTCAATTTTGAAAATTAAATACAAAATTATTTTAAAATCAAATTGTCATTACATTTGATAGCACAACAAAATGATTGTAATCAATAATAAGTTAGGATATACTTTAAAATACCTAAAAGAATGGAATTGAAATGCTCCGAACACAAAGAAACGATAAATGCCTGAGGTGATGAATACCCCAATGACCCTGATTTGATTAATTCCATTGTATGCCTATATTAACACAGCACATATACCCTATAAATATAGACAACTATTATGTATCCATAATAATTAAATAAAAAAATTTTTTAAATTGTCATTATCCCAATACAAGACTCTACTAAAAGTGGGTTTTAATGGCTTTACACCAGATCTTTGAGTAGAGCTTCCTACCTCTTTCTAAACTCTATAGCCCAAATTGAATCTTATATTCTTATGATCCTTTGGCTGTCTGCACAGAATAAGAACTTGAGGCACAGACCAACAATTGACTCCTGAGTGAATAATGACAAGTGGTAGAATCTGCAGTGGATAAGAACTGAGCTCACCTAGTCACCCAAAGTATGTATGGAAGAGAGTAAAAGAGTGAGCTGAAAATGAGTTTATGACACTTTTTCTCAGACTGACACAACCTATGAGTACAGCCCAGGAATGAACTGGATTTCTGTTCATTCACATTAGTAATTTCTTCTTCCTAACTGTGATGGTCAATTTTATGTGTTAACTGGAATGGGATGCCCACAGAAATGGGATGCCCACAGAGCTGCTAAAATATTATTCTAGGTGTGTCTTTGAGGGTTCTTCTGAAAGAGATTAGCAGGGTTTTTATTGATTTTTTTTTTTTTTTGAGACACAGTCTTTCTCTGCCACCCAGGCTGGAGTCCAGTGGTGTCATCATAGCTCTCTGCAACCTCCTACTCCTGAGCTCAAGCAATCCTCCTGCCTCAGACTCCCAAGAAGCTGCAACTACAGACACACACCGCCATGCACGGCTAAGTTTTCTTTTTTTCATTTTTTTCTTTTTTTGTAGAGACAGGGTCTGGCTCTTGCTCAGGCTGGTCTGGAACTCCTGGCCTCAAGTGATCCTCTGCCTTGGTCTTCCAGAGTGTTAGGATTACAAGTACGAGCACCTCACCCAGCAGTGATTGGCATTTAAATTGGTACACTGAATAAAGATCACCCTACCAATGTTTAGTGTGCATCATCCAATTAATCAAGGGCTCTAACAGAAATAAAAGGCAAGGGAAGGGTGAATTTGCTGTCTCTGTTTGAGTTTGTATATCCATCTTCTCATGCTTTCACACTGTGGTGTTCCTGGCCTCAGACACTGGCGATCCTTAACATTTGGACCAGGAGTTGCACCTTTGCCCCCCCGTTTCTCAAGCCTTTGGACTTGGTCTGAATTAAACCACTGGCTTTCCTGGTTCTCTGGCTTGCATATGGCCAATCACGAGACTTGGCCTCCATAATTGAATCAGCAATACTCATAATAAATGTCCCTCTCTCTCTCTGAATCTTTGCCTCTTCCAAAACTAATGTTGAAATGTATTTGTCATTGTAACAATATTAAGAAGTTAGGCTAGTAAGATGTGATTAGGCCATGAGAGCTCTGCCTTCACAAATGGATTAATGCTGTTATCGTGGGACTGGGTTTGTAATCTTGAGAGGGTTTTTTATAAAAGGGTGAGCTCACCACCTCCCTTGCCCTTCTGCCTTCCATCATGGGATGATGCAGCAAAACCCTTGCCAGATGCTGGCCCCTTGATTTTGGACTTCTCAGTATCTAGAACCATGATGAAGTTTTTGTCTGTTTTGTGCTACTATAATAGAATACCATAAACTTGGAAATTTATAAGGAACAGATTTAGCATTAACTAGAAAAGATATTCAGAAATATATTTTAAATATTGATAAAGTTTTGCCCTCCAGTTTCTCTAGAGAACCCTGATTAATACATTAACATAGAGAGGATACTAAAAGTTGGGTGAGAAAAAGGCTACTCTGTTGAAAAACAAAGGAGCCACATGTCCTCACCCATAGCTACAAGGGGAAAAAAATTATTAAGAAAAAGTGACTACAAATGTTTTTTGAATAGGAAAGTCCTGCTAGGCGTGTATTTGGGTTTAGTTTGGGGTGTAGTTATGAAGCAGGCCATGATGTGTTGTTGCAAGGTAATATTAATAGCCATAATTGAGAATACAATAATTGGCTTCCTTCATAGATAGGAAGGATATACATTCTTTATCATACAGGTACAACATGGTGTTACCTTCTTGAGCTTAGAATTGTTTCAGTTGCATCAAATAAGAACAATAGACTTTTCCATCTGTTTCTACTCACTGGTAATGTCAAATTTTTGATCATATACAAACTGCAAAATTTTTGATACAAATAGCATAAATTTAATTATGGTGAAATTTGAATACCATCAAAATATTAATATTATATAACCTGAGCTTTTGTACCCCCATGAAGAGCTGAAATTAAAAAAAAGAAAAAAATATATTAATATTTAATCTAGTATATTAATTAATCAGATGTATCATTAACTAGATGAGATACTCAGAAATATATTGATAGTTTTAAATATTATAATTACCTTTATTGTCATTACAAGTGTCAATTCTTGAAAATAATTTTAATGCCCAGGAAAACACTTAAAATACTATCTTACAAGTTAAGAAAATTTTGCCAGCTGATTTATAGCCTCTTTTACCTACACTGAAGTCATATACATTTTTTAAAAGATAGTATCTACAGTTGATTTTGAATTTTTATCCACTGGGCAATTTTTGTATAGATTGAATTAAAGATGTCAACTTCAGGAGTTGGCTAGTTAATGATTTAATAAATTAATAAAATGATTGGCAAGTTACAAATTAACTGTGAAAAACAAAGAAAAACAAATGAAATGAAATATAAAGTGTTAAACTTGGAAGAAATGCATTTAGAAAGTCAAAAGTGTAAAAGGGGACATAATTAATAGCTACCACTATGTCCTAGTTAGTGCCTTCACATAGTTTTCTAATTCAAGTCATTTTGAAGATAGCCAGGTTAGGACATGTTGAGTTCATTAAATATCAAACAAACTTACTAGGTTACAATGAAGAATAGACTATGTTTTTATTCATTAGAAGTATATTCCACAGTAAACTCTATTTTAATATTTGTACCATTACTTTTTTTTCCATTTGAATGGAATTATGAAAAATCCCAAAAATGATACAGTTAAACATAAATGTGTCTGATTTTGAAAAGGAAATGGTGCAAATCAAAAACTCAGAAGAGAGAACTAAGAAGAAAAAGAGGCAATTTAAAATAGAATCAGCACAAGGTGGGATCTGGGGGCTATGTTCCAGGCCAGGCTCTGCCACTAAGTAGCTGGGTAGCACTAGACAAGTTACTGAGTTTCTGGAACCTTTAATTTTTTCCTGAGCAAGTTGAGGGAGTAAATGACAGCTCTAAGGCCTAATAAATCTTCGATCTTTAAATAAGTACCTAAATAGATGAAAGTAATTTTTCTATTGAGTCTGAGCACAAATCTCCCTGTTAAAAGTTGTTCAGAGTCTTTAAAACAAAGAATGTAATATGGAGTATCTATTATTAATTCACTCTTTACTGTATAGCACTCCTATCTCTTTTATGGCTTATTCTCCATTGCACTAAGTTCTAGGCATGTTGAACTGTTCATACCTTCTCATATGCTCAGAGAATCTCTAGGTTTACTCTTAACAATCTTTAAAGAGATCTAGCTAAATTTTTATATTGAATGGGGCAACTTAAATAGTTGCAAAATGAAAGGATTTGAATTTGCAGTCCTTACAAATTATGAGAATTATTTTGTTTCAGTATCCAAGTCCTTGAGGTTGTCCTACAGGAAAAAGAAGTTCAAAGTATGAAAGGATAACTGTTTTCCTCAAGTAATACCCACCAAAGTCGTCTTGAATCTATTCCACAGGATATGAAATCATTAAGGACATTAGGAAAAGCAATTACCCCTAAGGTAATTGCACCTATTTAAAATGCCCTCTGATTGTTTTTTGTGACATAACAGAAGTTACATAAGAGAAATTTTTTGTTAGAGAAATTATTTTCTCTGCTTTTAGAGATTGTGTGGGCTCCAAAAAGAGTAAATGTGATTATCCCAGTAGCAGTAGAAAGGAACACAGGGTTTCCACATGCTGGTCTGAAAGTAACTACAGGGAGATATGAGGATGACTTGAACGACTAGGAAAGATACCTGGTATCGAACAGTGAAATATAATCTTCCCAACAGAAATTCCCTAGGTCTAAGGAGAGCTGAGACACAGCCACAGGTATAGAAAGTAATATTAACAGATATCTAGGATCTGGGGGAATAAGTTCCACTTTAGTAATTAGGAATAAAGTGGAGAAATATTTTCTATAAACTTTTAAGTGTCTGAGACACCATTCTCAGTTATCAAATTTTTTCTGAAGCATTATGATAAGAGCATTTGTTTTGGGGGGAATATATTACAGAGCTGAGTTCAATTTTGTGTTTTTTATGTTTCAGCATAACCTAAATGGATTGTAGTATCATCTACAAAAGATGAAGGATTTTTTTAAAAAGCTAACACCAAATATTACTGTTTTCTAGGTGGTATACATATATACATATATATATATGTATAATTATTCAATAGTTAAAATAAACGTATGAGGTAGCTGTTATCCTCATTTTACAAATGAAAGACTTGAAACTTAGAGAAATTAAATAATTTGCCACAGAAAACAGAATCACAAAAAGGAAAGCCAGGCTATGGATTCAGACACATCTTACACAAATCCGGTGTTCTTAACCATTACACATACTTACATCAACCCTAAAATAACTCTAACTATTATCCAGGGAAGAATTATTGATCTAACACCTAAAATCTCAGAGTCTTAAGGTAGAACATTATTGTTCCACTCAAATCACAATCCAGTGTGTGTGTAAGTGTGTGTGTGTGTGCACACTTGCATGTGTGTTGGGAGGAAAGGAGAGAGGGATGCTGGCTATTTCTAACTTATGACCCACCATCTATCACATGTGCCTTCCAGAGTCTCTGAACAAGGTAAAATAAAGTAAAATTGTGTGAAGATGATTTTTATTTGGAGATGAACATACACTCATTTTCTACCGGCCGGAGGTCAGTCCTAGGTCCCTACCTAACTTTAAGGAGCTAAGAAAGCATGTAGCTATAAGCCCAGAAACAGCAGGAAATACACTTACCTCTGTCACAAGACATGGGCCACACAGTGAAGAAGTTAAGACAAATCTAGAGAAGTGATACCATCTCCCAGCATTGTTATTCACCGAGAATCTCCCTTTACTATGAAAAATCCATTTCATGCTTGTCTACTTTGGTAAATCACAAAATTGGGTTTTAAATTGGTTAAAAATGAGAGTGATCACAAGGAAACTAAAAGGAATTTGATGTTGATAATCAGAGGCTGGCATTTGCCCAGATGTTAACATAATCTAATTCTAGTTCATGATCATAATCTGTGCTATTTCTCTTTTTTGGAGAATGGGCGCTCATTTCTTGCAAGCTGTTCTCGTCCTGACAAATGCCAAAATGTTGGGATTTATTTTCCAAATATAGAGAAAGATCCATAAGGTATACTATAGTAAACTATATTCTTTACTATTTAGTCCAAACTAGGATATATATCACAAAATACCAGAAAAAAAATACAAGCTTTTCACACTTGCTATAGCCACTGAATTCTAATACCTTAGCAACTATTCAAGAAATGAAACTTTTACCTGAAGGGTTGCCCTTATACTCACTACAGAACAAAGAGTGTAATTTTAAAAGGTAGGAAAATGTAAAGTTTATTGAGTTTCATAATTGTTATAAGTTTCTCATTCATGTTCATTTAGATTCATACTCAACAATATAAGGAAGAAAGTATCTTGCTGTTGATGATTGATGTATCATAATAAATGAACCATTAAATATTGTCTTATTCATAAAACTCTATTCATATTTAGTGGCATCACTAGGTAGATCACTGCAATACACTAATTGCAAATAACTTTTAAAGTTTAAATCTGTGAAAATGTGATTTTGGAAATAGTCAGTATACAGAGAGAAGGAACCACAAAAAGAAGAGAAGAGTGGATTAAGAGACAAATGCACAATCTAGGAAAGGAGTACATGTTGGGATGCTGGGACCAACATTTGCTCTTTTTTTTTCCCCAGTAAAAAGATTACAAAGACTATGAAAACAACACCAATACTGGCAGAGATGCTATTGATTCTTCTTACTATGTTTCCAAGATAGGAGGGTAAGTAGTAATTTTGAATTGTGGGTATATTTCGATTTTGTACAAACATACAATAATAATATACAGCACAAAGAAAGAACAAGGCATATTGGTTTAAGAAAATAGATTTTGTGATCTTCCATTTAGTGGCTGTGTGACCTTTGAGATATCACTGAATCTCTCAGAAACTCAATTTACCTGTCTGCAAAAATGGGGATAAGAACAGTCACTAAGGTATAGAGGTACTGTGAGCCCTAATTGAAGTAATGCATATAAAACACTTGTAACATAGCAGAGCACACGTTATGCCCTCAATGAATATGTTACTAAAATCATCATTATCATGACTTATTATCACTCATAAATATTAACTACATTTATCTTTTCATCTACCTCTTTTTGCTCAATACTTGTTCACATAGCATTAAAGCAGAAACCTATTTTTCCAATACATTTGATGAAAACAAAAGGTGATGAGAAGTCAAAGGTCACATATCCAGGACACCTCTGGAGAAAGCCAGGTTGTGTTCCCTTTGGTCTTACATCATAGTACTAGCATGATCTGTAGGAGGGAATACATGGTATGCATATGCTATTTTCAAACAATATGAAATCGGAAGTTGTTGAAAAAAACTGTAATTGAGAGAAATTCAACTGAAATAGATGCAAAAGTCTCAGAACTCTGAGCCCCACGTAACAAAATGTAGTTCTGCTGGGAAGGATGCAAACTAATATCTCCAGGGATGCATAAATAGTAATAGATATGCAATGAGCAGAGAAGACAGAAAACATTTTACTGAATAATTCCAGGGAGTGTTAATAGAAAACAAATTAAATGTGAATTCATATTAAAACATAAGAGCTACAAAGAATGATGTGAAATGCTAAAGGCTTAATAATGGCAAAGTACTTGTTTCGGTTGAAACAACTGATGGGATCCACGGTTATGCTATTATGTATGGGCAACTTTGTTTTCTGAGAGAAATATCCGTATAGACAGAAATATCACCTGTTGGGTTGTTAGTGGGGAATGCTGAGGGGAACTGGTAGAAGGCACTGTCCCAATTGACCGATATTTTCATTGGGAAAACATCAGGAACCACACTTGTTGGAAGAAAAGGGTATAATAGAGACTCAAACGAGGTGATTAGGGGAAAGCAAATTTACAGTAAGTTGTCAAAAAGAAGCTTTCATGGAAAAACCTACTGTATCTAGCTTCCCAAGAAATATAAATCCATCCATTGAACTTGTTTAGAATTGGGTAGAAATATAATCCAGGAAATATGTGAATGGCATAAAATTATTTTACCAGGGAAATACAGTGTCTCTATTTTCTGATAGCTAAACACTTTATTATAGCATATAAAAATCATGAAAACAAGAAAAAAATCCTATGTGTCACTATAAGCTATTTCACAATGGAAGTTTGACCATTATAAAGATACCAATATTGGACTTCTGGGTTAAGAATTGGCTTTGCTTTCCTCAAAAGTCTCAATCAAGTATTTGATTTCATTATTTCATATCTTGTGTCCATTCATTTTTTTGCCATTTCCACAGCCACCACCTCACCCAAGTAGCTTGTACTATTATCTGCTTACTCTAGTTTGCTTTACTGCTTCCTGAGTGCAATGTAGGTTCCTAAATATGGCCTGATTTCCCAGCTTTAATTATTTCCTTGTCACTGATCTGTGTCAACAACAAAATAAAATGTAGAGACAAATCTCTAAAATTTAACATTTTATGTAGAAATCACAGAATTGTAATTTGGGGCATACACACAGACTAGGTGGTCTTTGGTATGTCTAAATAACAAAGAGAAGTTTGTGGCTTCATAAAAAAAGAGAAATATCAGTATGATTTTGAAAAGAAGGTTCATTGGCAAAGTTTTCACTGGCCAAGTTTTGGGGCAATGGCAAGTTCTGACTGGTGAGTGTTGGTGGTAGGTAAAACTAGCCTTAGAGTCAGTCCTATAGCAGGTCATTTCAGCAGCAATTAGGCAAAACTAGTCTTAGGGTTACAGCAAGCAGTTTTAAACCGGACTTGCAGAGAATTCCCATGAGTCTTGCCAGTACTGGTTAGATGTGCCTGATGTGGACTGGACTTCAGATAATTACTCCCAGCTTCTGGAACTGTGGGAAATAAATTTCTGTTGCTTATAAACCACCCAATTTATGGTACTTTGTTATAGCAGCCAGAATAGTCTAAGACAATAACTGACAAGGCTATAGGAATGGGAATTTTCATACATTCCTGGTGGAGATGTAAATTGGTACAAACACTTGGAAAGTCTTTGACACTATCTACTATCAAACCTTATGTCCTGCAGGTTAAACTTCAGACAAAATCAATTTTCATGCATATGTGAAACAAAAGAAATGTAACAATACAGTGTTGGTGGTATAGTGGAGAGCATATCTACCTTCCAAAAGATATGTAAAACATGCAAATATATTTCCAACATTACTCATAATAACCAACTGAAAACAACATTCATGTCCATCAATAATAGAATTTATAAATTAATTCTGATATTTTAATATAATAATATGCCATAAGTAATAAAATTAAACAAACTATATATACATACAAAAATATGATGAATCACAAACAGTATTTTAGCAACAGAAACCAGATATCATAGAATATATATCACATGATTCTATATATATATAATTTCAAAACATCAAGTCAAGTTAATCTCTGTTTTAAGTAGTCAGGATAGAGTTTTCTTTTAGAGAGTATGTAGGAGGTACAGATTTGGCAGAGACACAGGGACAGCTTCTGGGATGCTGTTAAAATCTGGGAGTCATTATATGTATACATTTGCTTTGTGATAATTCCACAAACTATATCCTTACGTATTCTCTAATTTTGAGTGTCTGTTACTAAAAAAGAAAAAGAAATAATTCTCACTGGGATTGTGTTTTGTTTGACTCCTGAACTTAGAGTTTTTTTTAAAGTGTGTTAAATTCACTTTTTATCCACATCGGAATATTTTTTTTATTATTTTTTTATTTCAGCTCTTCATGGGGGTACAAAAGCTCAGGTTATATACATTGTCCGTGTCCCGCCCATCCTCCTGAGTCAGAGCCTCAAGCGTGTCCATTCTCCAGACAGTGTGCCTGGCACTCACCATGTAGTCATACCTCCATCCCCTCCCCCACCCCCCACCTCTCCAAGTCAGCACCTTCAAGCATGACCATTCCCCAGATGGTGTGCAACACACTCATCATGTAGACATACACCCATCCCCTCCCCCCACCCCCCACCCCCCGTCTCAGTCTGATATCCAATTGGTATCCTTCCCCGATGTGCATTTAGGTGATGATCAGGGAAACCAGTTTTCTATTTTTAAACATTAATTGACATCAAAGAAAAGGTAGTTGCACGTTTAAAAACTGTTACTAATGCTGGAAGTCATATCTCTATTGTAGCAATATAAGTATCAAAAATAAATGAAATTATTTATACCATGTCTCTTTTCTTCAAGATTGGAATTCTTGAAGGGTAAAAGTCATTAATAATTCATCTTAATCCCAGCTCCTGGTTGATACTTGAATACGTTCCATGTGCATAAGCATTCAATCCATGTTTGCTAAATTACATTCATAATGCCATGTGGCTTCCTGCACTGTGGCTTAAGACATATTTTTAGATTTAGCTTCCCTTTTGGTTATTGTCTTCTACCCTGAGTCTGAGGATGCTTTCTCCATTTCTCCTTTGCAAGACCTCACTCATTTCTTTACTTTATAAGAATAACTTTTTTTTTTTCCTGTTCTAGTACTTTTTGGAATAATACCTTGGTTTATAACCAAACTTGCCAGGATCGAAGTGTCCAACCTCTGTACCACTTGGACTTTAGCTATATTTAGCTGAAACTGCCATCTGAGGCACATTTTCAAGTGTGAAATCAAACATTAATGCATGCTAATAAAATATATGACTATTGGTTAGCCATTGTCATTCCTAAACTGATTCACCTCTAGACATATGATGTGTTAATGAAAACACTAACTATTGACAGAGGGGCTTGATGCAAACATCAACAAAGCTTCCTAGCTACAGGCTGGAATTAAGACATAGGGTATTCCTGTTGCATGGATTCTCCATCTTAACCTAATAAGTGGCAGAATTAGGCCAAGGTATAGCTGACCACACAACAGGTCTATAATCCAGGACAAGATATCCTCCTAAATTCCCTTTACATAAAGCAAGTGTAAGTGTAGTCTTATAAGACAATATCAACATTCTGTGTTTGGGCATTAAATACTCTTGAGTTTAGAGATATCGAATGTCCAGCGGATAACTGCTGGTGACCTTGCATAAGCTTAACTCATGCCCATCTTCTCCCAGATAGGGGAGGGAGAAGCATTGACCCCACTCAGCTCATTTCTAGGCAACCAAGAGAGAGCCTTTATTCAGCAGATAATCATAATCAACACTCAAGAGCAACTTACACTTGGTAAGCAATGATTATATTCCAGGCCTTTTCTAGTTGCCTTATATATGCAACTGGAATAGGTGACAATATAATCTGAAGGCAAATAATGTCTTTGGTGATGCTGAAAAATGCAGAGCCTATATCAACAAGCCTAGATTAGCTACAATTTTGGTCTAATCCTATCCTTGCTACAATCCTCACTCTCACCACAAATCTAAGAATTTGCTTGAGCTGACTCAGGCTAAAGGATGGGGAAGAAATATCTGTCTCACTTCTTCCTGTGCTGAAGCCATTTCAGAATTTATATGCCAGTCATTAGAGGCTGAAGAAGTTCCAATTGCCCCCACCAATTACTTGCTTCTTCAGTGTCAATTATGACTCATGCCCGTTCAGCTAGTGATGAAGTGGGTGGAAGGGCATAATTATATTCAAACCTTCTTGCTTAGTCTTCAATGTCAAAAAAATGGTGACATTATTCTCAGTATAATGCTTAATGAAGTTCCTCAGCCGAAGGAGTCCAAGTGCCTTTTCAAGGATACATCACTTTAACCACAATCCAATTCTATTACCTCCACATCCAATTCTGTTACTTCTACCACGCTGTACTCTCTGACTCTGCAATGAAGAAGCACTGTCTGTGGAAATAGGCCATTTCCCTAGGGAAAACAATGTCTCTAATAAGGAGAGGGCTGTGGATGAAAATGTGAGCAGACAAACTCTCTTCCCCTGCTGCTACCGCAGGTGTGAGTGCAGATTCCTGTACTCATCATAACCATTTTTGTGGGAGGACAAGCCTATTTTCTACAGTTTTTTCGGTTAAAAGACCTACATTTCTAACTTGATA
Source organism: Lemur catta (assembly GCF_020740605.2). Classification (NCBI taxonomy): domain Eukaryota; kingdom Metazoa; phylum Chordata; class Mammalia; order Primates; family Lemuridae; genus Lemur; species Lemur catta. Next base: position 39,167,015 of record NC_059137.1, on the reverse strand, counting down.
GAGCTCCCTGATAACGTAATAACATTAAATTCATTCACACAGCCACATCCTAGGATTCTATTATATACCCCAATGTGCTTTAACATCTGTCTTCTAAAGACACCTGCACCATTTTCTCCTCTTCCTTCTTCATTATCATGGTCCTCAGACTCAAGTCACAGCGAGTCATGGAAAATCGTTTTTGAGAGGCCTCTTTTTCACTTCCCAACCACAGGTCAAGATAAAGGCTACATATGCTTATCCAAATAGGATTTGCTATATTTGAATCTGGGTTCAGAAGGGATATGGTTTCTCAATCAATTTTCTCCCCACATTACCCTGTTCTCCTTAAGCAAAATGTTATATGCCATGTTCAAAACTGAGTATTACATATAAGTTATTAAGAGAGAAGCCTTATTAACCCCCAGGGGGAAAAATAGGAGGTCCTTTGTCTTAACTCATGTGTGCTACTATATAACTGACTACCCAATAGTGAGTAATTTATAAAGAATGGAAATTTATTTTCTCACAGTTCTGGAGGCTGGGAAGTCCAAGACCAAGGAGCTAGCTTCTTGCAAGGGCCCTCCTGCAGCATCCTCACAAGGTGAGGGCCAGGTGGAAGGGCAAAAGAGGCAAAAGAAGACCAAACTTGCCCTTTTATAAAGGCATTAATTCCACCCATGAGGATAGAGCCCTCATGTCCTAATCATCTGTCAAAGATTCTTCGTTTCAGTACTGTTACCATGGCAATTCAAACTCCACTGCACATGTATTAATCCAAAAAATATCTCTACTCATTTCTCTCTTTCATTGATATAGTTTTCATCAATATAGTATATCAAAAGGATTTTGGGGTTAGTTTGTTGTTTTTAACTTTTTTTCATAAATTGGTAATCATATATTCCTCTCACTAGCTCAACTCTACAAAAAATCTGCAATACTTAAGAATAAACCCAACGAATGAACTCAGAAGAGGATTTATTTATTTATTTATTTATTGGCTAATTTTCTACAGAATTCTAATCTTGGCTGCAATTTCATACATTATTTTTTTAGATTTATCCCTTTAGTAAGGAAAAACAGTACCTTTTTCTAACCATCCTGGTTTAGAAAGTAATGGCTTTGATTTAATAACTAACAGATTTATCCTTATTTACAGAAGACAATAAGAAGTTTTGAAATCTCTGCTCTTTTAAATAGCTGCAAGAGGTAAAATCAGAGCAAGGCATTACAAAACTGTAAACTTAACTGGATTGTTGCAGTGCAATTAACTGAGCTGAGGTAGTTGGAACAATAATATGGTAGGAAATAGTTATGAAAATTTGATAATATTTAGGCTTAGATATTTAGTTAAATAAGTGCTTATTAGGTATATCTTCTACATGCTAAACACTTAGCTATATGTTCACAGATATTTATTAGATGTATATAGGCCATTTTGTAATGAAAATATTAATAATTTCAATCTCAAAAGTGCCATAAGACATATTTAAAGAGGATATTATCCACATTTTAGTGATGCTTCAGTAACTGGAGATCATCTGATTCCAAGTTGATTAACGCGTCTCTCATCATTGTTAATCAATCTAAAATACACACCAGTGACATTGCCATCATTAATAGACTTACAATAGGCTCCAAATTAATGCATGAAAAAGAATAAAGAGAATAAATTCTTAAAGACCAATGTATTGATTTTCATATTTCACATGACCATGTGTTGGGATGATCCCTCCTCTTCTCGCCAAAAATAATTTCATGGTTGTTTTAGTTCATTTTTTGTTGCTAGAACAAAACACCTCAGATATTGATAAATAATGGAGGTTTCTTTAGCTCATTGTTCTGGAACCTAGGAAGTCCAAGAGCATGGTGCTGGCATCTGATTATCATATGATAAGAACCTTCTTGCTGCATTATAATATGGCAGAGAGCATCATATGGTGAGAAAGAGCACGTGCATGTGTACCAAGGTCTCTCTTCCTATTCTCACAAAGTAAGGACTCCATCCTGATGGCTGTATCTAATCTTAGTTACTTCTCAAAGGCCCCACCTCCAAATATCAACATATGAATTTGAGAATTAAGTTTCCAACACATAAAATTTGGTGAACACATTCAAACCATAGTAGTGTGTCTGTGTGGTTTTAAAGTTTTGGATTATTTGCTCCATCAGTTCTTACATTTTCACTACACTATAAAAAAGCTGAAAAGATGAAGGCAAGAAAGGCAGGTAAGCCAATACAGAAAGGTGTTCTCAAGTTGCTTATATCTGTGAGTAACCAGAGTGTTTGATCCATTCAGGCTCTTCTTAGAAACCTATAGAATGTGTTATAAATTCATCTATCACTTCCTGCCCAGTCCCCCATTGTTTGCATTGTTTCCATTAGTTCCTTGCCTCATACACAAGGGTTGGGTTTGCACCTACATGAGTGCATTGACAGACTCAGAGAAAAAAACTCTGAAAGCGGAACAAGAGTTTTCCTTTCCCATAAATATTTGAGGTCAGGGGCTTAGGGCGAAAGAGGCTGAAGCCTACAGAGAACATTATAGCTATGACTGGGCTTAGTGGCCAGGGCAAGTTAGTGTTAAGTTGTGCCCAAAAAGTGCCCACTACAAAAAAATATCCATAGACATTTGATAAATGTTTGATATTTACACCATCACAGAGCAAATCTTACTGCCACTGATATTACAAAATGTCTTTGGCTTGTCCCAAATAGTACCTGCTTCCTTTTTAACATATTCACTATGTCCCCCTTTTGTCTGAAATGTTGAGAAATTATTTCTGACATGATGGAGGAGAGAATGTACAGGTGTTATATCCCATCTCTCCACTCCCATGTTTAATGTCACATCATTGTTGCATTGACAGTGAACAATAACATAATAAAAATTTTGATGTATCTGCCCAAATTTTCCCTCAGAAATATGTATTACTTTTCCAAAATTATTCAGTCTTTAATGAACAATTACCCTATGAATATATATCCAATGTGGAGAAAGGAATTGGCAGAATGTGTTAAAATCAGCTGATAACAACTGAATGTGAATTTGATGCCTACATTGACCGATAATTACTGTCTGCTTCCTCCTGCATTATGTGAACTCTGCCCAAGAATTACCTTGAGGATTTATGCATGTGGATACCAACCATTGTAAGGAGTTTTAAAGACAACCTATATATAAAATACATGTAAATTTTGTTTCATTTAATTAAAAACATGCATAGTGTATACATAAATGAAGTAATAGCATTTTGTAAATTCTAAGTGCCAGAGAAATTTCTGACCAACCCAAGCAGTTAGTGTATTCAGTGCCTAATGTTTGCAGAGATTCTGGTTCATCCAGGGAACATTTACATGCAGACTATAACAAGTAAGCAAAGCTTTGTCACTCCTCTGATAAAGGAATTGATTTGATTTTAGAAAGAGTGACTTTAATTAGCTGTGCAAATGCCATTAATTCCAATTAATCTTCTCACACTGTCAAGACAAAAATCCTGGGAGAAGATAAATTGCAGCAAATCAATATAGCCCTTGTTTTTACCAGGAACAGGTGCTTGAGGAAAGAGGAATGTCATTAATGGGTGTCTATATCAAGAAGTATTTAAACAAGACAGTAATTCAATGTGAAAAGCTTCTAGATGATTTCTTATATCCTATTTATATATCCCTTAATTGCTTTAAATTGGATAGGAAGTGTTTACCACAGAGATTTTGAAAATTATTATTATAATTCTATGGAGAACTATGCTACAAATTCATATCATCTTTGTTACTGTAGAAAACATAAAGATTAAGAAATGTGCTGAAATGTGTTGTGCTCTCCATGTGTTATTTAGTTCACGTAACAAAGAAAGGTATTCTGGTCAATACAGTAGCAATGATTAATACTTACTATACAGAACCAAAAAACTACAGTAAAATACCAATGAGTATAAAGATAAAATAAAAGATTTCTATATTCCAAATTGAGAGAGATTGTCCATGTCAATAAGGAATATTTAAAAAATATATTATTGGGATATATATAAAAATATATATTATATTTTCCAAACTCTGACTTCAATTCTTACCAATCTTCTTCTTCATTTATTCTCCAATTTGTTTTTTCTCTAGTCAGAAAAATATTCTAAATTTATTCCTACCCTTAGGACCTTTAAATCATTCTTCCAGATCTTTGCATATTCCTTCCAGAAAGTGTCTCTCTCTATGAAGACCATACCATCTAAAGGACTGCCCCCAAACCCAGTCTGTCTCTTTGTGAGTTTGTTTATATTTACTATTTAGCCACTTACCATACCTGAGATTGTTTGTTTTCTCTTAATTTGTTTTCTCTGTAGTTCTTCCAAGCTCTGAGTATAGACATAGGCTTCCCACCATATGTTCTGTACCTAGTATAGTGCCTAGACCATGGTGGACACTCTATGCATAAATAGATAATAAATGAAGAAAGTACTAAGCTATAAAAGACAGATGCCTTTTAAAAGGTAGTGAGTAATGTTAATATGTTGGTTAGGGGTCCCTAAGGCCATCTTCATGCTCTATAATTTGCTAGAACTCAAGGACTCAGGATAACTGATTTAATCATGGTAACAGTATATTACAGTGAAAGGATAAAAATTAAAATCAGCAAAGGGAATAGGTACATGAAGTACATGAAGTGAAGTCCAGGAGAAAGCAGGAGCAAACTTCAGGGGTTCCTCCCACTGGAGTCACACAGAGATACATAATTCTCCCAGCAGTGATATGTGACAATCATGGTCAAAATGTTGTCAATTAAGGGATGCTCACTCAAGCCTTGGGTTCTAAGGTTCTTATTGGGGGTGCATGCAGGACCTACATGACTGACCTCAGCTACTCAGACCCCAGCCCTTCAGGGCAAAAGCAGGTGCTCACCATAAATCACATTGTTAGAATAAATATATCTAGTCATAATTTCCATGCATACGAAAACTCTTGCCATGCCTGCACCTAACTGGCTTAGAATTCTCCCTGATTATCTGAAATATACTGTTTCAGAGTCCCTAATACTCTCAATTGTTGAAATTTAGCAAAGGTGTAATCAGAGTCCTCAGATCCCGGGCCCCAGGGAAATGGGGTTCCAGAGAACTGGTCCTTCTCTTTTGTCCCAAAGAGAAGTTGACTTCTCAATCTACCTCCAATATACTTTGTTTATATTTGGCTCTATCTGCCCTGGCATTTTATATTTTGTTTGTTACTTCTGATTGAAATTGAGCCCTTCATCTGAGTTTGGGATTCAACACTTTCCTACTGCAGTAGAAGCCTCCTCCATCACAAACCTATTTGTTGGGTCTTTACCTTTCCCCCTCTCCTGGTTCCTGCTTGTAACCACATAAATCTCCCAAGAGTAATGTCATTTGTAAAACTAGCAAAAAAGCAAATAATGTTAACCATAAATAAAAACCTTTTTGAGAAGCTGCCTTCCTTGAGCATTTATTCTGCCTCGTGTCTTACCTATGCATCGAGTTTCCCCAGATGGTGTATATTTACTGATCAGCTTCTTCACCTCCCACTCTTCCTCTGGCTCTCTTGTGTCCTCCTCTGCCTTTCCTTTAAAATGGTTGCCACCAAGTTTACCAGAACTCTCTAATTACCAAAAGTTAAGAGTTACTTATCTATCTCATTTCACATAATTCCTCTTTAATATTTAACTTTATTGACCCTTCTTTCAAGAAACTCTTTACTCCTCCAATTTCCCTGAATCCATTTTACTCTAATTATCCCTTCTTTCCCTACCAGCACCATTACCCACACACTCTCCCTCTGCTCTAACCACACTTCTGAGACCTCCTCTGCAGTGTCCCCGCTTCCAAAACAGGGATAATAATACCTATTCCATCGGCTTATTTTTAGGAAATTTTAGTGGGGGAAAAAACTGAAAAATCACGTAGGATATTATTTTCCCTTGAACAATATTATTATTACTATAATAGAATCCTGTGAGTTTATAATTTATAGTCAAAATCATCCTAAATCATATAATCTATAATTTTTCTTTTCCTTAGACTATTTTATCTTATATAATTTTTTAAATATCAATGATGGCCCTACTTTAAAATTAGAAAGAATGAGGCTCTACAAACATGAAACCCTATTAAGGATCATAGATCAGTAACAGAGACAGAGACAGAGACATGGAATGTTCACTTCACTGGGAGTACTACTGACATAACTGCACTAACTGATCTTTTGAGTGATTGATTGGTTGCAGTTTTAAGTTCTTCCAGGAAAAGTAATTTACATAAACCACAGAACAGCTGGATAATGAATTACACTTCTGAGAACTTGTTGGGAACACATGGCCTGTTCTTCAGGGATGCACAGAGTTCTGTTGCTGTATTATATAAACAGTAATGAAAGTTTTTTAATTTATGAGGAGATATTTTCCTTAAAATTTAGAATTTATACTTAATAATTTAGACAGAGCCTCTACTTTTGCATTCTATAAGAATTTACAAAGTTAAATTCATTCATTTAATATGTATTGAATACTTTCTAAGTTCTTAACATTAGAAGTAGCATGCATTTCACTGTGAATAATACAAAGACAAATCAGAATAATTATTTCTTAAGTTATATTTTTAAGGACATCTTGGCACATATAAAATCCAACTTATATTTACTGGAAAAGCTCATGTTGTTCTCCCTTTTATGAGGAAAATCAAGACAGAAGACATGTATTCTAAAATTATCAGTATATAAACAATAGCTAAACAAGGGAGGTAGAGGAAGTCACTAAAGATATCATGATAAGTGAAAGAATAATAAAAATAAGGATGGGGCACTGAACAACGTTATACTTTGCTAGGCAGTGGAAGATGAAAACTAAAATAAGGCAAAATGGGTGTCCAGAAAGGCCTTACCAAAGAGAATGAGCAACAGAGTTTAACTCCACCAAAGGCCCAAGCAAATGAAGACACAGAAAGGGCTCATTGTTTTAGCAATGTGACGGCTTATCGTTACAACTAAAATCAGTCACCTAAATGCTCAGTTAGTGCAGTTTAGTGGTTCATACTGTCAGATTTTTTTGTTTTCTTTCATGTTTTCAAGGAAGAGAGCCAAAATGAAGTCTAATTGCAGAGACATGGATGGTAAATAGGAAATGGGGAAGTGCGCACAGAGGCTTGAAAGTGAAGAAAGAAAATTTTGCTGGAAACATAACAAAACACTCTATAGTTGTTCAAAAGAACAAATTAGATCTATAAGAATCAAAAGAATAAATGTTTAAAAATAAGTTACAGAGTGATAACATTCATATGTATATCTTTCTACATACAAATGTAGCAATGTTATAAAAAAAAAGTTAAGAAATAATAGCACACCTTTTTCAGGACTGATTCCTTCTGTAGAAGAATTACTGAGAGTATTGGTGAAGGAGAAGCCTGACAATTTAGGTGAATTTATAACATATACTTTTTTGATACAAAAAAGATGGCTTAGCCAAATTTGATCAAATCATGTCCATTTAAATGATTGATGAGAACATGGTACCTGCTATTTTTTCTTCCTGTATTTTGTAATTTAAATAACTATATAAAGAAATATAAAAGTTTGTAACAGAAAGACAGGCATTATAACTGCCCTATTAGCAACTTGCTTAACATCTAGAAAGTGACATTTGTCTAGACAGCTGTGAGGTTGGGGGTGGGGCAGGGTGGAATCTAAGCTGGTGGGAGGTTGGGTTGTGCATAGTCACTAGGTTCCCTTCAGTTTCAAAAATATATGATTCTATGAAATAAATCTTACAAAATCCTTTAGGCCAAATTTAGTTTAGAAAAAAATATATATCTGCTTTGAACTCTAATGCATATGGAACTTTAAAAGCTTTTGAGGCCTTTTTTTGGCTCTGTTGGCTCCAGGATTGTTTTGCTCTCGTATTAGGAAAGAAAGAGAGCCATGACTAATAAATGAGTGCAGTGGACCCTATCGGTACTTTGCCAAGATCTCCTGGGACCCCTTTAACTTTTATTGTGCATCCTTCCCTCTACTTTCGTGTGGTTTTCCTTCTAATAAAGAACATCTGTGACTGTCCTCAAACAACTGCCTCAGGCTACGAAAGCCTACTGCCTACTCAGAAGCTCAAAGTGTTAGGGGCCTGACCCCAATACCGGCCTTACCCAATGACTGATGGAAAGTATGACATAATGTATATGTAACTTAGCTTGACTTAGCCATTCTACAATGTATACATATACCAAAACATCATGTTGTACACCATAAATATGTATAATTTTTATTTGTCAATTAAAATAATAAATAATTATTAAAGAAAAAGCCCGACTCTTCTTAGAAGAAATTCTGAGGCACAGTTTGCATGTCAGAGCTCTTCATAGTATCAGGATGGAGCTGGGATTTTCACCTAAAATCATACTCTTATTTGACCTTTTCCTCTTCCTGTTTCTGCTTACTGTTTTCTTTCAGAACATTTAAAAAATTATTAATACTTGCTCACAAATCCTCATCTTAGGGTCTACTTGAGGAAACCTGACCAAACAAAGCAATTAATGAGTTTATTCATTTTTTTAACATGACACTTAATACATCAAAAAATTCTTGTACGTTTTGTCACTCAACTCTGATCTTCTCCAAACTGCCATGGACTTTTATCTAGATTCTATGCAAAAACAGGACTTTATATCAGTAAAATCTCAGAAGGCACAAAAGGGTACTTTAGCTCACCTCTGTCAGTATAATATTAAGAGATGAAGTGGGGCTTATTCTTTCCCATTATCACAGACCACTTTATAGGTTCAAATGATGTGTATTCTTTTCCAGCAGTTCCTTGGAAAGAGATGGCCACAGTGCCAGATGGTCCACTGCTGTGCCTGGCAGGTGATGTCAGTGGGGTTGGCAAGCACGGCAGTACTCAATGAAAGCAGCAGAAGTGCCCAGCCATCGTGTTGACACTGGGCCAAAGCAGGAGTGCACAAGTGGCTGTGGCACTGTAGCCTGGGAGAGGCAGAGCTGCCTGGTGGGCAGACATTTCCCAGCATAGGTAACAAAAGCAATGTCTGACAGATGCCATATGGCACCTAACTGGGCTGTTCTGAGAGCACATGTGAGTGATGCCTTGGATAAGGATTTTGCGGGGAGATGGAGGATACCCTGAAGAGTCAGAGGGAGACAAGAGCCAATGGAATGGGAAACTGCTACTATGGCCTATTTATATACTCAGCGTGGAGAAACAGTCTATGCCTAAAAGGCTTGTCATTGGAAAAGGAAGGAAAAACATAGCCTCAATTATTTTTTCTAAAAGGTGTAATGCAACAGATTATATTGCTTTTGAGAAGCATTTATACTGCTGAGAATGAATGGTGGGTAGGTGAATTGTACTTTAGGCATCAAAGTTGGGAATATATAATATGGGAAAAAGGGATGGGAGATAATTAAAGGACAGACATAGAGATTGCCCCACATCAAAGGCCAGTTTGAGATATAAAGTCATAAATGTGTAATGTATCCAGTGAGCATAATGATACAATTTTTTCCATTAATGTTAAATGTAATATTAAAGATATGTTTGAATTTCTTGAGGTTTACTAATGAGTAGGAAGGTATGGCATAAAGATGCCTGATCACACAAAGGTTCATTTAGGCCCCAGAACACAAAGCCGTAACTCAACACACTCTTGTTTTTGCATAATGGGTATTTTCTGATCATTTTAGATGACAGAACAAAGTGGATTCATCATACTGCTACCTGAATAGATGAATGTCACTTTCTATCACCCTAATGGAACTTCACCCAACGGCTTTGAATTCCTGTGCTAGATAATAAGAAATCATGCTATTGGCTACTTAAGTTACGGACTTAAGAGAGTTGTCTCATAACTAAAATTGATAGTTTGTGGCTTTTTGTAAAATCAGATTTTATTTCCTTACTGATGCTTCTGTACAGAAAATAAATATAATCCATAAATAATCCTGTTACTTTAAATATATATTACATTGAAATGAATACATAAGCAGATGGTGCGTAAAACCAGTTCTGGTCTAATTTCTATGATAGATCTCTCCTTTTATCAGTAATTACTATAGATTCTCTACCCTATGTTTTAATATATTAATATCTTTATTTCAGTTTGGAATTATTTTCTATAGTATACAGCAACTTAAGTAGTTACATATGGTCTAAAGTAAATTGTCTAAAATATAGAGCTTCTTTACTGTCTCTCTTAACAAGGAGCTTTTGATATCCAATTGGAATATGCCTTCTGCAGATGTGTTCCATTTAAAATTTATGAAAATAGAAATTATTACATTATCAACTTAAATTCTTAAGTTTGGTTGTCTAGTGAAATCTCTGTACCAAGTGTTCATAAATTCTAAGAAAATATTTACTAGATATTCAATAATACCCTGGATATGAAACTTGTGTAATGCTGTTTGCCACTAGATAGCAAATACTATCCTTTTAAACATAGTAATAGAGTGAAAACTCCATTATAAAAAATGTAGCATAATTATAATCAGATGTTCACAATGAGAAAGAGATTAAATATCTTTCAAAATTCTGTCAAACATCTATCCTGCTCCTATCAGTATATTAATCACAGATTCCCATATGACTTTTTTGCTTTAAAAACACAAGCATGACTGTGTCGACTAGACAACATGGGCCCATAAAAATAGTACATTAACACACATATTAGAATATGTACTTTTTGGTGTACCCAAAATGGTAATCTAAGAAATCAACAGAATCAGTGAAAATGCTATGAACAATAAAATAATGACAATTTTCCTGTTCTTTTATCAAATTCTCTTCATTTAACATTTTTTGCGATTCTATATATCCTAAAAATTACCAATATTTTCAACTTGTCCTGAGTAGGATGATTCCTTTCTAGTCATTGTTTCAGGAACTTTTGTACATTTCCTAAATAGCCATTTTGATGTCTGGCTCTCAATATCTCCCACCCTGACTCAAAATCCTTTTTAGTGTGTGTGTGTTGGGGGGAGGAGTGCTAAAATTTATTACTTAAATTATTAGAGGCCCGTGCCATTTGGAAGACAGAATTGTGGAATATTTTTATGCTATACATCATTTCCTGTGCCATCTGAATCCAGATCTGGTCCTAAGCAAAGAGGGGTCACCAAGAATTGAAAGCTTTCAAGAGTCTCAACTTGCCATTTTCACATGTCCACAAAATTCTGTCTCAGTGAAACAAAGGGTCAGAAAAAATAATATGTGTTACAGGAGAATGAATCTTCCTTTGATATTTACTAATACAAGGATGGGGCAAGTTTCACTTTATTAAGTGCAGAAGTGAACTGCCTGAAGTGCCATGTTGACAGAAACAATGCATCCTTGTGGTTAAGAGAATGAACTTTGCTCCCAGACAGATGAGGTGAGAACTCTCATTCTTCCACTTGGTAACTGTGAACTTGAACACTGCACAAATCAATGACTCCTTCATGAAATGCATCAACCCATAATGATTGTTGCATTTTGCAGTCCCTCAGATCTATCACCAATTATCATATTCCACAATCATACATGTCCTAAAGAGTCAGTGTGATGTAATGAAAAGCAGGCATATTGTGATGGGTAATTTTCTGTGTCACCTTGGCTGGGCATGGTGCCCAGATATGTGGTCAAACATTATTCTGAATGTTTCTGTGAGGGTGTTTATGAATGAGATTATCATGGAAATCAGTAGGTTTTGAGTAATGTGAATTGTGCTACCCAACATAGGTGGATCTCATCCAGTCAGTTAAAGGCCTGAATAGAACAAAAGACTGATCTTCACCCAAGTAAGAGGTAATACTCAGCAGACGGCCTTCCAACTTGAACTGAAACATGTGCTCCTTCCTGGTTCTTCAAACTGTTGGCCTACCCTGTAGATATTTTACTTGCTAGCCTCCATAATATTGTGAGCCAATTCCTTAAAATAAATCTCTTTCTCTCTGTCTCTCTCTCTCTGTTTCTCTGTCTCTGTCTCTGTCTCTGTCTCTGTCTCTCTCTCTCTCTCTCTCTCCACACACACACACACACATCCACACACACACACACACACACACACACACACACATCCTATTGGTTGTGTTTCTCTCAGAACCCTAATACACTTTTTTTTTCATTTAAACACCCTAGATTTACATCCCTACTATACTGTTAAAGTTCTATATGTGGGCAGATTATTTCACCTCCCTCGTAGTCAGTTCATCACCTATAAAGTGAAGATAATAAAAAAACTCACTAGTTATCCAAAATGCTTAGCACAGTAATGAACATACCATTAAAACTAAAAGATAAACACAATTCGCTTTCTCTACTCCATATTCTATTTACATTTTTGGTTCTTATCTATAAGATTATAAATTATTTGTAGGAAAGTATAACTGGCTCCATGAACAAATTTCTATGAATACTATATGTTTTTTATAACCCTCTCCCATAACTAACTACTTGACTTTTTGAGTGGTTTCCCAGAATGATGGATTTCTTACAAGACAAAGTTGAGATTCTGAAGGCCTCCATCAGAATTCTGATGCCTGGGCTCACCATCCCCCTGAACCTGACCTGAAGGCACCTGGCCCCTCCTTAAAAAAGCCCATGATCTCTATTAGTCAGAGAAATGGATTTGATGCAGCTTCTTCCATTCTCCTGCAAAGATGTCTGTCCTATTAAAAATTCCTTTCTTCCTTGGCAATCCTCTTTGTGTAATACTTGAATCTTTGTGTGATGAGCAACTGGACCTAGGCCAAAACCTCCCTGAGGTTTCGATAACAAAAGGAGTACATGTGATATTTCTTCTTGTCACTAAGGATTTAAGATATAACTTCTAGTGGACTGAAAATGGTTAGAGAATAAAACTATTCATGTATTAATGGAAAACGAGATTACTTGGTCTGAAATTGGGCTTGGTATTTAATGATTTATTTTTTCCAAACTCTATAAATTGTTCTTATTATTTCATGAAATTCTTACAGAGCATATCAGTTGTGCTCACAAATATGTCACATGGACAGATTCAGAATGAAGGGGCAGGGAAATAAATTATGCCTCAAAAGGAACTGCAAAATTATATGTTAAAGGGGCATAGATACAGGGAGAGGTAAAAGATTAGGGCAATTGAAAATTAATCTGCCTTAATAGCAACTATATAATAAAGGTATAAGTATATTTAATGGCCAAAGATAAAGTTCAAACAATTAAAAAGTGTTGGTAGGGTACTGAGAAAACAGAAAAAATATAACAAAGGACATATTCTGCCTAACGAAATAGAGGAATTAAAGATATTTTATGAATATATAATTATGAATATAGCCACTAAAATATATGATTGTTCTTAAGCTTCTTAAATGTCAGAATAACTGGCCCTAAAAAAGAATAGAAAGCAAAGCACAGAGGGGAATATAAAGCAAAAAGTTTAAATAGAATAATAACATAATAGGACTACGACCAAATATATTTGTCATATCAACAAATTTAAATAAGTGCATTTAAAATACCTTCAAGTTAGTTTAATAAGTATTAAAAGTTTAATAAGTATTAAAATTAACTTCAAGTAGATTAACAAAACAAAACTCTACAAAATGGATGAGACACACCTAAAAGAAAGTGATTTAAAATAGAAAACAACGAATAAAAATAAAAGGATGTGATGCAACTTGAAGAAGTAACTTTTAACAAAACTGTCAATAACAGTATTAATATTAATGCTAAGAGGAAGAATTGCATATCAAATATAAATTAATATATAAGTAATTCTGTAGAAGAGTTTCTATTGTAATTATTTGCTTGTCATTTTTAAATTACTTATTCTTAAAATAGTATTTGAGAAATGAGTTCCTATTTATGTGAGAATAACAATAAACTGCAGAAATAATAATAATCAAAGCAGCATTAAACAACAGAGAATTAAAAATTTTAAATAAGGTTTTTTGTTTTCAAATAAAAATTTTTATTTGATTGGGAATATTGGTATCCAAGTTAACTTCAAAGTTTTCATGATAAAATAAATGTTTTCTAAATTAGTACATATACTAACCATAAAACATCTTTATAATGGGCATTTGCTGAATATTAAGACATGATTTGTAAGAAAAACTTTGTGATCCCTTCCCTGGTAGAAGGGATCACATTAAATGTAACCTCTAAGTAACTGAGTACAAAAAGGTAAAACAACCAAAATTTTTTCACTATATTAAATGTTGACTTTTAACACTTAAAATTACTATAGATTAATTAATCTAAAGTATATTTAATAATGGCATCTATACATATCATTTAAAAATTATTAATGACAAGCATTGTTTAAATTTTATTAATTAAATAAAAATTAATATATGCATTTCAATGATTCATTTCAAAATCATTGAAATGAATTTAAAAATTACACAAAACTATTTAATCCATTAAGGTATTGGGCACTGGAGAGGCCATTACTGAAATGTGACAAATAATCTGCTAGGGCTGCCATAACAAAATGCCATTGACTGGATGTCTTAAACAGCATAAATTTTCTCACAGTTATGGTGGTGGCAAGTCTGAGTTCAGAGTGCCAGCATGGTCATGTTCTCGTGAAGGCTCTCTTCCTGGCTTGCAGATAGCCTCCTTCTTGCTGTGTTCTCACCTTGCTGAGACAGCAATAGAGAGATAGAGAGCAAGGGTACATCCCATCATGTGGGTCCTGCTCTCATACCTGATCTGAAGCTAATTACCTCCCAAAGGCCCCATCTCCACATACCATCACATTGGAGGGTTAGGACTTCAACATATGAATCTTTTCTTGTACTTAAAGGTAAACAAAAAGCTATAAAGTATGAGAAAAGAAAAAATATCTCAGAATAGTCTGAGCTATGTATGGTATGAAAAATTGATCAGGCCCAGAAAGACATGAATATAGAACTTCAGTCATGCCCCCACCCCTGAAAAGGACAATTATTTAAAGGTATTTTGTTCTTGACTAGTAGTCTCATCCATTATCTTCATGTTCCTAGAATTTTGATACAAAGAACAATGTATAGCCAATAAATAGCTCATGTTATGTTAATGTAAATTCTTACATTTAGGAACTGCCTCTTCTTTTTCCCCTTAAAAACTCACTTATAAGTGGACCTTAATCTGAGCATACATATTCAGGGCAACTTGAATCTATGCTCCTGGGTTGGCCCAAATAGACTCTCTACTTATATTAATTTTTTCTCAGTTTCTCCCTTTAGGTAGACAAGTACTTGTCACAATGTAAGGAGCATAACAAGCTTTCATCAATGACTTTTACTACTTTCTACTACCACTACTACTACTACTAATAGTAATACTATGTACCACTCTGTTAAGCAATAACCATCACTGAAAACAGAATTATAAAATGCACACAAAATTGTTGGTGTGTGAATATGATTAATTACATTGTTTCCTCTTATAAGTTCTGACCTCACTAAAAATAAACATAGAAGTTTTATGGAGACAAATATATAAGCTTAATTGTTGGCAAATCAGGGGCAGAATACACATCTTAGACTTGTTGCATCAATTTTTTTCTATTTTGTGTTCCCTCAACTGTCTCATGCATTAATCCCTGGTCACACATTGAGCAATGGCAGAGCTGGCCTGACTTATATCCTGATATTCTATCAACAGCAGGAACACAGAGAACAATCACATAGGAACTGTGGCCAGTCATATAAAGGAATAAGGAATAAGTCATATAAAGGAATAAGGAATAAGTCATATAAAGGAAGGCAAAGGGGAGGGAGACACATTGACTTCTCCTCCTTCAGTACTGTTTTTCCCATTCTTACCCAATTATTTATCACTGATCACATTTTCTTATGTAGAGAGCAGTAAGTATTGTAACATAGCAGCCACTCCTCCTCACATAGACATGGAAGGGAAGGAAATAATACCAGTGGGAAATATGTAACAGAGGGAATGGCCTGAAAAAACAGAAAAAATAATTTCCATCTCTTTAAAACATCCTCTGCTCCTTTTTGAGAACTGAAACCTATATCCCTGCTTCAGGCCAGTGGTTGGGAGGAGAGCAGTTTAGGTCTTTTGTTCTTTGTGCTATAGGAGATGGCTCAGCCTAGACCTGGCAGAAGGAGGTCCTGCGCTGAGGTCATGGGATTGTCTTCAGTGGAGATGGGACAGTTAGAATCATAAATTGTAGTTGAATAGCAATTGCCTGAAGTTGAGAAACCCATCCTTGAAAAGGTCTATATTTCTGTTTATTATTAAGATGATGGCACTTTTCACATAGGAATCCACATCCTCCTCCTTTGTCAGCAAAGTAATAAACTTCTCTTTCCTTCTCCTCAACCATTTGTGCCTTTTCTTCTGATACTGCCTTAAGGACAAGTATCGAACTTTCGGTAACTATGAATTGAAAAAAACTCAGAGGGTATCTCCCTCACATTTCCTAGAGGACTGAATGAAGTTCCCATTTTATGAACAAAGGAAGTAAACTAGGAAGAGAGGGGTGTCTCTCTATAATGCATCATATTTACAGAAAAAAAAAAGAAAAGAAAGAAAACATTTTGATTTTACAATCACTCATTGATTTTATTCACCTTAGTCATTCTGAGCAAATCGTCTATGATTTCAGGTTAGAGCTATGGAGAAATGGCTTAGCAGAGCCCCTCCCATTGATTAATGAGAAAAGTAAGAGTGATAAGGAGAAACAGAAGTTTTGTAGGGAAAATGTACAATGGAAAAGTCTTCTAGAGTGTAAAGCACATACTATATATATGTAGTAGGAAATTAGTGCAAGAAATTCCCACTGTGCATAATGCTTACATTCTCCCTCTGTAAGTAACCAAGTGCATATGTGGCTTTTCTGGTCAGTTGGTTCCCCATCAATCATAAATACACATTGTGCATAATATCTCATTTCTACCAGCAGATGCCTGGTTTTGCTGCCATGATTTGGAGAGTATTCTTGGGTCACCATTTATTAAACTCTAAGTAGAATCTAAAAAACCTGTATTTGTACTAACAAGTTTCTTTTAAAATGAAAAATATATTTTGTAAACTGTTTCTGAGTAGAATTTACCTTATATTTCAGTTTTCTCTACATTCCTATATTTTGAGGGAAACTAGGAATTCTACGGGGAGTTGTAGTGAGTTGTAGTGAACAATTGTTAGTTTGAGCTTCCAAGGATCCATTACCCATTTTTGGAAATTCTACCCCAATTTCCCACTGGGACACCATCCACTCTTGGAGAAACTTTGAGTTCTCAATTTTCATTTAGTCCCCTCCACTCCTGTCTTGAGGGAAGGAGCATGTGACCCAGTCCCAAGTGAGTCCAAGTGAGTCCATGCCTCACATTCTCTTGGCCAAGTTATCAGTTCATAGATACTCAGTCCCGAATCTATTATAGTCATCTTGCCACCAAAGGAGGCTGAGAAGAGAGAGCTTCCAGAAAGGGGAGTCAAGATAAAGAAGTAACCTTGTAGATAATAGGAACATGAGAAACAAACTCAGGGGATGCATTTGTCTTATCTAGTAGCTAAAGGCCTTCCCTCTGCCTAGAACTTTGTTTCCCATATTGCACATTCTCTTGATTCCTTCAGGAGGACCTGCAAATGTAAATGAGAGGTGCCTTTGCTGAGCACCTTATCCTGTTTTCATCTTCCAAAGCTTTCTAAGTACTGTTATATAGCATTTATATTTGCTATTTGATCATTTTTCTTCACTCCAGAGGAGGTTTTGTTTTTGTTCCTAGCAGGATCCTGAAATATAGTGGGAGTTCAAGTACCATTTATTGAATGAGTAAAAACAAATCAGCACCTGATTTGTGTATCTACTTCCGTTTTGCCAATTCATCCAAGAGTACACATTTTCTTGCCCAAACATTTAAGAAAACTACACAGCTAGTTAGGGAAGTTTCATATTAGAGGAGAAACAACAATAACAATAAATGTATTCATGTAAAATGTCAGGATCACACTGAGCAATCTCAAAAGATAAAACCAAATCACAGTTATTTTTCTTTCTTACCTATATGGATTTTTATCAACAAACCATAATAGAGAGTAAATTTGAATGAATAGTAGTCTCTAGATTTGTTAGATAATTAATTCAGCTGGTAAAAGAATGATTTTGCACAGTGGGTCATATTGCTGAGTTTTTAATATTCATCTTCATTAATTTATCCTGCATTTGCATATGAGGTGCTCTGGGTCAGAGATGGATTTCTTATTAAATACCTCACAGTAAATGATAAAAGTGTCGCCCTAGTTCTTACTCTTACAATGATATGGTAAGAGCCAGAGCAAGTGTCCTAGAATATCTGGACACCTCATAGATGAGTCAATAGGAAAAATAATCTTTCTTTCTATATAAAATGGGAGGAAGCAGCCATTCCTCTCCTCTCCTGAAAGGGACTCCTCCTCATTCCAGTTCTTCAGTATACAAATAATATCTCTCACTGAGATCCAGAGAATCTTATGTGTCTCCAGTTTGTATGACCTACAGATGTCTCCTAATTCTAGGTTACATCTTTTTTGACATGTAAATACCTAGAAAGACAGCCACTGTAGTCTTTCTGGCATCTTGGGGTTCACCTAGGGACTTTGTCTAGGCTGTAACCATTTGGTCCTCTTTAGGAGATAAGGGAGGTTTTATTATTCTTTCAGATCAAAGCAATTAGTAAAGCCTTCACACCTAATTCTCATATTATGTGAAGAGTCTAATGATGCTAAGATTTTGTATGAGCATGGAGAAATCTGAGAATGTTTTATTTCCTCACACATGCTTAAATAAAGGAAGAATATTTTCATTAAAATAATAAATACTTATAAGTTTGTTTATAATTTTATAATAAGCACACTTATATAAGTTTATAAATAAAATATTTGACTTATATAAAGCATTCATAAAAGTAAATTTTCAAGCTTGTCCAAGGCCAATACTGGATTATTATCACTAAAAATAAAACCTATAAAAATCCTAAGGTATAACATAGCTATTGATGTATAATTTTAGTTGACTTATTGAGTGTGGATAATTTCAATATTAAAGAAAAATGGTTGGTATCAGAAACATAATCAAATCATTTAATATTCTACCTTGTGATGCTGGGCTAGGACTGCATACCATATTCCTCCTCTGCTGGCTAGTTCCCTGCTAGGATCTGCCAACCGGGGGCACTAGAGGAAGACTGTGAAGTTGGAGGGGGAAGAATGGACTTGAGCCAGTTTGCCCCATTACTGTCAGCATCACTTAGCAATGGAAGCAGTTAGTTCCTGTAGTAGCAGATGGTTCCAATTTCCAGTATTTTTTCAGACTCCCCAGAAAAGCCTCATCACACTCATTCAGATATACCAGTACTAGCCGGACAGTGTCCACCCTCACAGGTCTGAGACCCAGGCCCTGGGCTCCTGAAGCAGCAGTACTAGTTGGGCAGGCTCCCTCCTCAGGGGTCTGGACCCCAGCTGTATTTTCTCAGCTTTGGGGCTGGTAGATTTTTCCTGCTGTTACCTCTCTATTCCTTTTTGCTTATTCAAGTATCCAACATGTTTTTAAAACTTCCTATATTAAATTCTTTCTTTATAATAACTTGTATGGTTTCCCTTTTCTGACTTGACAATGACTGATAGAAGAGTTAAAAATCAGTGGGCCTCATATATGGAAGAATTAATATGAGTTCCAAAGTCAATAAAATCAAGGTTCAAAACCTGGAACCAAATTCATTCATAACAGGATCAAGATTTTATTTATTAACTTTGAGTCTCAAAATATAGATTTCTGTGCCAAGTAAGTAATTCATTATCTGATTGTGATTTAGATAAAATGGATGAAATAATTTTGGCTTTATCATTTTTGATATGAACTATCTGGACAAGAAGAACTGTTCATCTTGAGCTCAAAAATTCCGTTATACTTGTTGTAAAATTGTCAAGAATATGTTAAAATACAAGAATTTGCTTGTGAAAAAATTCTATTAAAAAGAGGCATAATCTCAGAGGTAGCAACATGAAATATAGTATAAAAACATACATATGTGCTTGCACGTGCACGCACACTCAAACTTCATAAGATTATATAGGACTTAGCAGTTAATAGATCTGGAATCACTAGAGTTAGCCATATTTCTCACTCATTATAAGACAAATTAAATAAAGCTATTTGCTCTTCACAATTGGAGTTTCAAGTGAAAAAAGGAAAGCACATCATAGGTATTTCACGCATATATGGAGCAGTTATAATAAAATATTGGTTCATGTTCGCTTGCTATAAAAGACTTTTTTCACTGTACTAAAGCAAAGATTTTTTTTAAGTCCTTTGCCAGCTTTATTTAATGTGTTTGGAGTATTGTTTTTATGTGGCATGGTATACCAGTTCAGAGAATTTTCTTGCTGAATTGTTGTATTCCCTTAATGCTAATTTGGGGGTCAATTTTATATACAATCTGTCTCTTATACAAAACAACAGCAGGTAAAATAAACATATGGAAGTGCCAAAACCACCCTCAACAATAAGCTATGTACAATGTCATGTGCTGAAATCTGAAAGCATGGTTTTTCCCTTTTCTACAACCTCTATTTCCAAACTCTTCCATTTAAATAAATATTTCCAGATTAATAGCCTAATGATTTTGAATAAACAGTTGTTTACCACTTTCATTCCGGCCTTGTCTCAATAGTCTCTGAGCCTGTCTTCTAGAACAATAAGAACCTAAATCACATCCAAGTCTCTTCCAGCATAAAAAAGCAGTCTTCAATTCTCCCTAAAGATTGTGTCCTACGCCTTTCCATCCTTGAACAGCCTAGTTTTTCTTTAAAGAAGAGTCAGTACTTCATGTCTCTACTTCCTATCTTGCATTCATTTAAATTATTTTAATCTGGCTCCTGCTTCTGCTGTTTAGCTTGAACTAATCTCAGTCACGTCTGCAATAATCCTCAAATTGTTTAAATCTGTGGTCGTACTTTTTGTTCAGATTTTACTTAGATCTTGCCCAAGGAACTGAAATTTCAATACTTCAATATTTACCAAGAACTCACACTATATAACTTCCCCCAAGTGTATATGTGGAATAAGGAAATTACAGAGAAAGACGAAAAAAATGTGAAAGTTCTGAAGTGGGAATGATCAGTGTCATCATAGTACCGAAGCAGCCACCTGTGGTGGAGGTGAGTCAACATGTGGGCAAATTGCACAAGATGCAGTTAGAGGGGCATGGGCCACCCCATGGGAGAATTTTGAGCAATGCAAATGGGAAGGCTCTGAAGGACTTGAGATTCAAGTGTTGATGGCTACAGCTTGGATAAAGAGGTACAGCAAAAATTGTAAGTATCATGGCTCATATTAGCTCTCTCACCTGAACAACTAAACTAAATACTTAAATGGTATATATTTTGTTTTAATATAACTTCAAATCAATGTTTACATCAATGTTTATTATAGATTTCTTTATTGACAGATAAGTGATGATGAATATGACTGAAAATAAATCTCTTACCCAGTGTAGGTTTTCACAGCTTTAAAATAAGCACACTGAGCAAAGGTTGATATCTGAAAGCCGTGGTGGACCTAAGAGCTGTTCATTTTATTAGTGTGACTTGTATGTGCTTAATTTAATATGTCATGAACAGTAAATGTACATTGATTTCAAACTATTAAATTATTATTCATAATATATGTATGCCTTTGGTAGGTAGTGGAAAGGGTAATGGATTCAAATTTGAAGATCTAAATTCAGTTTATAGTTCTCTGCTATCTTACTATATTTATTTACTGGGATACATCTAATCTTTTGTGAGCCAGTTCCTCGTCAACAAAATGGAACATGTATACATGACATAAAATTGCTATTTTAATTTTTCTCTTGGTATAGAAATGCTTTATGCTATGCTATAGAGACATATATAATTTTTGTCTTCATTCACAAAATACATTATTTTGTGAGACCTGTAACCTCTATTTAAAAACTAGTTTTTGGAAATGCAATCCATTTCATAATGGTCATATTTATATAACCATTTTTAGCAATGCTCTAGGATGAAAAGGCAGCAAACTCTATTACTAAATTATTTGGACTTTATAATACTCTCTATAGATTTGTACAAATGGAGAGTCGATTTATGCTTTCCAGATTCTTTTTTAATATTCACCATTCATTCCACATTTCCTCATTTTATTTAAAGGAAAATATTCATACAATTTAGATAATTTTTAACAGAAATTATTGCTACGATGAATACACATGTGTGCTCGCTTTGAAGAGGTTGTAATTGATTTTTGGAAAGAAAACATAACTTTCTCAGTAAAAGTACATGTAACACAGGTATGTGTTTTTTAGAACTTTTTTCTTGATACTGCAAATAGGATTGGGCTAGGTGGCATTATTGAACTTTTCTATTTCTTATTTTTGTAAGGGAACTTGAGACACTCAAAAAACACTTGTTGGCTGATAACTTGAAAGTTCTTACTCTATCTCAGGGGAGCTGAGAAATTGTTATACACCATCTTTATTCCTAGAACTATACGGTGTCTTTTCCTTTGTGTTCTGTTTACAAATCTATTTTGAAGACAAATGTATTAGGCCATACTCACATATTTAGCTATAATTTCTCATATTTGTATGTATATGGACTAATTGTGATATTTATATGTTTGTGTTTGTGTACATGTCATATTGGAGGTAACAGGAAGGAGAAGGAAAGGGTTGCCATGATTTGTCCCTAATGAAGTCATATTTGAATCTATCTTTAAGAAATAACTTTTCCTATATAATTCTCTTCAGTATTCAGTTTCTAAGGAAGGAGGATATTCTTTTATATTCAGTACAAATTATTCATTCTTTCTGGATTATTATTTCCTCTACTAGAAAGTATTTAGGGTAAACTGCCTACAGTTAATTTGTATATTCCAACATAACTTTTGTTAATACCAAAACCAATACTAAGACAGTATCACCAACAATAAGCTAACCTAAATATCATTACTGCATAACTACTAAATTTAGGCCCTTAACCACTTCTACAAGACCATTATGAGGTTTCTTTGCATTAGTTTCCCAGTATTGTGTTTGTATACTCATACACACCGTATACATACATACCACATATGTGTATATAGAACGTTATGTGTGTATGAACATTTATTTCAAATCTATAATTATCAGAAAATTATCAGAAAAACATAAATATTCTCCAAAAATTTAGAGATATATCTCAGACTTTCCTTTCTTCTGAAATGACAAGCAACAATTACCAAAAAATAAAAAAGTGTTTTTGAAACTCAGGCTTATAAATCCTTTCATCTTTTAGATTTCCTGGAAAGAAATAGTTTCTTTTGCTGTTATTTTTGATAGCTCAGTCCAAATTCCACATTCCACTTCTTAAGTATTTTCTAGAAAATCTTATGATAAGAATGTGAAAATATTTAGACATTTGCTTTTTCTTTAAGTTCTCACTTAATTCCCTCTTTAATTTTGCCACCTTCTATCTGTGTATCTTTTGCCAAGATACTTAACCATCCTAAGCCTGTTTCTTTTCTGTAAATGGAAAAAATAATTCCAATACCTACCCCATAGTATTGTTGGAAAAATTAAGTAAGGTCTTATTTCTTATGTGCTTAGCTCTAAGTAAGCATTTGATAAATGTTAGCTCTCATCAGTATCACCATCTCTCTGTATGTATTCCATTAATGGATTCAAATTTTCTGCTATTATCAGATGCCAGTATGAGTTTTTATTGAAAGATTGGGGGCTCTCTAGACTTTCTCTAGTTTAAAATTAATAGTGACTTTTTTTAATCACAAACTTTCTGAACATTTTTTTAGGATTTCAATCTACAAATCTTATTCTGTTTTTAAAATTTACCTATTTCTGTATAAAAGGAACATTTTATTTATTCTTTTAAAAAAGTTGCATTGTCTCAAGTTAAAAACACTAAATTTCCTTAAATATTTAACCCCATTCATAGAATTGGATAAACTTTCTTAAATATTTTAAACTTAAATTACAGATTTAAAATATTTGATTTTCTTTTTTAAGTAATTCAAATGCCTGACAGAATATAACACGGAGAAGCAAAACATTTATGAGCCCTTAAGCAAACCTTATAAATCTAGTAAATTAAATGTATAGTAAATCCTTTTATTTAAACACGCAAATAATATATACATTTAGTCAGATTTTCATATTTTCTAAGTCAAAATCATAAGTTTCATATAAATTACACATTTCAAATTGAATTTTCTTTTTTTTTTTTTTTGCTCCAAGTGTGTTCACTGGATCAAATTGAATTTTCAAGACCAAAATACTAAATTCTCTCAACAGCAAACATTTTTTAAAAGTATACATATTATGCTAAATTTATATAAAATTAATATTTACTTTCTCTTGCCAGCTCTGTATTCATATCTTTATCTTCTCAGAGTAGAAGAATCACTTACACAGTTAAGAAAACAGAATTACCATCTCAGATGAACTAAGATTATTGCAACCTTTAAGCAGCTGTTCTCAGTTCCTACCCAGTCCACAGGTCGATACACTGTCTTCTTTACAGTTGTAATAGCTACAGGAGATGACAAGTGTACAACGCTTCATAATCCAAGTTTAGATAACATGATTCTATTGGATGCTACTTTACAACTCTACCTACGTTGGATTCAACTAATTTCTTTACTGAGAAATTGGATGCTGTATTCCTTCTATACTCTTCTTTGCTGCCCAACCATAATTTGTGACATATTAATAATTTTATATTTTTGAAATATTTTTGACCATATCTTTGCTCTTGCTTTAATGATACAGCTCTCATAATGTGGTTTTCTATTGTCATTAGAATGGCTTTTGACATTTCCAATATTTCTAATTTTTCATTTGTTTATACTTTATTAACCAGGGGTTACCAAGCTATAGCCCAAGGGCCAAATCTGGACACCCTAACAAATTATTTATCATCAATGGTTATTTTGCAATAGTGATATATTTTAGTAGTATAACCAAAACTATATGGCCTGCAAATCTAAATATATTTACTCTCTGGTCCTTTATAGCAAACTTTGGTGACTTGTGTTCCATTTATATTAATATTAGGTATTCCTGAAATGTTAACTTGAAACTTCCAGTTGTCATAACATTTTAATGCTTCTATTTATCATGGCAGCTGGCTATGGAATTGGTCTCATTCTCCTGAAACTGATTCCCCTAAAACATGTCATCAAAGAGGGAAATTGTCTACACTATATACATTTTAAAATGGTGGAACTGCTTCCTCTTTTCCTTTCAGACTTTAGCTGCCTGAACTAATTTACACCTAAAGCTTGATTAGTTCCCTAACTGTCTATCCTATAAGTTGTCTTAGCAATACTTTGAAAATGGCCATTTGTAACTGCTTCTGAAAAAGGACTACTCAGAAAGAAATAAAAAAATTCATGTGCATATATATAAGATTCTTGAACAGAGTCAAAATAGTCTTGACCTTTGGAAGCTTACAACCTGAATATATTGAAGAATGTGGAAATAAACCACAAATCTTTTATAATAAAGGATGAATATAGAGTGAAGAGTAATTTTACCTATGAATATAAAGAGTAATTTTTATGTTCTCAAATTATTTATTCATAAAATGGTAAATATGAGCTTGATTAAAGATTTCTGTATTTATGTGTCTTTGTTAAGTAAAAAAGTCAATTTACAAATGTTTATTAATGGGTTGCTCTTTACCCCAAATTAAAAATATTGAGTGAAAATGAGTGAAGATATTGTCTCTAGCTTTAAAATATTCATAAGTTTACAGAGGAGATGCATGTTTACCAATATAACTGTCACATAACAGGCTACACTAAGTGCTGTAAGAAATGTATTTCACATGATTGGAGCACAAGAGATTCATTTAAACTGGAAGATCTGAAGTGGTTCATTGAGAAAGTAGCATTAAGCTAGACCTTGAAATATGGGCATTTTCTGAAAGGAAATGAAAGAGAAGAGTTTTCCAGATAAAGGAAACATATTAACCAAATATCCAGACAGCAATTAAATCTTTTTGGTGTTACTACCTTCTTGATATAAAACGGTTGCAAATGTTACCATTACTAATATCCTGGTTGGTAACAAAAGTATTCAGTCTTGTATTCAAACTTAGCTTTATATTTAAATGTTATTCATTTTCCAAAATAAAATTTTGCTTTGAAGAGCCCGTTAAAGTTTAAAAAGAGAAAAAATGTAAACAGACATTGGTCTTTCCATGGTATAGCTTTAAAAAAACATTAACATGCTGCTGCAGCATTTTAAATATAGCATCAACAGACAGCACAGTTCCTTTTCTCATTTCCCCATTAGACTCCTTTCTTATATTCCGAATATTATTTTATTGGCAAAATACAAGCATTAATATTTGAGGATATACGCCATGAGTGTCTCAAACACATTTGCTAACTTTAGAACTAGAAAAGAGGCTGGTCTTACATTTTCTTAAACCATATTTCATAAACAAAGAACTACTTTTTTTTCTGGGAGGTACTGATCTCACATTAAATACATATGCAGCACAATTACACACAGAAAGAAATTGCTTTCACTTAGGAAGCCAGATGAATTGAAGGAGCACAATACCATCTAGTGTCAGCTTCACACAGCATGTCCTAACATGGAGAAGAATGGTAGACTAAATCAATATGGAGAAAATAATGGAAAACAAATCCTGTGCCTTCTTTTCTAAATAATCTGAGAAATAAATGTGTTATCTAGCACCATTTCCTGCCGTTCCCTGATCTTTTATTAATTTTGCACCAAAATTGTCAAGAAAAATTATCAGTCTCCTGAGTAATAGTCTTCCATTTTGCTGTTGACTGACCCCACAAACAATATCGCAGCATATTATTGAGCAATAATTCTTAATAGTGTGATCTGTTGAGTTGACACCGTGCCAACCGATAGGAATGCCACTTAGCAAAATTATCTATGGTATCATTTAGTAATAATTAATCCCTGTTTGTAACATCTATGTAAAGTCTATTTTCATTGATTCTTGCCTTTTGTCTTTCATTGCAGTGAAAAACTGACATGTCCTCAAATTGGATTGAGCTACTTTAGGAAGTTGTACGTTTCTAGAATTTAATACAAATTTAAATGAGGTTTCCTGGATGTAAGGTCCTTACACTTTAGGAACCCTGGGTGTCAGAGTTCTGTCCTATTAATTTCTCTCTCCTTAAAATTGCTCTAGTGATTGCTTTTACTGACTGGGCATACAATAAATAATTTGAACTGATGATAATAAAATGGCTCATTTCTCTTTTTTATACATCACGCAATGTCTTCACAATCATATTATGAGATCTCCAATTTCCAAAAAGGATTTGTATATTTTCAATTAGCAGATGCTTGCCCACAAAAGTTACTTAAAAAAATAACTGTTATCTGGAATCCGGGTCAGAATACATTTTGTTATTAATATATTAAAATGGTATTGATATGATTTATTGAGCTACAGCAGGGATTTTATAAGAGCTCAATCCACATCTCTTCTAACATTTTTGACAGTTTTATTGAGATATAATTCACACATAAAAAACTGCATGTATTTAGAGTATACAATTTAATCATTTTTGACATATATATACTCCTATGAATCTATCATCACAACCAAGACAATGAACATCCCATAATTCCCCCAAATTTCCTTCTATCCCTAGGTACTCTCTATCCTCATCCCTAGGTGTTTTGGGCTAAATCATGCCCCTCTCCATTCATATGTTGAAGTCTTATCTCCATTAGAATGTGACTATATTTGGAGATAGGCCTTCAAAAAGGTGATTAAGCTAAATTTAGGCCATTAGGATGAGCACTAATCTGATCTAATTGGTGTCCTTAAGGAGAGGAAACTTGGACACATAAAGAGATACCGAGAATACAATTGCACATAGAAAAAGCCATGTGAGGTACAAAGAAAACACAACCATCTGCAAGCCAACAAGAGAGTCCTTGTTGAATGAAATCAATCCTGCCAAAACCTGATCTCAGGAACTGTGAGACAATATCTACTGTTTATGCCATCAGTCTGTGGTATTTTGTTAGAGAGGCCATAGAAAACTGATCTACCAGGCAACTGCTGACTAGCTTTCTGTCACTATAGATTAGGTTCCATTTTATGGAATTTTATATAAAGTACTCTTTTTGGTCCAGTTTATTTCATTAAGCATAATTTTTTGAAATTCATCTATGTTATCTGTATATCAATAATTCATTACTTTTTATTATTGATTAATATATCATTGAATGGATATACCACAGTTTATTCATCCATTCACTTGTTGCTGGACATTTATATTGTTTCATGATTAGGACTATTACAAATAAAGCTTCTATGAACTTTTATTTACAAGTCTTTCATTGGTATCTGCTTTTTTGATATTGAGTAAATATCTAGGGTTGGGCTGGGTCATGTGATCGGTATATATATTCAGCTTTTTAAGGAACTGCTAAGCTTTTTTCTGAAATTGTACCATTTTACATTCCCACCAGCAACCTTTAAGAGTTCCAGTTACTCCATATCCTCACCAAAAACTGGTATGGCCCATCTTTTCCTTAATTTTAGATTTTCTAATAGGTATACAGTAGCATTCTGTTTTTTAATTTGCATTATATTAAGACAGTGGTATGTTAAACATCTTTTCATGTGCTTATTTGCCAAAGTGTATCTCCTTTGGCAAAGTGTTCAAACATTTGTATCCTTTATTGGGTTGTCTGTTTTATTATTACCAAGTTTGAAGTTTTCTAAGATATTCTGAATACAAGTCCTTTATCAAATAAGTAATTTGAAAATATGCTCTCTCAGTCTTTTTTTTTTCATTCTATTACAAATGTCTTTCATAGGGTAAAAATTTTAATTTTAAAAGTCAATTTATCAATTTGTTCTTTTAGGTGTCATACTTTTGGTGCTGCATTTCAGAAATCTTTGCCTAACACAAGGTCAAAAGATTTTCTCTTATGTTTTATTCTAGAATTTTTACAGTTTTAGAATTTAAATTTAGGTTTATAATTCAGTTTGAATTAATGTTTGATATGCCTTTTTTGGCTTCTGTATGTATAATCAATGAAGGTAATATGACTTTCTATCTTAAATGTTCTGCCAGCCCACTTACCTGTTTCAATACTCATTCTACCTTTTTCCTTTTTTTCCACATCCTTTCACCCAAGGTTTAGATCCTATACCCTTCTAAGTCATCATGCCCTTGCTATGTCAACAATACTAACATGGTTCAGACCCTTTCTCTCCTGGTTTCTTTCCTTCATATATATGCAAGTTCAGCTCTCTCCTATTCTTAATAATAATAATAATAACAGTTTTTTGAACCTGCGTCACTTTTTTACTACTTAACATTAACTTGCCTTGTTCTTTCCCTGCAAAACTATTCTCTTAAAAGAATTATCTATTTTCTCATTTCTCTTTCCTCCAACTCAATACTGCCAGGTTTCTGCCCCAGTCATGCTCTAAAACTATTCTTACTATCAGCACTTTTGCCTCTTACACAGTTTCCATTTCAGCTTTCATCACAAATTCCTCTCTGGGAGGCATTTACATTGAGGACCTCTCCTACTGGTGGTAATTCCCTAAGCTTGTCTGAGCCCATTTTACTGGGTCTCCTCCTACCTGTATATAACCCTCCCTAGTCTTTGACATTGTCTTTCCCCCTCCTTTCTGTTACTGGAAACATATTTTCTCTTCTCATTCTATACATTGTACTGATGACTACACATAAAATTGAGGATTCTATTACCACCTTAGAAACAATAAATCTTCTAAGAATATTTCTGGCCTGGACTTATTTAACACATCAACTGCCATGTGAGTTATATTTACCTTATGTTAGTTTTGAGCCTGGGGCCTCATGAAGCATGTGTAACTCACACATCTCTTCAGCTTGGGAGTCACGAGAAATATTTTTCAAGTTGCATATAACTCATGCACACAAAACAATAAAAAATAACAAAATTTTCATTAAATTAGAAAGGATCATTTTGTTTTCAAAGTCTTTATTCTATTTTCATAATAAAACACTGTGGCCCCAAGGAAAAATCTTTTCTCTAGTGTGGCAGTCAATATGTTAACCAGACCTATATAACCAACTACTTGCTGTACATTTCCTGTAGCAATGTCAAGTGCAATACTTGACAAACTTAATACCATTCTTCTTTTATCCTTTGTATTTGCTTTGTGGGTAGATGGTACAGGACTCCTCACACCGTCACCTAAACCAGAAACCTGGGAGTCACTCTTAACCACCTTTCCCTCCATTCTCAATGACAATGCAAATATTTCAGTTATATCTCCTATAAATATCTCCAATCTATGCTTCTTCTCCATATCCACTGTTTCTCTCCTCATTTATATCTTAACTAAAATTCTGGAATAGACTTCAGATGGTCCTGCAGACTCCATACTGATGCCTGAGTAAACTTTCTGAAACACAGATCTGTTCATGGAACACTGTGTAAAAGCATGCATCTCTAATACCTTTAGGCAAAATTGAATCCATTCTCATATAACAGCACATAACATTCAGATCATTGCCACAGTCTTTCTCTCAGATCTCATCAGTAACAACTCCTCTACATGAGCTCTAAGATCTAGCCAAAACTAGCTTTCTATAGTTTCCAGAGCATGGCATTTTAATATGTCTCCAGGCCTTAACCCATGAGATGGCATCTTCCCTAAATGTCCTTCCTTCTTATGCCTGATTGATGATCTGCACATATCCTGAAAAGGAAGACTGCTTCCTCCTTTTGCTTAGAGCCTTCCATGACCTCAGCTAAACCTAGATGTGTGTTCTTTCCTTCCCCAAGTACATTCCTCCATAACCACCCTTAACACATCATCTGGCAATCATATTTTTATCTACTTTCCCTTACTACTATATTTGAGAGAACACGCCAGCTCATATTTTTGTTTATGCCCTCAATGCCTCGGACAATGCTTGGCACACAGAAGGCTCTCAATAATATTTGTTAAATAAATGATAAGTTTATTTTGCTTTTGTCAAGTAGGGATCATATGCAATGAAACTTATAAAATATCCTTTTTTCTTTAAGGAAGTAGGCATTGGGTATGTTCTAAGCTAAAGATTTTGATTGAAACTAGAAAATACTTTTTTATTTATTTATTTATTTATTTTTATTTATTTATTTATTTTTTTTGAGACAGAGTCTCACTCTGTTGCCTGGGCTAGAGTGCCGTGGCTTCAGCCTAGCTCACAACAACCTCAAACTCTTGGGCTCAAGCAATCCTACTGCCTCAGCCTCCCGAGTAGCTAGGACTACAGGCATGTTCCAACATGCCCGGCTAATTTTTTCTACATATTTTTAGTTGTCCAGTTAATTTCTTTCTATTTTTTTTAGTAGAGACAGGGTCTTATTCTTGCTCAGGCTGGTCTCGAACTCCAGACCTCGAGTGATCCTCCCACCTCGGCCTCCCAGAGTGCTAGGATTATAGGCGTGAGCCACTGTGCCCAGCCTAGAAAATACTTGTAAATCAGATATAACAGAGGAAAATTTAAAAACCTGAGAATAGAATAAATCTTCCACTCCTTCAGTTGGGTGTGCAAACTTAAACTTGAAAGGTAGTAACAATATTCAATTTTGTCGATGTTCCTACTCATTTTAAAAAGGTAAAATATACTGTCTGTTATAAAGTAAACACTGTTCTTACTATTTTTTTTCTTGTCCTTTATGCTCCCGGGGAGAAAAAAACCTTGATTATTTAAAATACAATTTATTTTACTTCTGATAATTTGTTTTGAGTTGACGGTTAATACTTAGGCATAACTTAAAAATTAGAATACGATGAATAAATGTGAAAAATAGTTTATATGCTACAAATCATTAATATGATCTTCTCAAAGTACTTTGTGAAAAGCATATTAAGAAGTATGGACCCTGAAGAATAGGTAAGAAAATATAGAAATAGGTTAAAGAAAGTTAAAATAATAATAAATCCCGAGCCGTCTTACTTCTCATTATTTTTATCTTACTGTTTGATATTAAAAGTCCTTCTCCTCATAAAATTATCAGCAACAAAATGAATCACTGAGTTCAGGACTGACGAGAGTCTTGAGAAAAGGATATACTGAAAATTGATACACTAAAGCTATCTTTTCCATTTCAATTACTGTCCTGAGGCCAACCAGGGATACTTACTAGAATGATCTGTGAAGACATAAAAATTGGGTGCAAATCTGGATTCTGCTGCTTGCTAGTTGTGTGACTGTAGGCAGATCATTAACCTTTGACTATCCATAAACAAGCTTGTGAAGGGCAACAATTAACAGCAAGGCTGTTTAGTAAAAGAATTTAATGAAATATATGTGTCAATCAGAATAGGCTGATAAATAGCAACTCCAAAATATCAGTGACTTAAAAACTCACGTTAGGCAGGGCACAGTGGCTCACACCTGTAATACTAGCACTCTGGGAGGCCAAGGTGGGTGGATCGCTCGAGGTCAGGAGTTCGAGACCAGCCTGAGCAAGAGCAAGACCCCGTCTCTAAAAATAGAAAGAAATTATCTGGCCAACTAAAATACATATATAGAAAAAAATTAGCCAGGCATGGTGGCGCATGCCTGTAGACCCAGCTACTCGGGAGGCTGAGGCAGGAGGATCACTTGAGCCCAGGAGTTTGAGGTTGCTGTGAGCTAGGCTGACGCCACGGCACTCACTCTAGCCCAGGCAACAGAGTGAGACTCTGTCTCAAAAAAAAAAAAAAAAAAAAACTCACGTTCATGTCCTACTCATGCTCCAAGTTTGTCAGAGTCGGGCAGCTGAGGATTCTGCTTCATATTACCCTGTCTACAGGACACAGGCTCACATACTACCCACCATCTGGAATGTCACCATGCCAAAGGAGGAAGTGAGCATGTGCTAAGTTTCAAGTCGACTTTTAAAGCTTCCACCCAGCAGTAAGACTTGTCACTTCTGCTCATAATTCATTGATCATATTTCAAGAAGAGGGAAAGTATAATTCTACCATATGCCCCAGGGAATATCCAGAAACATTTATTTTATGGCAATATTTATATCAATAGTTAATATTAAATATATATGTGGCATTTTGATGCATTCAATGGTAATGAATAGTAATAATAATAGCTTTCTGTACTAAGAACTTACTTCAGGGAATTCTGGTAAGAGCTTTGCTTCCATCATCTCATTTAATTCTTTTATTGGCCCATAAGGCACATAACTTGATCTACCAGATATTGCTGTTTGCCCTTCTAATATCTATTTCCTTGCTTTTTGATGACTAACAGAACTGAAATTTCATTTTGGGTGATAGCATTTAAAATTCACATTATCCTTAGAGCTATAGGGAGCCAGGTGAAAAACTGCTGGCCAAACTATGGCATGTGGAATTCCCTGAATAGAGCATTCCTTCTTAAAAAAATAAAAATAAAAAGATAAATAAAGCGCCATCCACTCTTACCTCTCCTTTCTGCAGAAGGCAGTCACAACGTCAAGAGACACAGCAGGAATTTGGGGACAGTAAGGTACAAAGCATGAGGATGGGAAGATGATCATGGAAATGCTGGCCATGCCATACCTCAGCATGCTGCTGATCGGATGCCAGCACTCAGCCACCTTAGCCTTCCTGTTATGTGAGCTAAATAAGCCTGCTTTCCTTTGAGCTGAATTTTAAAGGGTGTTCTGTTATTTTAATCTGAATCATTCTTAGTGAATGTAAGTTATACCCCAATGGATTAATAACAAACCAAAACAAGTCATACAGATATTATATACACTGACCAAAATATAATAACAACATCAATTAGTGCCAGAGCTGGAACTCAGATCTATAATGGCCTGACTCTAAAATATGAGTAATTAACAAGGGGAAATACAATTTCCTGAATATTTAATCAATTCTAAACCCTGGACATTTTGACATTCAAAGAATGTGATAATCAAGTTATTAATAAAATTTTAGTATTACTAAGGAGCTGAGTAATCCTCGATATTTATAAAATAGAGTTTGCAAAAAGTACATGCTTCAGTTCAGTGATGTCCAAGTTTTCAAATTAATGTAACTTGGACAGTGTGCTTTCACTGTTAAAATATATTTTTCAGTGACAGATTAACAATATGAGTGAATATAGGGTAACTAGTACCTTCATTAGACCTCGGTTCCTTCTCATATGCATTGAAGATAATTTCATTGCTTTCTAGTCTGTGTAATCTATGGTTTTATCGTAGTGATGAAAGCAGATAGTTTTAGAAACATACCCATTCTCTACATACCAGCCAAGTGGAGCAATTGGTAGTTATTTTGTTTTAATATCTATCTTCTCTAGGGCTACAAACCTCATGAGGGTATGGCCATGCCTGCCTTGGTCACTCTGTGCTTGTAGCAGCTGACAGAGGATTTCCTCAAAACGGACAGAAAAGATAAGGAAAAAAATTTCTTTTTGAATTCATCAGAGCAACTTGTATTTATTCCTTATCTCGTAACCAGTGTGAATGTTACAAAGAGGTAAAACTAGGCTTAATTAAATTTTAAAAAGTTTCTCTCCACTTATAGCTGCTTTTTAAAAATTATTGGTCTTGTGTTATTGTTAGTTCTTAGTTCCAGAGAGTAATTCAAATAATAGTAAATATTAACCTTGAAAAAGAGATTTTGTTTTTCTGGATTGAGTGAGAGTAATCTATTTGGCAATATTTTACTGATAATAAACAGATTCTAAAATTTGCCTGGTGTAAAAACTAAAAGTTATTATTACATATTTGCTAATGTAACAATCTTGTGCATTTTTTTAATTTTTAATTTTTTATTCATACATAAAATGTAGAAATAGTTTGGGGGTACATGTGATAGTTTAATACATATATATAATCTGTAAATATCAAATCAATGTACTTGGGATATCTATCACCATAAATATTTGTCTTTATGCTTGAAACATTTGAACTATTCTCCTATAGATATTTTGACATGTGTAATAGATTAATGTTAACTATAGTCACCTTACTGATCTATCTTATTTCTTCTATCAAACCTTATATTTGTACCCATTAATGGGATCCTCTTCATTCCCTTCACTTCCTACCCTTCCAGGCCTCTGTTAACCACCAATGTACTCTCCAATGAGGAGGAGATAGTTTGTCGGTATTTTATTTGGTAGGATGCATGCACTTCTTCCTTCAAGTAACCCTGGGATTCAGCTTCCTTCCATATCTGGTTGCACCATCTCCTTTGCCTCATCTCCATCTGTATCCACGTGGCAGAGGAGAAAAAGCAGTGAGGGAGAGTTTGTCACAGTTTGTATATGTTCTAGACAGGGAATAGTTTCATCTTACTAGCACTCACACTCATTAGTGAGAATTTAGGTATGTGGCCCCATCTAACAGCAAGGAAGGCTGCAAAATGTAGGCTG
Source organism: Lemur catta (assembly GCF_020740605.2). Taxonomy (NCBI): domain Eukaryota; kingdom Metazoa; phylum Chordata; class Mammalia; order Primates; family Lemuridae; genus Lemur; species Lemur catta. The sequence continues at coordinate 39,131,690 of NC_059137.1, read as the reverse complement.
TTTATGCAAAGAAAAGGATAAAGGATTTCAATAGGCAATTGGTGTTTGCTACTCTGGCGTTACAATTGTAATTTGCAATTCTGTGTGAAATAATACAGATGATATTTCAATGGAAAGAGTAGCAGCCATTCTTTTATAGTTACTCTGATCTTTCAACTGCCCCCCTACCCCCGCTAACCATCTCCAAACATTGACTGTTTTACCTTAATGACATTAAGGTTTGTGAAAATAAAGCAAATCCATCCTGGGAATTTCAGTGTGGGAGTTGTCAATGATATTCCTTAAGCTGCTTGTATCACATGTTCTTAGTTCCTTAAAAACCTCATCAATGGAAAATTCTGTGATGCTAATTCAATCTCAGACTCTGTACTAATTCACATTATTTCCATTATAAGTTCTATTCATAATAGAGACCAGATAAGCATATAAAACACAGAATTGGAAAGACATTTAAATTAAATGTAATGAGTCAGTAGCTTTGGTATTCCCCTTATTATCTACAAATGCCAAATGAAACTTTCAGTAATGGGTAATGGCCATTATTGGGTTTCATGATTATTTCACATTTGCTCAAAAGTCAATTGAAATAATTGTCTTGGTTAAAATAATGGAAAGACACCTACAAACTGATTTATTGTGTGTGTGTTCTCTCTCTATAAACATGCACCTGCAAAGAATTTTGAAATATTTTCTTATGTTTAAGGAAAAACAAAAAGCAAATATAATAAAAATACAGGGCAAAAACAATGTAATGTTATGTTACACTATTTTTTACTTAGTTCCTAAACTTCAGATGATAAATCTGATGCCCATTTTATAAACTTTCACCATTGTCCCTACCCAGGTTCTTTGATTTTAAACAATCTTTTTACTCAAATTTTAATTCTTAAGGGTTAGGTATCAGGGCTCGTTGTTTCAAAATTATATCTTCTATACCTATGTGCTGAGCACATTTTAGACACTCAATAACTTATATGTTGAATATGAATAAATGTTGATTTCAAATATTAAGTTTACCCTGACACATCCCCACATGCACAAACACAGCCACACATTTATATACATATAAAGGTTATTTTCTGTATAATTAAGAAAAATAGTCTAAGTGTCAATTCTTTAAATTATTTCTACAGACCAGTAAACTTGAAGGGTCTTTCCTCAATACCTATGCCAATATTGGAAATCTTAAATAAGAGTAATAAGTTTTATGGACAGATTAAAACTATTTTTATTATGGAATTTTATTAATAAATTTTTGAGAAAGAAACAATATATATGGAGCTAAGAATGTACTTTAAAGGAGACTAAATTTAGCAACCATGTTTTTTATTTCTTGACACAAGACCCAGTACCATTATTTTATAGCCCACAAAATATGTATGAATATTTTATGTGTAAACTAATATATACATGTAAAAAACTCAATCACTCATTTGTTTGAACCACTATAAATAAATAACTATACAATTCTAATTAATAACTTTTGCCACATAATTGTGTGGTTTATCCAAAATAGTTTGTTTTTAATATTTTAATATTCCACTATATACACACACACACACACACACACACACACACACACACACACATGAAGACCCTGAATATCCTCCTTCTTTTCCCTTCATTCTCATTGCCTTAATTATCATCATTACCACTCCTACTACCTCTACCTACTTGCAAAAATAAGTTTAGAGGAAAAACAAATCAAATGTAACTCACCAAAGATATAATCTTGACTATTCTTATGACAAAACATACTATATTTTGAACAGTTTGAGATCATTTTCAGAAGGATTGGGACAATGATCCTTCTAACTTCTGACTCTCTGAAGAAATAGTTATCACACAAAATATTTCAAATCAGGAATATCTGTGAGAATGTGCCAAGCATCTTATCTAATGAGATATGAGAACACATTTCTTTCATTTTCCAAATATTCTTCAGTCCAATTCAAAGAAAATCCCTCTTTAAACCTTTGGGAACAACAAAACCCAGGCTGAGTTAGACATTACTTTACAGCAAATTGTTTTCCTATTACACATTTATTACCTTGTAGTTTTTTGAAAGCTAACTCACTGTCATTTGTTACTCACTATTATTTTTGAGAACTATGTCAAATAGAAGAATGAGTTTATTTTTACTATTCCATTTATTGGTGTACTTATACATAAACATAAAAGTGCCTCTAAGGTTTGCTGTTTATTGAAAAATAACAATAAAGAAATACTGAAAATCATTTGTCATTATTACATGCATTTTGGTATGCTATGGGTCAAACCATTGTTTCAAAACAAAACTTCAAAAATGTCATGGAGAATATAGGCAGTATGGTGGGCTTAATACTGATATTCTCCCAAGATTTGATCCTGTGGTTATTCTACCAAGCACTAAGCTAGGTACTGGTGTGAAGGGACTTTGCAGATGACATTAAGATTATGAATTAGCTGACCTTTAAATAGCAAAGTTATCCTGGATTTTATGTTGGGTTGATATAATCACAGGAGCTCTTAGAAACAGAAGAGGAAGGCTGAAGAGACAGTCAGAGAAGTACAGCATAATAGGAAGGATTAGAAGAGATGAGGTATAAGGGAAAGGCAGAGAGATTCAGCATATGAGAAAGTCCCAACCTGATTTGTTAACTTTAAAGGGGGCCATGAGCTAAGAAATGTGACCAGACCCAAGAAGCTGGGAAAAATTAGCAACGAAACTGGACCTTGTTCCTGTAATCACATGAAAGTGAATTCTGTCAACAACCTTATTCTTCAAGACATTGAAGAAACATGTGACATTATTTAGGCACAATAATGAAAACACAGAATCTTTAAAAGACATCCAATATGCTTCTGAAAAAAGGTAAATGCATTAATAGAATACATTCTTTTAAAATATGAATGTAGTCATTCACAAAATTAGAAATGCTGTAAAGGACTTAGCATCTATCTCTGTTTTCATAATTAGTGTAGATTAAAGTCAGGGTCATAATCATTATCCTCCAATTAAACATTTAAGTATAATAAAATTCGCTGAATTTAAGAGAAGCAAGATACCCAAACACAAAGTTAAATGTGCGAGGTAAAGAAAGCATGAAACATTCACAAATACACATTTAAACTCATGCATTGCCTTCTTTCAGAGCCAACTTATTTCAACAAGCTCCTAGGTGAGGAGCTAACACTAAAAGTTCTAATAGGGGCTAGTTGTCTGACCCTCCCAGAGCTGGTGAATGATAACTTATCTACATATGTACCTCTGGCCAGGTTAAGCCACTGTTCATGTTCAAGGCTATCATGTGGCCCAAATAGTCTTTGGACAGAAAACACAAATCAGAAGAATAGACACTACCCTGCTCTCCTAACATGTTTGAGGTCTAGCATGTGACCTCCTCAATTTATCCTATAAACAAAAAAACATAATATCACCTGGAAAAGTCACATCTGAGAAAAGGCAGCTGAGCTGGTTTTCAATCACACCAGAGTGGGGAGACTCTTTAGTGCACTGAGTAGAAATTTTAAATATGTGAGGGTGCCTCTGGTGGGAGCTTGGAAATACAGCTCCATCTAAGCCCATTGTGGTCAGCTGTGTTCCCAGGACTTACAGCTGCACACAGGCTGACCAGAGCACAAAGAAGATATCCAGCTATATGGAGCTGCAGGGCCCAGTCTGGACCTGAAGACAAATGAAATCCCCTACAAATGTGTATTCAGCAACTTTTCATTTCTTTTTTTGTCTAAATCTCTCTCTAGGACAATTTCAGTTCAAGTATACTGGGCCAATACTTTGGAATAAGACAGGCAGCTGGGGAAATAAACTAGGTGAAAGGGAGAATATTAAAGTTTCCATGTGCTGAGAATATTGGGGGAAGAACAAATTAATTTTTAGGCATAAGATTATGCTGTGGGGCTACTGACACTTTATCTATTAATTTCCATGAAAGTCCTGGACATATGGCACAAATGTTCACTCTGATATAAAATAACACAATAGGAAATTTTGCATTTTTAGGATACTATTCCCCAACCAAAGTCAGTCATTACCTTCCTTTTCTTTTCTCTTCTTCCATCCCACAATTAGACTTAAACATGAACTCTAAGAATACAATGATCATACATTATCTTAGTTCTTATAGCAGCTAACTCAATGATTGACAAATAGAAGAAGCTTAAGTCCCTAATTGCATTTTAAATATACTCATGGAATTAGAAAACCTGATGATAGGAGAAAACAACCCTCATCTATTATATCTCAGGTTTCATTATGTACTAGCCTGAGGATATCAAATACATAGCATCCAATTCAGTATCCATTGTGAACATCACTAAACATCATCTGTCAAAATAGTTTCCTACTAAAATGGCAATAGCATCCATCTCAATACAGAGATCCAGATATCAGCTCTTAATGATTACCTATGTCATGTGAAATAAAAAGAAGGTACCTATTGTGGAATGCTTTATTTTTTCACTGAAACATAAGGAAAGTGAGGGTTAAAGAATAAGTACTCTGAACAAGGATACACAACTGAAGTAAGTAACTGAAATGGAATTTGAATTCCATTCTGTGTAGATCCTAAGCAGTTACTCTGTCTACTCTACCACATTATGTTTCTAGTCAAACATAACAAAATCTATTAACAGTAGTATATTTCATAATGTGTTCCAACAGAGAACTATCTCTGGTTTCAGAAAGAATGGGTTCATATACTGGTGTATTTGCCACTTATTATTGCTGTAAGCTGGACACGGTTACTTAGGTTCTCTGTGCTCAGTTTCCTCAACTGTAAGATAGGATAATAAAAATACCTACTTAATTGTGCTTTTATCAGAAGTAAATGAGATTATACATGCAAAGTGCTTAGTTCATTACCTAGTAAATGCAAGTTAGAAGTTAGCATATATCATTATTATTGCCATGTGCTGCATTGGGTAGATGAAATTGTGACTATAATGCAAATGGCTAAGATGGAAATTATGATTGTAAGCTACAATAATCAAGTGCCAATTACTCACCTCAAAGAATAGATCCAGTTAAGCATCATGAACGTTTTTCTCTGCATTGGTTCAAAAAATAATTATCTACTGTCATAGATAAGTGCTTATGGCCTATTGAAATAGTTTATAAAGGCCCTATGTTTTTAGAGGAACCTATGGAAATGTGTAACTGGATAATGGCATATATAATGGACAATATAAGCTTTATTTGTTTGAAAAGTTGAGGAGTTTTATTTTACTGGGAATCACTACCAGCTGATAAGAAATGAAGATGGAAGTGGACTTTCTTTTCTTTCGCTTTGGGCAGACAGAACAACTGGCAGTGCCTTGTGTCAATTCAAAAGAGGCTGTTGACAAGGTATTGGTAAGCACTGCAGGGGGGTGACAGCCATTAAGAGAGGTGGTGTTGAGAAATTAGAATGGGAAACTAGGCATCCTGATCACTCAAGAGGTATGTAGTAGTCATTCAATGTGAAGGCAAGTGGTCAGACATTCACAGTATAGGAATCTGTACTGCCACACTTTTGTTCTACACTTTTGAAGAAGCCTATGAAATGACAAGGGCAACACAGAAAAATACTAACATCTCACCAAATCCCTGTTATCCAGCGTTGAAATATAGCCTCATGGACATGAGCTACTACCATCTAAAGAAGCTACAGGGGCACATTACAAGTCATGAGGCTATCTAAATGTACCCTGGAGATTCTCACCACAATGAAGCTTTTTAAAAGGGGAGATTGTTTTCTACCTTTGTGTAGTCATTTTTTGATAAACTTTGAGGAAATTGCTACTGCTGTCAGTGCATAATGATAAAGTTCAGTGTAGATAAAGTGCTGAAGAAAGGAAAACTGACAAGCAGCATTAAAGGTGATTCCTTAAAAAGTAATATATCAAGTCAGAAAATCAGAACAACAGGAGTTGTTAGACTCATCTTCCAGACAGGCAAACCAAATGGAAGAGAGGTAACAGGACTTGCATAGTCAGTTAGTGGCAGAGCTGACATTGAATCACCAGTGTCACTCCTAGCTTTAAGCTTTAAGCTTCAGTCAAACACTAGTCTATGTGTTGCTGTGAAGGGGTTTTCCAAATGTAATTAAGGTCTCAATCAGTTGACATTAAGATAGGGAGATTATCCTCAGTGGGTCTGACCTAATCAGATGAGCCCTTAAAAAAGGTTTGTCCCTTCCTGGTGTGAGAATTTTGAAGTATGAGGGGAACTTGATATGGGGAATTGGTATAGACTGAATTGCATCTCCCTGAAATTCATATGTTGAAACTCTAACCCCTAATATGACTGTATTTGAAGATAGGCCTATAAGGAAATAATAAAGGTGAAATGGAGTCATAATGGTGGGACCTTAATCTAATAGAACTAGTGTCTTTATAAGAAGAGCAAGAGTCACCCCTCTCTTTTCGAGCATACACAGGAAAAGGCCATGTGAGGACATGGCAAAAAGGTGGGCATCTACAAGTCAGGAAGAGGGGCCTCAGCAGAAGCCAACCTTTCAGCACCTTGATCATGGACTTACAATCTCCAGAATTGTGAGAAAATAAATTTCTGTCATTTAAGCCACCCACCCAATCTGTAGTATTTTTTTATGGCAGTCTGTGAAGATGAATACAGGAAGATTCCCCATCACTGGTTTGAGGATTGAGAAGGTCATGGGACAAGGTGCTACCATCCTGAGTGGAGATTCTTTCAGGTTCTTGGTGACTGTGGGAAGAAAAAATTTCAGGATGCAACACATAAACCAAAGCAAGCAGCTTTTATTGAAAGCAAATGTGAAAGTATACTCTCTCAAGAGAGAGGGAGCACTCAGGCTTGAAAAGAGCACCTGCACCCAGAGGATGTGTTTTTTTAGTATTTTGAAGTCTTGCTCATTGAGAGGAGGAATATCCATCGCTAAGTGGTTGGTTTTTACTAAGAATTTGAGTAGTAATTCCCAGAATTGGAATACTTCATATTTTCATATTTTATATAGTTATTTCAGAACTATAATGTCAATTTCAAGGGCAGAGAAACTTTAAAACTACAGTACAAATGATATTGTAATTAGCCAAAGTTCATGTAAGGTGACCTGGATAGCTGACAAGCCAATTAAAGCCAGCTCTTGTCTGCGATTATCAGCCCCTCTTAGTTAGATTTTAACACCTGCAACTACTCTGCAAGCCCCAATATCTGTCTCCTAGCCTAGTAGCCTAATTAGCTCTACCTGTGGGTTGTTTATTTTAACACCTTCACTCACTTTGCAAGACCTTGCACCTGGTCTTAGCCCTGTATTCTAGTCTCCATTCTAACTGGGGTAAGGTGATATTTCATTGTGGTTTTAATTTGCATTTCCCTGATGATTATTGATATTGAGCATTTTTTCATATGTTTGTGAGCAATTTGTCTATTTTCTTCCAAAAAGCTCCTGTTCTTGTCTTTTGCCCACTTTTTAACGGGGACATTTGTTTTCTTCTTGCAGATTTGCTTGAGTTCTTTGTAGATTCTGGTTATTAGCCCTTTATCAGATGTATAGCTTGTGAATATTTTCTCCCATTCTGTAGGTTGTCTCTTGCTCTGTTGATTATTTCCTCAACTGTGCAGAAGCTTTTTAATTTAATCAAGTCCCATTTATTTATAGATGTTGTTGCTGTGATTACCATTGGTGTTTTCATAAGTTCTTTGCCTAGGCCAATATCTAGAAGAGTTTTTCTGACATTTTCTTCTAGCATTCTTATGGTTCCATGACTTATATTTAAGTCTTTTTCCATCTTGAATTAATTTTTGTAAGTGGTGAGAGATATGGATCCTGATTCAATTTTCTACATGTGGCTATGCAATTTTACCAGCATCATTTATTGAACAGGGCTTTGTTTCTCCAAAGTATATTATCCTCTGCTTTGTTAAATAACAGTTGGCTGTATGTGGATGGCTTTATATCTGTGTTCTCTACTCTGTTCCACTGGGGTATGTCTCTATTTTTGTGCCAATATCATTCTCTTTTGGTTACTATAGTCTTGTGGTATAGTGTGAACTCTGATGATGTGATGCCTCCAGATTTGCTCTTTTTACTTAAGGTTGCTTTGGTTATTCAGACTCTTTTCTGGTTCCAAACTGAGTGCAGAATTGTTTTTTTTGTTTGTTTTTGTTTTTTTAGATCTGTGAAATATAACATTGGTATTTTGATGAGGATTGCATTGAATCTGTAAATCGCTTTGGGTAGTATGGAGATTATAACAATGTTGATTCTACTGATCCTTGAGCATATGTTTTTCCATTTGTTTGTTCATCTGCAGTTTCTTTCCTCAGTGTTTTATAGTTCTCTTGTAGAGATATTTCATCCCCTTGGGTCAGTATATTCCTAGGTATTTTAATTTCTTTATAGCTATTGTGAATGATATTGAGTCTTTGATTTGAGTCTCAGCTTGACTGTAATTGGGTGTATAGGAATGCTACTTATTTGTGTACATTGATTTTGTAACCTGAGACTTTTGATGAATTTGTTTATCAATTCCACTAGTCTCATAGCAGAATCTTTGGAGTTTTCTAAAGATCATATTGTCAGCAAAGAACGATAGCTTGACCCCATTTGCATATGCTTGATTTCCTTACCTTGTCTGATTGCTCTGGCTAGGAATTCCAGCACTCAATTGAATAGAAGTGGTGATAAAGGGCAACCTTGTCTGGTTCCAGTTCTAAGTGGGAATGCTTTCAATGTTTCCCTGTTCAGTATGATATTGGCTGTGGGTTTGTCATATATGGCTTTTGTCATTTTTAGTTAAGTCTCGTCTATGTCTATTTTGGTAAGGATTCTTATGATAAAAGGGTGCTGAATTTTATCAAATGCTTTTTCTGTGTCTGTTGAGAGGATCATATGGTCTTTGCTTTTACTTCTATTTATGTGGTGAATTACATATATAGATTTCTATATGTTGAACCATCCCTGCATCTCTGGGATAAAGTCCACTTGGTTGTGATGGATTATTTTTTTTGATAAGCACCTGAATTTGGTATGCTAGGATTTTGTTGAGAATTTTTGCATCTATATTCATAGGGAATATTGGTCTGTAGTTTTCTTTTTTTGTTGTGTCCTTTCCTGGTTTTGGTATCAGGGTGATGTTGGCTTCATAAAATGTGTTGGGGAGGATTCCCTCCTTCTTGATGTTGTGCAGTAGTTTCCACAGTATAGGCACCAGTTCTTCTTTGTAGGTCTGGTAAATTTCAGGTGTGAAACCATCTGGTCTGAGATTTTTTTTTTTTTTCTTTTTTTAAGGAAGGTTTTTTACTGCTGCTTCAATTTCGGTACTTGATATTGGTCTGTTCAGGAATGCTATTTCTTCCTCTGTGAGCCTAGGAAAGCTATGTGCTTCTAAGAATTTGTCCATTTCCTCCACATTTTCAAGTGTACGTGCAGAGATTTTTATGCTTTGGGACTCTCCAGCAGCTCAGGAACCTGCTGACTGCCAGAGATGAGAGGGAGGAAAAACAACCCCCCCCCCACTTACCCTTTTTGCTGGACTCCAAGCCTCTCAGGAATTGATCTCTGTTGATATCTTGCTCCTTCTTATTCTGCTCTGCAACTTCTTCCCATGGAATCTCTGGTAGTTTCTGGCACTTTTGCCTTTGAATTACACCCAATCTGTATTTGTTTGTTTGTTTTTAATTTTCATCTAAAACTTTTCGTTCTTTCTGAGATGATCTGGCAGCTGGTGTCTCAGTCAGCCATCTTGTATGCCCCTGTTTATCATAAAGTAATTGTATCTGAGTGTGATATATGAGGTGTGGGTTGTAGGTTTGGTTGCTACCTGGAGTATGAAATGGATACTGACAGCCTCAAGACACATTCTTCTCACCAAGGGTGAAGTTTCAGGGTCATAGGATATTTACTTCACAGGGATTAAGCTGATCAATGTTGACACATATTTTCTGAAGCTCCTAGAATACTTTAAAATATATTTTTGATAGCCCATAAGCTATCAAAATGATAATTATAATAATGATAATTGAGAAATAACTCAGATGGGACATTTTGATTACATTAATAATTTAGATACATACATAACTGCAAAAAAATGAGGTGGGGGAGGCTTAAGTAGGAGTGCACCGAACTCTCTAATGTATTCAATGCCCTGCAGTGCCTGAGAACCAGCTGGTAGACAATATACCAAAAGTTCAATGATGATTTAATTTAAAAGTTCCTTGTGCTTTATCATTCATATTTAATTATAGTTAGTTCATTAATTACCTTCAAGAGAAGTGAGACTGAAATGAGAATTAAATGGTACTTTAAAAAGCTAATTTTGCAAACAATTAAATGAAGCCAAATATAATTGATAATTGCTGTAACAACTGGCCCTGAGGCACTCCACTTTAGAAAAATTGTTGTTTAGCCTTTGATAATATGAGAGAATGGAAAATCTCTTCTTAAGTTTAAATAAACATGAAAAGTCAAAATAAAGATAATTAAGCTTTTCATAAATTTGACTCAAATTAAAGGTGGCAACTTTAGCAATATAAATTTTAAAATTGTTTCTAGAAACAAAAAAGGTTGATGAAGACCAGGGCTAAATGTAGGAAAAAATATACATCTATCATCACAAACATATGCATTTGGAAAAAAGTAATGAATCTTATGCTACTCATGTCTTCTTGAGGGAACTGCAACTCTCTTGAACCTTTCTTTCCTAGTGCTTATATGTATCCTTTAGAGTATCCAACCTGGAACCACACAGCAAACTCAGCATGTAGTTTAAAAATATTGTTGAACATGTACTTTGTGGCAAGCACTATGCTAAATGGTAGGCATGCATCTAACCCTTCCTTCAAACTGCTTAGAGTTTGACAGAGGATAAGCCTGCAACACAGCAAAGCACACATAGGGCAAGTGACAGAGTGACGCAGATGGAAAGAGCATAGATTCCGTCTGGGCTGTCCAGTGCAGCTGAACAAGGAGGTGGTGCCTGAGCAGAGTCTGGATGGTGTAAACAGCACCTTTTGAGAGAGTGGGTGGTGATGAGATCCTGATGAGGAAACGCATTCCAGGGGTACAGTATGTGGCATAGCCTTCTTTCTAGTCAGGCAGTTTGCAAACTTTTCCTAGAAGTGATTCAGAGGTTTAGGAAAGAACCCTGACATTAATATATTGCCATTCATTTATTCACTCATTTAACAGTAATTATTAATTTGACATTGGGCTCAGGTAACCAAAATTTTACTAAGACAAAATCTTTCCTGTGAGGATCTCACAAGGCATCAGGAGACAGGTGGGAAATCAGACAAAAACAATACAGAGCAGCCCTCACTGCTGGCAACCCTCAGCTATTGCCTTCTTCTCCCTGCCTCTCACAGCATAGTCTTTTTTTTTTTTTTTTTTAGCAGCAAAATGCCAACCTTGGATGAGTTGAGATTGGTCTAAACTGTCATGGCAATCCTAGTTCCCTTCACCCAAATCTCCTTTTCCAGCCTCCCTTGCAGCAAGTGAGCAAATTAGTACCAAATGATAAACATGGATCCTGGATGTGCTTTGTCATTACACTTATGTTACACATAACATTTGCAAACCATATATATTTCCCCATGTTTATATCTTACGTGTCAATGTGATGTGTATGCATGTGTTCTGTCTTCCACATAACAGTACTTCAGATATCTGCTTAAAACTATCATACCAATGTCTGTGTAGGCATGAGAGCTTAAATTTGCCTAGTCTCATAACATATGCCACATGATAAAGACTTCAGCTCCTATTTCTCCTTGTTATGGGAGACATCCTCTGCTATGACAGTGGGCCTTTTAAGAAAAAATATTCTCAAATCAGGGCCTGTCTTTGGTGTAACCTACCAGAACACAGTGGGACTGCTGGCTTCCTTGGTAACATAATAGTCCTTTTACTTAGAAATAATCTCTATCATTGAATTGAGAGAGGCTGAAAAACAGCTCACTGCCTTTGATAATTTATGTTATTGGTCTCTTTTTTAGGATAACAAGTTTGAAAACAAACATCACCATAATAATGAGTAAAGTTTTTATTTTTGAAACAACTCAGGCATTGTCAAAGTTACACTTGCCTTTCCACTGGTTAGATTCATTTTTGTCATGTGCCCTGAGGCCTAGCATCCTCACACCTCACAAGACCAGTGCCTGAAATGCATTCAGAGAAATGTACTAATTTTGCTTCCTCCATCACTGTGTTCCCCTGTATGCACATTACTCTACACATGGACTCAGATCATAACACAGTCTCATCCAGTGATGCTTTGGGACCTCCCTCAGCAGATGTGCCAAACTGGATTCTTCCTCTTACATCTTGAGTTATTTCTGATCTCAGGGGTCTCTAGGATTTTCTTTCCCCAAAGTGCTAAATTTATTTCTTTCAGCAGCCGGTCACAAGCACAGAAGCATCCTAAGAAATAGCACAGCAAAGACATAGAACAGACTACTGAGTCTATCCATTAGTGTCCAGATCTCTGTAAGATATTCCTTACATCTGAATGGGGAGTCAGATGTCGATTTTAGAGAGACCTGGTAACAGGCAAAAATCTTTAGTCTAAATCTGGGAGTATATATGGACATGCCAGCTCCTTTTCATTTTTGTAGCTTTGAAATGGTCTGGGGCTGCAGAGAAGAAAAGACTCTTTCTCACACTGCAAACAGATGTAACCACTGTGAAGAGCAACAGAAAAGAATACATTGTGGTATGTGCTTAGGAAACAGAATCAAAGTGAATCAGTGGTATATAAAAGAGGTAATCGTAAGAGACATCCTGGCTACCGGCAAAAGACTCAGAACCAAGAATATTCAATTGTAAGGAAAGAGATTGCCACAGCAAAAGGAATTGAATTTACTTTCTCCCATAACAATGAGTATGGAATCTGTCAATACTTTGGCCACTGGACAAAGCCCCTGGAAGAAGTAAGTAGGGCAGACAACAATGATAAAATTGACCAGAGATGGAACACGTAGAAAACAAAGCCTTTCATGAAGAGATGATAGTGGTAGGATGAGTAGAAGTTGCACCTTAACCTGTTGATAATCACGGTTAAATTGCTCTGCAAAAAAAAAAAAAAGTTATACCAATTTGCAAACCCACTAACAGCATATGAAAGTAAGCTTTTCTCCCACCACACCTCCACTGGATATTGCAGTGTTTTAAATGATTATTAATATGATAATCTTATTTTCTTTTATTCTTATATTTATGAAGTAGAGAGACTTTTCATATATTTATTGATAATTTATATTCATTTCTCTGTAAATTGGTAAAATAATTGATAATTTTTTTTTTTTTTTTTTTTGAGACAGAGTCTCAAAGTGAGTGCCGTGGCATCAGCCTAGCTCACAGCAACCTCAGACTCCTGGGCTCAAGCGATCCTACTGCCTCAGCCTCCCGAGTAGCTGGGACTACAGGCATGCACCACCATGCCTGGCTAATTTTTTCTATATATATTTTTAGTTGTCCAGATAATTTATTTCTATTTTTAGTAGAGACAGGGTCTCGCTCAGGCTGGTCTCGAACTCCTGACCTCGAGCGATCCACCCGCCTCGGCCTCCCAGAGGGCTAGGACCACAGGCTTGAGCCACTGCGCCCGGCCTATATTTTTTAATAATTATAATAATTACTATTAAATGAAAGATTCCACTATTCTCCCTTGTTGCAAGTCTCAAATGGGCATACTGTTGAGTAGACAAGACTCCCATAAAGCCCACTCACTCTTCTTTCTAGCTTTCGTAATTGAGCTGGTGGACATTTATGAGATGCATGAAGAAGTGGGAACTACCTGCTTCATATGCCAGCCACCAAATTAAGTTTATCTTGCTTATTGTTTTGTTCCAACTAATTTGCTTATGTTAAGATTTTAGATACAAGGAGAAACAATAGGATCTGATTCAGGGGAACAGGTTTATTTATGATGCCTAAATTTGATTGCTTTCTAGTAACAAAGACAGTCCCAGGCATTAGAATTGCTTTGAGTTCCTTTTTATTTTTATTTTTTTATTATTTTTTCATAATTGCTTCTAATCCTTTTTGGACATTGGTATACTAAGTACTCCTTGACTGTGAGTTTCTCTGGAACCAACCCAACAGGTGCCTTACTAAATTTGTATTCCCAAGGTTTAGAATAGTCCCTGACATAAGGTAATTGTTAATTAGAACTATGAAATGTTTTCTGATTATATGAATAAGTGTAAACACATTAACATATTATAATAAAAATAATAACATACAAGTGATGTCCAAGAATATAAATTCCTATGAATTCCACCCCCCCCAAAATCTATTTTTGCATCTTTTTTCATGCAGTTGGAATTCTAAAAATGTCATCCTATTGACATAGTGCCTTCCTCTTCTCATCATCCATGACAATGCATTGTTCTCTCTCATTTTATGGGTAGAAGCTATTGGCATTTTTCTATAGAAGCATTTGCAGGGATTATACAGTCTCACATTTTGCTGCATTCTTTGATAGAAAAATGTGCTGCATTGACCTGATAGTTGTAAAATATTTGAGATTTAGTGTCTTTCTCACCTATGGATGATGAGAAAAGCTCCTCTCTGCTAAATAATAAAGAAAAATTATTTTTCTACATAAATATTATCATTCTTAGCATTTATCATCTTCATAAATATTATTTTATCTTTAAGAACTTCATGAAAAGGAGGAAACTCAAAGCCAATAAACACCTAGAAGCCCATTATTCTTTAAAAATAAAAAATAAATCCTATAGGAAACATGTCATAAATTTCCTTTCCAGAAAGCTTTCTTTTCTGATTTTTTTTTGCAATTATGAAGGAAGAACATATCACTTTCAGTAGTTTAGAGACCATAGGTCTATTTTCAAATGACATTAAAAAACATATATAATCTCATCACCAACCAGGGATAAGATCTAATAACAATTTATTAGATTTTCTTCACATATTTTCTACAAATGAGTATCTATTTATGAAGAAGATAACATTTTCAAGTTAATATTTGCAAGATAATATATCATTTACAAGTCTGTTAAAAAACAAAATTGTTTTATCATGATCACATTACCATGTCAATAAATGCTGGTTTAAAAGACATTGTGGGGACTTAACTACAATTCATTTAACCATCTGCCTAGTGCAAGAAATTAAAATTATTTACAGTGTTTCACTACAATAAATAACACTGCAGTGAATATTTGACTCTGTATCTAGTCCACCCTTTATTTGAAACCTAGCATCCCTGTCAGTGAGTTACATCCTTTTGGGAACTATGTATTTTCCTTAAAAGAAAGTGAAATACCTAAACAATTTTAAGTACTTAAAACCTAATGTTAAATTGTTTTTCCAGAGGCCTAAACATATTTACATTGCTACCTATAATATATAAGTACCCATAATACTTAATATTTCATTTTAATAATGATATTTCTCCCTAGAAAATCTAGTCATTCACCTACTGACTAGATTTTCAAGTAAATACCACAGCATACACTTTGTTGATATGTCCTGGTGAAAGGAACAAGTTTATTGCATGTATTTTTCCTTTCTAATAAAAAATGGAAAGTATTTTTTAAAAAATGAAGTAAATTTAAAAAATTTATGAGGAAATAAATTTGTTAGATTTGCATATATATGGTCCACACACATATATGTACACATATGGCTACATGTATATATACACACACTAACTACACATACACATACACACATACACACACACACACACACACACACACACGCACACTTCATGTGTTTTTAGAAGTAGATTTTTTCCTTTTTCCAAAACTGGAAACATACCCAATGTGTTGTAAATGTTTTGCTATTTAATATTGTATACTTCATGGATAATTTTCCTTTTGTTTTTTATAGCTCCCTTTTAAATATGACAAATTTTATTTACTTCAATATGTCCACTGTTCATATCTCTCAACTCAGAAATCTCAAGTTATCAGAAAATAAGTATTTTGAATTTGGTATAAACTCTTTCCATTTCTATTCCTGTTAGCAATATCAGGAAATGCCACCAATTACATATAAAGCAAAATTACTTTTGGGGGGATTGGGAGCTACCCCTACATTACATTTTTTAAAATAGTTATATGTTATCAACAAAATTACAGTAAAATAATTTTGTCATATGACTTCTTTTTAAAGTAATAGAAAGGAATTCTGCACTTTTGTTGTTTAATTGTACTTTGGATGGTGATTTGGAATAGTATGAAGACATGACCATATTTAGTCTCATGATCTAGGGCCAGAATCCTTAGGTCATATTATGAATATTTTTCTTAATAAATGAGAATGGTACAAGATCCCTTTCTAAGACTTTATAAAATTTTTGTCAAAGGAAATACTCCATTATTCTAGGAATAATTCTTTCCAGGATATTTAGGTATAGTATATTCCCAGTTATTTTCAGAAAAGGGTAAAATGGATTAATCATACTAAATAGTTAAATTAATGCTATTATTGTTTCTTAGAAGGAAAATAGAGTATGGGGTTCAAGTTAAGTGAATGGTAAAGAATGTGGCTGCACAGGGTAATAACACAGATGACAGAATCAAATAAGAGGAAATATGGCCCAGGTTGGACACAGCTTGAATAGAGTTCCAGGGATTCTTACTAGCTGAATACATTTTTCTAAAGGATTTTGCTATTAAAATTCTTTAACTTCTCCCCTTTTATATGTTGGAAGTAGGTATCACTAATATTGGAAGTTTCAAATATTCAAAGAAAACCATATCTAAGTGCTTTGTAGTAAACTGTTAAAAATAAAACACAAACATAATCATGAAAAATACAACAGAAAATCAACTCATCATGTGCAAGACAGACTCAATAAGTTTAACAGCTGACTTCTAATAAGAAACCATAGAGATCGACAGGCAGCGGTATAACATTCAAAGTACTGAAAGTAAGGAATTTTATATCCAGCAAAATGATCCCTCAAGAGTGGAGGAGATATTTACACATTCCCAGGTAAACAAAAGCTAAAAAAATTCTTTACTAGCAGAGCTTCACTTTAAGAAATACTGAAAGGAGACATTCATACTGAAATAACAGGATCTTAAACAGTAGTTCAAATATTTTTGAACAAAGAGCATCAGTGATAGGCAATAGGCAAACAACTTAATATCACAAAAATAATGAAAGGAATTACAATGTTATGATATAAAACATTTATTTAACAAAAAAGAGGATAGTAATGGAGAAATATATAAACAAAATTTAAAAATATAATACATACAGAAATATCATTAACAATAAATACCAGTGACAGATATAAATACTCTAACTTATGAGCAATTACATTAAATGTAAATAAATTAAGCCATATCAAACAAGAGATTTGCAGAATGGATTAAAAGTATGATCTAACTATAGGCCATCAGACACACTTCAGAGTCAAAGAAATGAATAGGTTGAAATAAAATGTTGGAAAAAGATATAATGTGTAAACCATTACCAAAAGAGAGCTAGAGTCACTATACTAATATCAGACAATATAGGCTTGAAGACAAAATTGTTACTAGAGAAAATGAAGGACATTTCATAATGGTAAAAGATTAAATAAAAGAGTTATGTTATAAAAACATAACTACAAACATATGTCACTAACAATAAAGTCCCAAAATACTTGAAGCAAAAGCAGAAAGACAATTCAACAATACTTATTGTAAATTTCAATATCCCACTTGCAGTAATGCACAGAGCCATGTATATGATCAATATGGAAGTAGGAGACTTGAAAAATAATAAAAACCAACTAGAATAGGCATCTATAGAATATACATTCTTCTTTAGTGCCCATGGATTATTCTCCAGAATAGAACATATGTTAAAACTTAAAACAAATTAAAATGCCAAAATAAGCCTCAATAATTTAGAATACTTGAAATCACTGAAAATTACACAGTACAATTATGACGGACTAATATTAGAAATAAACAACAGAAATTTGGGAAATTTACAAATATGTGAAAATTTAAAAACACATTCTTCAACCAATCATACAAGAAGGAAATCAAGAAATTGGAAATCTAAACACAGCATTACAACAATTATTTAAAGTTAATTCTTAGAGATAAATTTATAGTTCTAAATTCTTATATAAAAAGAAGAAATAGTTCATGTCAGTAAACAAACTGTTCATTGTAGGAAGCTAGGAAAAGGAGATTAAACTAAAATAAAGGCAAATAGAAGAAAGGAAATAACAAAAATGAGAGTGGAATAAATGAAAAACAAAGATAGAAAAATAATAGAGAATATCAACACATCAAAAGTCGATTATTTGAGAAGATTGAAAATGGACAACTTAGCTAAGTAACCAAGAAAATAAGAGAGAAGAATCTATTGCCAATATCAGGAATGAAACAGAAGACATCACTATTGATCTTACAGGAATAAAAGCAAGATGATAACAAGATACCAGAAACAAGTTTATGCCAACACATTTGATAAGCTAAATAAAATGAGTAAATTCCCCAAATTATGGAAACTACCAAACTGCCTCAAGAAGTAGAAAATCGGAATTAAATATAAGTGAAAAACTAGTATTTGAAACTGCAAAGTTACAATAAAGAAAAGCTCAGGTTCAAATGGTTTCATTAATCTTTTAGCAATTCTTCCAAAATGAATAGAAAAGGAAAGAATACTTCTCAACTTATTCTATGAAACTAGTATTGCTGAAATAATAATGCCGTAAAAAGCCATCACAAACAACAATACTGTAGAACCTAAGGAAATATAGATACAAAATTCCTCAACATAATAGCAGCTAACTGAGCCCTGCAGTGTATATAAAGGATTACATACCTTGATGCACCGGAATGTATCCCAGAAACACAAGCTTGTTTTAACATCTGAAAAGCAAGGTAATACATTATATTAATACTATAAATGACAAAACTCACGTGATCATCTCCACAGATACAGAAAAATTATTTGGCAAAAATCCAACATCTGTCTCTTATTAAAACACTCAACAAACTAAAATAGAAGGATCCTTCCTGAACCTGATAAAAGTACATCATTGAAGAGTTTACATCTAACACCACACTTAATGGTGTAAGACTGAACATTTTTCCCTTAAGAATAGGAAGAAAATAAGGGTGTACACTCCTGCCATTTATATTCAACAACATACTGGAAGTTCTAGCCAGGGTTGTTAGGCAAGAAAATGAGATAAAAGGCACTGAGATTGGATGGAAGAATTAAAACTATTTTGACAGATAACCCAACAAAGTGCTCACATGTAAGCATATTCCCTGAAGAATCACACACACACACAAAGAAACTAGAAGCAGTTTCCAAACAGATTTGTTGTATTATTTATAAATTATTAAGAGTATAAAAGAATTTAACAAAGGAAAGCAGAGAGGGCAACAGGACCACAGTTTGAAGATATATTTTTATTATAAAATAATGCAAATGATTTGCTAAAAATACAAATGTATAGGAAGCAGAAATAAATTACTTCTAAGTTCCTCTTTGTATAAATATCCTTGCTAATCATTTTGTTTATGCCTTTCCAGCTTTTCTTCTACAGATCACATCATTGTTTACAGAGGCATTTTTAGCCCTTTTCAAATGTATTGCAAATATGTTTTCTTTTATTCCTTTACTGTGTGTGTGTGTGTGTGTGTGTGTGTGTGTGTGTGAGGTGCAATGTGTTTGTGTGTTTTCCCTTTATAATTCAGAGGTTTTGTGTCATGTGTTTGAAAAGCTTTTCGTATTCCTAGGATTGTATGATTTTTTTGTTATTTGTATTTCCAAGTATGGCAAAGGGTGATATAAAACCTTTTTTTTAATAACATTCATTTTACAGACACTGAAATCAACTGGCCCCTGGGAAAAGAATGACATTGCATTTGATGGAGCAGAACATGTTTGGAATCATCAAGTACAAGATCAATTAACCAGAAAATTGATAGTCCCATAAATTTATGCAGAAGCCTCTCAGTGAACCCACCTGCAATTTATGAGCAGTTGGCAAGGACACCTACAGAAATAATCCACACATTTCAACATTAAGTCACATTGAGACTTAGAGATGTTGCAGACTATGCACACACATGCACAAATAGATGAAACACATACACAAATACAAGAAACTTGTAGCTTAAAATGGGTTCTTATTGTTTTTAGATAAACTCATATTCAATATATATGTTAGGTTTCATATATTTTAAGCCATTTGCATATACAGTTTGTGGCTTTATCCATTATAAATCAAATTTTCTTATGTCATCTTTCTAATATCTGTATAATCAATTAGCAATTCTGGACTTGAAGCCCCTTTTCTGGTTAACAACTTTTAACATCCACCTCCATAAGTTCAGAGAAGTGCAACAATTTTTAAATTTCTTGCTCTATGTAAACTTCATATAATACCTTTTTCCAGTTATATATTCTCTCAACAAGCTGCTTTTGTCTGATACCAGCTAAGCTGGATACCTTATTACTTACAAATACAATAAGCATATCATCTGTTTTTATTGAGGAAATTGTTGAATAAAATATGGTCAGATTCAGAACTCTACCATAGAACCTCCCAGGGATTGATGTAAAATATTAATCTACCCACATTCTGATGGTCACTTAAAGAACTACAACTCCATCTAACCACACTGAAATCCTGCCAATACCTTTTTAAGGATAGAGTGAGAAATAATCTCTGAAATATAGCTACTCTACTCACACTCATACTCATATAGCATTTCCTAATTTTATCAACCTAATAACCCCATCAATCTAAATGGATAGAATTAAACTTTTTAACTGCCTTTGTGTTTGTAGTCAAACTTATGTAATCTTATTGTATTAGGTGCTTTTTTTCTAAGAGCTGGATTAAGTCTCCCAATTAATCCATTTTTTACATGCTGACTACAGAAATCTAGATGAAACAGAAGAGTACAACAAAATTAAAAACAATTTATAATTTCAGTATCCAGAGATAACCTATATTAGCATTTTGTTGAATATCCATCTAAGTGTATATTTATATTTATAGCTATCTATATTTTCTTTATGTCAAATATGTTCCTATCTCTACCAATGGACACATTGAAAAATAACAAATATACCAAAACAGCAAAAATAAAACCAAAGTGTAATGACATATAAAAACTAAATCCAAATATAGAGACATAAAAGAATATGTACATTCCAAGTATCTAGAGCAGCTTCTAAGGAATTTCTTTCTTTTTTTTTTTTTTTTTGCTACCTACCTTGTTCATGACAAATGACCTATTCATAAGCTACATACTAGCTCTTGGGAAGTACAGGATAATATCAGGGCCCAGTGGCTTTTCTTTCAAGATTATCTTTACACACTGGTAACCTGGTAACTGAGAAAATTAAACTCCTTCTCTTCGGGGAAACCTTGCTCTCTCTGTCTCTCCCCCACCCCAATTCCTAGAAATTAGATATTATAAGGTCATCAAATCTAACTACAATATCTTTCAGTATCTGATGTAAATAAAGTTTGAGCAATAAACAAGATAAAGCTTTTCAGGCAATGATAAGTTGTCCAACACTATTAATACATTTAACTTGCAAGTAATAAATAAGTTAATTGGATGAAATATCCCTGAGGGGGATAGGTCCATGAAAATCAGGACCTACTTTTGATGACAAGAGCTTTAAGAAATGAGTAGTCTGGTTAAGGGATTGTTTGGGATGGGGCAAAAAGAGTGTGTACCATATAATGTAAGGTGACCAAATCCTGACCACTACAAGAGACTGCTTAGTTGCAGATTCTTTTGCTAGGAGGTATTGAGATATAACCTATCCCCATGACTCTGGAGGAATATGCATTTTTGGTACAATTAAATTCTTATCTCAAAGCTGTTAGTACATAGAACTCATCAACAACCAAATTCATTCTAGAAATATTATATTACTTTGGGACTAAGGATAAGAGATAAGGAACTGGGTGATTGGTTCTTCTTTTTGTAATAATCTGAAGTTACTGCTTGTTCTAAATTCCTGTTCATCTGGGTTTGTTAGGATTGACAGGACCAAGTGTTTCCCGTCACCTCACCCTCGGCCTAATTACTCTTTCTAATTCAGGGACTATATGAAACTGTAAATCTTTCTATATTCTATGGACACATACAAATTGAGATGTTTGTTAAGTATCCAAGTGAAAGTGCTGAATAGGAAGCCATTTATGTAAATCTGGAGTTTGGGAGGAAGGTCTGAGTTGGAGATATAAACAAGGATGCCATCAACATGTGGCTGGTATAGAGGTATTTAAAGCCTTGGAACTGGATAAGATCACCCAAGTGGTGTCTATAGAAAGAAAAGAAAAGATGTGCAAAGGCTGAGTAAGGAGCCACTGGCATCCTAACATCAAGAGATTGGGGATTAGTGGAGGAACAAGCAGAGAAGGCAAAAAAAGAGTAACTAGTAACAGGAGGAAAACAAGGGTGTTGTCGTTCAGGAGACAGCAATGTTGATTTCTGGTGCTCCTTCTCTGCACAAGGCCCCTCTCTTTGATATCCTCTGCTACAAACTTCAGTCACACCAGCAGCCCCAAACATCAAAGTCAGCTTCACTGAAATGCAGTTTTCTTCTTGAGCTTCACCACTCTATGCAATGATCTGGAAAGTGGTCAGGTGGGGAAAGAGCTGGAACAATCACTGAGCTCAAGTCATAGTCTTTCTCTCCAGAATTATATACATGTGCTGTGTGTTGCCAAAGTCTAAAAACAATTGTCTCATACATTATCTAGCTTTATAATTGTTTTAAACAGAAGAACTAGTCTAGTTCCCGTATCACCATCATGGCTAGAAGCAGAAATCTCCACAGTCCAGTATATTTTAAAACACAAATAGCTCCATAAGAGGAGAGATGAAAGTAGTTTGTAAAAACAGGCATGAAATAAGCCAAAGCCTTTTATTTCATTTTGTTTCATTTTATTTAAACTTTTGGTGATGTCTTTGCCCTAAGATGCCTGCATTCTTTTTATCTATATTACAAATTGTAATTTGAGTTAAATAAATAAAACAAAATGTCACATCATTAAACTTTGTCCATTTTATTGTCTTTTGTTCTGAATGAAGGCTAGGCTTTCATATAATTTTAAAGGGTACACCAAAAATTAAAGGTATTCAGCCAGGCCAGTCAGAATGGAATTTATCTATTTAAAAGAGTTAACTGAAATTCAAAGAGATTAGTATGTGACATTTACCTCAGTCTTAGGAAAAAAATAACATTTTTATATATGAAGAGATATTGCAAAGGGAACCATAAATTGAATTTCTATCTACATGTGATATATACAGTATTGCGAAAGTGAACTGCTTCTCTTCCACCTCTAGAATGGAAGTTTATTATAGAAACTAACTAGAATTGGGTGGGGAATTTTATTTAGTATCAGTTTTCATTAGAGGAAAATGAATTTATATTTACTGAGCATGTACTATGCACCAACAATTTTATAAACTTGATTTAATTAAATATTTATATTAATTTCATAGTAGTTAATAAATTTTCAAAAGTTCAAAATTAGTAACTGGTACAGGTAATCTATAAAACTTACATTTGGGCCCCAAATAATGTCTTTAATATCAAACCACCATGTTTCACTAAAAGGATTTAAGAATCAATTCTATATATGCTTTTAAAGAAAGTATATTAAAAGAGATGTGGAAGAAAATAAAAATTTATTCATACCATTAATTGTGTGTCAATGTCTCCACTAGCCCACTAAAAATGCTAAGCTCCTTAGGATCCAGAGTCATGTATATTTTTGGTAACTTATAAGCACTTATGGGTGTGCTAGCTAGCTCTCAGTAAGTACACATTGATTAATAAAATATGTAATTATCTAAGATTATGCTGGTATCATTATAGTTGCTGTATGAATGTTTTCTAGAAGTACCCACTTTGCTGTATAAACAGAGCACTGTGGATGAACCCAATTACATTCTATACTAGCTAATGTAATCTAAAACATAAGAAAAAACATACTGGTTTTGAAAAATAGGGCCAGTGCTACTTAAATTCTTTGAATTTATGGAAGACTGTAAATTTTCATCTCTAAAATTAATCATCATTTTTTTAGTGGAGTACAATTGAATCCCATATAGTAGTCCAACATTACCTGAAATAGTGTAAAACACATGTATCCTGATACACAGAAAACAGTGATTGTTAAACCGTGTTGAGAAATATCTCTGTACTAGAACATCAGTCCTCAAACATTTTCTCAGGAAACATTTACTTTAGAAAGTATTGAGGTTCCCCACCTTATCCCAAGCTCCTGTTTGTGTAAGTTGTATCTACTGATGTTACCTCATTTGAAATTAAAAATGAAATTTTTTATTATACTTATGAATGGCTTTATCTTAAAATATATTAAATTCATCAAATGTTACCCCAAACAATATATTTTATGAAAAATAACTATATTTTTAAAAGAAAAAGTTTAGTTAGAAGGGTGATATTGTTTTATATATTTGCAAACGTCTAATATCAGGCTTAATAGAAGATAGTTGAATACTTATATCAACTTCTGTGTTTAATATATTACAAGATGTTATTTTAATATATACATAAAAATCAGCCTCACTCAGCTATGTAGTTGGAAAAAGGAGTATTTTTAAATATTTCAGATAATTGTATTTTTTTAATTACTATACCAAAATTTGGCAAGAGGTAGTTTCTTAAAGATTAGTCACAATGTGGAATCTGGAATCACATTAATGAACTTACCATATTCTGCTACATAAAAATCTCTTGGTCTTCATTGCACATTGAATAAATCTTTTACATGAGCATAATTTTGATCATTTGGAAAATACTGGTCCACCGAATTATACAAACCAAACAAATGTTGACACATGTCATTAGACAATATAAAAAAAACCCACATTTATTAATGTCACTGTTGATCTCACCAGAAAATGTTCTAAGTATTGTCATGTTGAGTTCATGGTGGCAGATACAACTTTTCCAAAATCCTAATTTTTGCTTGAAATCTTGAATTTTATCTTCCCAGCTATTAACTTTTAATTGTTTTCCTTGAAATCACAAGCTCCTTTTGTTCATTTTCAAAAAAAAAGTCCATCAGATATCCAAGTTTCAATAACCATATTTGCCTGTTAGTCATTTTTTTAAGTAAAAATAGTGTTCAATGAAAAAAGGGGTTAGTTCACATCTCAACTGTAGCATTGCTCAAATGCTTTTCCTTAAGACAATCATAGTAATTCAGAAAGCAAAAATTCTTGCTTTATGCATATTTCTCATTTTGTCACACCATGGATTATGCACCATCAGTACAAATGTTAACAGAGTGAAAAAACTAAATAACATTCTCGTATTACTATGAGAATAGTTTTGCCTGAATGGACCTAATGAAAGAGCCTTAAGGACTTGAAGAGTTCTGTGGACCACACCTTGCGAACTGCTGTGTCAGACAATGTGCCAAGCCCTTCACAAGTACTACTGCATGTCATCTTCACAGCAAATCTGTAAGGTAGAAACTGTGATTTTTCTCATTTTACCAATTTTTCTTTATTTTACTGATAAAAGTAATATACTGTACTTAGAGCTTTTCTATAACTTGCCCCATCTGCTAACGTGAATTTTCCAGTATTAGAAGTGAATTTTACTACAAAGGCATAATTTTGTTTGTTTTCTAATAATTAAATCTTACATTTTATTGATTATTTGCTATGCATGGTGTTTATATATTATATTTAAGAGTTTGTTACCCTGCCACTTATATTTTACAAATCCAATTTTCCTATATTGTATAATACTTGGTAAATTTAAGCTGTCTTCCTATACCACCTCCTTAATTCTACGTAAAAATCTCTTCTTTTAATGCATCATTCCACTAACCTGAACATATTAATTTCTGATGCCATCAAAATCTTGAAGATGTGATAGAAAAGTAGGGTTCTATGATTTCCTTCTCTACATCCTAAGATTTACTCTACATCAAGTAATTTTTTTATATCACCAGCACTTTTCAACATTTTCTTGTTCTTGAAAGAAATGAGTTGTATTAATTGAAATGTTAATAAATATACACATCTATACTTTGTGTATAAAAGACAATCCCTGGTTAAGCACAGCATTAATTAATCACCACTTATAAAGTATATTTATGTGTAAGTGACCAGAAACATAAATCATATTGCGATTAACAATGGCCTTATTCAAATATCATTATTTATAATAATTAATAATGACTGAGCTCCTACTACATGCCAGACAGTGCTCCAGAGGTTTTTCATGTATTAATTAATATATACTCACAGTATAACTAAGAGATAAGTTCTATTACTATTATTCCTATTTTACAGGTGCTAAAACTAATGCATGAGCAGAAAAAGTCATTTGTTCAAGGTCACACAGCTGGCAAATTTGAACTAGATAACTTGACTCCATAGACTGAACTTATTACCACTATGCTGCACATACTTTCTAAGAACAAAGGGAAACCTCTAGAAGTAGTGTGGGAGAGACTCATCTTGAGATCAGAGTTGCTAGACATAAAGAAGGGGATAAAACTCAAAGTGATTCACTTTTATTGCAAAATATGAATGAAATGACTCAATATTGCCATTAAATTCATTCAGTCCCTTGGGTATAATTTGGTTCAAAGGCCCTCACAGAATGAGAGCACTGCCAACCACTTAAAAGAATCATGGAATATGCTGGGCACATTAGCTCACACCTGTAACCCTAGCACTCTGGAAGGCTGAGGTGGGAAACCCCATCTCTACTGAAAAAATAGAAAAATTAGCCAGATGCAGTGGCATGTGCCTGTAGTCCCAGCTACTCAGGAGGCTGAGGTAGGAAGATTGCTTGAGCCCAGGACTTTGAGGTTGTAGTGAGCTACGATGATGCCACTGCACTCTACCTGGGGTGACAGAGCAAGGCTCTGTCAAACTAAACTAAAATTAAATTAAATTAAATTAAAATTAAAAAATCATGAAATAAAAATTTCAGTTTAATAACAAGGAAGGTCAGGCTCAGAGAAATGAAGAGTTTTGACCAAAAACATAGTGACATTGAAGAGTTTAGATTATCATACACCATCCCTAAAAAGTATTGTGACTCTAGTCCCCCACTTCTTTTATTTACCTCACTCATTGGTATTCCATAGACTCTTTGGCCATAATCAAGGACAGTGAGTCTTCATGCAGAATAACAAGATAATAGTCCTTTATTGGTTTAGGATCATGCACAATATTTTAACATTAAATTACTTTCTAGTATTACCTCATCTTATATCATTATTCTTCTAGTCAAGATAATTTAGCCTAACTAAAGACAAGAGGCCATCCTATGATTGGGAAGCACAACTTAGGTGGGTCTTCAAAACGCTACTTTTCCCTTCTCTGCTCTCACACAGATTCCTAAACTCATCCTTTTATCTTATATGGCTGTCTGACCTGAGAGGTTCAGATATGACAACTAAATTGTTGCAAATTCCAATTAATAATATCATCAGTATTGCTCTTTTCATTTCATTCTTCAAGAAACATTTCTTAAGCAATACAAAAAGTAACATATAATGAAATGAAAAAAAAAATTGAATTCAAATATCTTTTTAAATAAATTCATTGACTGTTCAGAAAAAATATTATTCAGTAAAGCAATTGCCATAAAATTAGCCTAAAACTGAAATTAAAACAATCGCAGGCACCACTTCATTTTGCCATATGTCGAGTAGGCTTTTAAAACTTTGCAATTTTAAAAATAAACCACTGAAAGTCTTATACAGTACTCAGAGTGAGAAAAGAACATTTTGTGGTATTATACATTTTTTTTGGTTAAGTGTGAGGTTGAAAATGAATATTCTTAGCCACTGAACTGATAGTACTTTATTTACAACACACTGTATTTACCCTAGCAGGTCACAGCCATCATCTTTTGCTACTGACATCCTTGAAGAAAAATATTCAGTGCCAGGAAGAAATAATGATGAAAGAAAATCCATGTGGTTATGTTTTTCAAGTTTGTGCAAGTATGTCTTTAACAAGAATCCAAAAGCACATCTCTGAAAGTTTAAAATAGAAAAATATAGTGAAAATGCATTTGGGGGGACCTAAATTATGTTTTCAATCTAATGCATACAATGTTTTAATGTTTTTAACTTGGACAAATTTTGCTAAACTTTTGGGGCCTTAAATCATCTGTCTGTCCAAATAAGTTTTTAATCCCACTTTTTCTTTGTAGCCTATAGGTTTTTGGTTTGTTTTGTTTTTTCTGTGAAGATACAAAGTAGTTGAAAACTGTGCCTTGGGTTTCATTTTTATGTGCATGAACAACTTTTAAATTAGAAGAAACAAGGCTATCATAATGAAGGAAAGGCAATACCCTCTATTTTTAAATGTTTTTTCTGGTTTTTAAGTTCCACCTATAGGACATATTTTTATTGTGAAATTTTCCCAATAATGTTGGGTTATTTCCATTTCACTGTTCTTACAAGAATCTATTCAGAGCACCAGCTCCAAAGATACAAGGGTAAAGTAAAGCTGAGGATCTGAGTTGGATCAGAAATTAATCCTACCTTAACAGCTTAGCAATTACAAGTGTGACGGAAAATTTAAAATTTTTGCTTTTGAAATTAGGTCCTATAATTTTTAAAAACACATTCTTGAAAGGAGAATAGAGATAGCCAAATTAAACAAAAAGAAGCAGCACAAGTGACCAATAAACATATGAAAACATTTATCATATTATTAGTAAAGAAACTCATATGCAAACAATGAACACTGGTACTTTCCACTACAGTTGAAGGAATGGAGAAATTGGCACTCTTATACATTCTTCACAAAAGTGTCATTTTCTGAAAAAGAATAAATTAGCTACCTATTGCAGCTTAATAAACCACCCCCAACTTTAATAGCTTAAAATGATAAGCACTCATGCGGCTCGCTATCCTGTAAGCACACCAAGATGTTCCACTAATCTGTGCTGGTATCCCTCACCTGTTTAGGGCCTCACCTGGGACAATTGTTCTGAATTAGCTCAGATGCACATGGTTTGTTCACTTGGTGGAGGCGAGGTCCCAAGACAGTATTCAAAAGCATGCAAGGATGTTTGAGGTCTAGGCTCAGAACTAGCACTGTGCCATTTCCCGGACATTCTATTATGCAAAGCAATTTGCAAAACCAATCCCAGATTCAAAAAGTAAGAGAATAAAATCCATTTATTCATGAGAGAAGTAAAAAACTGTTGCCAGCCGGGCGCGGTGGCTCACGCCTGTAATCCTAGCACTCTGGGAGGCCGAGGAGGGTGGATTGCTTGAGCTCAGGAGTTCGAGACCAGCCTGAGCAAGAGTGAGATCCCCCCCCACCCCCCCACCCCCCGTCTCTACTAAAAATAGAAAGAAATTATCTGGCCAACTAAAATATATATATAGAAAAAAAAAATTAGCCGGGCATAGTGGCGCATGCCTGTAGTCCCAGCTACTGGGGAGGCTGAGGCAGTAGGGTCGCTTAAGCCCAAGAGTTTGAGGTTGCTGTGAGCTAGGCTGACGCCACGGCACTCACTCTAGCCAGGCAACAAAGTGACACTCTGTCTCAAAAAAAAAAACCAAAAAAACTGTTGTCATTTCAACAGTAAACCAGGTAATTTAAGCCATACATATCAGCATAAAAATTGTTCATACTCTTAGGCCCACAAATTCCATTTGTGCTAATTTATTTGAAGTGAATATATTTTATGTATACAAGTTATTTGTAGAAGAGTATTTATAGCATCATTGATTATTTAGCAAAATATTGTAAAATGTCCAAAAGGATATTATTGTAATAAATTGTTATATCATTTAATAAAAATTACTACAACTTTTATAATATTTATGACATGGAAAGATTCACATGGTTAATTATTAAGTTATAGAAGAAATTATAAAACATACGTATAGCATTACCCCTCAAATTATGTTAGCACATATACATTCTTATATAGATAGCAAACTTTATATAAATACATTAAAAAAATAAGAAGCTAATTCGGAAAATTAATAGTGACTTTCTAAAAAGAGTGAGGTTATGTTGGATTTTTCTTTCATAACTTGTTGTTCTTTAAATTTCTTTTATAATTCATTCATTCATCTATCCATTAATTCACATTGTTGCCTTTGGTTTCTACAACAAAATAGACTCTATACTTGTGATCTTAAATCTTATGTTCTAGCTTTGAAAACACAATAAATAAATATTCCCGAAAATAATTCCATAAATACAATCATTGTATGTTCTAGAAATGAAAAGTAGAGTCAGCAATGAGAGTAAGTTCCAAGGAGACCTAAGCTAATTTGGTGAATTATCAGTGCCATGTGCTGGAAGAGTATCAGAGAAGGTACTTCTAGGACAGCGTCATTTCAGTTGCTATCAAAAGACTGCATAGGAATGACTGCATTGTAGAAGCAAAGGGAAGGACATTCCAATGAAGGCAATAGAAAGAATGTGAAAAGGCCCAGAAGTGAGAAGAAAGAAAAACTGAGAGGTTAATATTAGTTGTAGAGTAGGTATTGATTAATTATTTATTATTTTGTAAAAAAAAAAATGTCATACATAGATATGGAAGAAAAAGAAAACTACAAAGATTATACAAAGAAATGTAACTTTTTCCTCTATACCAGAACTACTGAGAGCTACAATCAAATTACTGGTATCTGGCTAAACTTAGGGTCTGAAAAATCTCGGGGTCTCATTTATACAGGCTGGGAAGCAACTCGACTTCTAATTTCAGAACATGAGGTCAGTTGATCCCATCTAGAGAACTCAGTTCTGACCACCAAATACACATAGTCTAGATCACCCGTCCTCTCATTTTTCTCTGCAAACTACATATTAAATTTTTCCCTATTCATCCGCTCTGGCTGACTTTCTTCCTGATCCTTTCCTCTGTATATTACGGACTCCTGTCTTGTCACAAAAAAATGCCTTTAACCTCTTTGCTCAATGGTTCTATCTTTGAATCTACACTAAAACCATTCTCTCTCAGGGACGTCACTTTCTGTAGTTCTCGCCCCACCACCACACAACCATCTTATCTCTAGGGAAGGAGAAATATAGTAGTATTTTCTTTCATCTTCATTACTTTCTCTAGACCACTGGCTCTGGCTACATCACTCCTCAACATGATCATTTACAGATATTTTCATTATTTCCCATATTCATAGAGGACTTTGGAGGAGAGTACAAAGTGTTTGTTAACACCTAACTCTTGTCATATTCCTAGAAGAGTTCAATGTCCATGAGGTTGATCCAATAGATTTCAAAAGAATTGTCTTTCAAGATTTTGTTTTAAATCCAATGACTTTCAATTTTATTCCATTTCAGCCTCCACTCTCTGTCCATATATTAGATTTTTGTCATCGTATTTAGAGTTTCAAAAAAATGTCAGCCTTCTAGCCTTCTAGTCCCTCATTCATTCTCTTATTCGCACTGCACACATTTTCCACTATACTGAGATCCACAGTCCCATGACACCTTCATTTTCTCCCAATCTGTCAGTTCCCGCTTGGGTTTCTTTCCTTCCTTCCTTCCCATTTGAACCCTATTGTTGGCAACCTCATTCGTTCTCTCTCCTTCACTCTCAGCTTTTTGCAGCTTGTCCTGCTACTGCATCCACTCTGCAAAACTTTAGGTCAATCTTAAAACATTTCACGTCTAAGCAGTTATAGAGAAAAATATTAAAATAAATAAGTCCACACTACTATAGAACAGTGGATTTCAATTTTACCAAGGTTCTCAAAACACCACTTGATAATTCTTTAGCTTGACCTTCTCCAGTGTCCCTCATCTCTGTCTCCCTGTCCCCCACACCAGCCACACTCACTTCACATTTTTCTAGCTAAATCCATTTCAAAAGATGACTTCACCTCTTTTCAGGGTGATTAGAGAATTACTGAATCTTTAGTTTCAGAAGAACTGCCTTTCGATTGTGTAAGAACTTTCCCTGCACTTGTTTTGATCCTATCCCAGTCACCTGCCATCCACCTAATGGCAGACTTGCCATTCCTACAGGCGACTCTTTGGAGGTAGCAATTGTTTTGCCTTTTCAGTCACATAGTGTGTTCATTTTTGTAGATACACAGTTTGTGGTGTTTATCCCTGTATAACTTCAGTTTTTCTCTGATTTTTCTTTTCACACATTATATGAAGCATGAAACATTTCCAACAGTATATTTTGAAATATTTTAAAAGTACACAAAAATACAACAGACACATATACCTACCACCTAGATTTAACAATTTAAATATATGTCCGTATGTTCCTTTTTCATTAAGAAATAAAGTATTACAAATATTCCTTAATATGTTGGATACAAATATATACACTTAAAGTATAAAAATTAGCTCAGGAAGCTAGCACATTATCCTCAGGATTGCAGATAATATTCTGCAGGTTTTTATACTTTTAGTTCATAATGTCCATACTTATAATGATATATGGTATTGTTTGAGATATTTAGTTCATTTTTAAGTAGCATGAACAAACCTAAACCTTTTGCTTACTGATGCATTATTCGAAATGCTTCATTTTTGAACTGTTTGTGACTCCCTTAAACAAGTGTGTATTTTTGACATATGTTTACCATAGCTAAACTGCAGATTTATATTGCCACCAGAGAAATACAAAACATCTGGCATTTTTGAAAGTGATCCTTTCTTGATTTATTTAAGTATAATACATGACTGCTATTCTGCATTTTAAAGTAATAGACTGTAAGACTAATGAATCTGAGAATAAGTTAAATATCCATTCACTTCCCAGCTTTACTGGAATGACTTTTCTAATCTTTTTTTTTTTTCCTTCTAGCCATTCTTTGACTTCATTGCCTAACTGCCTAAGTTATAAAGAGGCATTTTGCCTAAATGAAGCAGGATCACTAAAACAAATGAGGCTAGACTTTGACTATGATATCCATTCTAGTGCTTAATCATTTATTCAGAGAGGATTATCTCTAAAAGAGCCCTATTTCCTCTCCTATCTCTCTCCAACAACACTTGACCACATATTTTGGAACCATTTTATTTTATTTGCATTTTAGTGAAAATAAGCTTATGTATAAGAAAGTTCACAAAGTTTCAAGTCATGTGGCAAGTGCTTTTTAAGTATTAAAACATGACCTATCTCCATTCTCTAAGTCTCTCAACAATATTTTAAAAATAGTTTTGCACAACTGATAAAATCAATATCACCTGCTTTTTCATATGACAGAAAAAATATATATCCCCCAGGAGGCTAGTCAGGAACTACTGATGGATTTCACTGAAGAGTCTGTAGTGAAGGCACCTGACAAAATGCACAGATGAGGCCACACTTTCAAGTCTGTTTCCTATTTGTTATCACTCATTAGCTATTTAATAGAAACTTAATTTTTCTGAGTTGTTCCCCTGAATTGTGGTATTGCATCCTTCATGGTCTCAGGAGAAAATGCAAGTAACTAAAGCATTATTTTGAGGATAATTTAATGAAGAGACTAGTTACAAATATGCAAGGAAAAGGAAGCAATAAGGAATATTGAAAAATGATGGGGCAACTAAAAGTAGAAGCAAGTGAATGGAGCCGTGGACATCACATTCCAGCCTCAGACTCCTAGATCAGGGCAAGCCTGTGGGAGCAGCTCTGCTACAGTGTCACCAGTGGTATTCTGGGGGCTCAATGAATGTGCATAGATTATGTGCAACTTGTTGGCATTTTGAAGAAAATACAGAAGCCTGAAAATGCTCAACAAGTCAGAAGAAGAAAAGTCATCTCTCGCCCAAATACAGAGGATCTTTGTGTGAGAAGTTATATGTCTACCAGACCATGCAAGGGATATCAGTTCACAACGCTGGAAAGTCCAGAGTCTATAGCGAAGACCTGACAAGATTTTTTCCTTCATAATCCATATATCATAAAATGTGCTGGTCTGCTCTGTAAAAATACCCTCCTCCTATGGCAGGCAGTAAGATAACTCTTTCTTCCTACTGATAATGCTGCCATTAAGGCAGAATGTAAGACGTCTTTAAACTCTTAACCTTTTATGTTGTGCTTCTGACCAGACAACTCCCTCTCCCTTTCTCTCTCTCTCTCTCTGAAATAAACATAAGTTCCTGTGTGGAAAAAAAATCAATAAATAAAGGCTTAGGCCTAAAACAATAGAAAAAGAAACAGTAGGAACATGATGAGAGCTAGAGCCATAGAAGTTTCTAGAAAGAGCTATAATTTTAGAGAATTAGACCAGAGCCAGAGTGCCGACGCATAAAGTGGGGGAAGGAGAAGAAATAACCCAACCTCTCTTCTTCTCATCTGCTTTCCCTTTGGCCAAATTCAACCAGAAGGAAGAGTGCAAAGAAGCCCTGGAGCTACATCCGTAGGCTCAGCCCTGAGGCACAGAAGTAGGACAGAGAGCTTATGGGAGGAGGAGAGGTAAACAGAGAATAACCAATTAAGTTACTAAAATTGTTGCCATTTTGTAAATCAAACCATATTGTAAAGTCAAAGGGTAATTGCCAACTTAAAGAAATCCAGGGGTGAATCTCCATTGTAGGCAAAATTCTAATTATCTTATTTTAAAAATATTTATATCAATATGCAAAATATTTGACCTTATAAACATCATAAGAAAAAAATAATTTCTTTTCATAAAAAGAAATTTTTGTTTTTCAAAAAAGACTTTTTGAAAAACATTGGCTTTAATTTCTTTATCTGAAAATTATTAAATCTTAAGTGACCACTACATGTTATTATAGAGCCACTGTCCTAATTTTATAATATTTAATGATCCCCATATTAGCTATATCTCTTTACTCAGGGTAGAGCATATTTTTTAAAGTTTTATGCCATGTTTCAAGCCATATACAATGCTATGCAACTGAGCAGCTAAATTAGATCTTTCTTATTTATTTATAATTTTTGCTCTGTGGCTCTTTTTAATTATTGAGGTATAATTTACATGTAGTAAAAGGTAAAATATTAAGCACTATAAAATTATATATATATGCACACACGTATACAAATATATATATAAAACCATATACCCACTACCAGATAAAAATATAGAACATACATGAGGATTTGACTCAAGAATCTATCAGCCCTGTTTATAAGAAAGTCACGAAAATGAGCTGTTCATTACAGGCTCTGGAAAATGTCTCTTGGGCCTACTTATCCTTCTTCCTGCCTATTTAATATAGTCATCCCAACTTCTCTACTTAAACATAGCACTCAGTATCTGGCTCACATCCCAACAGTATGAACCGAAACAGTTGGAAGGAAAGAAAAAGAGGAATCACCATTTGGCAACCATCATAATATAATAATAATTGATTCAGGCCTAAAATAACAACAGATGTTAAAGAGTGAAACTGCAACTAGGAATGGGATAGTTATCTTGTTTCAAAGTGTTTATTAATTACACAAGATATTTATTAATGACACAAAAAATAGTAACTTACAATGCAGAAACCCCAAACTGATCAAAGCTAACGTCATCAGCAATTCTTCCTGACAGCATGAACTGAGAACCTAACTGTGTGGTATTCCTGTCAAAATTGAATAACATGAATTAAATCGTGAGGAAACATCAGACAAACCTAAATTGATGGCCATTCTACCAAATATCAGTCTAGTATTCTTTAAATATGCCAATGCCATTAAAGACAAAGAAAGACAGATGAAATGTTTTGGAATAAAAGAGAATAAAGAGACGTGATGCCTGAATGCAATGCATGAAGTGGAGTTTTCTTTCATTGTAAAGGATAATATTGGGACAGTTAAAAAACTCTGAATATGTATCATTAATTCCCTGATTTTAATTATTATTGTGTTATAATGTAAAGAAATATTCTTGTTTGTAGGAAATACACAGTGAATTGTACCACGTAAAGAAATATGAACTGTTCTGCACGAAGTGATGTGAATTGTATAACACCGATGACATAAAGATACATATGAAGCAAATTTGAACATTAAGAGAATCTTGATAAAAGGAGTATGGGAATTCTTTGCACTCTTCTTGAAAATTTTCTGAAATTATTTCAAAATAAAAAGTTAAATAGCAGGGACCAAAGAGGAAGAGACTAAGCTAGGCAACGGAGACCTATTACAGAACAGGAAAACCTAGCCCTAGTCCTAAAACAAACCAAAGAAGATGTAATGAAGTTATTGATGAGGAGTTAGAGATGTTCATTCTTCCTCTCACAAGGCAGAGGTAATTTCCTCTATTTGAGGAAAACTAAGGAAAGGGGAATATCTTAGTATAGAATGACTGGGTGAACTTATGAAGGCATGTCCACTCATACATAGTACCCCATATCCTCTGGCACACTGGCTGTAAAATAGCTGCCCCTGAAAGGACCAGGCTTGCTGCCATAACGGGTGCTCTCTGTAAGCAGTGAGGACTGAGGAATGCTGAGCAGAAAGCACCCCAGTGCCTCACCACTACATGAAACCCTTGTAGAGGAATCTTCAAGAATGGCTGATATGAACATTTCCAGCAGCCTAGCCAAACAAGAGATCTGAGTCACATTTAGGTTGTTTTGAAGAAAATAGAGAGTTCTAATTTCCCCACATCCTCATCAACATTTTATGCCTTTTGCTTATAGAATAATAGCCATCTAACAGGTGTAAGGTGCTATCTCATTGTGGTTTTGATTTGCATTTCCCTAATGATTTGTGACATTGAGCATCTTCTCATACACCTGTCCCTTTTGTATGTCTTCTTTGGAGAAATGTTTATTCAAGTACTTAGTCCATTTTTTAATCAAGTTACTAGGTTTGGGGGGACATTGATTAGTAGGAGTTTTTAAAATATGTTTTTGAAATTAAACCCTTATCACGTACACAGTTTTCAAATATTTTATCTCATTCCATAGATTACCTTTTCATTCTGTTGACTGTTTCCTTTGCCATATATTGGATAGGATGTAGAAAAACTGAAACCCTTCTATAGTGTTGGTGGGAATGCAAAATGATGCAACTGCTACAGGAAACAATATGGATGTTCCTCAAAGAATTAAAAGTAAAACAACCATATGCTCTAGCCATCCTGGTTCTTGTTATATACACAAAGGAATCGAAATTAGGACCTCAAAGAGATAAGAATGCACTCCCATGTTTACTGCAGCATTATTTACAATAGCCAAGATATGGAAATAACATAAATGTTTATCAACAGATTAATGGATAAAGAAAATGCAGCATATACATATAATGGAATATTATTCAGCCTTAAAAAAGACAGACATCCTACAACATGCAATATCATGGGTGAATCAGGAGGACATTATGCTAAATGAAATAAGCTAGTCACAGAGAAATAAATAATGTGTAATTCCACTTATATGAGGTATCAAAAATAGTCTAACTCATAGAATCAAAGAGTAGAATGGTGGTTTCCAGGGGCTGGGAGTGGGGAGAATATGGAAAGTTGTGAATCAACTGGTATAAAGTTTCAGTTATGCAAGATGAGTAAGTTCTGGAGATCTGTAAAACCTTATATCTATAGTTAACAATACTGAATTGTACATTAAAAAAATTTTATCTGCCAAAAGGGTAGATCTCATGCTAAGTGTTCTTACCACAATAAAATAAAAATAAAAGTAAAAGACTCTATTTACAGCTAAAAAAAGAAAAGAAAAGAAAGAAGCACAATACATTTTTGCCTTAGTTTCTGTGATGAATTAAAGACATTCTCAACTTCTTTAAGACTCTCCTGTAAGGAGGAGAGGTCTGTATTTTTATTTTTATTTTTTCTCACTGATTTTGGAATGTGCCCGTAACTGCTTTGACCAATGAAATATTGGTAGTACCGTACCAGCTTTTCACCTAGACTTTAAGAGACTTGGCAGCTTGCATTGCTTCTCTTAGAATGCTTCTTTACAAGCACTGTAAAAGGTGCTTTAAGAAATCTGGTGCTAGAGAAGGTGCTAGAGAAACTAGGTGCAGTGGCCATGCAGAGAGGGAAAGAATCTGAGACTACATGGAAAAGAGGTCTGAGCAGCTCCCCTGCGCCAACTGAAACCAGCCTCTAGTCCTCCCCTCCCAAGGTGCCAGACATGAGACAGGGTCATCTTGAATATTCCAGCCTAGTGGAGCCCCCAGATGGCTGCAGTCCTGGTTGCCCTTAACCTTCAGAATCATAAGAGGTTGTAAACTGGTTACTATTTTAAGCCACTAAGTTTTAGGGTAGTTTTTTAATGAAGCAACAAATAAGAAAAACAGACTCATATTCACTCATATGCATAATTATTTCCTTCATTCAATGAGTATTTTATTAAGCATTTATTAAGGACCCCAACGCTTACTAACTCCTTGCTAGTGATTTCTGTCTAGTTGGAAAACAAACATCGAATATGTGAGAACATAACACATCTATGATGTATGTAATCAGAGTGAGGTATATGGTATGATCAGAGGAGTTTGAACTCAGGCATGAAAGTTAAGGCATGGAGGACTAAACTGAGATCAAGCAGTAGTAGTAACTTGACATGGGAGCAGCAGCTACCTGTGGAAAGTCATTATAGCAGTGCAGAGCATGGCACCTGAGGATTGGGAGGTGACTGTGGCTGGGGCCCATCATCACATGCAACATTTGTTCAGGTGAGGCCAGAGTCAGACTAAATTGTAAACATGTGGAGAGGAACTGTCTGGTTTGCCTTGTATTTTTACTACCTAGTACATTTTCTGACATGTAATAGGTGCTCGATAAATGCTAAATGTTTCCAGGAAGGAGGAGAGGGAAGGTGGGGGGGGATAAAGGGTTGGAAGAAGGAGGGACTACGTTGTCCTTTGCACTGGCTTTTACTCTTTTTACACAAGCGTACTCTCTCATCCAGTGGTTCTCACATTTTGCTGCATATTAAAGTAACCTGTGATTTCAAAAAGTCCTTATAGCCAAGCTGGACCCTATACCGAATACATTAGAACTTCTTGAGTGAGACTCAGACATCACAGGTGATTCCAATGTGCAGCCAAGTTTGGGGGGTGGTGTTCCCATCCCATCGGTCTGTGCTCCTCTGTGGTGAAGTGGGGAATGGCGCTCCCTGACTTATTTTCTACATAGACCTTGCAGTTTTAAAGGTTAGAAAATTAATCTAGGTCCTAATGCACCAGGCATTCGTAAGAAATGGGAAATAAAATACCAGGTCTAAGTATCATTAGATATTACTGAAAATAAAAGATCTAATCTGAAAAAAATATGTCTTCATGCCTGTGTGCTATTGAATTATGTAAAGAGACTATGTAGCTGTTATTTACTGAAGTACTCACTCAGTGGAATATATTGAATAAATATTCTAGAAAAAAAGAGCAAATCTATTTTAATGACTACTGCATCATGAACTGTTCAATGCAAAACTATGTTTGATCATAGCTCTCAGCACCAGCCCAGAACAAAAATGTAATTAGTATTCCAATTGATGGCTGTACTGTTGCCAACGAATTAGCAATGCCACAAATGGACACACTGTTTTCAATAATTTATAAAAGACAATTTTGATGTATATGCTGAGTAACCTTCATTTTTCTCCTCACTGTTGCCTATTCTGAAGTGTTCTGTAAAAAGTGATTCTGCATAACTTCACTAATTTCATGGGGAATAGAGAACTTTTGCATGAGGATTAGAATATAAGAATATCTCATTATTTTTTGTCCCTCTCTGCATTGTGAATTTACATATATATGTGTGTGTGTATATATAAATATGTAAATTTTAGGTTTGATGTTTTTGAAGACACGAAAATATTATTAGTCCACCCATTTTTTTTCTTGAGACAGAGTCTCACTCTGTCCCCCCGATAGAGTGCAGTGGCATCCTCATACCTCACTGCAACCTCAAACTCCTAGGCTCAAGAGATCCTCCTGCCTCAGCCTCCTGAGTAGCTGGGACTATAGGCGTGCACCACCACGCCTATCTAATTTTTCTATTTTTTTTTTTTTTTTTTAGTACACATGGGGTCTTGCTGCTGCTCAAGCTGGTCTCAAACTCCTGACCTCAAGCAATCTTCCCACCTCTGCCTCCCAGAGTGCTAGGATTATAGGTGTGAGCCACTGCAATCAGCCAAATCATCTCTTAATTGAAGCCCTGTTTTCTAATAAAAAGCAGTTTCTATAAAAGAAATTTGCCTATTTCTTAAAGCTCTAGTGTTCATAGCAAGACAAGCCCTTTACTTTGGCTGGTAGGGTATGCCTTCATTTTTTCCTTTAATCTAGGACGTCATATTTTCTTCATGGTTGCATTATAATGTAGTTAACTACTTAACAGTCTCCAGTGGAGTTTCATATCCATGTAAGCTTAACCCTAGAGTTGTGTCCAACTCCTTACTACTGACTAGATGTAGGTCTATACTCTTCTCCTCTTTGTGTCAGGGGTTGAAAAAAGACACTTCCATGGCATTTTTTGCTTATAGCATTAGTGTCTTTCCAATTAACTCTGTTTTTCTTAGTATTTCAGTGCTATTCCCCTCTCTCCACATTCCCCAGCATAGCTCATGATCATCATATGAACCTCTAGCAGGATTCATTTCTATGTCTTGGAGTTGGCTAGATGTTGACATGCATCATTAATTAATCTTCAAACAAATCTGTGAGATGGGCACTATTATTCTAATTTTAAAAATGTGGAAGCAAACAGATTCTTTATGATTTATATAAATTCCCTGAGCCAGAAAAGCACAGAAATATCCTGAACCCAGAACTTCCAACCATAAGTCCAGTGTTATTTAATTGCATCCCAATTAGAGGGGATCTGATTTTACTCAGTTAAGGAAGTGTTGTCTCCAACATTCATTTTAAAGGCTTAAAAACTTGGTTTGAAAAGTCTCCATCACTTAGAGTGATGTTATTCTCATTTCTAGATATTCATTGACATTCTCTTGTAAAGGGGAAGTTTAACACTGTTAACCAAAAATGCAATGCCTCTTTTCCTTGCTATTGTATTGCTGCTTTATGGCATTTTTTTTCTGGACATTTTATTTATCAGTTTTTTTCATTGTCTTTGTTAATCTACTAAAAGCATGGACTCAGAAGTCAGTCAGACCAAATTCAAGTTTCACTACATCCTGCTTCAGTGACCTTAATCAAAGCCTCTTTAACCTCTTCTCTTAATGTTTTCATTTGTAAAATAGAGCTAAAACTGGAGCCCAGTTTATTTACTGGTAAAGAGAGCTAGATATGATAATATTTAGGTTGGTGCAAAAGTCACTGGAGTTCTGGCATTGTTGAAATTTGCTGTTTGATATTGGAACGCATTCTTAAATGTGGTTATGTTATACATCATTTTAATTCACATTTCTTGTATGTTTTCCTGCTAATGATTTATTACTTGCTGTTTATTTTATATTTATTTTAGACTATGGAAATGATGTTAGACAAAAAGCAAATTCGAGAAATTATCTTATTTGAGTTCAAAATGGGTCGTAAAGCAGTGGAGACAACTCGCAACATCAACAACACATTTGGCCCAG
This sequence comes from Lemur catta, assembly GCF_020740605.2. Classification (NCBI taxonomy): domain Eukaryota; kingdom Metazoa; phylum Chordata; class Mammalia; order Primates; family Lemuridae; genus Lemur; species Lemur catta. The sequence goes on along the minus strand of NC_059137.1, from coordinate 39,090,301 downwards.
GAACTGCTAACAAACTTACAGTGAAGTGGTGGTTCAAGAAGTTTTGCAAAGGAGACAAGAGCCTTGAAGATGAGGAGCTCAGTGGCCAGCCACTGGAAGTTGACAATGACCAATTGAGAGCAATTATCTAAGCTGATCCTCTCACAACTACACGAGAAGTCGCCAAAGAACTCTACGTGAACTCAACATCGTCGACCATTCTATCTACGGTTGTTCAGCATTTGAATCAAATTGAAAAGGTGAAAAAACTTGATAAGTGGGTGCCTCATGAGCTGACCAAAAATCAAAAATATCGTTGTTTTGAAGTGTCATCTTCTCTTCTTGTATGCAATAACAAAGAACCATTTCTCAATTGGATTGTGATGTGAGAAGAAAAGTGGATTTTATATGACAACCAGCAATGAACAGCTTAGTGGTTGGACTGAGAAGAAGCTCCAAAGCACTTCCCAAAGCCAAACTTGTACCAAAAAATGGTCATGGTCACTGTTCGGTGGTCTGCTGCTGGTCTGATCCACTACAGCTTTCTGAATCCTGGCAAAACCATTACATCTGAGAAGTATGCTCAGCAAATTAATGAGATGCACTGAAAACTGCAATGCCTGCAGCTGGCATTGGTCAACAGAAAGGGCCCAGTTCTTCTTGATGACAAGGTCCAACCGCACATCATACAACCAACACTTCAAAAGCTGAACAAATTGGGCTATGAAGTTTTGCTTCATCCACCATATTCACCTGACCTCTGGCCAACTGACTGCCACTTCTTCAACTTCTCGACATCTTTTTGCAGGGAAAACACTTCCACAACCATCAGGATGCACAAAATGCTTTCCAAGAGTTCACTGAATCCTAAAGCATGGATTTTTATGCTACACGAATAAACAAACTTATTTCTCATTGGCAAAAATGTGTTGATTGTAATGGTTCCTATTTTGATGAATAAAGATGTGTTTAAGCCTAGTTATAATGATTTAAAATTCACAATCTAAAACCGCAATTACTTTTACACCAACCTAACACATATAAGGAATTTGTTGAAGTGCAAAATAATAGTAGTAGTAGTATAGTAGTAGCAGTAGTTAGAAGAGTTGAACTTTTATTAAATGGGCTTTTGATGAATTTGTTTTCAGAAAATTGACAGATCACTTTATCCTGCTAACTTTAACTGAAGACTATCACAGTACAATTTCATATTCATGCTCTCTCTCTTTTCCCTTCTTTATCCTAGTTTCTCTAGAGTAAGAACCATGTATTTCTCCTCTTTATATCGACCACAAATAGGACTGGGTATAAAATCAGTTAAGTAAATAACCCATGACTATTGAAGAACCCAGACCCTAAATCAACCATCTCCTTGCTTCAGGGCCCCGCGTTAAGCCAGCAGTATCTTTTCCTGACATATCACTAGTAGCTCCTAAATAAGCTGCCTTTTCTTTAACTTCTCTCCATCTTAAATCCATATACTGCCCCACTAACTAACAGAACATTTTAAAACATAAGTTCTGTTTGTATTAATATCATTAAAAATCATTTGAGGCTTTCTACCAGCTACCATATAAATTACATTCTCCCTGTAAAAGCTTCTATCACAGTACTTTCCTGACAGTTTTTATTTCAGCAATATAATGATTTTGTTTGGTTGGTTGCTTATACATTGAATTCATCCTTTCCTCTCCAATTATTATTCTGATGCCCAATTCATTTCCCATTTGATTTTGTTTACCCTACTTATATAAATATTTTATTTTACAATACACCTTCCATTTATTTTTCTACCTCTCCTGTCAGGTTAGATGTCCCCTTCTACATGTATCAACTACACCTTCTACTTGTCCATTCATTTCACTCATTACGCTTTCATTACAGATTCAATGTCTCCCTTCTCAACCAGTCTGTAAAGGTTTTGCCCCCACAGGAGCAAAACCTGAATTTGCCCTATTTATCAGAGTACCTGAAAGTCCAATAAAATGCTGGACATTTAATAGAAACCCAGGAAATTAGTTTATGAATGAATAAATAAACAAATAGATGAATAAATGCCCACTGAGGGTATTAAAACCAATTTATGTTTGACATTTGGCAGACCTCTCAGAAAAGTTCTAATTCTGCCCAAAGGTTCACTTCCTAGAATAGATCCAGAGGGAGAGGAAGGGAAGGAATCTGGTACTTCTGGCTTTGACCACAGTCTAAAAACTTCCCTTGCATGGAACTCTTAGAATCACCCACTTGTAAACTATTGTCCTGGCAGTGCCTACCTACCACAGTACACAGTTGTCTCAGAGACATCAGGGACAATATATTTCTTGGAAAACAGTCCCCAGGCCTGAATAATTTGTGTTCTAAGATCTGTGATTGTCTTGCTATATTCTGTGCCACTGATTTGATGAGTGTTTCTTTTGGCATCAAGGTAAGTAAATGTATATTAGACATAAAGCCACTTGGTTTTACCTCTTCTGATATATAAGCATGTTCTTGATGATTTTTACACCTCAAGTTATGGCTCAACCTCAAAAATGGAAGTAAGAAAAATGAAAGGGAAAATGAAAGGTAACCAAAGGTAAACTTTTTGTCATGATGATGACAATAATGGTAGTAGAGGTATTAGTGATATTTGTAGAACAAACATATTTTTCAAGTATATGCTATAGATCATTTACTTTGCTAAATTTTGTTTATTTTAAATTTTACAATATTCTTATGAAAGTATTCTATTTTTCCTACTGTACAGATAAAGAAACAGGTTAGAAGGATTAAGAGATCACACACCAAACAGATCATTACTTATGGCTAATAGGTACTTGAGCTGAGATCTTTTTGTTCAGATATAAGATCAACACTTCATTACTGGCTGGGGCTAATGGCTCTAGTTCCAGGTCCTAGTTATGCAGAACATGTAGCTCCCTTTTTGGCAAGAAATCACTTCATTTGCTTCATCTCCTTTGGAAGCCTGCAGGCAAGTTAACTGAATGCAATCTCACACTGACTCCCTTATCAAAAATAAGCTCAGTCAGGATCTATGATACACACTCCAAATTGGATACCATTTTGCACAACAATAAGAGCATTCACTATAGAGTATATAAGAATATATTTACAAATAACTGTCTAATATCAAACAAAATTATAGCATTTTGTCTCCACAAACCCACAGAGAACACTGACAACTACCTAGATATAAGTGCTTTATGTTAGCACAAAAGGCAATATTTAGTTCTGTTCTTTAAAAGTATCCCTAGATACATCATCTTTTAAATGACTGTCAGTATTTCTGGTATCTTGTATTTTCAATACTGCATTTACTTACAAGCCATTGAATAAAACTTGAGATCAAATCATTATAATGAGATTTTTCTGTTTTCTTTCAACAAAAATGAAACAAAACAAAACAAAACACAAAACCGTATCTTAACTACAGTATAAGAGGTATCTGACATTAAGAGCACAGCACTCATTTTTGGTTAATAATGATTTCTAAAACCTTGGATGCTAATACATTTTCCCGAGATTTTAAAGGAATTGCTTTAGTCACATCGATTAGTGAGTCTGAAAGCATGTAAGGACAATTCTAATCCTTTGCAAAGAAAAGACAGTCATCATCATGCTAAACTGTGAGAACTGTTCAGTAATGGGTTCCTCTTTCATTTCCTTTGAAGGACTTGAGCTCTACACATGAGTTTGAATCAGGGTCTTCCCCAGCGAAAATGTGGATGGGAGGTCCTGCCTAGTACTGACACAGACAGCTTCTAGAAAGATGGGCTGTTTTCAGAGATTCTCAGAAAGCATAATTCTTCAAATTAAAGTTATACCAAATTGACATGTGTGTTGTTTGCTCTGCTTTTATTTTATTCACATTATTCTATACATATCAGGCTATTTGGTAAGTGTTTTAAATAGGTCATCTAATTTTAACTTCCCCATAAGTACATGAGATTAAATAACTTGCCTAGAAGGAGTAGTGGGCAGAGGATTTAAGCTCCGATCCTATGACTGCAGGGCCTCTCGTCTTAGCTGCTACGCTCTTCTGTGTCCAGAGCAAGATTTATGAGCTGCACACGAGAGTACTACACCCTTAGCATCCTAAGTCCAAATTATAAAGCAACAGTCATATGAAAAAAAGTTACTTAAATCTGACTTGAAACCTGACTGTCCCCAATTGGTCACTCATTTGTTACAATATTGAACATCTATTAATTGGCATCCATTGGCAGTGTTTCCCGACACAGCCATCTTGACATGTTAGGAGAAAACCAAATCCAAACAGATCTGATTGGAGTTCCCAGCCAATTTTTAATTATTTTTCCTTTGGATATAAGAATGTGTCTTACAGAAGCATAAATCTAATCCAAACTAGCTGGGTCTAAATCACAGAAGCAGATATCTTGCCCTATTTTTCAGAATAATGTTAGTGTCGATGTGGTTTGGATATTTGGAGAAGATTGGTAAGAAATGAGATGGAACACTGAACCAGAATGTGCAACAATGCTAGGGAAATGGCAAAGATACACTTAAGACAAGCATGTCCCAAGAAATTTACCTATAGAAAAGCAAATACTGAAAACCCTGGAGTATGTTTAGTGGAAAAAGAGTTTTGCCAAAAAAGTGACCAAAGAGGTGGCAGACCTTCAGTGAAACTACAAACTTAATTCCCTATGGGCTCAATGCTACTTGCTCAAGACACAGTGCCATGCATGGTACTTCTACTAAGAATTCAGTAAATTTTATAGGGATGAAACCACCAGTTTAGTGCAAAATACTTCACAAGCACAGGATATCAGGTTCACAAACAGAAAAAAAAAAAAAAGAATTTATGTATGTTTTCAAACATAAATGGAAACAAACTTCATGTATAAATGTATTGAGGACTAAATCCAAATTTATATTTAAATGGTTTCCTTTAATGTCTAGGAAAGAAATACTTATCTTCAGTAGAATAAAAAAAACCTTCTTTGACTGCACAGCTTGTTCAATTCAGTTCTGCTTTCTGGAAACTTTTACTATGGGAGAAAGGTTAATAAGCTCCCCTGGTAGTAGTCAGGGCATACACACTAGAGTGGAGGAAGAAAGAATTCTTATTTCCACCCAATCTGTTTTTTTCTTTTTGCTCTAATGAAACATGCCAAGTGTTCCTATTATAGTAATTTACCATAATATATATGGTGAGATGACCCTGACACCAGGCAAAGCAATGAATGTGTATATTTTTCAAATAATTGAAAAACAGACACTGAAACATTTTCTTTAGAAATGGACCATTAGATTGTCTCCACAGCATGCTGACTAGTGGAACACTTAAGGAACAATGCCACCTGTATTTATATATTTCTGGACAGGTACCACTGACAGTATAAACTCATTTTATGGGAATGCTAAAACAGCTGCAGGAAAGAGATAAAGACATTTTATCATTTTAATTTGCTATCACCTAAACATAACAGCAGTGGAGCAAAACTGCCTGAGATTATTGAAAATAATCTGTCATCAGAACTGATGGTATTTACCAAAGCACTTTCACGAGCAAACTTCAGTCTGTTCTCAGGTTTGAAAAATAAAAATCTACTTCATGCCATGTGAAAATGCCCTTAGTTCTACCTGTATCAATAAATAACATCAACCACAACAAAACTGATTTTGGATAAAGAATAATTACTCTTATGAATAGCAAATAATTACCCTGGAAAGGTAGATCAGAAGAAAGTATATGCAGACTATTTGATTTAATATAATTACTGTTCAAAGTCATTTATACCTAGGCTTAAAAAGCATCTTAATTCTTATTCACCAAAAATAATCTCTTTGTATGCAGTTCTTAGCATTTGTTAAAAGCCAATAACCTTAATAAACTCAATTAAGAGAAAAATTTATTCCCAGCGCCTTATTATAAGTTTCAAGCCAGGTCATTTTTATGCTGGATTTCACACCAAACAAATACCTTAAGGGGTCAAAGAAAGACTATTAGTTGTGGTGGCAACATACAAATTAGTGTAAGTCTCTCAGGGGTTTACACTGGATATGACATAGGGAGATTATTGGTTTGTCTTTTCCATTAGGAAAAGGACCTTTGCTGATATAAACCTAAGGACCTAAGACACAGTCCTGTTTCATGCCCATTTAAAAAGCTGTCACTCTCCTGTAACCATGTTACCCTATTCTTTCAGGGCTATGTTATTGTTTCTTCCTTGGAATACCAACAGCACCTGTTGTTTGTACAAATCAAACTTTTTATCATAGTGTGTTTTCATAGTCATAGAACTGAACAAGATGTTCAAGAGAAGGGCAGCAGGAAATGACATTGTTGGGTAGTAAGTATGTGCCCAACATTGCTCACAGACAAAGAGCTAATAGAGGCCCAGAATCTCTCCACCGTTACATTGTTGTTTGTGTCATATGCCCAGAGAGGTTTGTAATTAATCTGAAATGAGGAATAAGGTTTTACATATGTCTCTGTACTCAGCACTACCTAATCAACTGTACTTAATATAAACTATTCAGTAGAGATTTATCTGTCAAGGAAAAGAAAAGGGGAGGGGAGAGAAGGGAAGGGGAGGGGAGGGGAGAGAAGGGAAGGGGAGGGGAGGGGAGGGGAGAGAAGGGGAGGGGAGGGGAGGGGAGGGGAGAGAACAGGAGGGGAGGGGAGGGGAGGGGAGAGAACAGGAGGGGAGGGGAGGGGAGGGGAAGGGAGGGGAGAGGAGAGAAGGGAAGGGGGAGGGGAGGGGAGGGGAGAGAAGAGGAGGTGAGGGGAGGGGAGGGGAGAGAAGAGGGGAGGGGAGAGAAGGGGAGGGGAGGGAAGGGGAGGGAAAAGCATAGTTTACCACTAAAATGTAGCTAAAAAGCAGTACTTGGAAAATTTGACATTGTAGCATTTTAGACTTGAAGAGATATTCAAAATCATCTAATCTAACTTTTTATTTTATTCTTAGTTAATAATTAGTGTATCGAAGTACTATAAGTATATAGTCTAAAAAGTCATATTATAAATGTTTATAACAAAATATTAATTTCCTTCCCCACCATTATCCAGTGGTTCTCAACCAGGGAGAAACTGGCCACATACCCCTCTGTAGAGGCAACTGCTATAAATTCAAATATATTATTTGAATTTGTATATTCAAATAGTCATGGTCTTGGTTACTTTAAAATAAGTCTTTTTTTTTAAATAAATCTTGAAACCAGGCAGCATTAATCTTCCAACTTTGTTCTTTTTCAAAGCTGCTTTGCCTATTTAGCTGTTTTGGTGTTTTCTTTTAAATTTCTTTTACATTTTAGAATAAGCTTGTCAGGTTCCAAAATGTCCACCAGGATTTTGACTGGTAGTGCACTCAATCTATAAATCAATTTGAGGAGAACTTAATAATTTTCACTCATTGCACCACGAATATAGTATATCTCTACTTTCTTAATTACTGAATTCACTTAAGTATTTACTTAATTCATATTTTCTGGAAGATTTATTCCTATGTATTTTATATATGCTTTCTCTTGTTTGTTGCTAGTATATAGAAATACAATTAATGTTGCATACTAATCACCCATTCCAGCAGCATTGCTAAACATGCTTAGTAGCTTTTTTTTAAAAGTCCAAGAGATTTCCTACATAGATCATCATGTTTTCTGCAAAAAAGATCATTTATTCTTTTCTAATTTGGATACTTTCTTTTATTTCTTTTTCTTGTCTTATTTCACTGGCTAGACTCTCCAGTACAATGTGGAATACAAGTTCAAAAGTGGACTACTTTAATTTACTCCTGATCTTAAGGTGAAAGCATTTAGTCTTTCATAATTCAGTATGATGCTAGTTTGCAGTTTTATCAAAGAAAATCCCTTCTATCCCTAGTTTTCTGAGTGGTTTAATCAGAATTGGATTTTACATTTGGTAAAATGTTTTTCTGTAATTTGTTGTGGTAATTATATATTTCTTTGTTTTTTAGTTTTGTTTATGATAATGAACTACACTGATTATTTTTTAGATGTGAAACCAAATTTGAATTCCTATGATAAATATCACTTGGTTACGATGTATTATTCTTTATATTTGTTACATTCACTATTGGATTTGGTTTGCTAAAATATTTTTCATAATTTTTTGCATCTATATTTATGAAGGATATTGGTCTGCAGAATTCTTTTCTTGTAATCTCGTTTTATTTGTTTGTTTTGGTGTCTGGGTAATTTTGCACTCATTTAATAAATTGAGAAGTGTCCTTCCCTCTTCAATTTTGCATAAGAGTTTTTATAGAATTGGTATCATTTCTCCTTAAATATTTGGTAGAGTTTACATATCAACACCGGGGCCTGGAGCTTTCTTTCTGCGGAGATATTTACCTACAAATCCAATTTATTTTTATAGATATAGGGCTATCGGGTTATCTATTTCTTCTTGAGTGTGCTTTGGCTGTTTGTAACTTTCAGGCAATTTCTCTCTTTCACTTAGGTGGATTCCTCAGACTCTTATCTCAGTCCCCTCAACTCAGGGAGTCTGTGAAGCTCCTCCTGGGTTCCCTCTCTGTGAACCACAGCTTGGAACACTCTCAAGGCAGTAAACTTGGGCAACTGTAGAACAGTGTTCATTGTCCTTCATTGCCTGATCCCCAGTGTTATGAAAACTGTTCTTTCATATTTTTTGTCTGCTCTTCTTTTATTGTTATGCTTCAGGTAAATCAAGTCCTTGTTACTCTGTCTTGCCTGGAAAAGGAAGTCATAATTTACATTGAAATGTATCAAAATGTAAAAGATTGATTGGTTGATGGATGGATTTAGGGTTTGATACCATGATCACTATGTGATAAAGCAAGTTAACAATAGAATACAGATGGTATATTCAGCAAGTATTGAGTGAAAAATTATTTTTTTATATATTTGATAATTTCCATAATAAAACATTAGATAAGTTATTAATGAAGTAAATCAGAATTACATTAATCCAATAAATTAAATTGATAGGAATTATTAGCTTATATTATTTATTCTTCCTACTAAGGTATATAATAAATATCCTAATTTTAATAACATTTTTATTTAAATGTGATACATTTTGTGTTATCAAAAATATTTTTCTTCTTTTTGCTTTCACTTGGCCCTTTGGAATTCTTCACAATGTTACTCATTTGTCCAGTTTTCAGACTTTCAATGAGTTTCACTAGAGTTCAAACAATTACTGTAATGAATCCTATATATAGGAAAATTAATTCCTTTAATTCCAAACTTGTAGCTTATTTTTAATTATTTGACTCTGAATATGGGTCTCCTTTGGTAAGAGATTCAAATTTTCTGAGTCTTTTGGCTTTAATAGTATCATGCAAAGATTGTGTGACTGATTATTATTGAACATGATTACCTGTAGCTTTGCATTTGTTCATGGGTCACTATGGGACAACCTACAGGTTTTGGAAATTAGGCTTTTTACTCTAAGTATATCAGATAGCATTGATTTGTAACAATATTTCATAGCATCTTTGTGATAGAATGTGTTTTCTAGTGACAGGATTGCTGTGTAATTTGGATGTTCAGAAAGACTAACCTAAATTCATAAGATAAAACCTCTGTATACATATATATTTTGAGGCAAGTCAATGATGAACAAATAATATTTATAACTTATTAAACTTCTTGAATTTTTTTGATGTGGGGAAATCTGCTTCTATATCTTTTAGAGCTTGAGGACTAGCTATTTCATCAAAATTTAATTAAAGATAGCACTAAATACAGTGTTGAACAGACGCTGGTCATTGATTCAAAAGTTAAGTTAAAGTCACGTTTGCAAGGCTTAAACTAATGGCATCAACATTTAACTAAAACTCCAAACTAGAAAATTAAAAGTTATCCTTGCTTCTCTCATGCAGTAACCAAATTCTGTATGTTCTAATTTCCTAATAACTCCAAACTCTATCTCTTAATACCTACCCATTGGCAGTAACTTGATTTGGACCTATAGTGTCTCTAATCTGAATGATTCCAACAGTATCTGAAATGCTATCTCTGTCCTCTCCCAAATAAGACAAGGTTTTTCATGGTTCTAGTCTCTTTGTCTTAAACTTCTTTACTCAGTGCTTCAAGGATGAAATCAATATCTCTTTGTTGTTGCAGTCTCTGGCCTGCCCCAAAGCCCAAGAAGAGTTGACTATTCTATATTAGCCATATCATTTAATATAATCCTTTATTATAAGCACTTATCACATTGTATTATTTGTATTGTGCCTGTCTCTTCTGAAGGGCAACCATAAGGTTAATCAGCTCTCTGAATTCAAAAGATTTGGTCAATGCCTGGAACATAGAAGTCAGTATTTGATGAACTGAATTGAATTCCAGACTGTCAGTAGCAGTATTTTAAATGTCTCAGTTCACTCTACCAATCCGAAGTGGAGAACATGACTGGAACTGACATGCTGTACTCTTGTCACTCACTTCTACTGCCATCCCCAGCCAGGAGATGTGAGTGCAAAGCTCTGTGAAATTAAAAAATTCATAGGCCAGAGATTTTAGGGGTATGGACCATTTGATTATTTTTATCCCAACAACCTTACCAGCCTGCTTTATAACAAGGCAGCTATGCACCCAAATTAGAAAGAACAGAAAAAAAAGTGTTAGTGAATTATTTCAGGAATAGAAAACTGAAAGATAAGCTCTGTCAGTTTTCTTGGAAGATATTCTCCAAACTCTGATTTATGGAAAAACATTAAGAATTTTAATACTTATGCCAAAATGTTTGTCACGGTTATACATATACTTAAATTATTTTGTCTCAGTTTACAAACATCTCTGATCTTAAAACACCTCCAATATATAATGTAGGATTCTTCAAACAAACTTGGCTTTGCGTATTAAACCAATTGCTATATCCTAAGTAAAAACTAAATCATTATGAATTTCTTAAAACACCATGATATCATTACTATTATAAAATCTAAAAAATTATTTAAAAACTAAGTCTGCAAAATTACTTTTTGCATTGTTCAAGCACTTTATTCATATCTCAAGTTCAACTGGAAAGCAGTTTTTTTCATGTAATACTATCTTATATAGATTTTAATTTCTTGTGTACCTTCCATAATGATCCAATGAATGGCTGAAAACAATGTGAATTGACATTTGCTTTTAACATAAATCATTAGATTATATATAATAAAACTATTTAATTCATGTAATAAAGCACCAATGAATATTTTGGGCTTTTTAAAAATAATTTGGATTATTTTTCACATAGAGCAAATTCTCACAAGTTAATTATTCTACCAAAGGATATGAACATATGTTTGACTCTTGACATATTTTGCCAAGTTTTTTGAAAAAGTGCCAATTTATTCTGACTTTCAAGGATGTGAGCAGTTCATGTTCACTGGGCTCACTCCCATAGTGCTCTGTTAAGAGCAGAGCCTTTGACTCTTGGGACTACTGTGCAGTTTCCAAAACTGCTCCAGCTGGGTGCAGATTGGCAGAAGAGCGCCTGAGAGGGCTTCCAATGTCATCTCACCTCTCTTACTTTTGTTGCTGGTGCCATCACTTTTGCCTGCCCCAGGACTGCAGTTTCATTACAGAGACTCTGCCCGGGGGTGGATGTTATACTTTGTCACTAGTTGATTTCAAAGATAGTGGGCTGGTGACAGTATATGTTTAGCCTTGAGCTGGTTTGATTCAGTGACTATGAGATTTACCATTGATTCATTTCTTAGATGTGTATAATATTATAATTGCACCAGTTGGCCAAATTTAATCCTGTATTAAATTGTACCAGATAAGAAACTTATAACCAGTTCTCTCTCTCCTCTCTTCCTTCCTCCCTTCCTTCCTTCCTTCCTTCCTTTATTTTTTTTCCCTGCATATGAGAGCCTAGATTCAGAGTTAGTAATTTTTTTTCTCTCATGAGGGGCCTGATAGTATTTTAGGATTTATGGGACATACAGTCTCATTTGCAACGGCAATACTTTACTGTTGTGGTGTGAAAGGAGCCACAGATAACATTTAAATGAATCGATGTGGCCAGATTTGGCCAACAGGGTATAGTTTGTCAATCCTTGCCTTAGAACACTGAAGTTACATCTTTGAGCCTTTGTATTGATCTAGTAGTAAGATTGTTACCATAAGAACCCATCATAACACTTTAAACAGACTCAAAAATATTTCTATTGAGTAAAATGTGCATTTGCATTATTTTGAGGTTATTGATGGCTGACATGAAATTGAATCACTAGTAGGCATGGGTCTAGGTTCTGGGATTTCTATGAGCCACTCTCTAATTACTTTAATTTATCTTCGCTTTTTTAAAAAAATCTACGTGTTCTTCTTGTGAACTCTTCACAAATTAGATGGCCTAAATCCAGAATATTATATATGAAGCTATGTAATCTGAAAAAAAATGGGTTTCAATTTCATTACATAGGTTAAAAATACAGGAAATAATATTTAATTTGGCTCAAATCAAGAGTTGCCAGATTCTAAGTTGAAATGTCACTTACCAAAGGCAGAATTTCGGTAGGTTCATGTACTTACAAGCATTCAGTAAGAAATTATTTAAGCTTATATTTTATTGTAGCACTGCAGACAAGAAACAGACTATGTTTGGATTTTTGACTATAGGATCACATAAAAGGAAGTTCTTCCTGTCTTCAGATGAAATCAAACTCTAAAATAGTTTTATTTTTGTAAAACATCTTTATAAAGTATTTATAATTACAGTTGACTGACTTAAGCTGAGAAACTTCTTTATAAATCAGTAGCACTCTCAATTGTTTCAATTCACAATTCATCATTGTCTAGCTCTATTAATATGGTGTTATTTCACCATGGTTATAGCGCTCATGTTTCAGAAAACAGAGCTGTTACCCCTGCTCTTAAGACATGACAAAACCAGAAGATATTATAAAACAAACATAAATTCTGGAGTGAGAAAGATCTAAGGAAGAGATAATAACCAAAGCCATAAAATGACAAACATTTTACTACAGAAACATGAGCAATATCTATGAGGCAATTCATGCCATAAACTAAGTCACCTTGCAAACATTCAGCAGACAAGTCTCTGAATAATTAAAATTCAAGAAAGAAAAGAACCCGTGCTTTTAAAAGGGAATTCATAAAGAAATACAATTGCTCAAAATATGAATGAAAAGGTGGTCAAACATAGAGAAGAATGCTATGTGAAAGGCAAGATTTGGCTTCAAGAAATGTAGAATGAGAGAAAATGAAAAAAAAAAAAAAAAACTTAAGCCATCAGAATGCCTCCTGAAGTTACGAAGGATATGGGCCCCATCACTGGGCTCCCAGGTTATAGTCATCTATTTCCTTGCCCAAAATGTTTTTTCAAATCATATTTCCCACTGCTCAGAGCAGCAGAATCACATGTCCATTAAGCCTCACTTTCTTAAAAAGATGTATTAAGAATACGAATATAAGCTATGCTGAGGAGCAGCTTACTGGCTACATGGAATTACAGTAAGACATGTGATGTAGCAGTCAGCTAGACTTTTTAGTGACACTACAGGATACAACTTTAAGTATTACGGGTGGGAAATTATAAGATTGTGCAGAGAAAAGTGTTGTTAATATTAATACAAATCCCACTTCCAGATAAAGTATTACTCATCTATACCTTATTTGGCTTCTCAGTATATGTTCAATACAGTATTTTAGGAATCTGAGTGGCTAAAGAACAAGGCATGTGAAGACAGATTTACAGATTGGGAATCTATGCTTTTATGAAATTCTAGGTGTCACAATCTGGACTACATTTCATAAAATTAACCATCTTGTTATCATTATAAGGAAGGAATAGAGAAGACTCAGTCTTCTCAGACTATGCATATTACCATCCCCTAAATTTCAAGGCACCTGTCACCCTAGGCTTTTCAGGACCTACTAAAAAGGAGAGAACTTTGGGAAGGCTCTTGGCTTCAAGAATTAAGATTGCAACCAATCCCTGCATTGTCTCCCCCTTTCTAATTTCATTTAGTATGATCTGATTGTCCAGAGAGATTTTCACTTTGAGTGAAGCAAGTCCAGCAAGAAGTTTTCTTTACAACTGAAATAGTATCCTTTGGTTCCTTTCTCACAGCATTGTAGAAAAACACCAATGCCCCTAAAATGATGTTAAGTTCTGGAAAATCAGTTATCATAAACTGTTAGAGAAAGATTATAACACACATATCTATTCAATATCTACAATTATTTAAATTTTGATATTGTAATTATTAGAAAATTTAACTCTATTCTTATGTTTCTTCATCTATAAAGTGAGGATATAATAGCACCTCCTTTGTTGAGATGATATAAGAATACAGTCTAGAAAATATTAGAATATGAATAAACACAAGAACTAAGGGAGAAATAAATTTGCCTTGGGGATCAGGGGTTGACTATGGAAAACATTTATATATATTCCAGGAAACATGAGTAGGCCTTTTCACATAATAGAGAAGGGTGACAGCAGTTCAGAGGGAAGTGCATGACTAATACGCTAATACCTAGCTAGAAAGGGGCATGGCTAATTCATTCTGGAGAAACATAGGGTTATAGGTCATGATGCTAGCAAATCAATGTGGGGTACAATTGTGAAGTGTTTCATAGCCTTGCTAAGTAGTTTAAAATTTGTGGTTTCCATGGAAAGCCACAAAATATCTTTAATGAGCAGAGCAATATGAACAGCCCTAGGGTTATTTGATGACCTTCACAAAAGCACAGCACTTTTAGCAGAACAATGATGGAAATAAGTCATTTGTCTATTTTGAAGTAAATCAGACTGAACAAAAATCAATTCCAGATGGATTGTAGATCTAAATATAAAGGGCAAATAAAGCTTTTAGAAGAAAATACAGAATGTCTTCATGACCTGAGGTAAGCAAATATTTCTTAGAGGCATGAAAAAGCACTAACCACAAGGGGAAATTTTGAAAAATCAGGCTATTAAAATTAAGAACTCTTATTCATCAAAAGACAACAATGAGAGTAAAAAGACAAGTCACAGAGAAATAAGAAATCATCAATATGTCTATCTGGCAAAGAACTTACATCCAGAAAAAATAAAGAACTCTACAAATCAATAAAATACAGCTAACTCAATGGAAAGTAGGGTAAAAATACGCACATCTATGACCTATAAATTATACTGACACATACAATAAAAATGTGCACATATGTTCACCAAAAGATATGTTTAACAATGTTGAAAATACAGCTACTTTAAAAAATTCCAAACTGGAACTAACCAAATATCCACAGAAAAGGCAAATTTTTAAATATACATAAAATGGAATCCTACACAGCAATGAGAATGAACAGCTACATGTATACACAATATGTGTAAATCTTACAAACAGGAGTGTGAGAAGTCTGCCACAGAGTACATTCTGATTCCATTTCTATAAAGTGCAAACACAGGGAAAATCCACATATGGTATTAGAAGTCAACAGAGTGGTTACCCTTTTCCACTTGGGCGTGATGACTGAAAGGAGGAATAGTGAGGCTTCTAAGATGCTGACAACATTCTATCTTGTGATCTGGTGACGTTTACATTTTGTGTTCATTTTGAAATCCATAAAGTTTCATTTATAATTTGTACACACGTCTGTATGTATACTTGAATGAAAATTATAAAAATTACCAAAAAAAATTTCAGAGAGACTTTTACTTCTAGCTTCATGGCTAACTAAATATTTTGAAAAGTCTTCCAATACAAATGCCAAGATAATGGATAAATCACAATGACCACTTTTTATTGCATAGCTGAGCTCACAAGAAAGTACAGGAAACCTGCATGGGACAGATAAAAATACGAGAACTGAAGCTGGAGATGCACTACTTTAGTTTCAGATTAAATCACCTCCCTGGGTTACCCAGTGGATAGAACTTGGATCAGAGTCTTTCTCTCTCTCTGTCTTCCCCCCCCACCCTTCCCTTTTCCCTCTCTCCATCCCTCCTTCTCACTGAAATGTGTTGGCTTCAATTAACTATTTTCCTCACCCAATTTTCCCTGAAATATATAAACATTCTCTTGCTAGTCTCATTTTCTGACAGAAAATGGGCTTGCCCTCAGCAATCTTATGATTGAGATTCAACCCATCACAAACACACACTCTTGTTATTCTCCAAACCCCTTTAAGGTACCAGGTAACCTCTTTTATAAACACCTCTTGTTCACATAATTCTACAAGAAAATGACATTATTAAACAGGTCTTCACTGGAACTTGGGGGGTGGGGGTGGGGAGAAACACCAGGCACCTGGTCCCAACAATTCCACTGATTCTGTGATGCCTTCGAGCATCCCTATTTGGGCCTCAGTGATTTCATTTGTCAAATTTAATGAGTGGACCCTGATTTTTCTAAGCATTATGTTGGAGAAGAAAAAGCAGCAGCTTGTGTGTCAGGCAAACTGACAATGTACCTCTGCTCTGGACTAGGTAAGTAAATTGACATAGGCATATACTGACACTCTGAGCAGCCCCTAAAGAGATGAAGCAGATCTCTGAGCTTGAAATGGAAAGATCTTTAAGATGTATTATTAAGTATTAAAGAGCTGAACAGTATGAGTGGTATTTTATTTATAAAAGAAACATATTATGAATAAAAAATATATTATCAATAGAAAATATCTACAAGGATTTGCATACATCAAGTTTCCTCTGTGGATTCAAAAGAGGAGGCAGTATATTATTTTTTTCTGTATTGACTGAATAATTAACATGTGGATGCATAATTTTTAAAATTTTATAACTACAAATTTTAGTTAAATTTTTTTTCAATGGCTGACACAAGGCTGTAGTTAAATAAAATTTAGTTCTCCTTTCAGTGGTGAACAGTGTATAAAGCTACTGACATTTTTATTTAAAAAAAACTAAGAATGGCCGGGCGCGGTGGCTCAGGCCTGTAATCCTAGCCCTCTGGGAGGCCGAGGCGGGTGGATCTTCTGAGCTCAGCAGTTCGAGACCAGCCTGAGCAAGAGCGAGACCCCGTCTCTACTAAAAAATAGAAAGAAATTATCTGGCCAACTAAAATATATATAGAAAAAATCAGCCAGGCATGGTGGTACATGCCTGTCGTCCCAGCTACTCAGGAGGCTGAGGCAGTAGGATCACTTAAGCCCAGGAGTTTGAGGTTGCTGTGAGCTAGGCTTATGCCACGGTACTCCCTCTAGCCCAGGTAACAAAGCGAGACTCTGTCTCAAAAAAAAAAAAAAACTAAGAATGAAAATACTTGAAAGTAATGGATCATCTGACAATATTATAATACATTTTTTAAAAAGCAAGTAAATTTTATAAGGAGTTCTATTTATTCAGGATTGGGTGGAGATTAGGTATGCAATCAAGCTTGATCAGGAAGAGCTGAGGCAGAGACAGAGACAGAAGACAGGGATAAAAGACTTAGCCCTGCAGCTTTCTTTCGGAGAAGAAAGCTGACACACGATTGGTGATGAATAGGATAGAGATAGAGTGTGCCAAAGGACATTGTTAATGACATCTTCCTGAGATTATAGAAGCAGCCAACCAAGTGTCCTGGGTGAAAGGATAGAGAATCTGCTAAAAGGGATTATACGTTTCTAATATAGGCTCTCAGACTATAACGGTGATAGGAAAGTAATATCAAGTAACTTAATAAAAGGGGGTCAGTTTAATTGCCAAATTCAACTTAGGGTATAAAACATAAGATATATCAGTAAGGGAAATTTTTTAGCTATGAATTTTTCTGACCAGTGAGGAGCTATTTAGTGGGGCCCCATTTTTTGAGGCACATTGTCCAGAAAAAAAGAGCAGTCAGTTTTTCTGGCCAGGAGATTGAATGAAATAACTGCCCTGTGTCCAGAGTGACATAACCGTAAAATGAGCCTTATTTCTCTTAAGTGTCCCTTTTGCCAACTGCTCACAAATTGTATGCTGGCTTATTGAAGGACTCCTGTGTCAGTGCTGTCACTTTGGCCCTTCATAAAACTAGCCATTTAACTCTTTTTAAAGAATGTTCTTCTTTTCTCAGGTTTATTAAATCTCTAGTATCCATCAGAAGTTCATGAATTTCTATATTTTTCTTTTTCTTCAACCATCATTGTTGTAGAAGAATACAGATATTATTTTCATGGTGTTCATGTAAGGAACACTTTCTAAACCTGTCAGGAAATTAAATAACCTCAAAAAGATGAAATACGGTAAATACAAATGGGAACATATTCCTAACTACAAAAAACTCCAAAACTCTCTGAGCAGTCAAGAAATAATCGTAATCTCAGGAAAAATAAATTTCTTCATAAATGTAAGAAACCTTTAAAAGAAAAGATAGGCAAGAGAAATGCCTCAGTAAATTAAACCAAGAATATGGCTGAAAGTCTGGGAAAAAATGTCATCAGAATATGGACAAATTCTCTAATGAATTAATTTGAATTAAAATTAGGGAAGTGTATCATTTTCCTAATGTGAGAATGAAAATTCTAAGAATGCACATTGTTAAGCACAGTTGAAGGGCAATTTGTTAGTACCATATATCAAAATAAAGATGTAAAATCTTTTAAAGATTTAAGAATTAAATCTTAAGTATCCTGGAATACAGCAAGGAGTATACAAAAATGTCAGTATCAGATTTGCATGAAGAGGTGACATGTTTACTGAAACCGCAAGGAGTAGAGTGAGCCAAGCAAAGGACAGCCCATAAGTGGCAAAGATTGCCAGTGCTCATGCAAGCCCACATGTTCCTTCACATTTCACAGCCTCCCTTGCAGAATATTGGTGATATGTGACTGAGTTCTACCCAATGACATGTGGGTAAAAATAACATATGCTGCTTTTAAGATTTACCTTAAAACCCTCAATGCTCAATAGTCCATTTTCTGTCTACAGTGACCATGAAAATCACATGTTGATGACATGACAAGATGAAAGGAATGTGGATCTCTGACTTGGGAGAAAGCTCCCAAGGAAAGCCATTTAACCTGCAGTGACTGATGACACCAAGAATAAGCCTTTATTCTAAGTCACTGAGATTTTGAGGTTTATTTGAAACAGTATATGATAGCTTAGAATAGTGCTTCTCAAACTTTGGTGCACATAAAAATTCTCTACAGACCTTATGAAAACAAAAGTGTCTGGGTGGCCTCCTTAGAAATTTTGATTCAACAGGTATGAAGATAGGGAAACTGAGACTGTGTATTTCTAACAAACTGCTAGGTATTTATGCTGCCAGTCCACATCACACACTGGCCTAAATATCCCAAACAAAACAATGGGGGCAGTTGTAATTAGATAACAAAAGTTATGTAAATAAATGTAAAGTCTAGAGGCAGGATGCAACCTCAGGCTTAGATATACAAGGAACTGAAACTAGGTGAGTATGGAAAAATTATTGAAAGCAAGGATTATGAATCAAGACGATAGAGAAAGTTTGAGCTGAAAATGTTAAGATCAAATTGGCAATAAATCAGGATTCCCAGAGCAAGCTCATGGCACTAGTTCAAAATTAGTTGACTCACAATTACTAATATTTAATGGTATCGATGGAGGGCAGGATCTATTCACAAATGAGACATCCGTGACTGCCAACACACCCATCTCCAGTACAAATTAAACGGATTCTCAAAAACCCAAAGAACTAGACATTTTCTATCAGGTGTAAAAGCTGCAGTGTGAATGGGCATTTCGTTAGACTACTCATGTGGGAACAGCCTCATCCTAGTCTACAAATTAAGGCCAGAAAATGAAGAGAGAGTCAGCGTCATTATTTTTGCCACCATCAGAGACCTCATGTAGAAGCAGTGATAAACTCAATGTTCCCAGGGGGTAGGAATCAGAGACACACATGTGGACCTTACCACTGAGGGCAGAAAAAGTGTGACCAAGGACACATTTCCAAAATGGAGCCCTATGACCCAATCATGTTATATGCTGGAAGGGGTATATGGTTATGCTTGTGAGTGCGGCTTCTGGAGCCAGACCACCTATGTTCAAGTCAAAGCTCCACCACTTGTTACCTTAGTGATCTAGGGGGCAACTTACAGTTCTCCTGGGCACTAATTTCCTCATCTTCAGCAATATTTGCTAGGGCAAAAAAACTGTAAGTAATTTGGGAGTCCAACAGAGGACTAGATACTAATTTTTTTAAAAGGAATGAGGTAGCTATGTATCTATAGATACAGAAAACTCTCCAAAACAGGTTGACAAATTATGGCCAATGGGCCAAATCTGACCCACCACCTGTTTTTGTAAATAAGGTTTTATTAGAACACAGTTATGTCTTTCCATCTACATATTGTTTATGGCTACAAAAGTGGAGCCTAAAATATTTATTATCTGGTTCTTCATAGAAAAATTTTTCCAAGCCCTGCTTTAAGCAATCATGTTAAACAAACAAAGTAATGAACATTTTGCATGGTATATGTCATTAATGTGGTAAAAAGTATATGTATATGCAAATGTATAGAATAGTTCTCAAAGGATTCAGAAAGAAAAATGAAAAACTAATGGTGTGTACTCTTCTCTCTCTGCCCTTTGGTATCTTTTGACTCTTGGGCCATGGAACATGAATTATATATATTTAGGTTAGTGCAAAAGTAATTGAGGTTTTAGCATCGTTGAAATTTGCTGTTTGATATTGGAATATATTCTTAAATAAATGTGGTTATGTTATACATCATATTAACACACATTTCTCGCTTTATGTATTTTTTGCTAATGACATTAATTGCTGTTTATTTTATATTTATTTTAGACTATGGAAATGATGTTAGACAAAAAGCAAATTCGAGCAATTTTCTTATTGTAGTTCAAAATGGGACATAAAGCAGCAGAGACAACTCTCAATATCGACAATGCATCTGACCCAGGAACTGCTAATGGGCGTACAGTGCAGTGGTGGTTCAAGACATTTTGCAAAGGAGACGAGAGCCTTGAAGATGAGGAGTGCAGCGGCCGGCCATCGGAAATTGACAACAACCAACTGAGAGCAATCATGGAAGTTGATCCTCTAACAACTACATGAGAAGTTGCTGAAGAGCTCAACGTCAACCATTCTATGGTCATTTGGCATTTGAAGCAAATTGGACAGGTGAAAAAGCTTGATAAGTGGGTGCCTCATGAGCTGATCAAAAATTAAAAAAAAAAATCGTCATTTTGAAGTGTCCTCTTCTCTTCTTGTACTCTACAACAATGAACAGAGACCAAGTCTGTGGATCAAGTGACTAGCACTGTATTTTTCTGACACACCTTTTTCTTTCTTTCTTTCTTTTCTTTTTTTTGAACTGTATTATCTTTTCTTCGTTTTTCTCAATCCTGAAGAGGCCAAATAGAATCATAAAACCACAGAATCTCAGAAAGACTTGAGTTCCTGCATTACTTATATCTGAAAATATCTATGACAAATACTTCTCAGCTGAATAGCAATGCACTGAGCATTTTAAATTTATGAAGCAAGAAGTATACGGCAAGAAAAGAAAAAAAAGTAGGAAGTGGAGGAGGGGGAAGAGAAGGGGGACTGGGAGGAGGAGAGGAAGAGGAAGAGAAAACAGAAGGCAGTGGCAGAGATATATCATGTTTAAAATAAAATTCTGGAATACTCCATGACATCACATTGATTTGGACCAATGTCACACACCACTTATAGCTTGATTATACTATACAGTATTTTATGTACATTGCATTACAATGCTAAATTACCGAAGAAAGAACTGTGTATAACAAAAGATTTATAGATCTAGGTTATCATTTGGCCACTTTATTTTTGATCCCTATGTTGTACATTGCCAGGATTTATCATGGAGACAGATGAAGGTAAATCTTCTCTCAAAGGGCTGTAGCAGAAAGGCTCTCACTCTACTGTTTGCAACTTCCCCAAACCAAGTGTAAATAAGTTTATCAAGAGACTCTGAAAATAGTATGAATATTGATATGTTTCTAACTTTGCACAGTGTTTTTATAGAAGGGAATCTTGGATGAATTTATGTCATCTCTAAAAAAAAATGAAAATAGCTAAACATTACCTATACTAAGTCCCTTAAGTCTCTGAGACTGTGTTAAGTTCTTTGCATACATTATTTCTTTTAATCCTCAAAACAACCCTCTGGGGTGAATAGTATTGCCATCCCCAATTTATGGATGCATCTTTTAGGCACCAAGCAATGAATTAACTTCCCCAAGGCTAGTATGTGGCCAAAGCTATAATTTGAACCAAACTATTCTAATTTTCCAGTACTCTGTTCTTCCTCCTTGCCTAAGAATCAGAAATTAGAGTGCTTCTCCTGAATAACAATTATTTGTATTTGGTGAACATTAAGAACCGTGAGGTTTACTGGGATCTCCTTTTAACCCATAAATGTGATGAAGCTTGCTTACCCTAGACTTTTAATTGTAGATCTCTGTGCTAGTTATTTCTTTATTTGCCTTACTTCCTTAACTTCTGTTGTTTTTTTTTTTCTTTCTCATTCGCTCATTTGTATTATCTTGCTATATTTTATGCATTCCCTGCTAACTCTCTTATATCCTTTCTGTAATAAATAAACACATATATAAATGTACACCAAAACAGTCATCTCAGAAAGAGGAGGGGGCAGTGACATGTAAGTGATAAACCAGCAATTAACGAGTAATTACTTCATTAACTTTTCATTGCTCTTCATTTAAAAATTCATTTTCTATGGTTAGAGATATCTGCAAAATTATCACCAATTTATCATAAATTCAGGATCTAAAATCCTTGAATTTTGAATAATGGCTTTATACCAATATAAATAAATGAACCCACCACTTAGCAAAGCCAGTGAGGCAGCCAAAATCAACGCTGACAAAGCAAATACCTCCAGAATAATCTTTGACCATCATGTATACTACATCTTAAAAGGAGGATGAAAGGAATGGTTTACCAAGACCACAGTACAGTGAAGAGTTTAGGATTATTAATCTAATCCTCTAGTGGTATATTCAAATGGCCTTCCACATCCCATTTCCTAGCTTATAGTGGAACTCCATCTCACATGCTCAGCACAACATAATTTCCTTTCCCTCCTACTTAACCAAATAAGTAAATCATGGATCTGGAATTTAGGTTTTAAGATGGCCTTATCGATAAGGTAGTATAATCCTTGTATTTTATTAAAGATGGGACTGAGTCCTAGGGTGGTTAAATAATTGCTCAAGTCACACTGCTAGGACTGGGACTAGACTCCAAACCCCTCCACTTTAATTCTTTGATATTTCTAATATGACCACACTGCATATTTCCCAGAAAAAAAATTTGATTCTTATGCTATTTAGGTATTTTACCAAATATGAATTAACTCTACACAGTTTAGCAAACTTTTAAATGTAATCAGTTAATAGTTCTACATTTTCAAAATTGAATCTTCCTAGGGGAAAAAAGTGAAAGAAACAGAATTTTCTAGAAAGGTTATCCTACATATTTGAAATTCCATCTAAAATGAAAGGGTTAAGGATGAGAGTGGACTATAGAAAGTCACAAAAGAAATCAACCAATGAGGCTTGAATTGCTGGCCACATGTGGCCACCCCTTTACATCTTCTAGCTCGGTGAGACAAGTTCATAGTGACAAGAGGAGGAAGGTAGGTGGGTGGTTATTTTGGCAGGAAAATGTTTTATTTCTAAAAAAATTCATTTACTTAATTTATGGAAGGGAAAGTGGATACTTAGGATCTATTTGATTGGTGTGTCAAATTAATAGTCATTAACTGTCATTAGAAGACTTTCAGAACAAAGTCTTGTGGAGAGAGATTTGTCTTCTGTGAATGAATAGGGCTAGCAAACTGGGAAGAGGGTAAAGGTAGAAAGAATATAAGTATATAGATTGTGGAAGTTTTGTTTGTTTTTATTTCTTTTTTTAGTGAAAACTAAATCAATTTTTTAATATATATTTTCTTAACCATCCTAAAGGATATATTAAGATTTAGGTTTCACAATGATTACTTATTAACAACTAAGCATATTTTTTAATTTATTATTTGATAGGGCAAAGATATCAAGTTACAAGAAAGATTTGCTGCCAGAAGTAACTGAGTTGGCTATGGGGCTTGAACAAAAATAGAACACAAGCATTCACTGCAACATAATACTTTCACCTTTATTTGATTTTCAATATGTTCATGATGATTTTTTTAAAACTATACAACAATTCTTTTGTGATTAAACAATGTAGATTTTCTGGTCTGGAGAAACCAGATGCTTTTATTTTTCAAAATGTAAAGCCTTTGAATCTCAGCAAACAGCAGGCACACAGTGAAGATTTATGAATAGAAGATCAGTACTGTGTAGGGCTTAATAAGAGAAAGTGCACTGAGGGAAAGTGCAGCTGCTACTGTTATTTCAGTGCAATCTGCTTTTCCATGTTTTAAACAAGTAAATAGATATCCCTAAGTCACTGAGGGGGGACCAAGTGACGGAGAGAAAATGAAGCTGTTAGGGTCAACTGTGGCTTGTGTCTCTCAAATCTAAGTATAAAGGGATATACCTAGTTCTCTATATCTAGGTGTAGAAACAAGAAGACTTTGGTTTGAGGTGTTTTATCTTGCTTTACCCACACTAGTCTTACAGGCTATGTTTGTTGTTTTAGTCATAAATAATCTGTTTTATAAAATTTATTCCCTTAAATAAAATATGATTTCCTCATTGAAAATAATCTTAATTCATCCTATTATTCATTTTTCATTTAATTTTAACTCTATAAAATTAAAACACTAAAAGGTATACAGCTTTTATGACCAAGTAGAATGACAAAGATTGAAGTTACCCTCTCACATGAAACTGCTATATGAAGTGGACAAAATATAGGAAATAATTGTTACAGATGCTGGACATCAAGCAGCAGAGGAGAGTGATACCTGAGAAAAGAAAAAAGGAAGCCCTAAAACTGCCATAGGTTATTAAATGGAGAGAGTTTCCAGGTAGCAGTGCAGGAAGAGGAACCCCAGAAGAGCCCAGTAGTTTCTGCCAGTGAAGGAGATGGAGTTGGGAGTTTAAGGAGGCCGAGATTCCCGGGGTTTCCACTTGTAGAGAAATAGAGAAGCGAATGTTGCAGACAGGGAGCTCTGGAGATACAGAGATATACACAAGTCTTTAGTTATACACTGATCATCATATATGTATAACGAAGCTACCCATGGCCAGGGAAAGAAATACCCCAAAAGATTAGAAGAAATAATGTCTGGAGCTCACAACAGGCCTATAATAATAAGTAGTCCCACAACCCAGAGGAGAGAACAGGTTAAGTCAGAAGGTCAATTCCTCAGAAGCCCAAATGAAAGATTGCTCTGATTCTGTCTAACACAGCCTAAAAGCAATCTTCAAGAGGAATACACTGTTTCAAAGTAAGTTAAGCACATTGTATAACAAAGCTCAGGATTATTTACAGAAAAAAATGTATATTTTTACATATATATGTACATATACAAAAATGCAAAAAAGGCAACATTCATGTCTCTATTATAATAAAAAAAATTAGTAGGCACGCAAATAAGCAGGAAAATACAACCAATAAGGAGCAAAATAAATTAATAAAAACAGAAAAATGACAGATAAGAGTATCAGCAAACAAGAATATTTAAAAATTGTTATAGCTATATTACATATATTTAAAAAGGTAGAGAAAAAATTGAGACTGTTAGAGAGAGACAGAAGAGATATTTAAAAAGACATAAATAAAACCTTAAGAGATGAAAAATATATTTTAGATAAAAATATACACTATAAAGGCTTATGGCAGAATAAACACTGCAGAGGAAAGAATTACTAAAATTAAAGTATAGCAATTAGAAATATCTAAAATGAAAAACAGAGAAAAAGACTAAAAAAAGTAAACAGTTATGTTGTAGAACAGCTTTAAGTGCCTAATATGTAACCCCTTGGATGCAAAAAGAAAGAGGGAGGAATTAAAAAATTTGAAGAAATAATGGTCAAAAATTTCCAAATTTCTAAATATTTCATAAAAACTGTAAACCTACAGGTATAAGAAGCTCAATAAAATTTTAAGCAAAAGAAAAATAAAGAAAACTACACCAAGGCACATCTTAAAGAAATTTCTTAAAATCTGAAATAAAGAGAAAATCTTAAAAGTAGTCAGAGGGAAAAGCCACATTATGTACAAAGAAACAAAGATAAGAATGAGAGTTGATTTTTTTCATCAGACATGATTCCAGCTAGAAACCAATAAAGCACCATCCTTAAAATATTGAAAAAAAAAGTCAACCTAGAACTCTTTATCCTGCAAAAATATTTTTCACAAATGAATGTAAAATGAAGACTCTGGAACATGAGAGCTGAAAGAATTCATAAACAGCAGACTTTCACTAAAAACTGGGAACAGGAATCAATGAAACAAAAAATAAAAATAAAATATAGAAAACTCAATGAAACCAAATGCTGATATTTTGATAATATCAACAGAACTGAAAAAAATAACTAGTCATATTAAACTAGAATAAAAGACACAAATTACCAATGTCAAGTACAAGAGTGACACTACAGCAATATTTTCAGCTATTAAAAGGTGCATAAGGCAAAATAAATCACACAATGTAAATCAATAAAAAATAATTTAGATGAAATAGAAAAAAACTCAGAAGACATAAATTAACAAATATCACTCAAGAATAGATAGATAACCTGAATACCTTTCTGTCTATTAAGGAAATTGAATTTGTAGTTAAAAAAAATTCTTCCTATAAAGGGCACTCAGACCCAGATAGCTTCACTAATGAATTATAAATAGCATTTAAATACCCTTTCATTTTACACAAGTTCTTCCAGAAAACGAATACAATAGAATACTTCACAAGTTATCATTTTAAGCTAGAACTTCCCTGATACCAAAACCAGACAAAGATATTATAAAGTATTGAAATTTAAAAAAAAAATTCTCCTGGATGCAAAAATAAATCCTTCACAAACTTTTAGTGATTTCAATATGGCAACATATAAAAAGAATAATACATCATGATTGATCAGGTAAAATATGTGGCTCAACAGAGTCCCAAAAACTAGAGTATCAACATAGCCATGCTCCCACCTAAAACCTCAAACATTAGCTAAAACCAGTACTCTTCAGGAAAGGTAGAGTATGAGAAATGTTGAAAAAGGGACAACATTGAGCTAGGGAACCAGCAGGCCCTGCTCTACAAGGAGTCACTCTAATCCTTGCTTGGGTGAGGCAAACTCATAAAATACAACCAAAATGTTTGTACCCTCATAATATCCTGAAATAAAAATTAAAAAAAAAAGACCCAAACCAAGGTCTCTGATAAAACAGGAGGTGGTGGAGAAACCTGCCAAAAACAGCTAGAACCAAGATGGTCACAAAAAAAAGACTTCATTTTACCCTCACTGCTCATTAGACCCTGCTTATAATGTATTAGCATACTAAAATAAACTCCCACCAGCACCAATTGACAAATGCCATGCAACTCCCGGAAATTACAGTATACGGTTTAAAAAGAAGTACCCTCAGTTCCTATAACTCCCTACCCCTTTCCCAGAGATCTTGTGAATAATCCTTCTTCTGCTTAACATAAAATTAAATAGAAGGTATAAAATAAAACCCCAGACATTCACAAAGACCTACTCTCTTTTGGTTTGAGAGATAGCTGCTACTCTGCCTGTGGAGCAAGCCTTTCTTCTGTTTCTTTACTATTTTACTCATTAATATTTTAATAGATTGTTTTTGCTTTACTCTATTGGCTTGCTCTTGAATTCCTTCCTGCGTAAAGACAGGAACCTATCTGACTTTCAGACCAGACCCCCCAGTTTTGGGGTCTACTTTCCCGTATCAACATGAAACATAACTGCTTCTTCTACAGTTTGCCACAAAGCCCATGTAGATGATCACGGATACCTTCTTCTACCACCTGGTCCATGTTCCCCTTAGCCTCTGCCATAACTTTGGTTCAATGGTCTCCTATACTTTGAAATATGATCCAAAATTTTATTCCTTTAGTATCTAAGCCAATCAACCATGATAACAGTACAAGAAAGGAATAAGACATAGTCTTCCCTCCTTGCCTACCGAAATTAAGCAGCAACACATCCCCCCTAGTGGTCAGTTTCAATCATTTTAGGCAACAGAACAAGCCTCTTTTCTTCCTATTGGCAAGAGAATCTTGAAATACCCAGGACATAGTGTTAGCTTCTGATAAAATAGAACCATAACTGTATTTCCCATAATCCATGGTGAAAGCATTTCACCATTATGCACTAGGACTTCTAAACATACTGAGATCAAGAGAATAAAAAGCACTGAAATAACAAAAGTTGGGGTTACTCCCATCCAAACTTTTTGGTTCCAGGACACCTGTACTCTGTCTATGAGAAAATGGTACCATAAATCCATTGGTTTAAAGCATATAGCACTTTCTATGGTACAGCATACTAAACTTAGCCTTAAGCCAGGTATTTCAACTATGTCAATCCATCTGCTTCTGGGCAATAAAGCATGTTGGAAAATCAGCGATTTCTCTGTGTATGGACCATTGTCATTCTTCCCTTTGCTGAACTATGTGACCCTAGTCAGAAGCAGTGTTGTGTGGAATAAATGGCAATGAATGAGCCATTCCATTCATAGGAAACTCCCCATGAAGCTAAAGTTTTATGCTACAGCTGTTTGAACAGCTTCCATGAGATTCTGTGCCGCTTGTACAGTGATTTACTTCTGTTTTCTGGACCTGCTGGAACCCATGGTCATATATACTATTTCTATTTTGAAGTGAAATGCTGCTGTGCATGTCCGCTTTTATTGCTGATTTGATCAAATAATAACCAGTTCTTGATGGACATTTTGGGTCACTTGATGTCTCATAGTCAAAGATTCAGTCCCCACCAAGGCCTAACAGCAAGTCAGGAGCCACTTTGTATATGAAGAACAGTTGTTACAAAATAAACCACAGCCTTACTGCAAAACCCTAGGGAGGTTTCAGACTTGCTAAAGGCTCCATATAGCATATTTGTCTAAGTCAGATACTTCCATTAACATTGGGTCTACTGAGTCATAAAACCCAAGTAGTAGGGCAGCTTCCATCCAACCTGGACCTGACTCAAAAATTCTTTCTTGGTTCAGGCTCCATTCAAAACTATAAATGATTCAAGAAACACACTCAAACACTGCTTATGTTACCTAAAATATCTGGAGTTCTCCATGGATTATTTTTTTCTTTGTACTATGCAATATCATGTGAAAAAATGTTTTTTCTCCCTTTAAAAAGAATAACCTGACACAGCACTAAATCCTAGGAAATTCAATATATCGAGGACCCTAATCTTTCATGTATGTTTATCTCCTATCCTCTGTCAAGCATATGTCTTAACAGGAAGTCTAGGATGCTTGCTTCACTGGGTCCATTTAGTAGAATGTTTTTAATGTAATAGATGAACTTGATGTCCTACGGGATACTGAGATGATTAAGAACCATCTTTAATGTATTTTTAACCGAAAGCAGGAAAAGTGACTGATCCCTAAGGCAAAACAGTAAAGATATAATGTCTATGCAGAATGTTTCTTTACTGTTAGGATTGAACAATGAAAAACTTATTCTAATTTAAAATTAGAGCTGTATTAACATTCTCCAATGAAGATATTATATCTGGAACTGTCTAATTAAATATGTGAAAATATATTCTAATTCTTCCTAACTCACTTGGCTTTTGTACTGGCCAAAGAGCTGAGTTAAATGGGGACGTACTGGGAATCACCACTTTTGCATCTTTCAAGTCTATGGTGATGGAACTAACTCTTGTAATTCCTCCAGGGATATATCATTAGCTTACGGTCTTAGTGGAAGTGCTAAGTGTAGGTAGTTCCAAACAAAGGCTTTCATTAGGTCCTTTCAACTGTCTTTGCCACCTTAGTGGCCAAGGAACCATTGGAACAGGTAACTGCCTGTAACTATACATTATGAAACTGGAGAAATGACTAAAGGATATGCCTGTAAATCTACCAATCATTTCCCTTTTAACACATAGGGTTACCCTCTCAGAGGGGTGCAGATCCCTCTTTGGAAGTCTTCAGTTACATTATATAAATTATAATGGTGAAAGTGTTTCAGGGTTCTTTTTCAAAGAAACCCAGGTTAAGGGATTCTGGATCTGTGAGCCAACTTAGGTCTGAAAACTAGGCTAGTTCCGTTTCTGCTCTCTTGATCTAGAATTTTTCTCCTTATATATGTCAAACATAGTATTGCAAGCTGCTATTTTATTTATTTCCTAAAGAACCCATGATCAATTAACCATGAATACCTCTTCCTATGGGTCAAACCCTCTTCTCTTATAATATATTGAACACATCTTGGCATGGATAGTTAAGTGTTGCCACTGGCCCCTACCATTCTGGATTCATTTATTGTTCCTAAAAGATCAGAGAATCCAATTCTACTGCAGCATCATCATCTTGAGCCTGCAGAGTACAGGTCACTGTATAGATGTTCAAAGACATTGACATACCCTCACCAACATCTATCTGTATGCCTTGGTGAAGGGAATTTCCTTTGGGCCCTTCCAGGCTGGGGCACGATTAAGGAATAGCTGAGCCAGTAGGTACTGTAATAAATTCAATATGCTGATTTCCTAGAACTTTCAGATTCCTTCCTCTATGTTCTTACTAGGGAAGTTCCAGCCATTTCAACTACACTGACTGTAGGCTACCTCTAAGTCCAGACTTCAAAATTATTCAGACTAGCAGATATTATCTCCATTCCCACATACTTTAAATGACACATAAAATTCTATCATCCAAAACTGTAGAAGAAATAATGGGGTAAAAAAAAAAAAAAAAAAAAAAATCTCATGATACCAATTGCTTGTGACTGGACTTCCAATAACATGAGGCAGCACCTTTAATTACACTTCTGAGTGTTGTATTGTTCTGTACACTATGATCAATGCTCACTGACTCAGAATCATTTTATCTACATAAGATAAAATAACTGTTAAATCTTTGGCAATAAATATCTGTGACTTTGTTGTACAAAAACAAAAAAGATCAAATCCCTTGGTAATAAATTATTTGCTGTGTGAAACTATCAGTTCTTTTATGTGTTCACTGATCTTTTCACTAACTCTAGACTCCTTAGTGAATTCCACATTTTTTTAATGTCAATTTTTATGGGATTGCATGCATGTCTTTATTAAAATATTTTATGCATTTGCTGTTCTCCGTGCACTTTTTTACTTTCATTTTTTTCTTCTAATACATAGGGGGGTTTAGTCCTTTTAAAGTATTTTATTACCTCTACAGTTGACTTTCTTAGAAAACATTTTCACCTAATTATGTAGAAGAAAGCAAAGATGAAAATACATTTAAACTCTACATGCACAAGATGGGTTCTATTATACGAAGAGTAGCTAAGGTAGAATGTAGTGCACTCTATAATATCTTACCAAGATTCAAAGAAAACAAACACTTTGACTAGGTTGGCTTGTAGATTTGTAATAGTGGGTTTTTTATTCAAATAATAAAACAATTTCGTAAGTTCTCACATCAAAGATTCAGAAAATGAGGAATACATACACTTAGTAGGCTCCAGGCAGACATAATTGAACTCTACCCTTAGAATTATTATATAGCTATTTACAGACATATTTGGTATACCTGGTTCCTTACTAAGGGACCACCTCACTCTTGTTTGCTTCAGCTCTCTCCCTCCACCTTGCCACTAACAAAAATTGCTATAGATTTGTCAGTACATCAAATTAATTAAATCACATCTAGAGTTTGAAAATAAGTTTACTTTCTAAAAGTGAACACAGTCAAAATAATTTTAAAAATAACAGACTTTTTCTGTATAGGTACATTTGGCCCTCTGTATCTATGTGCATTGGTTGAATCCTGTGCATTCAACCAACCATAGAGAGAATATATTTGGGAAAAAAAAACCAGTAAAAAAACACAAATAAAAAACAGTATAACAACTATTATGTAACACTTACATGGTATTAGGTACTATAAGTAATCTAGGGATTTTTGTAATACATCGAAGAATATGCATAGGTAATATGCAAATACTATGTCATTTTATATAAGGGACTTGAACATCTGCAGATTTTGGAATCCATCCTGAAACCAATCTTCCAGGGAGACTGAGGGACAACTGTATTTAGCTCATTGATTGTCTATAAGTATAAAGCTGAGAAGATATGAGAATTCCAGAATCCAATCAAAGTCACCAGAGTGTTTGAGCAGAAACAGGACTTAAATATGATTCTAGCCAAGGAAGCAAAGTCTTAACTCGTTGTAAAAAAAAAAAAAAAAACTGTATTAATATAGACTGTTAACAAAGGGGGGACTGAATGCATGAAGCTTAGAACTAAGGGGGAAGGATCAGAGGAACAATGTACCAGTGTCTATTTACCACTACCCAAATAGCAGTGGAAATAGAAAGGAGTATTCTGATCTTTAAATACCCAAGGAATGCCATGACACAGAGAAAAGTCCATCAAGTTTTTGTTTGTTTTATAAGCCATGCAAAGAGCTCCTTGAGAATTGTTCTGATTTCCTGCCCACTAAGTAATCTCCCAATCATTGACCCCCTCATCTAGAAATGACCTGCAAATCTGGAGAGTTGCCACCTCATCAGTTTTTTGCATAAAATAACACAGAGAATGCCTTTTGCACAATGCCTGAAACTCACTGTTATAATTAGGGATACCCTAATCCAGAATTTCCTAGCTAATCTGGGAGCAAGAAAAGACTGAATTCTATACCGAATAAGGTTAAAAAAATGGCACAATTGGGATTTTATCTAAGCTTACAATTTCTGTCCTGTTAAGTGAAAAAACAGAAAGGTTGAAAGATCCTTACTCCTTTTTGCTAAAATTATTGCATAGTTAAGGGTACAGAATGAGTTGAAACACACAGGTAACACCTCTGTCTTTAATTCTTAGCACTGAGCAAGCAATGCCACTTTGGGAAGCAAGATTATATTAATACGAACAACCAAAGATTCTCATTGTCAGACCCTATGCAACAAACCCTAACCACCCACACCTTGTCCTCTGCTTATGAAACTCTGATTCATGCAAGCAAGCAGAAAGAAAGATCCCTCAAACCTGGAAAAAGTATGTCTCTCTGCTGGTTCCACTGGATGAATCAAGATTAGTCTAAACCAACCATGGTAATATCAGTCCCCTTTTCTGTGTATTTCCCCAGCCTATCTTGATAGAAACAAGGGCCATGAAACATAGGTTCCATGTTAAATAGACAAAAGAGGAATTTCTCCTGGGGAAATTTTGAAAAAGAAAATACCACAACTTTGTGAAAGGAAAAGCATTTTCCCTAGCCTTTTCTTTTTAGCTTAAGATGTTGGGGTAAGGATTCCTGGAGCTGTAAGAGCTGCCTTAAGCCAATGTAGCAATAAAGCACAAGAATGAAAAGTCAACACTCTTGAGTACTGTGGAGCAGAAGGGCAGAAACCCTATGTACGTGACATCAATAAACCTCTGAAATAAACCTGGACATACTTACCTATGGAATTCTTGTTAATATATTAAATATCCTTATGAATTAAAGCATTTGGTGGGTTTTTAGTTATTTACAGCCAGATCAATCCCAATATATCACCTTCAAGCAGAAAGTTGGAGGAAATGTGGCTAATAGGCAAATATTATTTGGACATTGCATGTGATAAGTACATATCAAATCCTTTCACTAGTCTTTTGTTCTCACACTCTGTATTTAAATTTGTTTTATTTCAAATAATATAATGAATTGTATTCTTAGCCAAAGAAAATGAACATCTCAAAGACTGGCAACTCCTAAAATAAATGAAGAGATTTTACCTTTAAACTAAAAAATTATTGCAAATGATGAATCTCTAGGCAGTCATAGTTTTATTAACACAAAGACCTGACTCTAGCTACCATATATGGAAATTTAAATCTTAGGTTCCTGAATCTAGGTCCCTCCTATTCTGCTGTATAAAGTCAATGGAGGAGACAACAGTAATTTTAGTTTAGCTATCTTAACAAATCCATAGGGTTAGTTTCTTGGATTTTCATTTTAACTGCACCCTGGTCCTACTTTTCAAGCTCTCTCCAAATCTAATAAGTAATTTATTAGCATAATATTATTATTTCTAAATGTAGATTAATTTTTTAAATAATTATTTCTTTTTAGTACCAAATAATGTATTAGTGATTCTACCTAGATAAAAAACATAAAGTACTACAAACAAAGTCAAAGTGCCTGCTCATGCTTTCATGAGTGGTGGCCTCTATTGTAAGTTTGTGATTCTTCTAGATTTTTCCTATTTATTTGCTTACAAATAGCTTTACATATATATATATATTTATTTATTTATTTGTGTATTTATAATAATATATACTATTAATATATATATTAATAGTTTTATGCACTTTCTATTTACATAAAGGATTTGTACTTTTTTCCACTCAATATGTCTCTTCTTTAATTAGTCCATAGAATTTCATAGTGTGCATGTACTATAATTTAATTTTAAATTCATTGTTGGATATATAGGGGGTTTCTGATATTTTGCTTTATAAACAATACGCAGTGAACATCCTTCTATATGTAACAAGTATAAGTGAATCTCAGGATAGACGTTGAAAAGTGAAATACTTGAGTATTCATAATTTAAATTTTAATAGAATTTGCCTGCTGAAATGCCTAGTCTAAATTTTATTCCCACAAGGAAAGTTTATGAGAATATATACTGTTCAATCACTTGATATTATCAGAACTGTCCATTTCTGACAATCTGATACATGAAAGTAAGCACCTCAGGGTTATTCTAATTCATAGTTTTCAGAATGCAGTGAGATTCGGCAACTTTTCATATGTTTAACGGCCACTTACATTTCTTCTTCAGACAGTAACATGTTCTATGTCTATTTTTTCTGTTGAGTTTTAACTTTTCTTTACTTATTTCTAGGAGTTCTCTATAAACCCTGAACATTAATCATATATCTTAAATAAATAATTGCTTTTATCCAAAATGTTTTATCCAAATTGTCTTAATTTCTGTCTTTCATTATAAAGAATACACTTTGATACAGTTAATTTATCAATGTCTTCATTTATTACCTTTGTTTTTGGTATTATTTATGCATGCTTTTCATAGCCTACACACACACACACACACACACACACACACACAGGTGTGTTTATATATGTAAATGTGTATATATAATATTAATAGAGACACAATGGTGTTTCTGGAACAATTGCTATACATTTGGATAATAAATGCAATTAAATTATTATTCTCACCACACACAAAAAAATAAATTTCAACTAGATTTAAAACATGAAGGTAATTTAGATAACGTTAAAATGAGACTGCAGTTAAAATGAGACTGCAGATAATAGGTATCAGTCACATACAGGCAGTATAATGTTGAGCTGGTTTAGTTTAGAGCAGTACCTCACCTGAAATTCTAGGAAGTCCACATTGGCCTCTCTAACACAATCACACATGAGAATCTGTTTACATGCAAATCTAATAATCACATTATATGGATACTTTAGGCCTAAGGTATTTTATCCTTTTACGGCTACAAGTATAATACTTTATGCCTATATATCTGTGAACCTAAGATAGCTTTCACAGAGATCACATATGTCACTGAGAAAAATGAATTTTGTAATAAAACCATTTTGTTTACAAAAATTTCTACAGTCAGAAAATAGAATAGTAATAGAATTTTTTTAAGTGGAAGAAAAGAGTTGGATTCATGCCATATTAAATGATTGTATGTTTCCTACAATGTAATTTATTTAATTATTGGTACTAGCTTCCCAGAATGAGGTCAACAAAGTGGATATGTTGCTGGAGCATGGCAACTAGACTAGGGTAAAAATGTTGTGGCAGTTTTTTAAATGGCTTTATATCCTGTAAAAAGCATTAATTTTCAAGAGGGTGATTATGGTTTGCCTTTTATGTACCATTATGCCTAATTTGTTTTATGCTCCAGCAGTGAAAATTATTTTCCTCCTCCAATTTATATCACAAATATAAATGAATATTCAAGTAAAAAAAAACTCATTGGCTTAATTTGACCATCCTCTGCTTCACCATAAAACTACATACTTTATTCTGAACAAAGTGGGTAGAAATAATAACCGATCTTTAAATCACTACAATTTATTCACCTCCCAAAAAATGGTTCTTGGAAATAAGGTGCCATTCTCATGTCAGGAAGGTAAGAGGGTGAATGTACCTGGAAGAAGCCAAAGCAAAAGTAATACTTAAAAACTAATGGCTTGTTGTGGCCTTGACTTAGTTAATACTTTCTCCTGAAGAAGATGTAGAAAACATGGACAGCTATGAAAAAAGCAATTATGTTTAATATAATTAAGTCTGAAAAATTCTTGTTCAGATATTAAAACAATTGTGCATTGTGTGTACTCATTTTTCTAAATAAGAAGATTCAGACACATTATTGTAAGCAAGCTGAGATTTAAAGAGTTTATTTATGTTGTAAGTTTCTTCTCATAACTAGGTAACATAATAAGTACCTAAAACTTTGGTAAAACATTAAGTTAATACCTTAATTATCTAGATATAAATTCTCAGAAACAAGTTTTAACATCTTCACCAGTCTAGGGAACTTCCTCTCTACTTTGGAGAATGAACAAAGAACCTAAGCCCAGTGGTATGGTTTGAATGTGTTCTCCAAAGTTCATGTGTTAGAAACTTAATCCCCAATGCAACAGTGTTGAGATGTGGGGCCTCGTGGGAGATGTTTAGGTCATGAGGGCTCCATCCCCACGAATGGATTAATGCTAATTATAAAAGGGCTTGAGGCTGTGAGTTTGCTCTTCTGGTCTCTCTTGCCCTCTCTTTGCCCACAGTATGATATAGCAAGAAGGACCTCACCGGATACCAACTCCACAATCTTGGACTTCCCACTCTCCAGAACTTTAAGAAATAAATCTCTGTTCTTTATAAATTACCTAGGTTCAGTTATTCTATTAATATTATAGCAGCACAAAACAGACTAAGACACCCAGATAACACTAGTCACATCCTGAGAATCAAGAGCATTGGTGCATCATTCTGAATCTGATCTAGGGACTATTCTGGGACTCTTCACTGTCATCATAACTCAGAAACTCTAACAATAAAGTAAACTTAATCAAATATATATGATTCTGTGCTCTACCAAATCACAAATAGCCAGGGTTTGGACTGTGTGAGGAGAACACATGCAAGGAGAAAATTCCTATTTTTTCTACCTTCTGAATATTACCTGTCACACTTTCTTGGCTGTTTTTACTGACTTGTTAAATCAAACCACATGCAACTTAAACCAACAGAGGAATGAATATGTAAAGTTCAGGTGGCTCCTTATCTGCCTTCACCTTTGGGGATGCAAGAAGAAGATGCAACTGCAGCATGTATCGATATTACAGTGAGAGAGCATACTTTAGAGAACTGAAGCTTTCTTGACAAAAGCGGAGTTCACTAGCACAAAATAATAGTAGGACTTGTCTTGGGCCATTTAGTGTACCCATATCACATACTACTGTTCACACTGTAGGCACTGCCTGTTAAGTGATTGGCTATTTAAGCCACAAATATATGGAACTGATAAAATGGACCAAAAATGTTGTACTGTAGGATGTAAAGTGCTTACATTAGTAGTGGGGATATGATATGACTTAAGAAATCTTAGCTATCATTGTGAATAAGTGAGGTTGGCATGAGGGTTTAAGTCATAGTTAAGCCAAACCACCAAAAAGTTACAATTTTTAAGATTCTATAATGGGAAGGCAAACTTTGAATATACTAAGTGTTTAAATGAAATGAGGACTCAAATATTTTTCATTTGTGTTTCTACCCAAATTGTTGGAGCTTCTTGACTGGTCATTAGAGCTGGTTATGTGTGTGTGTGCGCATGTGTGTATGTTCTATATACATATATTATATATATTATATATACCTGAATGCAGTGTGAATAAATTTATGATATTAGTAAAATAGCAACCTCTTATAAGAGCTATAAAGAAATAAAAAGACAGAAAGCTGGGTTGGTAGCCAAGTTTAGAGGGAGATATGAACCAGTCACATATAAAGTTGGTGGAAGGTAAGGAGGTGGGGGCAGTGATAAGCAAACAGGTTCCAGATACAGGAAAGTATTATCCAGGAAATAACGGAGTGTGTTCTAACAGCTGAACCTTTTGTGGCTAAAGTACTATGGGAGTGGGTAAGAGGAATATATGAGAATGAGGGACGACAGGAAACACTATGCACAGGAGAGTAAAATGACCTTATTTATAATTTAGAAAGATCAATCTATCTTCTACTTGAAGAAAGGAAGAAAGGGAAACAAAAATCAATGAAGTTCTGGAAGTTTCTGGTCTGAGTAGCAGGGTGGATGGTTTGACAGAGGCTGAGACACAAAAAGGGATGCAGAGGAGAGTTGAAAAAGATGAGAGTTGGGTCTGAACTACATTGAGTGTGATGCCTTCTATGCATACTGTGGTACCAGGTCCAATAGCAGCTGAAAATATTGATGTGGAGCTCTGGAAAGTGGGAGTTGGAGATGTGAGCATATATATGTGAGGTCATTAAAGTTATGGGAATTATGAGTATAAAGAAAAAGAAGAGAAGTTGATTGTACATTATTGTTTGTTTATTAAAGTAGTCCATGAAGTCAATCTCTAAGGGAGGCCTGGGATTGTGCATTTTTAATTTTTCTCATGTTTAATTATTTTGGATACATAATAGTTGTATATATTTATGGGGTACATGTGATATTCTGATACAAGCATACAACATGTAATGATCAAATCAGGGTAACTGGAGTATCCATTACCTCAAGCATTTATCATTTCTTTGTGTTGGGAACATTCCAATTCCACTCGTTTAGTTATTTGAAATGTATGACAAGTTATTTTCAACTATAGTTGTCCTATTGTGCTATCAAACTCTATTATAGATCTTATTCCTCTATCCAACTGTAATTTTGTATCCATTACCAATCCCCTCTTTTGATGTTTTGTGCAAAAGCACATCAGGTTGTTTTTAAAAATTCTAAAGGTTGAACACCACCTGTTTTATATTTTAAAACAGGCCTCCGGATTCAGACTTTATGAACTTGAATCTGTGCTCCATCATCTTCTAATGGTTGTATAAACTAAGAAAAGTAGCAAAAGTTTTATCACTGTCAAATTCTTCATCTTGGAAAAGACAAATTAAAACACCAGTGTTATTGTGGACATTACTGAGGATGTGTATGTATTAATAAATACCCAGCAATGTCATAGTATTCTGGTCAGTTGCCTTCTCTTTGTTGTGCTAAGAGTATGATTCCCTGAGAAATATATTATCCGAGTTGAGAATTACCATGACCCTGGTGTTCACCTGGTCTACTGGACAGATTTTATGTTGGTAAAACTGTTACTTGAATAAATAATCACATAGCTGTAAAGTTGGAATCAACGACAAGGAAAATGCCAGATCTTCCTCATGATAATTGAACCACATTTTAGGATTAGCCCCAAAAAAACTTTTAGGAGAAAAGTAGAATTTAGGGTCCCTTCTCTATTCATTCTCTACTCTCATAAGAATAGGGAGCCAATTTTCTTGACTTTGTCTAGCTCTAGGACTTCACAAAAGATTTTTTTGAGTACTAGAATAAAAATAAATAATGCTTATTCTATGATAAACATTAGAATGTCTTTTCAAATTTACCTTAGCAGGACGGAGACTATTAGGTGCAGGTTACAGGCATTTCAGACAAAATTATTCAGAGTACCAGGCTCTAGCATTTAATTCTTGAGGCTAATAACTTTCTAAGTAAGAAATTTTGACTCTTATTTCTTGTTGCTCAATTATCACTGGAATGTCTAATCTGCTACGTTTCCTGCCCAGAAAGAGATTTTTTTGCAGTTAATACTGATAATATTTGGCAACATAATTTATTCAGCCATGCAGGATAGTCTCACAATACAGAAAAGAAGATTTGACTTTCTGCATTTAAAATGTAGTATAAGTAGAATGGTAAGAGTTTAATCCACCAACCCTCATACTCCAAATCTTAAAATCAAAATATTTGTAACTATTGTCTGCATCATTCCTGTGGCTAGAGATAGAAGGTTCTATCTTCATAATGGTGGGCTCCTTCCTATTTCTTAGCCTCTCTTCTCCCCAGAAAACCCACATGCTTCCCTATTCTAGTTCCCAGGCTAATTGTAACTTCAAACAGGAAATCCTTAAATTTCACTATTTTAGTCTGATAAGGATCACCTGAGCAGTGAAGTAATGGGCCCTCCTTGAAGACTCTTTGTGTACATAATGAAAATTCTGATTTTGTTGCCCAAGGTACAGTGCCCAAAGTGCCCATCTATGATCATTTAATGTCCTGTATGTTTCTTCTTTATCCTCTACTCCCCAGGACAGTATCCTTAATTGTCCTTGACAGGCACTCTATCAGGAAATAGACTAATCATCCTATACCTAGTCCAAAGGGGGGGAGCACTTTTTCAGCTGACATAGTACTCTTCTGGAATATGTTGTCCATTTAGTCAAGACAATGATATATGGGTTTCCTGTTTTTCTCACCTTTCTACTCATTGAGAAATCTAAATCTATATCCTGGTTCTTCCTCCCTGTTTATAATTTACCTGGATTCTGTTTATGGTTTTACATGTAGGTTGAGTGTTCACTACATTTCAGGTGTTGTGCTGAAAGGAATACCAGTAGAAAGAATAAAATTAAAAAGAATTGGTCCCTACTTTTTAAGAAGTTTAAGATGACTGTAATCTTTGTATCCTTTGCTTTGTCCCTACAGCTTATGAACCTACTGTTTACCCTGAAGCTGCTTCAAGTTTCCCAGCACATGTCCTGCCCTGAAAAGCAGACAGGGACAGATGATTCCTTCTCTAGGTACAGACTTAGCAAGAGCTACCAGCTCCCAATCCTCTGAGCAAATGAAATATAGATCAGTTTTATAAAAAGATAGTTCTTAAGCATAATATCCTGACATAATAGAAGTGTGTGACACAAATATTTTCATACTAATAGAGTTTTAATAGAGAACAGAAGTGTGTGAATTACTTTCTTTGCATTGAATATATAAAATAAGTTTTAGTATTTATAAAATAAAGGTGTAGTCACTCACTGGAACTCTTCTGTTCTGTCCTAAGAAGAAAGGAAATAGCAGAACTACAGTTTTTACACCCATGCAATGTCTTTCACAGCCTATAAATGTTGATCCACCTATGAGAGAATGTTGAACATAAATGTTGTATGTTATACCTTATATGGGAATCAAAAAAATTTGGCAATTATTATTGTAAAGGACATATGGCTTATAAACAGTTGGAGAACCTGCTTGGTGTCCAAGTTATTTTTAATCCAGAAGAAGAAACAATCAGGCCATTTTTTATCACTAAGTTAATAAGTTGTATAATAAAAATACAATGTAGGAAATTTAATGTGCAATCACATAAAATTTCATTAGACAAAGAGGATTATTTATAAAGAGCAGAAAGACAGAGCTCAGAAAACCTAGATACCATGAATACTAAGGTACTATAATATTTCTATGTAAATTATGATTTTTATGAAAAAGCAAGAAAACATCTTTTTAAATGTAATTTCATGTTAAGCTTGCAATTTTATGTAGTCAAGATAACAGTGCAAAATGAATTTTTGTCTCAGGGATGATTAAAGTTGTTAGAATAATAAAACCCACCATAATGGTTTTGTAGCACTCCCACAAAATTTGTAAGAAAATATCTTCATTATTTGAAACTCAGCCCAGGTTTTTCTCAAAAATCAGAACTCTTATTTCCCTCTAGCCTTCTCACACAGTGTGCATTTTTTCTCTCAGATCCCACATTCCACAGGGTACAGAGGCAGGCTAGTTTCTATCCATCTCCCCTCCTCCTGCTCTCTCACTCAAAAACCTGGTTGTTCTGAAATATGAGCATCAATGACATTGAACACTGCCCTGCTTTATTGCAGTCATCTACCAATTTCCTCACCTCTCTTCTTCATCACCTGAAAATTCTAGCCCAAGAGTCACAACCTTTCTCTCTTCTGCTAGTCTTTTCATTATTTTTGGTAAATTCAACAACTACATAGATCATCAAAGCAACACCCTGGGTTCCCATTTACTTTACTTTCTGAATCCTAATAAATATTTCTGTTATTTTATCTCAGCTAACCAGTTCCATTGTCAGTACAAATAACAGCACCACTTGCTGTGCAAAATGTTTGACTTCCTTTGTGTCTCCTGCTCATGGTTACTTGCATTACACCTTCACTGTCCTTCTGCTTAGTGCTCATGGCCCAGCACAATCATTGCCTTAATTACACAACTACCCACCTTATCCTCTCTCCCTCTCTCTCTCCCTCTCCCTCTCTCTCTCTCTCTCTCTCTCTCTCTCTCTCTCTCTCTCTCTCACACACTACTGTACTTTCTTGGCAATCCACTAACCTAGTATTTTATAAGATTTAAAGGTCTTTTGATGGTGGGAAAAAAGACACAGACACTCAAATATATGAAAGGCAGAATTTATTGTTACCTACAGCTCCAAGCCAGAGAAGGCTATGAAGCAGGGTCATACAAAGGGCTGCTTGTCGGGATAGGGTAACAGCAAGCTGGAACTGGAGCAGGCAGCTTATGTATGGCAAGTGGGGTGGGATTAGCTGGGTTTTGCAGCCTCTCTATAGATTGGCTAATTTGAATAATCTCTGGGCATAGGGGCTGGCCCTAGTTGTCCAGTACCTGGCTCTGGGAGAGGCAGGAGGATAGTGGCCTAAAGTGAGATCCAGAAAAGGAAAGTTGGGGACTGTGGACTTAATCAGCTGCTCATGACAGGAATTGACAGGTCTCTAGGCAGAGCCTTAAAACTGAGTCAACCTATCTCTCACCATGTACAAAAATTAACTCAGAATAGATTAAATTCTTAAATGTAAGACCTGGAACTATAAAACATAGGGAAAATGCTTCAGGACATTGGTCTAGGCACAGATTTTATGGAAAAGACTTCAAAAGCATAGGCAACAAAAACAAACAAATGGGACTATATCAAACTAAAAGGCTTCACAGAAAAGAAAACAATTATAGAATGAAGAGATAACTTGTAGAAGGAGAGAAAATATTTGCAAACTATTCATTTGATATGAAAAAATATTTGGAATATACAAGGAAATCAAACAACTCAACAGCAAAAAAAAAATCACATAATCCAATTAAAAAATGAGCAAAGCATCTGAATAGACATTTCTCAAAAGAAGACATACAAATAGGCAACAGATATATGAAAAAATGCTCGACATCACTAATTATCAAGGACATGGAAATCAAAACCACAATGAGATATCATCTCACTCCAATTAAAATGACTATAATGAAAAAGGCAAAAAATAATGAATGGTGGCAAGGATGTGGAGAAAAGGGAACTCTCATATGCTACTGGTAGGAATGTAAATTAGCACAGCCATTATAGTAAACAGTATATAGGTTTCTCAAAAAAAATAAAAATAGAACTGCCATAAGACCCAGCAATCTCATTACCAGATATTTATCCAAAGGAAAGGAAATTAGTATATCAAAGAAATATTTGCACTCCCATGATTATTTCAGCACTATTCACAATAGCCAACATACAGAATCAACCTAAATATGAGCAGATGAATGGATAAAGAAAACATGATACATATACAATGGAATACTATTCAGCCATAAAAAAGAATGAAATCTTGTCATTCATAGCCACATGGGTGACCCTGGACAACTTTATGTTAAGTGAAATAAGTCAGGCAAAAAAAGAAATACCGCATGTCCTCACTTATATGTGGGAACTAAAAAAAATTGAGCTCATGGAAGTAGAGCATAGAATTGTGGTTATTAGAGGTTTGGAAGGAAACAAGGGAAGGGAAAATAAAAAGATATTGGTTAATGGATACAAAGTCACAGCCAGATAGGAATAAGTTCTATTGTTCTATAGCAATGT
The DNA here is from genome assembly GCF_020740605.2 of Lemur catta. NCBI lineage: Eukaryota > Metazoa > Chordata > Mammalia > Primates > Lemuridae > Lemur > Lemur catta. The sequence goes on along the minus strand of NC_059137.1, from coordinate 39,046,430 downwards.
AGGGTGAATATAGTTAACAATAACTTGTCATATATTTCCAAAGAGCTAGAAGAGAGGATTATGAATGCTCCCAAGACAAAGAAAGATGTATGACTGAGGTGATGGATATGGTCACTGCCCTCATTTGATCATTACACATTGTATACATGCATTGAAATATCACTCTATCCCATAAATACATACAATTATTATGTGTTGTGTCAAAAATTTTTTTTAAAGTAAAAAACTGAGTCAAGATATAACACACATATACAAACTATATTATACCAAGAAATTAATATTATAAATTTCCACCAACTTCATGTTTATACCCAAGAAACTGAATACATCTGGAGACAAACCTGACTCTAACTTCGTCCTCTCCTACATCATTAATACAGGCAGCATCCTACTTAAACCTCATGTCTCTCTCCAGTTACTACCCTGGCTCTCTGATATTCTGTAAAGCAACACTCCTCAAAATAGTTTTTTTCATTGTTTTGACTTTCTCCCTTTCCTTTCTTTCTTTAACCCATTCCTGTAATAATTTAACCTTTATCATTCCACTGCAACTGCTTTTACCTAGGTCACCAGTGAACTCCAAGTCGCTAAACATAGTGATTTCTCACCGTACTCTACCTTTGAGCTGCATTTGGGATCACTTCCTCTCTCATGAAGGACTTTCTTCACTGGGTTCCTAGGACACCCCACTCTTGGTTTGCTTCCTCCTTCACTGCTATTCATCTTCCTCCTCTTCTGCCTCTGAATGTGGCAGTGGAATTGGGTTCAGTCTTTGGCCTCTCCATTCTTCTTCCTAGCTACATTCACCCCTTAGGTGATCTCATCTAATACCATTGTTATAAATGATATCTATATATTATTGACTAGAATTCTATATTTCCTTCTCCTCATATTTCTTTGATCTCCAAACTCATAAGCAGTATAAGCATAACCCCTCACTTGTCATCTCCATCTCTCGTTGGGGCAGAATTTGTTTGTTGCCTACTGCAAACTATTCTTCCTTCTCTTCCTTATAACACGGTTTTTTTCTGGTATCAGACACCCACTGATTTCAGGGAAGTGTCTCTGAAAGGGTCTCTGATGCTTGCACTGCAGCAGCCAGCTTGTACGGGGAGAAGGCCAAGAGAATCAGACAATATATTTACCCTGAGCCCTGACATTGTGGGGCCGCCTCGCACCTACAGCAACATCTCTAAGTATGGTCCTCTTTCTAAAATTTCCTTCTCAGAATTCCATGTGTGTGTGAGGGAAAGAGGAAAAAAACCTTCCCTATATAATTAAACCTTCCTCAGATATTCTGTTACCTATGGCTAAAGCATGGACTGACTCACACAGATGCATACACTTAAACACTCAAACTTAACATTTACAAGTAAGATTTTTCCTACTCACCTCCCACCCTACTGACTTGAGTTCTCCCAGAAGATCCTGAAATAAGCATTTGAATGTAAGTATTTTACTTGGAGGATGATCCCAGTAAAAACTGGTCAGGGAGTTAGGCAATAGAAGGCAAAGAATAAAGAGTGTGTAATCAAGTTGATTATCACTGTGGGCAACCGAAGCAAAATTTCATGGGGAAGCTCTGGTAAATAGTGTTGAATACATGCCTCAGTTGTTGTACCCTTGAGATAAAAAAGCTGGTATTTGTACACCAGCTCCTGTAGGCCATTGCTTGAGTGCTGCTGCCTGGAGTGTTAATTTCCTGACACTTTGAGCCTGCCCTGCATGGAGGCAGAGCAACATTCCCTGGCTTCAGAGGAAACCCTTAGGCCATAAAAGAAAAAAGAAAATTCTGACAGTTGAAATTTGGCATCTAAAGTATAAAGAATATAGGTGGCAGAACCAACCATGTCTGCTTTCCTATATATTCTTGTCCTGCTCATTTCTACTAATACTCTGCATTAGGTTTTTTCTGTGATGTTATTGCTTCTTCAAAGAACGAACTAGTTAAGTTTTCTTTTAAAAACAGAAGTATAAGACAGTTAGTGGGACAAGCTACATTCCTTGCTGTTTTAGTGGGTCCCAAGGCTGCAACTTAAATTCATCACCGTCTAAACCTTGGGTTTCATGTGTTTTTCAAGCTATGAATGATGCCTGTTCCCATTTATAGTTACCATTGACCTTGGAAGCACCCAGGGGTGCCCAGTGAATTGTTTAAGTACCATATATTATCTTCTCTAATTGTTATGGAAAAATAGCTTTATCTTCTCCTGATAGAGTCAATTATTCTTGGCAGTGTAGCAATTCCTTTCTTTGACTACTGGTCTCCTGGCATGAGGAACCCAAACTAATTAGATAATTGTATGAGATGGGAATATAAATTTTGCCACAAGGGCAACTGGAAGTGATGGTGAGAGGGGCTATTCCTACTTGCTTCCTGGACTCATATAAATTTACCTATTGGAAACACAGCATTATATAGTGGCTGTTGCTACAAAGCGTGCTCAACAGTTTTAAAACTAGTGACCCAAACTCTCAGGGTATCATTCTCAAACTAGCATACTGGCTGTGTCTTTAAGAGGCCATTCAGTGTTCCACTAGATTGCAGCTTCTGGTTGATGCAGTATATGGTAGTACTTGTCTCTATGCAGTAACTCCCATGTTCGTATCTTCATTATTCACACCACAGTCCCCTGGTCCAATACAACATCTACAGCATTTCATGCTGATAATTCAGATATTCTCTGATCTCTCCATAGTGTTGCTTGCCAAGATGCTGTCAGCAAGGAAGGTAAAATCATAAAAAGAATATGTATCAATCCCAGTAAGGATGAATAGGTCTCTTTTCCAGAGTAGAAGATGTCTGATGCAAGTGACTTGCCAGTAACTGATTCCTTGGTCTCCTCAATTGATGGCACCAAAATGAGAACTCAAAATAAGTCCTTGATGTTGATAGCTGAAGCAACAGGGCTGGTGCATGGCCTCTACTGCAGAACAGCCTACATTCCAAACGTCACAATTATTACATTCGTGAATTCACTCAGCAAGCACTGAGGTTGGTTGCCAAAAATGAAGACTGGCTTGCCTCCTCTGCAGTGGATGACTTCTGGTGTTTTCCCGAACACTAGACCTACGTTTTATGCACGATATCATCTAATCAACAGTGATGTCTGTGTTAGACTTTGCCCTTCACTGAGTTTTACATATTTCTAAATAAATTCATATTTTCCTCTACTAAAATATGGCAATGATAAAACCCAGCAATTTCATATTCTGTGCTAGTTTCTGCTCTAGTCTTTCCTGTATTCATCATTTAGAGAATGTTTGTAATAGAAATACTTAGGTTGAATACATAATAGTCCATTACAATAAAGAACTATTTAATCTTTTCTTCTTTTGTTTTCATGAGCATGGGTCACCATCATATAAAGCACTGAGTTGGATGCTAAACATGTCAACTTACTTTTTCCTTATCTAACTTCAATGACAGACATTCACCAATGAGGAAACTGAGTTTCAGAAATGGTAAGAAACTTAACAATATTCCTTCAACTAATATGTGACAAAGGTGCTATTTGAAACCTGGGTTTCTAATTAATCTACTAAAATATCTATTATAGGGTGAGGCACACTCAGTTATTCAGTAAATATTAGGTAAGGTAATTTTCTTTCTTCCATTCTCTGCTCCTCTAAGAAATCAACCTTATTTTTTAAAAATGTTAAAAATAACATGTATAATACCTCATAATTCATAAAGCACTTTTATGTATTAAATAAGAGATGACATATTCAAATGTGACAGTAGTAGACAAATATAAATAAGAATAAATAAATAGTGTGGATAAAAAGCTATGAAGTAGATATTGCTTTTATTTACATTCATGAAACTGCTACAAATCTTTTTTTTTTTTTTTTCTTGAGACAGAGTCTCTCTCTGTTGCCCGGGCTAGAGTGAGTGCCATGGCATCAGCCTAGCTCACAGCAACCTCAAACTCCTGGGCTTAAGCGATCCTACTGCCTCAGCCTCCCGAGTAGCTGGGACTACAGGCATGCGCCACCATCCCGGCTAATTTTTTCTATATATATTTTTAGTTGGCCAGATAATTTATTTCTATTTTTAGTAGAGACGGGGTCTCACTCAGGCTGGTCTTAAACTCCTGAGCTCCAAGTGACCCACCCGCCTCGGCCTCCCAGAGGGCTAGGATTATAGGAGTGAGCCACCGCGCCCGGCTGAAACTACTACAAATCTTGTGTTTACCGTATGTCCACACTGGAAAGCCCAGAGAGGAGGTACGCAGGAATTGGATAGCTCAATTTCCTGAAACCCTGAGGAACCTAGTATCTTCTGTGATTACTTGGTAAGGAGGATGGTGCTCATGAGGAACCACAGGTTTGCTGCCAAGGACCTTCATGAATATTAAGTTAGAAACTACTCAGTTGGGTGAGACGGGTCAAGTGACCCCTCTTTGCACTCAGGAAGCACAATGATCAAGGTTTGCTCACTCAGGAGCCCTTCTGTGCCAACCCCTCTTTTCTCTGCTACCCCTGGGTGGCCCCACCACAAGCTCTGCTCCCACTCTGCTCGCCTTTCCTCTGTGCTACACACTGGGACTGCTGTCCAGAAAGACCTGCCTTGTTGTCCAGGATAATCCTTTCTTGTCACATGACATAGCCTATTTCACTCTAATGAGAGAGATCTAAGCACTCTTTCTCTACACCACACGTGAAAGCACCTATTTTTCTTCTCCATTAAATTCTCTGAATGAGGAGATCCTCTCCCACGTCAGTCATGATCATTTCCAAAAGTGGCCCTGGTTTCCTTCCTTAGTATAAAACTGTAAACTTTCAATTGCCATACAATGTCTTCTGCCTTGTCTTATCACCGATCAAACATCTGGTTCTCTAGTATATGAATTATTGTTCAACCATGGTAAAAAGAAGTTTACCAAATGTGATAAAATCACTTAACCTTTCTCAGCCCATTCTAGTTGGAGGGATAAGAAATCACTCTTTTATTAGCCTCTTCTCCTCTTTTGACTATAATAAGGTTCACATGAGATTTCACAAGAAAACCAACATATATGAATGTTTTATGTATTTGAAAAATAGAAATTCCAGATAAGACTCATGTCACCATGGAATAAATGCAATGGAATAGGAAGGAGGTTTGTCTTACTTTTGGTACTAACAGGATGTTGTTCAAATGCCAACTAAGGGAGAAACAAAAAGGAGACTTTATAGTGCCTCTGGGAGACCCCAACACAAAAAATATTGTAAGAATTTGAAGCTGTATTGTAAAGGTTAAAATGTCATGTGCTGCTTTGACATCTTTGAACCTCACAGGGTCCCAAAGGTCTAACTATGAGTCCCCCTGCTCTGACCAGATGTATACCCCACGCAGCGGGAAAGGATGTTCACCTGGCTAGTTCTCTATCAGCTGGACAGCTAGCTGTACTTGCTAGCTGGGTCCTCAATCTAATGGTTTTCACTTCCCTGAAAGCCCATAGAATTGTTCAAATAAGCCAATCAAATTCACCCATGGAAACCAGGGATCAACTCACCCCTTTGTTACTATAATACAAGGCCTGCCTCTATGAGGCCCTGCATGGCAAATGCTGTCCTCCTCCTATGGGATGTGAGTATAGGTGACTAGTAAATTGCTAAAAACTCCTCCATACATTGTTGGATATCATGTGTCCAACCCTTTCTCACCAACAGCGTTAGTAAGCAATCAAAACACAACTCATATCTGGAAAGTCAGAAATATACATTTTTAAAAAGAAAATCTTATTTATAAATAACTTCTTAATTGAAAAATTAATTCATCACTGTCACTGAGAAGTGACTAGGTAAAATGTATATATGGACATCAAGTAATAAAGTATAAGCATTAATATAACCACACCATTTTGCAAAAATACATTAAATAGATTAGAATGATTATTCATTGAGATGTCAGGAGAAAGATAAGTACAGAAATGTAAGAGAATAAACACATAAATAAACAAAAGGAGAATCTTGGATAGACCATATGCAATAATGTACCATGAATTGAGGCCAGGATAAACAAACCCTCCCTATTATGAACTCTGTGTCCATAAAAAGACAGGAATATATGCATGTGGTGAGTGTGTGGGCACATTTACCCCACACTGCTTATTTACTATCTTGGAAACCTATTTATTTTTACATACTAATTTTGTGACCAGTAACTTTACTGACATATTTCATGTTTTCTAATAGTTCAAGGGATTTCCAGGAATGTATTCTAATCATCTGCAAATAATAAACTTATTGCTTCCTTTTTTTCAGATATGTTCCTCATATTTCTTTCTTTTGTGTAATACAAATGGCTAGTACATCTGGAACAACGTTAAATAATCAATGATAGTGCCTCCTTTTTTTCCTGACTTTTATGAGAATTCTTCTAGTGCTTCATGATTAAGAAGGATGCTGAATATTGTTTCATAAATATTCAGCATTAGGCTGGGCGCAGTGGCTCACGCCTGTAATCCTAGCACTCTGGGAGGCCGAGGCGGGTGGATCGCTCAAGGTCAGGAGTTCGAGACCAGCCTGAGCAAGAGCAAAACCCTGTCTCTACTAAAAATAGAAAGAAATTATCTGGACAACTAAAAATATATATATAGAAAAAAAAATTAGCCGGGCATGGTGGCGCATGCCTGTAGTCCCAGCTACTCAGGAGGCTGAGGCAGGATCGCTTGAGCCCAGGAGTTTGAGGTTGCTGTGAGCTAGGCTGACGCCACGGCACTCACTGTAGCCCAGGCAACAGAGTGAGACTCTGTCTCAAAAAAAAAAAAAAAAAATATTCAGCATTGTGTTCAATTTTGAAACAATAGAAATAGTCCTACAGTCATATTAAAGGCTTATTTTCTTATGTTTTCTCTTTTATAAACTAACAAAGGGAGTTTGACTTACCATATGTAACTTTTGTATCTCTGGAATTAGTCATGTGCCTTTTCTGTTACAGCCTCTTCTTGGAGTGACACATTAGATTTTCTTTTATTTATGTTATTCTTTAGAAGAAGCACAGTGTATGTTATATCACAAAATGCAAGCAGTCTGATTCTTGCTGTTTTCAGGTTAGTGTATTGAGGGGTATTACTACATGAACTTCTAGGTCTAATTAGAGAGATGGCAAATAAATTTTGAATATCATTTGATGTGTGCTGTTCTGGATTCTCATTTTGCCCTTTGAAAGCGATCCGTTTGAGAAATCAGGTTCAGACCTCAACTCCATCTCCCCTAGAGTGCATATTGCTGTTATGGCACATTTGCTTGTGGTACAGTTTTATTTCTGTCCAAACAGCAGCATGGGTTTCTATTTCCCTAAAAGGAGCTGTTTTGATGCCTATATTTTGCCCTGATTATGAACTACATGATATGTTCAACTGTGTTTACATTGTAAATTTTCTGCAGTGTTCTATGATTTATTCAGAATTTGATGTTTTGGAGCAATTACTTTGATATAAAACCTGTGAGCTCTGTGAAAGCAGAAACAGCCTCTCTTGTATCTCGAGGGCCTTCCTAGCATATCAAGGTACATGGAAGGCACTCAATAAATATTTGATTCTTTTGTCTCAATTTGTCTTGAAATATGGGTTTTCATTAAAGAGATTATATGATTATATCTTTAGAAAATATCAATTTTGTAGGTAACTCTGTCTCTAAAGTGCTATAGGGAATGCTGGTAAGAATACTATCTTCAATTTAGTTTGGATCTAAAGGCTTTAAAGTGCTTCCGTAGATTATTTAAGATTTCACTTGCTCTTTAAATTGAACAAAACATTTTAATATATCATTTCAATTTATTTTCACCCAAACTCTTTGGTGTGAATATTGTTACTACCCTATTTGAAAGCTAAATAAGAAATTCGGAAATCAGATAATGCACAAAAAGCATTGACCTGGGAATGCCTGTAAAACAGTCCCAGATCTCTGACTCTTCCACTAACTGTATGTTTTTACTGTATGTTTTTACGAAATATTCATACCTCTTTGATATCCATCCCCAAGCATTATATTTATAAGAAAATAGATACTAAAGTCAATTGGAAAGCCAAAAGGACTGACAAGATCACAAAATACGTGTTTGGCCTGAGGGCAACTACATAGAGGATAGTAGAACTGTATCATGGGTAGACAATATGTGTATTTTGAGATGTTTGTGAAAAATGAGAAAAAAACATTGTTGAACAATTACAATGAAGAAAACCGTGAAAAAAAAAATCAGATAATGCATTTATGAAAAGTTCTTATGGTAGAGAATGCATTTTCATCTTTGCTTTCCTTACAATTAGATCATTAATATTTGATATTTAGAAAATGCTCAAAAATGTTCTATCAATGAGAAAAATAAATAATCATGATAATTGACTGTGCTTCTAAATCTCTATTTAGAAGATGCTCAAAAATGTTCTATCAATGAGAAAAATAAATAATCATGATAATTGATCATGCTTCCAGTTTTACATAAAACATTTTGAAAGTCACAGTAAAATTTCAAAACGTATATGTTAAGTCTTCATGCATTTTTTTAATTAAAAGGTCATTGGTCACTTAGTTCCAGTTCACTTAAATGTTGTTCCCAAAATATATCACTTAGAAGTCAATTTCTTCTTATTTATTTTTGTATTCTTAAGAAAGCATAGCCGAGGCGGGAGGATCGCTTGAGGTCAGGAGTTCAAGACCAGCCTGAGCAAGAGTGAGACCCCGTCTCTACTAAAACTAGAAAGAAATTATTTGGACAGCTAAAAATATATATAGAAAAAATTAGCCAGGCATGGTGGTGCATACCTGTAGTCCCAGCTACTCGGGAGGCTGAGGCAGAGGGATTGCGTAAGCCCCGGAGTTTGAGGTTGCTGTGAGCTAGGCTGACGCCACGGCACTCTAGCCAGGGCAAAAGAGCAAGACTCTGCCTCAAAAAAAAAAAAAAAAAAGAAAAAAGAAGGGATAAATGTGCAATTCTTGCCGTGTTGAGCTTGATGTTTATCTCCTGAGTTTCTGTGACGTTTTTCTGGACTTCCTGCTCATGAGGTTCCCATCTGAGGAAGCAGATGACATCTATGATGGTTAATTTTCTGTGTCAACTTGACTAGGCTGAAGGATGCTCAGATATCTGATTAAACATTGTATCTATGAGGATGTTTTTGGAAGAGATTAGCATTTGAATTGGTGGACTGGGTAAAGCAAATGGCCGCCCCCTGTGTGGGCAGGCATCATCCAATCCATGGAGGGCCTGAATAGATTGGGTTTGCCTTCCCTCTGCCCCACTGCATGGGAACATAGATCTTCTCTTGCTCTGTGTGCTTCTGGTTCTTGGGCCTTCAGACTTGGACTGGAATCTATATCAATGGCCCTCCAGCTCTCAGGTCTTCAGACTACGTAACTTCCTTTCCAAGGTCTCCAGCTTGCTGGTGGCAGACTGTGGGATTTCTCAGCCTCCATAATTGCATGAGCCAATGAGTCAATAACCCAATCAATACCTTATGGTAAATCTCTTTCTCTCCCTCCCTGTCTCTTGCCACGCCCCGTTCTCTCTCTCTCTTTCTCTCTCTCTCTCTCTCCCCACCCCCCCACCTCTCTCTCTCTATATATATATATATTATTGTTTCTGCTTGCCTGGAGAACTCAGATACTCAGACTATTACAATCACCCTATAATGATAACTTTTGATGTGACCATTCTCTTATACTTCTCAGAAAGAGGTGTCAGTAAAACCTGAGACTCTGGCTGATCAGAGACTGGAGATCAACAAATCTCTCTCCAGGTGTGGGAATTAAATACAGATCTGGATACAGCTAATAAAAAAAGAAATTAGTGTCATTCTATTTAAAATTATCTGATCTCAGAATTGTAATAAAATTTACACTCAGTTTCTTCCAGTCACACATAGAATGCATAAAGGTGTATTATAACATCTCACTGAATGGTTTTGGTTGTAATTATTTTTATTTATTTGTTTTTTTGCTTCATTTGATGTTTTAAATTAAAGAAGTAATTCTTCCTTGTTTAGTAAGCTGAACAAGTAGAAGTATAAACTTAATAATCTGCATAAGTTCACACCTTCTTAGAAAATCAATTCCTTGGAGTAACTATTATTAAAAATTTGATATGTATTCTTTCACACTTTTTTGTGCTCTTACAAACATTTACAGGCATACTTAAAACTACTTTCAAGAGCCAATCATTCTGACTATACCCTAGAAAAAGATTTATTTTAATAAATATTTTTTTTAAAAAAAACAAGCTTTATTTTAAAAGAAATGTGCCCTTTGAGCTTATTCATGTAATACTATATTCAATATAAAAATGTAGTTTAACTTAAACAAAATAGTAATTAACACAATTTTATTAAGCAGAGTTTACCTTAAAATATATTCAGTAAAAAATAATAAAAATATTTACATTAGAACTGCATGATTTTATACTACTATACAATCGAATTACAATCAAGACAAGTATATCTCTCTCTCACTACTCCAATTTAGTATTGTTTTGTATGAAGATGAGAAGAAATACGAGACAGAATTGGAAAGAAGCAAAATTAACAACTGTGACAGTTAATGTGGGTATCAACTTGACTGAATTAAGGGATACCTAGATAGCTCCTAAAGCATTATTTCTGGTGTATGTGTGAGGGTTTCCCAAGATTGGTGTGCGAGTTGGTGGACTGAGTGGGGAAGATCCACCCTCAATGTGAGCAGGCACCATCCAATCAGCTGAGGACCAAAAAAGCAAAGGAAAGGAGAATTAGCTCTCTTTCTCTCCTGAAGCTGGGTCACCCTTCTTTTCCTGCCCTTGGACATCAGAATTTCAGATTCTGCAGCCTTTGGATTCTATAACTTGCACCAGCACACCCTGTCCCAAGTTTCTCAGTCTTTCAGCCTCAGATTGCAAGTTACACATTGTCTTCCCTGGTTCTGAGGTTTTTGAACTTGGACTGGGAACCACTACAGGTTACCTTGAGTGTCCAGCTAGCAGACAGCCTATCATGGGATTTCTCAGCCTTCATAATCATGTTAGCCAATTCTCCTAAGATATCCCCTTTCATCTATCTATTGCTTGCAATAATAAAATATTTTAAATAAAACTCAATGTACATAAACAGAAGAATGAATATATAAATTATAGTATAATATATTTATTTAAGGTGCTACTATGTAGTAAATAAACGAATTTTAGCTAAATGCTCAACAAGGATAAATTTCAAAAAGAAAATATCAAAAGAAAATCAAGTTTTAGAATGATATGTGCAGTATGATACCATTTATATAAAGAGTAATACCATGAAAAATTGTGACATAATTTATATTTCTTCAAAGATAACTTAAAAGTGTTAAAATATTCTTAGGTACATCAAACACTAAACTTAAGACAGATTTCCTTGGAGGTTGATGAGAGGGAAGTAGAGCAGGAAATGTTAAAATTTGAGCTGTAACTGGTTTAAAGGGTGTTAGTATTTATCTCTATGTTTACATGCATATTTGAAAAAATTTCCTTATTAAAAAAAAAAGACAGCAAAATTTCCCTCCATTCCTCCTATTGCTTAAACTGAAAAGTAAATAAAGTATTCAGCTTGTATTTAGGGGTTTTGTTAATCCTGTATACTTAAAAATAAAATCACATTCAGCATGATTAGATGTCCAGAATATGAGATAAACACTGAAACCAGGACTCCACTCTGAGGTTGGTAAATTTAACTCTCTTATTTTAAACTCAATCCAGGAATTTTCTATTTAAAATACTTAACCACAGAAGATATATGGATGGCAAGTACACACATGAAAAGATATTCAACATCTATAGTCATCATGGATATGCAAACTAAATTCAAAATGAGATATCACCATATACCCAATAAAATAGCTTTGAAAAATGACCATACCAACGGTGTTAGGTTGTGAAGACACTGGAACTCTCATCTCCCAGAACTTTCATTCTATGAATGTAAAATGGTGTAACAACCTTGAAAAGTATTTAGGAACTGTCTTAAAAATTTCAACATATACCTGCCATATAACCCAGCCACCTTATTCCTAGGTATTTATTCATGAGAAATAAAAGCATATATTCACAATAAATCATGAACATGAATGTTTACAGTCACATTATGTGTAAAAGCCTCAAAGTAGAAACAACCCAAATGTTCATCAACAGGTAAATAAGTTTTAAAAATTGCACTACAACATATAACAAAATACTACCTAGCAATAAAAAGGAATGAACTATTGACACATTGAAAAACATGACTGAATCTCAAAATCATTATGTGGAGTGAAAAAAGCCTAACAGAAGAGGGCACATATGGCATGATTCTATCTATATAAAATTATAGAAAATGAAAATGAATCTTCAATTACAAGAAGCAGAGCAATGTTTGCCTATTGACAGTGGTGGAGGAATGGATGGATTATAAATAGACACAAGAAGATTTGGGGGAGAGATGAAAAAGTCTGTTGTCTTTTTTTCCTTTTGGTGACAATTTCATGTGTGTGTGTATGCCAAAACTCAACAAATGGTGCACTTTAAATATGTACAGTTTATTTGTTCATCAATTACACCTCAATAATCCTTTAAAAGTTACAACTTTGTATTCAATAACTATGATAAGATATCAATAACACTATCTACCATTTAGTATTCTAACTTTTGCTAGGAACAGCTCTATGTACTTCCCAGAGAGAATTGTCTACACTTCCTGTTTCAGTCTGTTTCCCAAACTCCCCTCCCCAGCACCCCACCCCTCCTGGAAAAAAAAAAAAGAAAAACAGTGCCCAAGACAAACAGTTTGAATGTAGGTAGATTTTTTTTTTTTTTTTTTTTTTGGAAGTGATCCTAGGGAACAAGAATTGCAAAGGAGACTGAAAAGAGTCAAACAGAAAAGAAGGGAAAGCCAACCTGCAATCTCTCTGGAGATCCCTGAGGAGCCTACAGTTGTCCCTCTGTGCTTTCTGGTGTGTGCATGTGCCATATCATAACCTGGTGCTCACAGGCCTCCCACATGGTGGCACAACTCATGACATACGTCATGAAGCTAAACCAAGATTCTTAGCACGCTACACCTCTTCTTCGCAATGGCTGGGGGCAAAAAGATGAGCTGAGAGTTAAGACATGATGTAGAATATGCCTAATGCACATCTTTGGAAAATAAGTACTGCCATCACCTGCATTTTTTTTTTTTTTTATTTCAGCTCATCATGGGGGTACATAAGTTCAGGTCATATACATTGTCCATGTCCCGCCCATCCCCCCGAGTCAGAGTCCCAAGCGCATCCGTTCTCATTCTCCAGACAGTGCACCTGGCACTCATCATGTAGTCATACCTCCAACCCCTCCCCCCCCAACTCCCCGGGTCTGCACCTTCAAGCATGACCATTCCCCAGAGGGTGTGCAATGCACTCGTCATGTAGGCGTACACCCATCCCCTCCCCCCACCCCCCATCCCAGTCTGATATCCAATTGGTATCCTTCCCTGATGTACATTTAGGTGATGATCAGGGAAACCAGTTTTCTGGTGAGTACATGTGATGCTTGTTTTTCCATTCTTTGGATACTTCACTTAATATAATGGGTTCCAGCTCTCTCCAGGAGAACCAAAGAGATGTCGTATCATCGTTATTTCTTATAGCTGAGTAGTACTCCATGGTATACATATACCACAGTTTACTAATCCATTCGTGGATTGATGGGCACTTGGGTTGTTTCCACATCTTTGCGATTGTGAATTGTGCTGCTATAAACATTCAGGTACAGGTGTCTTTGTTAAAGAATGACTTTTGTTCTTCTGGGTATATGCCCAATAATGGGATTGTTGGATCAAATGGTAGGTCTACTTGAATCTGTTTAAGGTATCTCCATATTGCTTTCCATAGGGGTTGCACTAGTTTGCATTCCCACCAGCAGTGTATGAGTGTTCCTGTCTCTCCGCATCCACGTCAACATGTGTTGTTTTGGGATTTTTTGATAAAGGCCATTCTCACCGGAGTTAAGTGGTATCTCATTGTGGTTTTGATTTGCATTTCCCTGATGATTAGGGATATTGAGCATTTTTTGATACGTTTTTTGGCCATTCTTATGTCTTCTTTTGAAAAATTTCTATTCATGTCCTTTGCCCATTTTTTGATAGGATTGTTTGATTTTTTCTTGCTGATTTTCCTGAGTTCTAAATAGATTCTTGTTATCAGTCTTTTATCTGATGTGTAGTATGCGAAAATTTTTTCCCATTCTGTAGGCTGTCTGTTTATTTTCATGACTGTTTCTTTGGCTGTGCAGAAGCTTTTTAATTTAATCAGGTCCCATTCGTTTATTTTTGTTGTTGCTGTGATTGCCTTAGGGGTTTTCTTCATAAATTCTTTGCCTAGACCAATGTCTGTAAGAGTCTTTCCTACATTTTCTTCTAGAATTCTAATCGTTTCCCATTTAAGGTTTAAATCTGTTATCCACCGTGATTTGATTTTTCATCACCTGCATTTTTAACAATGACTAAATTGTAGATTGGAGAGACATAGTACCTTGGCAAAGGTTATATGTCTGCAAGCAGTGAACTTGATTCCAAGACTGAACCTGACCTTAATAAAGTTAACTCACTTCCTATCCACTCCTCCTTGAGACTCAGTTTCCTTACCTGCAAAAATGAATTTCAATTCACTATTTCCATAAAAAAAATTATTATTTATGCTAGTAAAAGAATACAGACAATACCGATAAGGCTGAAATCCTTCTTGATCACAAATTTTACTTCCTTCCACAGAGTTAGCCACTTGTCAGTTAGATACATATCTTCCCAGATCTTTCACAAATCATTTCCCTATTTAATTGTGTCTAGAAACAGAAGTTTATATACTCACACATATACATATCCATTTATATAGTTTAGTATTTGGTAATGTATGGGTGTATATTTAGCCATAAATGTATCATACAATATTTTGGGAATCTTACCCCATAGGAAATCTTACTGTCTATATTATCTGATTATTATTAATTATTTATTATATCTAAACATAATTACTTATTATATTTAACTATTTTAATTGCTGTAAGATATTCCATGAGGAGCAATTTCTTATTTTAATTGATCTTGATACTTATCGATATTTTCAATTTTACTATTTTAAAATTTGCTGTAATGTATATTATTATAAACTCTTCTTTGTGTACATGTGCAAGAGTTTTTCCAGGACCATACTGAGAAGTAAAAGAGCTGTGTTTGAGGATACATTCCTCACTTGAATTGAATGAAAACAATCATATTACTCTTTGACATATTTCTAAATCTGTAAATGATAAATAATACAGAAGTGAGAATATGCATATATCACATCTTTGCTTCATTTAAAAATACATTTTAGGGACTGTAACTTTGTATAAAGTTGTATATCTCAGTAGACAAATGAATAAAGCAAACATTTCTTCTGTGTAATACCAAATTTGATTTCTAAACAAGTATGTGTCTATTGTTAATGATAACCCACTTTGAAGTGATAACAAAAACTAGAAAGTCAGTCTAAATAACAGCAATTCAGCTAATGAATTGCTATGCCACATCACTATTACCTAGCCTGAATTTATAGTCCACTTTAGGTAGCCAAGTTTCATTTATGCTTGATGACTAACACTCACAGAACATGGATTGTCAGCCTAAAATTTATTGCTGTCCTCTAAACAACAGGCTGCAGAGGTGCAGAAATCACACCTGAAAGCACTATCTAATTATATGTTAAAAGGAAAATACTAATGATTACAAGCAGAGTTTGCTTAAATGTAGTGATTACAAACCTATTTTTGTCTATGGGACAATAATATAACCAAACATTTCTGGTATTTCTTCCTCCATACATCAAGAGAAATTAATGATCTTTAATTTTTTTCTCTTTTTACTTGATTTAGTTAATCTTCATTAAGCATATCTTAAGAGACTATTAGAACGAAATTAAAACCAAGAAGAAATAAAATACAATAATTTCTCAAGCTCTTTTCCCCCATTAATTGCATACAGAAATATATTGTTGTAATTGTTTTTTAAATTTTATAAAGCCTTCTCTAAATAAAGGATGTACATTCTTAACAGTAAAGATTTTTACTCAGCTTAATTTAACTTATACTATATCAAATGATCTTCCCCCCAACATATTCTTTGAAGTTTGTGACTCAGCACATTTTCTTCGTTATTTTGAACACTATAATAAGCAGGATCAAACATGTATCCCTCTTTCAACATCTGTAGAAAAATTTATCATGTGCTTATTCTATATGAGTATCACCTTTATTTTCTTTCTACTTATATTTTTCTTTTATTCCCATTAGAGAGTTTCTCCTTATCATTACCATTTTAAATTCTTTATTATCACCAAAGAATTACAAATAATTATTGGAAATAATTATTGGAATTATTCCAATAATTATTTGTGCTCTACAGTGTGGTAGATTGCTCTACAGTGTGGTAGATTGCATTATTGACCCCAGTTCTTCACTCTTCCCTGCGTCCATACCTTTTCTCACGTGACTTTGGAGTGCCTTCTCTTGACTTTGGGTTTAGCCATGTGCCTTGCTTTGGCCAATTGACTGAGGCAGACATAAGGGGTGCCAGTTTACAGTTTAACCCTTAAGAGGTTTTATTAATTTCAATATGCATTCTGGAAGACTATTCCTGTATAATCCACTTATCCAAGGTGAATGGGAAACACAAACACCAGACCTAGATCATGAAACAAAGTCTTTCTAGCTTCTGTAGCCTAGATTAGCTGCCCAGAATCATGTAAGAGAGCCCAGCTATGATCAAGAGAAACACAGCAGCCCTTAGTTAAATAAGATGCCCTTGTTATCCCTCAGGTGAGTCAACTAAATAAGTTGCTGAATTTCACTGAGATTTTTGTGATTATTTGTTATACAGAATTATTGTGGCAATAGATAACTAATCCATAGCTAACTGAAGCAGCTTCTACTTTGCAAACTATATGGCTACTGAATTCATCTTCTGATTAATAGAGTTAATATTTATAAGAAGAGAAAATGATAAAAATTCAGAAATATATTTTTTAAAAAATTCATTTGATACGAAAGCATTAGATTACAAATAAAAAAGGGAAATGTTTCCTATACTTTCATCTAGAGAAGATTTTGTCACACTTTTAATCACTATGCTAAATCTACACTGCATTATCATTTGCATAGGCTGTTTTCATCTAAATCTTACATGTGTCACCAATATACTTTGAATCTGTCTCCTCTCTTTATTCCACGCACCATCTTAGTATAAGCTATAATTATTCCTTACTTGTGATTCCTAGAAGTCTCCCCTCAGACACTGTTGCCCCTCCTCCAAAGTATCATTAATTAATTTGTTCAAAATTTTTAATTGAACCAAGCAATATTTCAGAGTCTAGTACTACTGCAATGAGAAAACAATCAAAATCCCTATGCTCATGGAGTAAACACTCTAGTGAATGGAAACAGATAACAGCAAATAAGATAAATAAGTAAAATTGAGGATGTTTGTGGAGAATGTGCTATGAAGAAAATTAATGGAAGAGTGTTGGGGGGGTGCAATACAATATTAGAAAAAGAGGACAGGGAAGCCCTTCCTATAAAGATAACAAAGATATGATTGAGATGAGGAAATAAACTATGTCAAAATCTGAGCAAGAGAGCATCCACAGGCAGTGGGACTAGCAAAGGAATAATTCTTAAATTGGAACAAGAGCTCAAAGAAAAAAAAAATAGAAGTTAATGTGTTTGGGAGGAAAGTAAGCAGTAGGTACAGCAGTAGGAGATGAGATCAAAGAGATAACTAGGGATCAAACTGGGTAGGGCTTTATAGCACAGTGTAAAAGACTTTGGTTTTTACTTTGAGTGACATTTAAAGTCTTTAGAGCGTTTTGATTGAAGAAGCGCTATAATGTGACATGTTTATTAAACCATGTTTAGAGTAGGATGAAGGCTAGTGAATGTAGGAGTCATCATTTAGTCAGGAAAACAAAAAACACATAGGTACTTCAAACAGAGGGGTTTTAATACTGGGGCTTTATTACATAAGCATTGAAAAGGATACAGAATCAAAACAAGGAAGCAGAAGAGACCCAGAGATTTCCTTGTCTCACTTAGTGCTGAAGGAAGCAAAGGGAGAAGGTGATGTTACCAGAGCCTAGAGCATACTTGCTGCTGACTCTCCTGCTGCTGAAATCTCTGACACTGCATCTAGAATTTCCAAAGATCTCTTAGGGCCCACAGTTATTTACTATCGCCTGTGCCATAACCACTGATGGGCAAGTTAACCCGTAACCACCTTCTGCTGTTGAATACACACCCAGAAGCAGAAAGAGCACTGGCTTCTTCCCACTTTCCAACTTCCAATCTCTGAATAGTAAGTACTTCTTCATGGCTAAATCTAAGCAGAAGCCAGTTGACAAGGGATTTGGGGAAATGTAGTTTCCAGGAATCAGGTCCCTTTGTACAAAGCAGAGCAAGGGTGGAAAAGGATGGAGCTAAGAGAGAACAGGCAAATGATTGGCACAGGGAGCAAGGTTAGAATAAAAACCACCACTTCCTCATAGTCTGAAGTTATGTGAAATCCTAGAGGACAATCAAGGTTAACCATAGGATATATATAACTATTAATTCTTATGCTATTATACAAATTGGACCTAGTACAATTTGGGGTAATTCCAGATAGCCAATTATGTTAATAGTCATGAATGTTTAGGCCAAACAAAAATACATGAGCACTGACTCTTAGCATGTATAAATGAAAATTTTATTAAAGCTTATTCTGTTTTAATGACACCCCTAAAGAGAAAAAGAAACTATTGCGACAATCTAGGAGAAAGATAAGTGTGTCTTAGAAATAGAGGACACAATAAGTTAAGTTTCCAAGTATATTCTGAAGTATTTACTTACAGATTTGATAATGAGAATGAAGGTAAAAGAAAAGTTAGTTATCAAATAATGACACCTAAGCATTTTATCATGAGCAACTCTAAAAAAAGGAGTTGCCACTAATTGAGATGAGGGAAGATTTCAGGAGTAGCAAGTTAAGGAAATCAATTTAAGACACATTAAGTTTGAGACATCCTCATACAGATACTGAGTGGGTAATTAGACATACAAAACTTGAGTTTGTGAACTAGGTCTGAGCTGGAGATAAAATCTGAGTGCCATCATCATATGGATGGCACTTAGTGCCATGAAAGTGGATAAGATAATTAAAGAAGTGAGGGAACACTGCTAAGAGAAGAGGTCCAGTGACTGAGCTTGATGCATTCTGAAGTTGAGGAGAGATTAGCAATAGTACGTGAGAAGAGGGAACAGTGATGTCACAGAAAAAACTAGAGAGTGATATCCTGGAAGCCAAATAAAGAATATGTTTCAAATAGTAAGAGTGCTTGGCTATCAGATGCTGCTGACAGCACAAGTAAAATGAAGACTGAGAACTGACCATTAGATGTTATCATCTGCCAGCCTGATCATGTTGTTACTTGACCCAAGTTATTGATGTGTTTGCAGAAGAGAAGGTAGAGTAAGATTCCCAGTACTGAGCACATTATCTTGCAAAGCAAGGGTCTCTGCATTATCTTCAAGCAGGGGGAAACACTGCCTTTAACAGAGGAGTAGAGAGCTTCTACAGGCCCAAAGGGTTTAGCGGTATTGGGGATTCAAGGTTCTTCAGTGTATCAACCCAGATATCTCCTTACCATTCTCAGTGTCTCTATATCATTTTCCCTCCCAATCAGATATACAATGTGGCTTAGCCAACTTATAAGGGCTGAAGTTCAACTTTCTCTGAAATTCTATTGGTCATATAATTTAGTCCTGGGCCTGATCCTCACTTTTTTTTGTCATGCAACTGCAGCTATGAGAGTCTCCCTGAATGCTATCAAAGAGGATCTCTTGCTTCCACACTTTGCCCTAAATTGGTGAATAATCATCCTGAAATTTTATTGTTTTCTAGTGCATCAGTAGACCCCAGCGGTAACTATATGATTCCATAGTCTTTACATAACTACTTCTCATAAACTTCTCAAATTCCTGAGATATACCTAACTGTTCATTCCTACCCACTAGTTCCCCATCCCGGTTCACTATCCATGAAAACTTTAACAATTACACCACCACAGCATCACAGCATGTTATGTGATATCCAGACCCCACCTATCACCAGTGATGGAATCCTCATTGCATGGTGATCAGTGGATAATTCATTCCAAAATCCCATTTTAGAATCAGGTCCCTCAAATCACTCTGAAAACGATCTCAGATGTAACAGGTTCCCTGGCACACAGAGTCAGAGATGGAGATTTTCATGCAGGAAGTTTATTTTGGGGAGTCCTCAGTATCAACACCTGTGAGAGAGTGGGTGAAGCAGGAATGGATTGAGGGAGAATTGAACAGTGATGCAGTGCAACTGAGGTCTCAGCCAAGACCAAAGGTATCAATGGAGGTAGAAGAGCATTAAGATGTTTCTCTACTTGGAGCCACTGGAGCTAGATCTTTGTAACTCTGCACTGACCATTTATTGGATGAAATATGTCCATAGGGAGTAAGCACAGCTTGGAAGAAACAGCTCCTTTAGGCCAAGATCAATTGTTGGAAAGGGGTTTAGCTGTAAGCCATCAACAGACAATACTACAGCAACTGAGAAATGAATGTCTCCATCCTGAAGAAATGAATGTAGGAAGCACACCACAGCATTGACCACAAGCTCCCATCTAAATACAGTCCTCTTACTATTTTTCATGCTGTTCTATTTTATTTGTAGCACATATAAAATCTCCATTGTAATTTGTGTGTATATTTAATATATCTCTTTTATTTTCCCACTAGATTCCAAATTTTATGATTTCAGGGGCAATTCTAATTTGCTTCATCATTACATATCCAGTGTTTGACAGAGAATCTAACACCAAATATATATACACATTTATTTTAAGTGAGTGGAGACGGTGATCATCCACTGAACACATTTGTGTGTCTATGTGTGTGTTTTCTACTACGCTAACTTGCTGTTATAAATTCTGTTATTGCTTGGTTATGTGTCACCCATTGCCAGCTAAAATAGGACCAAAATGTTAGTAAATATTAGTTCATTAATCATTCGATTTTACTTGTTACAGATGAGAACTCAAATGACCAGGGTTTAAACCTTTGCTTCAGAGTTTATCATCCACATGACATTGTGATCTTGAATGGTCTTTTATCACTCTGAACTTCATTTTTATCATCTGTAGGCAGTGGATGCTTGAGTATTTGGCTGCAAGCCCAGCCTCAGCATCCTCAAGGGAGTCGTAGTTATGATGAATGAATGATATCTGTCATTGCCACAAGGCTAAAAGAAAGAAATGGTATATCTGCTGGGTATTTACCTTTGCTCCTCAAAATCTAACATGAACCATCACCTATTTACTCATTCATTTTTATGGATAAGTACATGCAATTCCCACACCTTATATTACTCAAATGAAGATTTCTACAAAAACCAAATAAAATGTTATAATTAACCAAAGTCAACAATATTAATAAGAGCACCTGATTAGAATTTTAGTCTCATCCTATGATCTGTGAAGATCATTTCATCCATTGCTCTTACTATACATGTGAGAATACTGAGAACTCAAAAGATTAGTTATCCCATGGTGATGCATTTATTTAGTAGCAAAACCCAAACTAGAAATCTTTGCCTTATCATTATCCTGGCATTCTAACCAGGAGGTCTAAATCTAAATCTCTTGTGGTTTATAAGTCATTTCCATGATTTTACTAACTATGACTATACAGAGCTTCTTCTAATTTACAACTTTTTCTTTCAGTAGAGTAACAGTAAAGAAAAGTATTGTATATATGTGGGAAATAAACTCACAGTTAACCAATAACCCCATATTTTCTACATTTCTAAACATAAAAAAGCAAAGACTATAGAAAGTCAAATGTTTAAATTAAAAGTCCAAGTACTTCATCATCTTTTTTTGTTTGCTTTAAGTTCCCCTATTATTAAAGCATATATAAATTTTATTTCAAATGTAGTTCTTCTAAATAAAGAGGCTATCTAAGAATTCCACATGAACTTAAACTTACGATTCCTCCAGGTGGAAAAAAATAGATTCTTAAATATATTTTTAAAGGTACGGAATATGAAAGTCCCTTAGAATTACTATAACTCTAAAATAATTAAATAGGAAAATGAGTTGTTATAGGTTTTAGAATAAAGAAGATCAAAAAAGAATAAGTTAACAGTATCACCATATATCTCATCTAGAATATGGTTCCTGAACTTGGTTAACTGAAGAATTTGGTTCATGTCTCCACTTGATACAATGCTGATTTAATATGAGAAACAAATTTATTGTCAGTGAGGTGTGGAGATAAACCCCAGGGGAGTTTAAGCAATGTAATAGCCTACCTGTCATGTAGTATCACTGACTTCAAGATACAGAAAAACAATTCAAACAGAGAAGACACAATCAGTTGTACTATCTGGTTCAAGGAGGTAATGGTGCATTAAACAAGGGGCTCAAAACAAAACTATAAGTCAGCTTATGCGTGTATGACATTCAAAAGTGTTTGGGTTTGAACAGAGTTTTCTAATTAAATTTGTATTAGGACATTATTTTCTGATCAATTATAACAAAATTTATACCCTTCCCTGTAAAACATAGGCTTGGGCCTACATGAATGTGTGTGTGAATGCACAGGCGTGTTCAGGACAAACAGGTACCAATCTATCGTTATTCTTCTCTACTTCTATGCACCATTTCTAATGACATTACACTAATTGTGTAGATATGGTGCTCAAAAGGCTTATTCTTTTGCTCCATGACTTGGAACCACCATCAAAGCCAACTAACTTATAGATTTATTCTCGATAGCCTAGGAAGGTAGTCTAGAAAATAAAGAAAGATTTAAATTGATTCAAAGCCAATACTGCAAAAGCTATGTAAGAAAAATCCAACAGGCCTTTACAAAATACCCAGTGTCTGCCTAATGCTGTGTTGGATGCTATAAATAGACAAATAAGGCACAATCTCTACCCTCAAAGAGCTTGCAGCATAGTAAGGAAATATCGTATGGTAGGCTGTTCTGATACTGTTTAAGTAGTGTTGATTTAATATATGAAAAGTGTGGACTGTCCTTTATTGTGTGGATTGTTCAGAATCCCATGCCTACAAGGAATAGCTGTATCTACAGGCATTGCTTTTGATGTCAAAAATATACAATGACCAGGGCTAAAAGTAGCTTCATGAAATTAGGTGGAAGCTCCTTGAGAACAAGGATTGTATATCATATCTTCTTTCGTCTCTTACAGTATAAGATGCAAGATTAAGTACGTAAAAATTGATAAATGGATCTCTGAATGACTACCAATTTTTCATTTAATTTAATCTTCCTATTACTTCACAATACTCCTATTATCTTATAAGTATCACATATTTTGATCATAAATAATATTGCTTCAATATACTGTTAACACTTAACCTGTTGGTTTTCCCTCTTCTTTTTGCCTACTCCCAGACAGGACAGCATGCTCTACACTTCAGCTGATCTCACTATTTGAAAAGTGAGATACTGTTTTCTTCTAACATTCACTTTTCCATTGCATTATAATCATCTATGTGTCTACACCATCTGTCCTGACTAGATTTTAAACTCCATGGGGACAGGGACCATGTTCATACTGGTTGTCACTGCATGCCCAGTACCTAGTACAGTGCCTAGAGCATAAAATATGTTTAATAATTAATGAAGAGAGAAAGGAATAAATTGTCCAGGTGGGAAGTTGGAATTTTTTGGTCCATGGTCTTAGGAGGGCTAGAAAGCTACCATGGAAGATGCCAGAGATTTACGAAACATCTGAATGTGTGATGGAGATTCTGTTCACAGGAATCTATCTACATTGAGACACTATCCTCCAGAACTGTCTTCCTCACCTCCACCTCAAGCAGTCCAGTCAATCACATTTGGAGAATTGGTTCTTCCCCTAAAAGGAAACCTGTCCTTAAGATAATTTTAAAGGACCTTATTCAATTTCTTTATCTGGATTCCTGACCTCTACCGTTCACACTGTAAACTTTCCTTTGTGACGGCTGTCTGCTTTGAAGGATGAGAGGGACAATGCATTGATGTTCAACGTCAACATTCTGAGCACTGGTTTCTAGCTATGTCCTCATTTTCCACAGCTGTGAGTTCTCCCATTCTGGCCTGTTTTTTTCCTCAACTTGGAAAATAGGAGTAAGTGGAGAAAAGAATACACTGTGATGTCATTAAGCCCTACATGTGAATCTTGGCCTTACCATTATTCATGGATACGACATGTTTGTCAACTTCTCTGACTCTGGCACCATCATCTATCAGACCGAAACAGGGATTTTCCCCAGTTGTGAGAATGAAAACAGATGATGTGCATTTGACATAAAGTAGGAGACAAGTTATATTAATCCACTTTCTGAGCCATGATGACAATCAATATCCTGAGCTATTTCCAGTCCTGCCAAGTTATGATCCAGAAAGCTAGTCTTGTTCCAGTCTCAGTGAACTTATAACTCACTGCTGCCCACACTTCCAGCTCAATAGTAGCTTTGTAGAATTGATTCACCATACTCATGTGAAATGTTACAAATATTACCTTAAAAATGAGAGAAAATTAAGTTCAAAGGCTACTATGCCAAAGAAAGAAAAAACTGAATATATTTTCAGGAGTGATGATCCAGATCTCATATTTACCTTCTAAATAAATCGACAATTTTTAAAACATGTTCCAATTAAAGTTGTAACTTTGCATTAGTACCTTTGTTCTATTTTGTAACTGCCAAGACCATAATTAATGCCATCATTAATCATGAAAAAGTTCAATCACAATTTTCTCTTTTCTGTCAAAAAACTACCACTTTAATTACCATTTTAAGTGTATGATTTAGTTGTGTTAAGTATACCCAAACTGATATTCAGAATCAAATTTGTTCATGGTCTCAGATGATAATATATGTAACATGTTGATTTTCGCTGTCATTGTGTTTTCTCTAAGAATATGGAAAATACCAAAGAGTGAATTTATTTCTGAAAACTTTTCATTTGAACTTAAATAATTAATGATGAAAATTAAAAGAAGCCTCATGGACCTAATTGTCATCAAAATTTCAATTATTAAATATGTCTTTAAGTTGGAAAATAACACATTTTAAAGGAGAAAACAATGAATGATTGTGATGGTTAATTTTATGTGTCAATTTGAATGGGCTACAGGATGCCCAGATAGCTTGTAAAATATTATTTCTGGGTGTGTCTGTGAGAGTGTTACTGGAAGAGACTGGAATTTGAATTGGTAGACTTGTGAAAAAAGATCACCCTCACCAATATGGATGGGCATCATTCAATGCCCTGAGGGTCCAAATAGAGTAAAATGGTGGTGGAAGGGTGAATTTGCTCTTTGTTTGAACTGCGGTACTCGTCTCCTGCTCTGCTGGGACATTGGAGCTCCTGGTTCTTGGATCTTCAGACTCAGATGAGAAATTACACCAGCGGCCCCTCCCTCCTCTACTTCCTTCCACGGATCCCTGGTTCTCAGGCCTTCAGACTTGAACTTAATGACACCACAGATTTTCTTGATTTTTCAGATTGCAGATGACAGATCATGGGTCTTTTAGGCCTCCATAATATTGTGAGCCATTCCTATTAGACACAAACATCCTTTTGATTGTTTCTCTGGAAAACTTTGACTAATGCAATGATCTAATAATCACAAAACAGTTTTTGAGAGTGGAGCTAATAAAAGCTTATGTGTCTTCTCTAAGTTTCCTAAAGGTCATCTAATTGGCTTTCTTTTAATAACCAGCATAAGGATAGGACTGTAAGGACTGACAAAGTACTCCATCTTTTAATTTTCTACAAGAGTAAGCCTTGTTTAGATGGTTCAGTGAATTGATGAATAATAGCTTATGCAGACAGAGGTAGAGACAGAGATATCAACACAAGTATGTCATATCTGTTTATATAAAATGATTGTATCAGTCTGGAAGAGAAGTAATAGACCAGTTTACCAAAAGAACATCCTTGCTTTCTGATGCATGCAGGCTTGAGTTAACCTTTCTATGCTTAAGTCAAACTTCCTCATTCTTGACCTCATTCTTAGTGTCCTTTAGAAATTCTTTCCAAATCCTTTCCCCTCCCCAGGCTTTCTTCCAGGTGGCACTAATCCAGGCTGCTCTGGCCTTAATTACTGGAGAACTCATTTCCATGTTAGTTTTTGTTTGTTTTCCTATAATGCTGTTTTAAGGCCAGTTCCCTTGGCAAAGGCAAGAATTTGTAGTCTGCACAATGCAGCTTTGGCTGAGTTCTTTCACCTACCTGATTGCATTCTCCTGAATAGAGTCTTAGCTACCCTCACCCTTGTGGTAAAAATTAGGCAAATAGCCCACTGTTCTGTATGTTTGCTCTCATTTTTTTATTTGCCTTGTTTTTTTCTCTACTAGGTTCAGACTCACATGCAGAGTTTTCCTAATTTGTTAGTTTAATTCATGCTAACATTTGTGCCTTTCTCCTCCTACATAAAAGGTTTCTCCTCTAAGCAATGCATCTCCCTCAATAGCATGATAAATTTTGTCAGCTACTTTCAAATTCTCCACACAAATGGTTACTTAATTTATGCTCCCACCAACAGTTTATGATAGTGTGTGTTTTCACATATTCTGCTAGAACTATAAATAAAAAAGTATTTTATTGTGGGATGTAAACTTAAACTAAGTTTAAACTTGGGTATAATTGATGGGAAGGTTTATGTTTTCATATCTTTTATATATATATATATTGGTCATTTTTACTTTTCTCAAAATTATTTCTCGTTCTTTGCCCACTTTTCTGTTAAATAATTTATAGTTCTTTTCCTACAAATTTTTATAAGTTTGCCATAAATACATGTGGGAAATTAGACTTTTGTAACTTTAAGAAAAATAATGTCTCATGACAAATTTTGATCAGTTTTTTTTCCTAGAATGGAAGGTACATTTTTAAAATGTAGACTCTTTTCTGTAATCAAATATTTATTTCTAATATGTTGTAAAATACTTTTTGTTCTACAGTTTTAGAGTGTTTTCTTTCTAATTTCAGGGACATAAAAAAGTCTTATAATGGTTTGTCTTTGTCTCCATAATTATTGTCTTTGCACCTAATATCTATTGTGCCTTACTCTGAATGCTTCCCTCTCTGAATTGTGTAGTTATCTACAGACTTTTCTTTGTAAGTAATTTAATGTTCAACCTATTCTGTTCTGTTCCTTGTTCTCTATAATTTTTTAGTCCTGTATGTATTGTTTTGATCATTGTTTCCTTCACCTTCCCATCTTCATTTTCATCTTACGCTGCACACACACAAATACACAATCTAAAGGTTATTTTACTTAATTCATGCTTTCATTAAGTTTAATAACATAAAGTAGCCTCAAAGGATTTTCTTTTTTGTTTGAATTTTTTTTAATTTGGTTTTATTTGAGGTGTGGAACTAATGTCTTTTAGATTTGGCCATATTTCTGTCTTTGGCTTACTTTGCATCTTTTTAATATCCGATTTTGCTACGGTATATTCAGGTAGCTTTCATGGCCTTTCTGGGTTTTTTATTTTCTTTTGCCAATTCTAATACAACTCTGTCAGAGATGTTAAAAAGTGAAGTCTCAAATGGTTAATTGTAAGTTAGCACAGTGATAACATGAAAATTTACTTATGATGTAATGTTCACTATTAGCTCATGAAAATAAAATGCAAAATAAAAATCTTCATCCCTAACATTGAGATTAAAGACTAACGTGTATTAGTTTAATTTTTAACATTCATTTGGGATCCTTGAAATAGTCCAACTCTAATCCAGAAAACAGTAGGGGGAACATCTGTATTAATGCTGTTATTTATAAAATGTGTTGATTCCAGTCTGAAAAACTAAAACTTTTCTTGAGGCTTATTGGGAGCATATGGACAACCAGATTCTGGTCATAAATCATGGACTTTTTTTGCTTCACCTCAGCATCACTGTGATAAGCTGCTAAGGCTGAATATTTCTTAGTATATACTTTATATTCATGAAGCATAATGGATTGGGTGGTGGGGAATGTGACCTTTAGCTGAACTGATCCTTAGAGAATATAGAATATAGCTGGTCTCCTTTGGAAACTGTAATTTCTGCTGTTTCACAGACAATGAAGTATTTTATCTTTTTGGTTAAATGATGGTATTAACACTTATTGTACTGAATAGTCCTTTTGTTATGGTTAGATATTTAGACAAATTTTAACACTTTCAGAAATGCGTAACTTGTTTTTTTTTTCTGTTTACTGTGACTCACAAATGAAGATGCTCTGAAATAATAACTGTGACTGCTATTAGTTTCAATAGTCATGAATAATATTTTGGCAGTTTAACAATCCAGCCACCTCCATAGCGGAGTTTGAATGATAAAAGATCATGTCTTCATTCACTTGATTGCTGGCTAGTCTAACCTTGCTCTAATTATAAAAAGTCATTTGAAGTCCCTGGACTAACTTTGAGGGTAGGGATAATTATTTTCATTAATTGAGATCATTCTTATCATTAAACTGAGACCTGGGGCAAATGTGGACATAGTATTGGTCCCTATAGCAGTCCTAGATTTTTTTTTTAGAGGATCCTTAGTGGTAACAATTAAGCAAATCAGTTTTTCAACCACAAAGACTCAGATTTGGTCCTGGGATGAAAACCAAAACCCTCGTTGGCCTTTTTCTGATTTCTGATTTCTGACTATAACTGCAGTAACAAAGCTCAGTTTTGAAAGAGAATTCAGTCTGAAGCGCAACCCATCAGAATCTCAGTCTAAACAATGCTGAAGGCAATACTTCATTCCTGCCCTGATTTGGAACAGATTTTTTTTATTAAGCACAAAAAAAAAATCAACAAATTAAACAAGACTGAAGAACCACATATTATTCAATTTACGAACTTTTTACATTTTTTCACAGCTTAACGGAAAGTCAGTTCTATATTTTGACTTATTTTTTGTCCAAATACTATGACTTTTAAAATTTATTTTTCAGTACTTTTGAGTTATTTTTATCTCACCTAGTTATAAAACCCTAAAGGTTGTATACCACTCCAAATAATTTTGTTTTCATTGAGGTAAAATTCACATAACATAAAATTAACCAGTTTAAGTGTACAATTCAGTAGCATTCTGTACATTCACAGGGTTGTGCACCTATCACCTCTATATTATGCTAATGTCAGCTCTGGCTGAGATGCACATGGGCACAGCGGTGCCAGGA
This sequence comes from Lemur catta, assembly GCF_020740605.2. Lineage (NCBI taxonomy): Eukaryota > Metazoa > Chordata > Mammalia > Primates > Lemuridae > Lemur > Lemur catta. Next base: position 39,017,205 of record NC_059137.1, on the reverse strand, counting down.
AGCTCTGTGGCAATCTGTCCTAAGAAGCAGGGCTGCCACCAGGGCAGCTGTCAAGCCAGGCATGGAAGTGCATGAGTGTGGTGGAAACAGGCAGCTCTGTAGCTGTGTGCCAGGGGGACATGGATGCCACCCAGCTGACTGTCACGCTGGGTATGGGCATGCCCAGATGTAGTAGGTTTCCTGGCTGTGCAGTGTGAGGGCATGTGGGGGAGTTGGGCCAGCCAGCTGTTCAATGGTTTCTCTGATATGTAGGTCCACCTCTTCCCTGGGGGTACGCAGTACTACATGGTTCAGATGCTGGGGTCTCAGTCATTTCATATGGTCTAGGATCCAGACAACCAGGGGTATAGTATTTCAGATATCCATGTGAGTGTGGTAGAATGACAGTAGGGCCTCAGAGATAAAAAGAGTTAGTTGCTACTGGCCTTGAGGGTAGGATGCACTATACAGTGGGTTTGGATTCAAGATGGCATCATGCCATAGCAGCATAGGTCATGGAGGTGGGGAGGGGTGCTCAAAGTGGACTCCTATTCTAGGACAATGCAGCTGCATGCATTCCTAGCTACTCTTCAATCTGGATTTGGGGCTTATGAGGACTTGAATACCCTCCTATCACAAGAATTGCTGGCATCTGCAGTGGCAATGGGACCCACTGGGAATCTCCAGCTTACCTTTTCCCTGTGAAAAGTAGTACCTCCTGACTCCAAGCCATTCCAGGCCAGGAAGACAGTGTGGCAGAGCAAGATGACTCCCTCCCCTCTCTGTGGTGCTATCCCAGGCTTCCATGCTCCACAGGGATTTTGCCGCTCCACTGGTGCTTTCCGGCATACATCCTCTGTCACTTCAGTCAAAGTATAATCACTTATTCATTGTTTTGGTCCCTTTTTGTGGAAGAAACCAGCACAAGATACTGTGTCAATCCAAAGTATCTTCCTTTATAATATTAATGCCTTTTCTTTGTTATCTTTACAATACTAATGTGTTTTCTTTGCTTTTCATGCCTAATCTCCCTGCCTAGAACCTCTGGTCCATTGTTGAATACAAGTGGAGAAAGCAGACATTCTTATCTAGTTCTCGATCTTAGGGAAAATCTTTCATTCTTTCAACATCAAATATGATGTTAGCTCTAGGTTTTTCATAGGCTCCCTTTATCAGGTTGAGGGAGTAACCTTCTATTCCTAGTTTGTTGAGTGCTTTTATCATGAAAGAGTATTGGATTTTGTCAGTTGTTTTCTGTGTCCATTAAAATGATCATATGTGTTTCTTTTATTCTATTTATGGTGAATTACATTGCTTGATTTTCATATGTTGAACAAGGCTTGAATTCTTTGGATAAAACCCATTTCATCATCTTGTCTAATACATTGCACAAGCTGCCAGATTACGTTTGCTGTATTTTGCTAAGAATTTTTGCATCTATATGCATTAAGGATATTGCTCTGTAGTTTCTTTTCTTGGGATGTCTTTTCCAGGTTTTCATATCAGAATAATACTGATCTCATAAATGAACTGGAAAATCTTCCCTCCTCTTTTATTTTCTACAAGAGATTGGAAGGATTGGTTTTAATTTTTCTTTAAATACAATTTAATTGTGAATCCATATAGCCCTGGACTTTTCTTTGTGAGAAGTTTTTGATTAATTACTCATTTTCTTTACTTGTTATAGGTTTATTCAGATGTTCCACACTTCCTGAGTTTGTTTCATTAATTTTTATGTCTTTCCAGGAAATTTTACATTTTGTATAATTTAATTAGTAGACATAAAACTGTTCAGGATATTTCCTTATAATTGTTTTTATTTCTCTAAGGTCTCTAGTAATTACTCCCTTTTTTCAGTGATTTCAATAATTTTAGACATCTCTCTTTATTCTTGGTTAGTATGCATAGCTACTAATTTATAATTTATTGATCTTTTCAAAGAACTAACATTTGATCTGGTTGATTTTTTTATATTTTTCTCAATTTTATTTACTTATGCTCTAATTTTAATTGTTCCCTTTCTTACTCTGACTTTTGAGTTTAGCACTCTTCTTTTTTTAGTATTTTTAGGTAGAAGGTTAAGTTATTGATCTGAGATCTTTTATATTATAAATTTCCTTTTGAGTACTGAGCATCCCCTCAAGTATTGTCATCCTGCATTTTCATTTTTATTCATATAAATGTATTTTCTGACTTCTCTTATGATTTCTTTTTGAGCCATTGGTTATTTAGAAGTGTATTGTTGTTAATACCCAAATATTTATTGATTTTCCAAGTTTTCCTTGTTATTGATTTCTAACTTATTTTTATTATGGCCAGACAACATACTTTGTATAGCTTTTCAGGTTTTTCCTGGGCACGTCCACTGTCCTGGGGGCATGTATGTTAAGTGGCTTTCTAGGTGTCCAAGAATATGTTTGAGGTTTCAAAGTGCTGTGGGCATCTCATTTTCCTTTAAGCTTTTTGGTTAGCCTATTGTTTGGCCCAAACGTTATCTACTGCTTTAGGCAATGTTACCTTTAAATATTTGCCAGTAAATATTTTCTGAGAGTCTTTTAGCACTAGGCATGTTCCATCAGGTCAAAAAAGACAAACATTTTTTTTTTTTTTGAGACAGAGTCTCACTTTGTTGCCCGGGCTAGAGTGAGTGCCATGGCGTCAGCCTAGCTCACAGCAACCTCAAACTCCTGGGCTTAAGCGATCCTACTGCCTCAGCTTCCCAAGTAGCTAGGGCTACAGGCATGCGCCACCATGCTCGGCTAATTTTTTCTATATATATTGTTAGTTGGCCAGATAATTTCTTTCCATGTTTAGTAGAGATGGGGTCTTGCTCAGGCTGGTCTCGAACTCCTGATCTCGAGCGATCCACCTGCCTCGGCCTCCCAGAGGGCTAGGGCGTGAGCCACCGCGCCCGGCCAAAAAAGACAAACATTTTAAGTGAGATTTTCCACAGGTGCTCTAGGCAGGTCAAATAATGCCATCTTTTGGAAATGAGACTTGGAAAGAGTTCTAGTTCAGTTATGCCACCGCTGGTACTAGGAATGTGGGTTGTGGTTTTTCAAAGCCATCCCAGAGCTATGGAACAGAGGATGGAACCAAAGTGAGTTATTAATAAAACACCACAAAACTTGCAGTTCTAGTTGTCAGCCCTTTATCGGATGTGTAGCATGCGAAAATTTTTTTCCCATTCTATAGGTTGTTCGCTCTTGTGACAGTTTCTTTGACTGTGCAGAAGCTTTTTAATTTAATCAGGTCCCATTTATTTTTGTTGTTGCTGTGATTGCCTTTGGGGTCTTCTTCATAAATTCTTTGCCTAGGCCAATGTCTATAAGAGTTTTTCCCACATTTTCTTCTAGAATTCTAATAGCTTCACACCTTAGGTTTTAAGTCTGTTATCCACCATGATTTGATTTTTGTGAGAGGTGAAAGGTGTGGGTCTTGTTTCAATCTTCTACATGTGACTATCCAGTTTCCTGGAACCATTTATTGAACGAGGAATCTTTTCCCCAGTGTATGTTTTGTCTGCTTTGTCAAAGATTAGATAGTACAATTCACAATTGCAAAGTTGTGGAAACACCCCAAGTGCCCATCAATACATGAGTGGATTAATAAAATGTGGTATATGTATACCATGGAGTACTACTCAGCTAGAAGAAACAACGGTGATATAGCACCTCTTGTATTTTCCTGGATAGAGGTGGAACCCATTCTACTACGTGAAGTATCCAAAGAATGGAAAAATAAGCACCACATGTACTCACCATCAAATTGGTTTCACCGACCATCACCTAAGAGCACATTTAGGAATAACATTAATTGGGTGTCTGGTAGATGTGGGGTGAAGAGGGGATGGGTGTATACATACATAATGAGTGCAATGTGCACCATCTAGGGGATGGACACACTTGAAGCTCTGATGGGGGGGCAAGGGCAATATACATAACCTAAACTTTTGTACACCCATAATATGCTGAAATAAAAAAGATTAAAAATTTTTTTTTTAAATTTAAAAATACCTGCAGTTCTTACTGAAATTCAGGCATTTGTTTTGAAAATACACTCTTGAGTTGCCACAAGCCAAGAGTTATGCAAATTGTAATTTGATATTTTTGACAATTTTTTCATTGCTTTTGTAAAGGTTGTAGAGGGGTGAATTTTCAGAGGTCCTTATGCTGCCATTTCTTCTAATGTCACTCACTTTTAAGATTTGAATAAGCCTTGAACCCTAAGTGCACTGCAGCCTGGATAGGGATCATATTCCTCCAGGAAATTCTCCATAGCCTTGAGACAGGCTCAGGAGTCATCTGATGAGGATCATCTTTCACCTCCACAAAGGACTACTTTGAGAGTTCAGCACTAGGAGGGACTCCCAAGGCTGTGAGGCCAGGAGGATGCTGAACTTTTCTCCTTAGAAGACAATTCAGATTTTTTTTCTCTTATTAATGGTCTTATACTCTTGGTTTCATCTTGAGCTGTGCCCTCTTAGAGCATCTCTACAGTAATGTAAGCCAAGATCACTGATGTCCGCTGTACTTCTAATTATTTTTAAATATTAAAGGTAAGCAGGTTCTGTAGTATTATATGTAGAAGATAAACAATAAATACTTCAGTGGCTTCTGTGGAAGCTAAAAATGATGTTATGTAGTTTGAATGTGGTATTTCTTTAAATTCATCCCAAGAGCTAGATTTTTCTAATTTACATCTTAAGCTGGCCTCTTTCTCAGCAAGGCTTATATTTATTTAGGTTGCATCTATTTTCCCCTAGCTGTCACTTCTCAGGTAACTTCTCAGTAACTATTCAACCAAATCAGGAGATACCTTACAGAAATAGAGACAGTAATAAATGTCTCCAAATGAAAAGTCATTTATCTAAACTGTTGGGACAAACAACTCTCAAAAACGAGATATTTTTAGTTCTCCTACCTTATAAGACCACTTTCCTTTACATAGAATTTAGAAGGAACAAAACCTCTGAACTTAGATTTGAGGCTCCCTAAACCAGACGGCCAAACCTCAACTTCAGAAATTCCAGGCAAATTATTCATCAATGAGTAACTAATAAAAGGAAACTTCCCTACTTGTTAACGCCATGTATTGGGGGCTGTTCATAGTAAATAATGTAACTGTTTTTTCTACCCATGCTTTATTCTACACATGCTTATGCATTTCTGAACAAATGATGGCAAAAAAAGAAAACCTTCACTCAGCTCATCCTGATCTCAATAATCAAAGCATTAGAGACAAATGTACACTGAAGCTGAAGTTCCACTTTGAAAATCCAACCACACAGACAGTATCATTTATATCAATGGCAGTAATAATTAGACTGACCCCTTGCAGGATGCCTTTCTGCATTTCTGCTGTCACCACACTGGTATGGCTACCATCATGTCTCCATCAACTGAAATAGCCTCTAAATTGAGGTCACTAAATTCACTCCTACAATTCTCTAGTTCATTTTCCAATGTGTAGAAAAAAAGAACCTTTCCAAATACATATCTGATCATGCCACCTTCCTTCCTGAAAGCCTTCAGATGCTCCTCATTGCTCTTAGTATAAAGATCTAGCAAGGACCTGAATAACCCACCTTAGCCTACCTCACCAGTTTGATTTTATGCCACCCTTCTTGTATTTTCTGACAACCAGCCTCACATTCTTATTTCAGTTCTCATAACACAGGTTTATATTTCCCGCCTCAGGTCATTCAAACATGACCTTTACTGTGCTTGGAGCAGCTTCCCTCTATGAGTAACTAATTCTAACTCTAACTGCAGAGTCCATATGAAGTGTCACTTTTTCAAGGCAGCCATCACTGCCTGCCTAATCTAGATATAACTTTATTCTTCTTAGCAATATCACAATTGTAAATAACTGATCATGTAACTTGATGTTAGTTCCTGTTTCCCCCCAAAAAATATAACTTCCACAAATTCTGGGACTTCATTTTGGTCATTACTGTGTTCCTACTTCCCGGCACAGAGCAGTACTCAATCTCAGTATCTATTATGAGTGGAATTTATATGAAATTTGTAATTAGTAGAATTTACAAATGAAATAAAAGCTAAAGGGTACATAAAATGTTTTTATATAGATTAATTCTAACAAAAAAGTACAGTAAATAACAATATTTACAGATGACAAAACTGACTCCTCTACTATATTATGAGGGTAAACAAATGTGTTTCTTGGTGAGATCAGTGGTTCACTCTGCCCATTTTCTGTCTGACAGTAATATTAAAGAATTTTTGTTAATAAATATGATTGCCTACCAACAAAGGTGGGTAATACACATAGGTAAACTTACTTTTTTTTAGCAACATGACCTAGAATTATCAACATTTTATTAAGCTAGATACAACTTAAAATAAATTGCATATTTATTTCATATATTTATATAATCTCTTGGGCCTTAGATTTAGTCTTATTGATTTAAAATCGAACTTCATTTCAGTTATCCTAAAACATCAACTTGTTTCATAATTGAAATAAATGTAATTGAAATCCTTTTAATTTTCATTGTTTCTACATTCAATGGAACACCTCTGCTAATTTGGTAGCATACAAATTTTCTTTCATATACAATAAACATTATTCATCCATATGTACATCAGCATTTAGGCCAAAGTATCCAGATGAGAAATCAGGGTGGATTTGTTATGGGGCTATGTATTTGAGTGTGTGAGACTGTGTGTGTGCACAAATTTAATGTGTTTTTCAATCCAATTTCCTCTTTAAGTATTTACTCTATTTCCTTTTCTTCCCTAGGGGGCTTAAGACAATTTCTTCTTTGGTACTATTATCAATATGCCTTAAATAACAGCTTTAGCATGTTAAGTCATGAAATTCTTCTTCCAGTTTGCTCTAAAATCCGTAAAAGAGACAAGTCTGAAACTTCAAATGCTTACCCTTAATATTAGATTTGACATTTAGAAAGTAGGTCAAGTGCCCTAGTGCTGTTTTGGCACATATCAATATACCATTTAGAAACAATTTTAGCCACTAGGCATCACAAATGAACCTTTAAGTCTATCTCTAATACTTCTTATATGTTTTTCTACTTAAGGGGATAGAGCTTTACATAATATTGAGCATGAAATTAATTTTAAAAGCCCAACCCTTAGCCTCTTTTCAGGACTTTTAATAAATTTTTGTAAGTTGTGTTGCCATTGCAGAGAGAAGAGAAGAGAGACCAGAGTTTAAGTCCTGTTTCTGCACAATTGTATTGACTTTGGGCATATTAGTAATCTTCTTTGTGAGTTAATTTCTACATCAAGACAAAGATAATTACACAATGATGTCAATAGGCATTTATAATAGCATCAGAAACATCAAACACCAAGAAATAAATCTAACAAAAATTCTTCAAGACCTCTACACCGAAAATTATAAAACATTGTTGGAAAAAATTCAAGACCTCTATAAGAATTGTATAACATATTCATTAACTGAAAGACTCAGTATTGCTAAGATGTCCATTTTTTCCACATTAATAAATAGATTCAGCGTAATTCTCTATCAAAATTTGAGCAGTCTATTTAGAAAAAAATAGACAAAAATAAATTTAAAATGTATACAATAATGCAAAAGATACAGAATAGCCAAAGCACACTTGTGAACAAAAAACAATATTGAAGGATTTATAATCCAAGAGAAATAAAAAGTTATGCCCACAAAAATACTTGTACATCAATATACATCCTTATTAATAATTCATAAAATGAAATACTAATCATTGATAAAATGAACAAATATTGATTTATACAACATGAATGAATCAAAAAATTAATTAATGCAAAAGCACATACTAAGAATTCAAACCGTATGAGTCCAGTGATTTTAAATGCAAATATAGGCAACCTAGTCTATTATGATAGCGTTTGGTGGGAATAGGAGGCAGAGGAGGTTGAGAAGAGTTATAAACTGGAATATTTTGAGGGGATGAAAATTATCTATATATTGCTTTGGGGAGTTACAAATTATAAAGTTTCATACAATTGTCAAAACTCATCAAAAGAACGCTGAAGATCTTTGCATTTTTTAATGATAATTATATTTCAAAAAAACAAGATTAAATAATAAAACATGTAAAGCATGAAGCACAGATCCTGGAATATAGTACTTGGGCTAGGTTGTTTTTTTTTATAAAGCTTGATCTGTTTCTTTTTTCTAAAACCTGTATAATGGTTTAAATCTGTACTTTATCATATGCACATAAAGTAGTTTTAGAGAATGTATCATTTGCTCAAACAAAATCCATGAGCTGAATTTTACAAAGATTCTGCTGCTTCACAGCATAATTCAGAAGAGTATTCAAAACGGGGGGGGGGGGGGGGAACCACTGTACTTTTTTAAGGGAATGACCACTCTGAAAAATATCACTTTCCATAATCCCAAGGAATATTCTCAAGTGATAACTCCAGTTTTGAATTTAATGTCCATGCCCATGAAATGAGAAATTTCTAATTGTGAGAACACATGCTTTGAATAAAGAATTTTCATTCTCATGGGCATTCACAGCTCACTTGTGTTAAGAGAATGGCTATGACACACCATGACCTATAGTAGCCACTGTCATCACATGTCTTTTCAAGGACTCATACAAACAATAAATAAGCTTCATTATGATAATATATTTTTAAAGTATGTTCTATGCATATAGTCAGCAAGTTAACCTTATGGACCAAGGATTAGTCAACATCATTGTGCCTGTAATGAATTTGCAAGGTACTATCTACATGTAGGCTTATTAATATTCTAGCCCTACGGGAAAATCAATGTGAAAAGAAGATTCAAATATGTATAGGGAAATCCCAGAGGAAAGACCAACCATGCCATTAGAAAATCTGTAGTGGATAACATTAGAGCTCCTTCTAAATTCCCTCATACTCCTCTTTTCATTTTTGTGTACACTCCCATCCCTGACCAATTTCAACTGTATTTCCAAAGGCAAAAACTATATTTCTGAGGCTCTTTTACAGAGGTCTACTCTCAGCTACTTAGGTCAGAATATCTAAGTACCTTTGTCCTCAACAGAGAAGAGAAATAAATTTAGGGGTGTACAAGCCCAGTTCCCTTGCCTCAAGTTCCTCTATGGGATCAGGCTGAAGTTACCTTCCATGGGATTTCACCTGATGTCTTCTCCTTCTCTACCCTGTTTCCCTGTCTCCCTTACCAGTTTCTCCTGGGATCATTTCCTTAGTAACCCACTCAAGAGTCCTCTGTCTAGGCTCTGGTTTTGGGGAACTCAACCTAAGACAGGACCCAAAGGCCCTCTGGACATAGGGATGCTAATGGACTACAGAAAGATGTAAACAGAACTCCTGTTCTTAGAGAAGTATACATTTTCTAGTTGACTCTGGCCCATTAAAGCAGAAAATTTTCATGCTTCCACCAACAACTTCAAAAAATGATAAGGAAAGAAAAAGAGACTCTTGTGCTACAGAAAGGGGCTTCTATCCCAACTTCACCTTTTAGAAGCAGTTCAAAAGAAATATAATGCACCTAAAAAAGTCCTGAGAACTATAACTAATACCCCTGGATTGGAAAAATATAGACTAAGAGAGCAGATAAGTCAATTAAGATCTCAAGAATAAGAAGGGCTATTGGCTGGGGCTTCTTCCTTGCTAGGATGCTGAGATGAATTGGGAGAAGGATCCGGTGCTAATGTGAACATCAAAAATGGATGCAGATGAATAAAATGGCAAGTGGTGAACACTGCAAAAAAATTATTCAATACTAAACAATAAGGAAAATTATGTTTATAAAAAACAATGCACAGTTTTATTGCCCTCAAAAAATAAAAAAAGAAACACAAGTCCAGAAGCAAAAAAATTCCCAGAGAGCTAATGTCTTTCATAGCTGTGAATAAACTGATGTTCTCCATAACTGAACTGTAGTTACAATTCCAAGGCTCCAATTTCTTAATACAGATGCAAGTTGAATCACATAAGGTTCTAATATCCCCCATCATAAAAAATACTTGTTGAAAATTAGAAATTATTTTTAGTTTCACCTTACATTTTTCCTCATGCTAAATTCAGTTAGAACGATATTTAATACATTTTAGTGTGTGATTATATTTTTACACCATTATCAAGAGGTGACAAAAATGGTGTTAACAAATGTTAACACTACAATTCTGGGTAATGAAATATTGGATTATTTAGTACAGTTTTTCTTGGTACTGTTTGGTATTTTCTTATTTACAAAAAGGAAATGAAGTTATTTTCTTCAAAAACATACAAAAATTATGTTCTTTTTAAATTATTAACTGAACTTTCTAATACTTAATTGAGCAGGGTCACAATATCATAATTTTCTAAAAGGTAAACATATGCATATAATTTTATCCCAATTTGAAAATCCTTTAAGTTGTCCTCTGGATTCATTCCATCTTCCCCTGACTATTGATGCATAAAGAACAGAATTAAACAAATACATGAAATGTAGACAAATCAATTAATGGTGCTGGTGAGAATGTCACCAAAATAATTCACTGTGAGATACAGGCTGATTGAAAAGCAAACAGCAATGAAGCCAGAGAGGTGATGACATCCCTCAAGCATCTCTATATTGACTTTTCCTATTCTAACAAGCAATAGGTTAAGTGGGAGTGAAGAGAGCAAGTGCATAATGAAAGTAGGATATAAAGTGTAGTCTGAGAATTTTAGAGATCGACATTTCAGTGACAGCAGCTCTAGGTAATAAAAAGATTTTAAATGTAGTTTGATGTGTGGATTGTCAAAGTGAAAAAGAGAGTCATTGGGTTAGATGAAATCCTAGATGTGTATGGCTACTTTTGGATCAGAAACTCATTAACTGTGAGCTAAACTAGGAACTTAGGTGCCAAAGAACTTGTAAAATGGACTAAATTCATGTTATTAAATGTATGGAGCATTGCATAATAAAGCTTTAAAATACCAGACATTCATAGGAGGCAGAAAAATGCTGGCTATACCTGATGCTTCAAAGTAAGTGTAAATATGTATGTGAGGTGTGTGTGTGTGTGTGTGTGTGTGTGTGTGTGTGTGTGTGTGTGTGTGAGAGAGAGAGAGAGAGAGAGAGACAGAGACAGAGAGAGAGAGAGAGAGAGAAAGTGAGGGTCTCTAACAGAATGGTTGTTCAGAAACTGGTACCGGCGGGGCACGGTGGCTCACACCTGTAATCTTAGCACTCTGGGAGGCCGAGGTGGGTGGATCGCTCAAGGTCAGGAGTTCGAGACCAGCCTGAGCAAGAGTAAGACTCCGTCTCTACTAAAAATAGAAAGAAATTATCTGGCCAACTAAAAATATATATACAAAAAATTAGCCAGGCATGCATGGTGGCGCATGCCTGTAGTCCCAGCTACTCGGGAAGCTGAGGCAGTAGGATCGCTTAAGCCCAGGAGTTTGAGGTTGCTGTGAGCTAGGCTGACACCACGGCACTCACTCTAGCCCAGGCAACAGAGCAAGACTCTGTCTCAAAAAAAAAAAAAGAAACTGGTACCGTAAGAGGAAAAAATATTAAAGACCAGAGGTAAATCTAGTGGTCAAGAAAAAGTTCAAGCATATAAAAACACCTATTGGCAGTGAACTGGGATTTCCAGAAGGCACTCTGAAAAAATTAATGATAGGCTCTCAAAGGATAGGAGGAAAGAGAGGAAAAAACAGAATGGGGACAAATATATAGGGATGTGTGATGACAGCAGGTGTTGAAATTCATTTGATTAGTGGATCTGTGATGGGGTTGGAGGATGGATATTGGGAGGATTGATTCAGTCTGGAGCCTGGCACATCATCCATGCTCGGTGAATATCAAAAGAGTAAATAAATGATGATTTTTAGTAAATCAGCCTCAAGTTTGCAACTGAGAATTTGATATGAAATTCTAATTTATCTTAAAAGTCCTGCTTTCCAAGGCCAAGCAAGTATAAAACTGAAAGAGACTAAAAATCACCATCAATTATACATTTCTTTTTTTTTTTTTATTTCAGCTCATCATGGGGGTACATAAGTTCAGGTTATATACAATGTCCATGTCCTGCCTATCCCCCTGAGTCAGAGCCTCAAGCGTGTCCATTTACCAGACAGTGCGCCTAGCACTCACCACGTAGTCATACCTCCATATCCTCCCCCCACCCCCCACCTCCCTGAGTCAGCACCCTCAAGCATGGCCATTCCCCAGACTGTGCGCAACTCACTCATCATGTAGGCATACACCCATCTCCTCCCTCCACCCCCCATCTCAGTCTGATATCTAATTGGTACCCTTCCCCAATGTGCATTTAGGTGATGATCAGGGAAACCAATTTTCTGGTGAGTACATGTGATGCTTGTTTTTCCATTCTTTGGATACATCACTTAATATAATGGGTTCCAACTCTCTCCAGGAGAACCAAAGAGATGTCGTATCACCGTTATTTCTTATAGCTGAGTAACACTCCATGGTATACATATACCACAGTTTACTAATTCATTCGTGGATTGATGGGCATTTGGGTTGTTTCCACATCTTTGCAATTGTGAATTGTGCTGCTATAAACATTCAGGTACAGGTGTCTTTGTTGTAGAATGACTTTTGTTCTTCTGGGTAGATGCCCAATAATGGGATTGCTGGATCGAATGGTAGGTCTACCTGAATCTGTTTAAGGTATCTCCATAATGCTTTTTCCACAGGGGTTGCACAAAGATTCCTTATTTAATAAATGGTGCTGGGAAAACTGGATAGCCACATGTAGAAGACTAAAACAGGACCCACAGCTTTCACCTCTCACAAAAATCAAATCACGGTAGCTAACAGACCTAAACCTTAGAGGGGAAACTATTAGAATTCTAGAAGAAAATGTAGGAAAGACTCTTATAGACATTGGTCTAGGCAAAGAATTTATGAAGAAAACCCCTAAGGCAATCACAGCAACAACAAAAATAAACGAATGGGACCTGATTAAATTAAAAAGCTTCTGCACAGCCAAAGAAACAATCACGAAAATAAACAGACAGCCTACAGAATGGGAAAAAATTTTCGCATACTACACATCAGATAAAGGTCTGATAACAAGAATCTGTTTAGAACTCAGGAAAATCAGCAAGAAAAAATCAAACAACCCTATCAAAAAATGGGCAAAGGACATGAATAGAAATTTTTCAAAAGAAGATATAAGAATGGCCAACAAACATATGAACAAATGCTCAACGTCCCTAATCATCAGGGAAATGCAAATCAAAACCACAATGAGATACCACTTAACTCCGGTGAGAATGGCCTTTATCAAAAAGTCCCAAAACAACACATGTTGACGTGGATGCGGAGGGACAGGAAAACTCATACACTGCTGGTGGGACTGCAAATTATACATTTCTTATTGAAAAAGAACTTGGAGGATGTCAGTCAATGAGAAAGAATTCCAAAATAACAACTGGAGGAAAAATGAACTCACTATCAATTTGGAAGGTTTACATGAGGTGTATGAGTAAAAACAGAGGGGTGGGCCCAGAAGAGAGAAAAGAAACAGGATATTTTCACCTGTCTTTAAATTGGCCTTAGTTGTATAGCAGGGATGCTCACAGGTTGCAAAATCTTGATCTTTGCTTATCTTATGATATCTTATGATTCCTGTTAGAAGACAAAGTCTTCATTTCTCATATAAAAGTTTATCAAGCTTAGGAAATCTTGAAGGCCTAAAATTTAGGCTATTAAAAATGGATGACACTAGTAAAGCTATCTTGAAATTAAAACTAAAACAGGTTCCATTTTGGTTAATGCCAGATGCTATTAGAGTTTTAGGAAATACTTAAAAATTCTACCTCATTTATCATCTTTCATGATGACACTCAATACAAAAGAAACTGTATATTATAACATTCTTTCCTAATTTAATATTTTAAATTAGTGTATTTTGGACTTAGTTGCATGAGACATAATTTTTTTAATTTGGAGCACAACCATTTTATTATAAAAAACAATAAAAATAAAGAACATACCAATTAATTTACTATCACACAATTAAACAGCTTTACTTTCATAGTTCCCTCACTTCTTCCCTATTTCTCTGTCTCTATCTCTCTCTCTCCCCTCTTACTCTTTCTCTATCTTATCATATCCAATGGAGGTTTAATATTCTATTATACATTTATACTCTCATTGATTAAAATATTTCCCCACTATTAAGTATTTATGTCCCTTTCCTCTTTATGGTTGACTATTGTTAAAAATAAATCTTTACATAGATATAACCATTTCCCTCATTGTAAGTTATTTCAAATATAATGAACAATAATTGGATTATGGGTCATGACGTAATTTAAATTATATAAATGAGTTTATGACTTGAAATCCATTGCCAAATTGTATAAAAAGGAACAATCTTTTGGAAAGCAGTCACAAGTGATAGTGATAAATAACTGTCAGTTATTTTTCTAACTTCAGAAACTCTGAGTGTTATGAATTATGCTATTAGTATTGCTAATTAAGGGCATAAAGTTATTTGCACTTCTTTGGTAGCTAATAAGTTTAATATTCTCTCTCCATATATATATTTTGCCTATTTTCATGACTGTTTCCTAGATTCCTCCATTAAATTATACATAAGTCCAGAGGAAGAATATTGTTTGTTTTTCTGGGTTTTGGGGGGGTTTTTTGTTTGTTTATTTGTTCTGTTATAAAGATTTTTTTCCACTTTACTGAGGTAAAATTGACAAAAATTGCATACATTTAAGGTGTACAACTTGATGTTTTGATAAACATTGTGAAATTATCACTACATCAAGCTAATTAACATATCTATTACCTCACACAGCTACTATTTTTTAAGTCTTTGTGTATGTGTATGTGCCTATGTGCATGTGTGTGAGTGTGCATGTTGAGAATACTCAAGTTCCACCCTTTTTGCCAATGCCTGCCAATTAGTTCAGTATCTGTCACTAGCAGGAAGTCAATAAATGGTTGTTGATTGGAGCTGTGCCCTCAGATAATCTACCTAATCTCTCTGTGTCTCACTTTTCTGTAAAATGAGGCTGGCAATGGTAAGGATTCTAAAAGGTGACATGAATAGGACCTCCAGGTTTCTGTTTACCTTTCTCTTTTTTTAATATAAATTATTTGTTTATAACAATTATAAGCTTTCCCCTTTTTTCTCATATACATTGTTTTCCCATTCCCTTGGTATGAGATCTTCATATGATACAGTTATCAAAAGTCCCTGTCACTGGCAAATATTTCATTTTTTAAAGTTCTTGCCTACTTGTACCTCTATGTAACCTTAAAAATGCCAAAGAAAACTTCTGTAGGAATGTTGGTGAGTACAGTATTCAAAATGTAAACTACCTTGACAGAATGTCTATTTTCACAATATTTAGTGAGAACAGGGACATGATACATGTTCCAGTTATCTTTTATTCTCCATCTTTTTTTTTTTTTAACCTCAGGGGCAAGGAGCTGAATTAAACATAATCCTCTCTTCATCATGCCCTTGTCAGTGATGTAATCAAAGCTCAGTTCCTACTTCATTTCTGTTCCATTCATAACAAATCTCTTCTTCCCTCCCCTCCATGAATACTCACTCTGATGTATAAAGTATGTGTCCTTGAGCATGTCCCAATTTTGCAGTTTCTCTATATGACTCATCCAGATTGCTTATTGCCTATCCCCCAGAATATTTATCTTTTTGTTATGAGTGGTATTTTTTATCAAATATAACTTAGGTAGTTATTGCTGGAATGCAGCAACACTTTTGTGTTTTAATTTCTTCCTATTCAGCCCCTTCAATGAATTTTTTTTCATTATATCTAATGGTTTTGAGTAGACTACTCGGGATTTCTTAGGTATGTAATTGTAAAATCTATGAATAATTACTTTTTCTATTTGGCAATATTATCTTTATTCTTACTCTTACATCAACAACAATTTCTACAATCACAAAAAATCAATTATAATATAACGTAATTGCCATTCCTATTTCATTATTTAATTTAAAGTGGTATATCAAATACTGTACAAGGAAATTTGATAATAACTACAGGTTCAGGACAAAAACCTTTTCCATCTTTGCCTCTTTTAAAATATATGTCTTAGGGATGCTTCTGGATTTTAGCCAAGATCTTTACTATTTCTTGTATAAGTATTATTATTTTATTTATAATTATATATCAATTTTAAACCACACTTAATACTTCTTTACCTTTGCAGATGTTTCTGTTAGAGCAGGTTGGCTTACAATATAATGATTACTGAAAAGTATCACATCTGTAAATTCCCTTATGTTTTCAATTGCAAGATGAAACAAGAGAAAAATAACAGCCTTATTCCAACTTTCAAAAATATTACCATCCACTGAAGCTACAGTCAGAAGGAAATGACTCCATAAGAGTTTTGTAGTATCCAGCACATATTTAAAATTTTGACCAGATCATGTTTGAAAGGTAGAACTTCAGCAAGATTGGAAGTATCTCCACTGAAATTTTCTAGGAAGCTGATATTGTCACCCAGTGATATAGTAATTGTAAATATGCAGGCATATTAGGTTCTGATTAGATTATCTCTTATGGGTGTAAAACAAGTTTAAAAACCGTGGAGTCATTATTTATCACTAATTATAATAATTTATCCTCTGTCTAGTATAAGTTCTGATAAAGAGACTTCATTCCATGAATTTTAACCTACAAGATGGTTTATCATACCTCCAAGATGGTATCTCACCACTTAAGACATCAGGATCACAGGAGAAAAACTGTTTTTAACTGCTTTTAAATCTCATGCAGTTGTTTGACACTGGTCACACCAATTAGTGGCAGTACTTTTTATATCTATAATGGGCCTAGTAGCCATTACTACCATTTGAAATTCTGTAATATGCATCCCTCAAAATGAAACAAAAAAAATAGAATCATTATATGATTTGCTTAACTGTATACCACATATTTAAAATCAGTCTTTAAAAAACCATTACTAGTTTTCTTAAATAAATTTTTCTAACTTAGCTTAAGAATAGTTTTTCTACGTTTTTATAGTCATATATTCAAACTGCTATAAAATGACATTTTTCTCATGTATTTAAAATCTACAAATTAATAAAACTCATCTCTCCTTTAATGAAACAATTTAATGTCAAGCTTTACAGAACGTTAAGTTTGCATTAAGAAAACACAATATAGAGTTGTATCTCCCAGAAGATAATGGTGTGCTCCAAATTCTGTATTTCAAAATAGCAATTTTGAGAATTCAACTAGAATTTTATGACCTGTATCACTATCTGTGTCTAATAGGAGAGATATTTCATTTCAAAAGAGTGATTATTTTAATTTTTTCTGGGGTATACACATGGCCAAGTTCAACATGCCCTACACCAGTTAGAATTTACATATAGGTTAACTGGTATTACTTGAAAAACAATTAATTTGTATCAAATATGCTAAACAGACCCCCCTGATAGCCCAGACTATGCTCCCTTTTCATTATTCCTATAGGCAAGAGAAATAGAAGGAGTGCAAACCAATATTTAGAAAATGTTCTCTGCTTTTAATTATTGCTAATATTTTTTCTTGGAAGAAGTGATAGACTAATAAGTAGATTAATAAGCATTAAGCCTCACTACTGTGCATTATTAGTAGCCTTACTAAGAAAAACTATGAAAGACAGAATCCTGCTTATAGGATAGGTCCTACAGCAGTTGTTATTTGGCTTGATTTTGAAGGGAACCCTACTCAACCAAACTCTAATTCAAGGAAAGCCACTGCCATCACGTACACATCCAGCCACACTCAGTTTGAAAGATTCCTGGGTTCTATGAATGCTATTCCTTGGGACCTAGTGTTAAGGGGACCTAGTGTTACAGGCATTGATTCCTTCCAGATCCAATTAACCTCCAGTAAAGGACCTGGAGGTGCCTTGTGCTGCTTTTACTGCTGAAATAATTAAGCCTTGTTTTATGCCTGGTATCTAATCAGTCCAGAATTTAGCTGTGTTTATATGCTACAGGGAAACCAAACCCATTGTGTCTTGGAACTGACTGCAAGAAAACGGCCACTGTGTAGTGCCTTGTATTAATGCATAAGGCACTCTAGACTGAAAATATGTCATGCAAAAAGTGACATACAGAAAGACATCTTGAATGCTTCCTTTGCTCAAGAGCCTCACAGAAGGTAACCAGTATCATCTCCACCCTAATTGAATTTTTCACCCTTTTGCACAGTGTTTCTCTCCTATTTCTCTAGCTGGAACGCTACCCATAATATACAACTTTAGGAGTTTGTACTTAACAGTATCATTAGCCAACTATCTAATGTAATCAGTCTTGTTCTCTATATTTATGTGAGATTATTTATTTATTTGAATTTCCTCATTATCAGAAATAAACTCATTCAGTTATTGATTTAGAAACTTGATTTTCTCTAAAATTAGTTTAACTTCATGATGATAAAATAGGATAACAAAGTGTGCATCCATATAAAATAACTAAATAGATAACCCACAGATTAATTACATCTATAATTTAAACAGAATAAGTATGTTAAGTGCATTAGTTTTCAAATGATGCTAAAAAATTACCACAAAGTTAGTGGCTTAAAACAACACAAATTTATTATGTTACATAGTTCTGAAGGTCAGGAGTCTAAAGTGAGTCTGCAAGCCTGCATTCTTTCTGGAACTTCCCTGTCTTTTCCAGCTTTTAGAGACTGCCCACATTTCTTAGCTCATGGTCCATTCCTCATATCACTCAGACTTCTGCTGCAATCATTCCCTCTTTTTCTCCGATGGTGATTCTCCTGCCTGCCTCTGATAATGACCCTTTTGATTATGGTGGGCTCACCTGAACAGTCCAGGATAACCTCCTCATCTCAACATCCTTAACATTATCACATCTGAAAAGTTCCTTTTGCCAAGGTAATATACTCACAAGTGTCTTGGATTAGGACGTGAACAACTTCAGGGGCCATTATTCTTCCTACTACAATAAGCAATACCCAATCTAGTTTTTGTGTGTGTGCCTGAGAAACTATGTAATCACATCCCATTTCAGCTATTCTAGGTCACTCTACACCTTTATTATCCAAGGTGCAGAAGATAAAATGAGTGTTTTACTCTATGGAACAGTGGAAACTACACTGGCTTTGGAGTCAGAAAGTCTTTTTTTCATATCCTGGCTTTTCCACTCAACTAACTGTGTGATCATGCACAAATTATTTAACTTCTCTGACCCTCAGTTCTGCCATCTGTAAGATAGAAACAATAATGTTTATCTCATAAACTATGAAGAATAAATGAATTCATGTATTTAAAATCCCTGACACTTGGAATGTAGCATGGTCCACAATAAATTGTAGTTACTTTAATTAAAATAATAACTATCGTCAAATTTTAAGCTCCAGCCTCCCAGCTTTACCCCCATTGTCTTTATATTTCTTCAATGGGGGCCTTTTCACTCATTATATTTCCAGAAATACTGTCAACATTGCTACCATGTTTTCCCTAAGTGAGGAATTTGAATTCAAACTACATTGTATGAGTCGGATCAGACATGCAGGCTCTTACCTCTCATCCCAGCAAGAAGGCAGGGTGTGCACACTATCCTGCCAGGCCCACTTGCCATCCAGCCCCTAATTCACATAGACCTTCCCACGCTCCCTAGGTGTTACATGCAGAGAGTGTTTTTATTTTTAGCTCATACAAATAATGCTGAAAAATAATTGTATGTGAACAGTTATGCTAATTAACAATGTTTTAATATTATATTCCAAGAAGGGGATTTACTAGATTATAGGCTTAATATTATTAAAAAAGCACTTAATAAGATGTTAACAATTTTTCTATGAAATAACTCCTCAATTATTCTCCACCCTACAGAATATATTACTACATGTCATACTACTTTGCCAACAATAAATAAAGCTTTATTATTATAATTATTATTAATTGACTATAAAAATGTTTTAAATGTAGTATTATGCCCTATGGCTATTTGTAGTTTCTAGCTGGTAATTATGTCTTTGTCTTTACTTATTTTTCTAGTGAGGTGCTCATGTTTTTTCTTGTAGATGTATACGAGCTCTTTATATAGTGCTATACACTGTCTACACTGAAGGCCCAATTCTTTGCCCCACCCTGTGCCCCTGTTCTTCTGCCATGTAACTTTGCAGTACCTGCCTATGCAGCAAAAGATGTTATACTCACCCCTTAACTTGGAGATCAATCATGTGACCTGTGTTGACAAATGCCATGCTAGCTAATGTGATATAGACATTAGAAAAGGTGTCTGCATTTCTACTGGTTTTCATTCCTCTGCCATCGCCATGAGAATTTATCTCTGCTAGGCTGCCGGATGAAAGATGTGTAAAGTTGAATCATCCCCTGTCATCCCAGCCAAGTCTATCCTGTATTAAGTGACAGCCAGCTGGCTCTCAGACTTGTGAGAGAGCCCAGTCCAGATCAGTAGAGCTGCCTCACTACCCCTCAGTTGACCACAGACACATGAATGAGTCCAGAGGAGATCAGCTAAACCCTATAGACCTGAGAGCTAAATAAAATGCTGATTGTTTTTTGCCACTGAGATTTTGTGGCTGTTATATGACATTATTGCAGGAATAGATAACTGAGGTTATCTATAAGGTTATTCGGTATATTCATATCCCAACACTTTCCTAGTTTGTAATTTGCATCTTAATTACATTTGTGTATTTTTAAATATATGAGCTTACAAATTTTTGTGGTAAAATAAAAAATATATGCGGTCTTTGTCTCCAGTTCCTGGCACAGAGCTCCTAAAACCCTTGGAACTTCCTGAGGGATAAGGATGATAGGAACATCTTTTGTTCTAATAAGGAAACTCTTGACAGGCTCCCAGATAGCTTCAGAGTGAGAGCTCGTTGTCAGAAAGAAGGGCAAGCCTTAATTGTAACTGTGGAACTTTTAGTCTCAGCTCCCAACCTTTGCAGAGGGGAGAGGGTCTAGAGATTGCATTAATCATCAATGGCCACAATAATACCTATACGATGAAACCTAGATTAAAAACCCATAAATGATGGGGTTCTCAGAGCTTCCTAATTGGGGAACAAATATACATGCCAGGAGGGTTCTGCACCCTGACTCAATGGGGGACAGAATCTCCTGCCTTTAGGACCTTTCTGAACCTCACTCTATCTCACCTCTTCATCTGGCTATTATTTTTATCCTTTATAATAAACTAGTAAACCCAAGTAAGTGGCTTCCTGAGTTCTGTGAGCCATTCTAGCAAATCATCAAACCTGAGGAGGGAGTCATGGACAACTCCAATTTATAGCCAGGTGATCAGAAATATGGGTGACCTGATGCTTGCAACTAGCATCTGAAGTGAGGGCAGTCCTATGGCACTGACCCCTTAAAACTACGGGGTCTGATGCTAACTCTGGGTGGTTAGTGTCAGAATTGAATTGAATTATAGAACACCTAGTTGGTATTGGAAAGTTGAAGAAGTAATGCTGGAAAAGACATCACATATTTGGTGTCAGGAGGAAAAAAAAACCTCTCAACCCATACTTAGAAATCTTTGACTATACCTACAATACGGCAACAACTAAAAGTGGCAACAACTAAAAGTGACACCAACAAACGATATATATGTAAATTTCCTACTTATATTTTGAAAGCTGTTTGGATTCTCTCAACAAAACAAATATTGGCGATACAGCTCCAAGCTGGGTAGAGGTCACTGCAGAGATAGGGAGGCTCTAAACAGACCCAAAAGAAGTCAACCTCTCTCCCTTGCAGGCTCATATTTGATGTAAAAATGAAGTTTCCATCTAAAGCCTCTGCTCTCAGCTCAGTTCAATCACGTAATTCATGACACTGTTTGATAATTTAGATGAATATAAAAGAGACTTTCATATTCTGACTTTTGAAAAGAGATTTGAGGTTTTTTTTTTTCCTTTCCAAACATACTTACATAATGGCAAATGAGAGAAATTCCAACTATTCTAGTTGGACAAAGAAATCTTGCAGATAATTAAATAGACAAATACAGACATTATACAGATGTATACAGATTTGTCAATATGTATATATATGGAAATGTATGTAAACATTATATAGATATGTCAATACATATACAGACATGTGAAAATCATACTGCTTTATACATGTCAACTAATAATTATTACCAAGGAGGCCTTAGAGTCAGGGCTAAGGTGGTGGTCAGAGCAGAGCTTACTGCTATTCAAACAAAGAAATTGGTTATACATATGGAAAATAAAAAAATAAGTAAATAGATGGTGGATTAATTTTTTATTTAAAAAGACTTTTTTATGCAGGCAACAAATTACCAGTTAAGTCAAACTCTATGTCAAGAGCTGAGCTAAGCTGGAGACAGCTGAGCTACAAGATATCAGAGTAGTCAATTAAAACAACAAGCCAAAATAAAATACAAGTTCCACCAAAAAAAGGTGAGAGCTAATGAACAAATTCACTGAAGTTTCAGGATACAAAATCAACATACAAAAATCAATAGTGTTATTATACACTAACAACAAACTAACTGTAAAAGGAGTTAAGAAAACAATTTGCAATAGCATCAATAAAATAAATTACTTACAAATAAATTTAACCTATGAGATCAAAGATCTGTACACTCAAAACTATAAAAAAGCTGATAAAAGAAACTGAAAAGGACACAAATAACTAGAAAGCTAGCTCATGTTCATAGATTTAAAGAATTAATATCATTAATTTAACATCCACTGACATCATCACAAGAAATTCCAACATTTGCCAATAAAAAAGGAAGTCTTATTAGATTTTTGAATATGTTTTAAAATAAAATGAAGGTTTAAAATAAAAGTGTTACCACACCTTCAAAAATGTCTTAATATATTCAGGGAATGTATTTAGAACTGTATGTTTCAGAATAGCTGGACCATGGTGGTCTAGTCTAATCAGGGTGATTTTATTCCCTTCATCAGTAATTGCTTAGAAATGAGTATGTGAAGCAAATTTAGTATATGCCACATCCTACATTGGCAGAATAAAATGTTACCCTCAAAGGCATGAAGGATTTAAGTTCCATCATGTCCCCATTTAATTAGTGTGCCCCATTAAAACAACAACAAAAAAATGAATGAATAAACAAATGGTCCACAGTAGATAATGATGGACTATCATAAATTTAACCAAGTGATAGCCCAAATCCTAGTTTATGTACTGCATGTTATCTTTTCTACAACAGATCAGCACAGTGTCTTGCACTTGGTAGCCAGCTACTGGCCTGGTAAATGCCTTCTTAAATCTCCAGTAGGAAGGAAGATTAGGAACAGCCTAACACTGGAAGAAACCAACCTTACAAAATCTTAGTTTATTTGGTACTTTCCAGAATCTATGGTTATAAATACTTTTGCGTGTATTTAACCTTCATTAAAAATTTCAAAATATTAAATTTTCTTTGAATTCCAGAGATAAGCCAATGTTGCTTGGCTGCTTCCTCCCCATTCCCCCACCCCTCCCTCTTATGCTTCTTGAGTCTCTATATTTTAGGTGCTAACTAGAGTAGATATTATGTTGTTCACCAGTATAATATTCTCTTCTTCCAGACTCCCAGCTCCCATAATTTTGCCCTTCTCAGCCTACTTGTCACTGTGCAGATCCATGTGATTAGTTGAATTTAATCAAATGTAAGTTGAATATATATCACTTCCAGGCTGAGACAGTGAAAAACTCATGGGATTGTTCAGTTTCTCTGTTCCCATTTAGCAACCCAGGTCTTATGCTGATAGTAGAGAACCATAAAATTTAAACAGCTAGAATCCCTGAGATACTGCTGAGAAGAGAGCTGTCTCAGATTGTTGCAAGGAACTGAAGTGAACATTGAGCAAGAAATAATTTTTTGTTGACTTAAGTCTCTGAAAGTTTTAGTTATTTACTAACCAAAGCATAACCTGGCATTACTCAGACTATACCCAAGTCTCTATTATTTAGTTTACAATATTCAAAATACTCAAACTTGTTTGCAAAGATATTTTCCAATGTTGGAAAATATCTTTGCAATGTTAAAAACAATGTTCTAAACATAGCTTTCTTTTTTTCTCCCTAGAGAGAGTTTTTCTACCTCACAATAACTATGCTCAGAGATTATAATTTTTATGACTCTTCTCCACAACAAACGGTAAATTTTCTAAAACTAATTTATAAAATGTTTCTTTGCTAATACAAGTTAACAAGGATTGAGAAAGTCTGCTTCAGATTTAATTCAGGCAGCCTCAGTTGTAAGGATTCTGGTCCCTCAGAGACATGGATCAATGACGAAAAGAAGCAAACATAAAATAAGGACAGAGCTAATGAGTCAAATTGAGCTGTAGGGCTAGTCTTCATTGAAACAAATTATAGTGCCAGTGGTAAATTTGGGGTTCATATGGGCCATGGTTAGTTTGTAGGGTAATCTTATTTGGTAGGGTTGTTTAGTAGCAAGCATTTCAAAGCATGGGTGAAGCTTGAAACCAAACACATAGTTCTGTGGTTTCAGGCTGTCAGCCAGGTTTGTGAAGTTGTCAGCCAGGAGCTAAGAATGTAGAGAAACAAGGGCCAATCCTTGGAGAGGAGAAACAAGGGAAAGCCATTGTCCAAGCATAACAAAATAACAGAAAAAATAAGTGACCATAAGACATGAAGTGAATTCAGTCCTCCCCAGTCACTCCCTCTAATCCATTTTGTAGTCTTTCTCCACTCAGGTCTCCATAGTGATCTTTCAAATTGCAAAATTTATCATGTTGCTTGCCTACTTAGAGTCAATATTCCTTCATCTACTTTTATGCACTTTGTTTTCTTGTTTTTCACTTTATTTCTTTTTTTTTTTTTTTGGATTCCTTTAAAGTAGATTCCAGACATCACTAAATTTTGCATAATAAGGCTTCAGTATACATTTCTTATTGGTAATGACATTTACTTTTTGCTTAATAATCATCAACTTTCTGCCATTCTTTTTTTCAACTAAGACCCTCCCAGTTTGTTTTTTGTTTTGAGCATTCCAATATGCCAGTTGGAAAAAAGATTGGATAGAGTCCTACACTGACATAGTATATACAAAATGTCTAATACGGTGTCTATCATGTAACTGTTGCTCAATAATTATCATTTATGAATTTAAATGAATTTATGATTTTAAAAAAATAACTAAGTACTTCTGATAGATTATATCAGAATCTAGCTCTTTATTCTCACTATCAGCCTTAAGTTGGGTTCAACCTTTTGCATAGTGTTCTTTCCTCATGACACTTTGTACTTAACATCACTAGATATATTGGACAAATTAAAATAGAATGTGGGTCTTTAAAATTATTTTTAAACTTGAATATATAGAAGTTCTCAGCCCTTCTCAATGTAGATAAAGGGGATATTGATGAAGTAGACAGAGCTTTAATTGGATATTTAAGTTTGAATGAGGATCACTCATCCTTTATTTGGAAGTAATCATTCTAAAACCTGAGTGTACCTATTGAGGGAAAACAAAAGATGAAAATTATAACAAATTAAACAGAACATCACCAATTGAGCTGTATCCTAAATTTACTTTCTCTAAGCAACTTGCATTCAACAGATCCTTGAGCAAAGTCCTGAGATTGTTCCTCACACTAGAGAAGGCAGGCAAATACTAGACACATACATTTGTACGATAAACTAGGCCCAGATGCTATATTGAAAAGAAATATTTCCATCAGCTTTTTAATTCAAGAAAGACAGTAATTCTTAAAGACTATAAATAAATAAGAAGTTCAAGCTTTTTAATTTGATCAGGTCCCACTTATTTATTTTTGTTGTTGCTGTGATTGCCTTAGGGGTCTTCTTCATAAATTCTTTGCCTAGGCCAATGTCTGTAAGAGTCTTTCCTACATTTTCTTCTAGAATTCTAATAGTTTCCCACCCAAAGTTTAAGTCTGTTATCCACCGTGATTTGATTTTTGTGAGAGGTGAAAGCTGTGGGTCCTGTTTTAGTCTTCTACATGTGGCTATCCAGTTTTCCCAGCACCATTTATTAAATAAGGAATCTTTTCCCCAGAGTATGTTTTTCTCTGCTTTGTCAAAGATTAGATGGCTATATGAGGATGGTTTTATATTTGGATTTTCTGTTCTGTTCCACTGGTCTGTGTCCCTGCACTTGTGCCAATACCAAGCAGTTTTAAAAAGAAACAGTCATGAGAGTAAACAATCTACAGAATGGCAAAAAATTTTCGCATACTACACATCAGATAAAGGACTGATAACAAGAATATATTTAGAACACAGGAAAATCAGTAAGAAAAAATTGAACAACCCTATCAAAAAATGGGCAAAGGACATGAATAGAAATTTTTCAAAAGAAGATATAAAAATGGCTATCAAACATATGAAAAAATGTTCAACATCTCTAATCATCAGGGAAATGCAAATCAAAAACCACAATGAGATACCACTTAACTCCAGTGAGAATGGCCTTTATCAAAAAGTCCCAAAACAATACATGCTGGTGTGGATGCAGAGAGACAGGAACACTCATACACTTCTGGTGGGACTGTAAACTAGTACAACCCCTATGGAAAACAACATGGAGATACCTTAAACAGATTCAAGTAGACCTACCATTCGATCCAGCAATCCCATTATTGGGCATCTACCCAGAAGAACAAAAGTCATTCTATAAAAAAAGACACCTGCACCCGAATGTTTATAGCAGCACAATTCACAATTGCAAAGATGTGGAAACAACCCAAGTGCCCATCAATTCATGAATAGATTACTAGATTGTGGTATATGTATACCATGGAATATTACTCAGCTATAAGAAATAACGGTGATATGGCATCTCTTTGGTTCTCCTGGAGAGAGTTGGAACCCATTCTATTAAGTGAAGTATCCCAAGAATGGAAAAATAAGCACCACATGTACTCACCAGCAAACTGGTTTCCCTGATCATCACCTAAGTGCACATTTGGGAATAACACCAACTGGGTATCGGACAGAGGTGGGGGCTGGGGGGAAGGGATGGGTGTATACCTACATGATGAGTGCGATGCGCACTGTCTGGGGAATGGACACGCCTGAAGCTCAGACTCGGGGGGATAGGGGGGTATGGGCAATGTGTATAACCTAAACTTTTGTGCCCCTATAATGAGCTGAAATAAAAAATAAAAATTAAAAATAAATAAATAAATAAGAAGTTCAAAATAAATAAAGCATGTGGTGGTAAAAAGACTTTTAGATATCATAATTATTTAGTTCTAATGCAGATTTCTAATGTTAATGCATTCATTTCTATTAATTCTATAGATGTAGACACATAGTGATATGTTCAGAACAGAGTCTATCCAAATTTTTGAAAGAAAATTATCCATTCCCTCTAAATGACAGACTCATTCATTGATTTATGGGGAAATTGGTTAAAAATTTATCCGAGCTTATTTCTTGAAAAATTGTAGTTCTAAACTATTCTCCATGAAGAGCTGATGGGATTTAGGCAAAATTATTCTACAAATGATCATGGTTAAAAAAAATTGATTTTGTAGTCTGGAACCTATTAATGAGCAACCTGTATGAGTTTTTAAAATACCATCTTTTAGCTGATATTGTCACAAAACCTATATCAAATTTCAAACATATATCAACATCATGATGACGTGGTTAAAAAAAAATGGTTCTTGTAGTATATAAAGCATAATTGCATTTGGTTAAAAAAATAGATTTTTTTTTCACTCACCCATTCCCTTTCTTTCAATTTGTTTCTTAACATTAATAAGTTATATATACACTGTCTGTTAGCAGAACCACACCAGGGAATTTAATTCAGCAAACTAGTCACAGAGTTTTCAGAAAGCTTACAACAGGGAAAGATGAGAAGCCCAGAGATAAATAATCTGCAGGAAGCTACTGTTTATACCCTTAAAGCTGGAGGTACATAGGGAGGAAGAAATGATGATATCAGAGTCCAGAAGCTAGGGTCACCAGGAGGGAGCCACAACTCCAATGAAGGGGCTTCCCAAGGGACCACCAGATAAGCCATGCAGAAGAGGCCACCAGGGGATAGCTGGAACTCTGGAGCAGGAACCACAGGCAGGAGTTAGACCCATAGTATGGGCTTCCAGGTGGGACTGAGACCATAAAGGAAGGAACAGGGGGCAAGAAGGAGCTGTCTACAAAGAACAAGAATCACAGAGGAAGAGGGATCTTCACTGCTGAAGATTCCACACAAAGCAGACAGAAGGGCAGAGAAAGAGCCCAGCTGTCCTTTCCCAACTCCAGAACCTAAACAAAAGCCAATGGGCTAGGGAATCTGAGAGACACAGTTTTCACATATCCCCTTCCTCCTAGAGAGAAGGTGGAGGAAAGAATGGACACCCAAAAGTACTTTAAGCAATGGGCTAGAACAATGACACAAAGAAGACAAAATTCGGTATTAACTTTTATAGAATTGTCCAGTCCTAAAGGATTTTGATTTTCTCTATCATTTATTTCCCATCACCAATTGGAAGTGATTTCTGATATGCTGATTATTTACTGATCTCAGTATTAGATATCAGTCTAAGACAGTTCTAGAAGTATTTAGGCTCCATTAATAACAATTCACCTAGGTCATTTTCATGAACTGGAGCAGTGGCCATTCCAGCCTGGCATCTCAGGTAACCTCCTTATTTTGAAACAGACCTTAAAAATATCCACTTCTCAGTTCTAATTATAAAAAAATATGCATAAGACCATTATCACCAAAATTAATAACTACATTCACATTTTCTTTAACAAGGCTTATAAAAATTATGGGAAATCAGGAGGCTGAGTTTATGCCTCTTTTAAAGAGAAAAATTATCAGAGATTTAACTACATTCAAGTCAAACAACTTACAGCAAGTAGCAAGGGTGGAAATAAAATTCAAGACTTGTAAAGTGAAATAGTTTGGTCTTTTTTCGGTACCACTAGGTTTCCAATACATAATTAACTCTAGTAACATAAAATCTGGTTAACTGTATGATCCAGAATTTGTTTTGCAAAAGTAATTAAATAAGTGACAATGATTGGGTAAGCGACTTCCATAACACCATGAAGAGGCACGTATTATCATAAACAATTCTGGCAATTCAGAAACCTCTGTATTGTTTCTGTTTGTTTTCTTTTTAGCTCTAGACTCTCTTGAATTGGTTTATTTGCTCTTGTAGGCATTATCAATTTAATTTTGCATTTAGGGGGCTATTCTGCCGCCACCCCATCTCCCAACTCCCACAGTTAGATTGTGGACACTTTGAGAGCAGGAACCCTTCTTCACTTTTTATTGATACCTAATAATTGTACATACTAATTAGATACAAGTGAATGTGATTATTTTGATCCATACATACAATGTGCAATGGTGGTATTTAAGATATCTATTACTTCAAACATTTATCATTTCTTTCTGTTGGGAACATTTCAAATTTTCTCTTCCAGCTATTTTGAAATATAAAATAAATTATTGTTAACTATAGTCACCCTACTGCGTTATGGAACAGTAGAACTCATTCCTTCTATCTAACAGTATGTTTGTACCCATTAACCAGCCTCTCTTCAGTCTCCCCCACTCAACACGTCCAAGCCTCTGGTAAGCATCGTTCTACTCTCTACCTTGAGAAGATCCACTTTCTTAGCTCCTACATATGACTGAGATAATGTGATATTTGTCTTTCTGTTCCTGGCTTACTTCACTTAGCATAATGACCTCCAGTTCTGTCCATGTTGCTGCAAATGACAGGATTTCACTATCTTTGACAAATAAATAGTATTCCATTGTGATATATACCACATCTTCTTTATCCATTCATTTGCTTATGGACACATTGATTCCATATCTTGTCTATTGTGAATAGTGCAGCAATAAACATCAGAGTCAGATATCCCTTTGATAGACTGAGTACCATCACCTTGTGGTTTTGATTTGCATTTCTCTGATGACTAATGATGTTGAGCATTTTTTTATATACCTGTTGGTCATTTGTATGTCTTCTTTGAAAAATGTCTATTCACATATTTTGCCCATTCTTAAATAGGAATATTTATTTTTTTCTATTGAGTTGTTTGAGCTTCTTATATATTCTTGTTATTAATCCCTTGTGAGATGGACAGTTTGAAAATATTTTTTCCAATCTTTGGGTTTATTCACTTTGTCAATTGTTTCCTTTGCCGTGCAGCAGCTTTTCAGCTTGATATAATCCCAATCGTTTATTTTTGTCTTGGTTGCCTATGCTTTTAAGGTCATACACAAGAAACCTTTACCTAGACAAATGTCCAAGAGCATTTTCCCATGTTTTCTTCTAGCAGTTTCATAATTTCACGTTTTAGAGGCAGGTCTTTAATCCATTTTGATTTGATTTTTGAGTATGGTGAGATATAGGGGTCTAGTTTCATTCTTTCATATATGATTATCTAGTTGTCCTAGCACTGTTTATTGAGGAGACTGCTCTTTCCCTATTGTAAATTCTTGGAAGCTTTGTCGAAGATGAGTTGATTGTAAATGTGTGGATTTATATATGGTTTTCTATTCCATTGGTCCATTTTTTTTTATGGCAGTACCATACTGTTTTTGTTACTGTAGCTCTGTAATAAATTTTGAAGTCAGGTAGTGTGATGCTTCCAGCTTTGGTGTTTTTGCTCAGTACTTTTTATTTTGGGGGGGCTATTAAGGGTCTTTTGTGGTCCCATATATATTTTCAGATTGTTTTTTGTACTTTTGCAAAGAATTTCATTGGTATTTTGATAGGGATTGTCTTGAATCTATAGATCACTTTGGACAGGATTGACATTTTAATGGTATTAATTTTTCTAATAAATGAGCATGGAATATATCTCCATTTTTTGTGTCGTCTTCAATTTCTATCATCACAGTTTTTTAGTTTTCCTTGTAGAAATCTTTAGCTTCTTTGGTGGAATTTAATCCTAGGTATTTTATATTTTTTGTAACTACTGTAAATGGCATTGCTTTCTTGATTTCTCTTTCACATTGTTTGGTGTATAGAAATGCTACTGATTTTTGTGCTTTGATTTTGTGTCCTGCAACTTCATTGAATTTGTCAATTCTAACAGTCTTTCAGTGGGATCCTTAAGTTTTTCTAAATATAAGATCATGTTATCTGCAAGCAAGGCTAATTTGACTTTTTCCTTTCCAACTTGAATGCCCTTTATCTTTTCCTCTCATGCTCTGGCCAAGACTTTCAGTATTATGTTGAATGATAGCGGTGAAAGTGGGCACCCTTGTCTTGATCCAGTCTTTAGAAGAAAGGCCTTTGATTTTTCCCTGTTCAATACGATGTCAGCCAAGGGTTTGTCATACAAGGCCCTTATTATTTTTAGGTATGCTTCTTCTACACCCATTTGATCAAGGTTTTTATCATGAAGGAATACTGAATTTTATCAAATGCTTTTTTGGCATCTATTGAAATGGTCATATGATTTTTGTCCTTCAATCTGTTGATTTGATATATCACATTTATTGATTTGTATATATTGAACCATCCTTGCATCCCTGGGATGAATCCCACTTGATCATAATGAGTGATGTTTTTAATGTATTATTGAATTCAGTTTACTAGTATTTTGTTGAAGATTTTTGCATGTAAGTTCATTAGTGACATAGAACTGTAACATTGTTTTTTTCTTGTCTGGTTTTGGTATCAGGTGTTTCTAGTCTCACAGAATGAGTTAGGAAATATATCTTCCTCTTCAGTTCTTTAAAGAATTTGAGGAGGATTGTATTAATTTTTTTTAAAGTGTTTGATAGAATTTAGTAGTTAATCCACCAGGTCCTGGGCTTTCTTTTTATGGTAGACTTTTAATTACAGCTTTGATATCATTACTTAATACTGGTTTATTGATGTTTTCTGTTTCTTCATGGTTCAGCCTTGGTAGGTTGTGTGTTTCCAAGAATTTATCCATTTCTTCTAGGTTTTCCAATTTGTTGGTGCATAGTTGTTGATAATAGTCTCTAATGGTTCTTTGTATTTCTGAGGTTGTTATGTTCTTCCTTTTCATTTCTGATTTTATGTATTTGTGTGTTCTCTCTTTTTTTCTTTGTCTAGCTCAGGTTTGTTGATTTTGTTTATCTTTTCAAAAAATTGACTTTTTGTTTCATTAATCTTCTGTATTTTCTTGTTTCAATTTTATTTATTTCTGCTCTGATCTTTATTATTTCTATTCTTCCACTAATTTGGGGTTTGATTTGTTCTTCTTTTCTATTTCCTTAAAGTGCATGAATACATTACTAATTTGAAGTATTTCTCTTTTTCTGATATAGTCATTTATTGCTATAAACTTCCCTTTAAGGACTGCTTTTGTCATATCCCATAAATTTTGCTGTGTTGTATTTCTATTTTCATTTGTTTCAATAAATTTTTTAATTTCCTTTTTAATTTCTTCATTGACCTATTGGTTGTTCAGGAGCATGTTGCTTAATTTCCATATGTTTCTGTATTTTCCAAGGTTCTTCTAGGAACCTTATTAATTTCTAGTTTTATTTCTTTGTCCCAGGGTCAGCTTCCCTGGTGCACTGCATCTCTCATTCCCTAAGGTGTAGGGCAGTGTGTGGCCTACAGTGCTGGAGACCCAGCTTCACAGGCATGGAGATCCAGGGCTCCAGGAATGTGGAGATACAGGGACCATTGTGCTCCAGGGCAGAATGCAGTCTGGTGGAAACTGGGCCCTCAAAATGGTGCCATGATACAGCTGCTTGGGTCTCAGTGGGTATGTAGCACTCAGTATGAACTCCTTCTCTGGAACAATGCCATCACATGTACTGCAGGCAGCTCCCTGTTAGTCACAGGGCCTTTGAGGGCCAAGAGGCTCTCCTATGGCTAGAATTACAGTTGTCCATGGTGGGAATGTGGACCACTGAGCTTACCTTTTCCCTGCAATGGGGAGGTCCTCCTGGCTCTGAGCCTCTACTGGCAGGGATAGCTGCTTTCATCTCTCTTTTCATGCCTTAAAGGATCCCCATCACTTCCCTGCTAAATCCCAGTGTTCTGTACTAGAAGCTCCATTTCATATGTTGTCATCTACTCCCTGTCTTTGTCCTTCATTGTGCCTTCATTTGTTTTTGCATTTCCCAGATGCTGAGAAAGGTGCCTCATTTCTGGATCCTACATTGGTATTCCTGTTCCTTCACAGACAATTTTAACAAATGCACTGATACACTAATTATGTGAATTCAATCTGAGAAACAATTTATTATTACAAAAAAAATCTCTTTAGAAAAAAAGAAATGTAGTTTCCTTCTGTGTAGGCAGAATTAAACAAATTCCATAGCACTTATTAGCCTTTGCTGGTTCCAACTTTCCTTAGATTACTACACCAATACTTTCAGTTTTACAGGGCATAGACTTTGTTAAATGCCTTTTGTGATCATCAGATATCTTTAGCATATTTATCTAGATGACTGCCTAAAAGAGAAACTAAGTGATATTATTTTTGCTTCTCCAAAGTTAATGTGATCTTCTATTTTATCTTGCAGAAAATGACATTCTTTTATTCATGTGATAATTCGGTTTACCTCTGGTAAATTATGTGACAAGTCAAAATGGCAAGACTGTATTTAATGTAACTGTTATTTCTTGAGCAATTTTTCTCTCTCTCTGGCATTAGAATAAGGGTATCACCACCTGAATCACATAGCTTCATTTTTGTAAAGCTTTTATATATTTTAACTAAAATGGTCATATAGATAGAGTGAAACAAATGCATATACTGATATACATATATATGTATTTGTGTGCATGTTATATCTTTTACCTGGATGAACACATTTATGTTTACCACTGAGTACAGAAAAAGAAGAGTAAAGAATAAGGAAGATAATAAATGCAGGGGAAACAGACATATTGTAGTAATACAAACAGAAATGGGAAAACAGAATAATATTTCTTAATAGATATGCTCCTGTGTATGTATATATAAACCATAGGGTCTGTACTTTTGACCTGTGATTTTTCATGTTATATTCACCTTTTATTGGCTCTAAGACTGTAGGAGTGGAATGGGGGTGTGTGTATGTGTGTGTGTGCACACTCACAAGAAACACTTTTGCCTTAGCACTCTTACAGCAACAGTTTGAAACTCAGAATTTATTACAAAGAATGGGAAGTTTTTATCTAAGACTTTTTGACCCAGAGCATAAGGGAAAAAAATATAAAAAATTCAAAGACAACTACGCTGAGGACCAAATTATCAAGGCTTGTGGCAAAAATACAGAAACCTGACTCACCAGATACCTATAATTGCCCACTCAAACTGAAACCACCATGTACTAGCCCAGAAAAAAGAGTGACTACATCTTTCTTCGCTTAACCTTTTGGCCTCAATTTTCTTCTCCTTTTGATGTGTGAAGAATGCTCATTTATTTGTTTTCACTGTGAGCTCACAAGAAATGGTGAATGCATAGAAGTAGCTAGACAGCAAAACATGGAATACCACTGATGAACAAAGGAGTTTGCCTCCCACTAGTAGTGGAGGGAGGGAGCCAGTGGTTTGAGGATGAGGAGCTGAAAACAGTTCAGGCATTACAATGATAAACAGCTTCAGGTTTCTAAATGTAATATGAAAATATAGGTCTTTATGCTCAAATTAAGGACTAACAGCAACAACTACATAAATCCATGTTCTTGGTTTTTTCTTTTCCCTTGTGGTTTATAATTTGTTTAATCTTTATTTTTTTATTTTCCTTCATTTTTAAACTATGCACATACCTTTTAATGTAAATGAGGTCAATTCATTTTGAAAGTAGTTCAGGCAATGTTTGTGAATAAGCTAACATAATTTAATATTATTGTTCCCCTCTACCACTACCAAATTTATTTTTGAACCAAAGATCCTCATGGGTAAAATTTTTTCTTCCATTGATCTATTAGGTTGTTTTTTCCTCTCTGGTTTCTTTAATAACTACATTTATAAAAATGAAAGTAAGTAATTACTTCTTATTCACCAAATATGGGTCATATATGAGCATTCACATATATTATTTCTAATTCTCACCACAGTTCTATGAGAGGCAATTACCAGTTCTGTTTAGTTTTATAACGAAAATATGTATGAGGAAAGTGAGGAAGGAATGGTAAGTATTGGGATCTGTAATATTACATGTGAGGAAACTGAGGCTGTAATAAATCCTGGACTTGTTCATCCAGATTCCCCAAAGAAAAAGAAAGTACAGATTTCCTACCTCAATTCAAAGAAGAATCACTCTTCCGAGATGTTCTAATCCAGGAATTCCCCTGCTAGGATATATGTGTAAAATTTTGCTAAGAAATGTGCAAGTCTGCTTGTAGCAGCCTCATATATAATAAAAAAAAATCAAGAATTAACCTAAAATGTCCATCAGCCAATAAAATTATGGTTGAATAAATTTTGGTTTATCTGCACATAGAATATTATGAGAAAAAATTAAATAGATGCATTTATATACATTGGTGTGGAGAATCTCCAAAGTATACTGGGTTAAGCTGAAAAATGCAAAGACTAGAACAGTACACAGAGCATAAGCTCTTTGATGTGATGATAACACTTCATATAATACAGATAATATGATAAAATAGTAATATTAAGGTTATTTTGGTATATTTTCATAACATCATTGATTATATATAATATATAACTGGCAATATATATTTAAATACACACAGACAGAATACCAAAAATATTAATAAAAAGCCTATAATAATAATTTTGAAGAGAAGTTTGGAAAGCATAGAGAAGTTTATTTTTATTTTGTAACTTGCTGTGTGATTTTGAGACAGACAGACTGGTTGGTTTCCTATTTTGGTGTGCTCCACAGGAGAGGAGCAGAGATCTCTTGCTCAAGCTGAGGATTGCTGAATTTCTAGCCAATTAGAATCAAGAGACCAAAAACCTGTTAACCACAGGTTCCTGCTTTAGAGGGCTAGGAACTTTCCTGGAGCCCCTACAGGTGCAGTTAGGCTTAAGCTCCAACTTATGGTAACATTTTCTTCATTTTAATAGTAAAAATCACTCCCAGAGGTGGAGATTTAAAATGCTAATGCTATATATAATGCATGAAGTATGTAAAGCTACTGTGCAGGCACAAGAAAAACCCCGCCTATGCATGCTGTGACATAACCAATTTCCACACAATCCTTGAGGAGCAACCCAAATTTTTCTTTTCCTTGTGTACAAGGTAAATAAAACATTTTTCTTTGTTGCTATGTCTGGTGATCTCTCTTGATTTCTATCCTGGGAGATTACAAGAACCCAGGAGCATCAGTAACAATTTCATTTTTTTTTTTTTTTTTTTTTAGACAGGGTCTCCCTCTGTTGCCCTGGCTAGAGTGGAATGGCGGCATCACAGCTCATTGCAATCTCAAACTCCCAAACTCAAGTGATCCTCCTGCCTCAGCCTCCCTAGTCGGTAGAACTGTAGGCACTTGCCACTACACCAGCTAATTTATTTTTATTTTTATTTTTGTAGAGATGGGGTCTGGCTATATTGCTCAGGCTGGTCTGGAACTCCTGGCCTCAAGCAATCCTCCTGCCTCTGTCTCCCAAAGTGCTAGACTTACAGGCGTGAGCCACCATGACCAGCCATATTTGATTTTTTTGTAGTTGTTATTATATTGCTATATTATTTTTAGAATAAAGGAAATTAAGTTTTTCAGAGGGTGGGATTATAGATTATTATTTAATTAATCATATTTCGTCATATTAAATGTGCATAAAATAAATATTCTTTTAAATTAAAGACAACAACAAGATTCATGGCCATAAACCATAAAACTTCTTTAAGAACTCTAACGGGAAAAAAAAATTGATTAAACACACACACAGAGGTTGGGAGCAAACAGGACAAAAACCAGACACACAAGAGAACCTTATAAATAGAAAACAATAACAAAAATGCCAGGAATCATTTAAACAAATACCTACTACTCAAAATGAATATGGACTTACCGAGTGTCCCTGTTGAAAGATCAGCTTCCAAAATTTGTTAACAACCCAAACATTTGGTCGTTTACAAGAGACACATATACACAAACTAAGTAATAAGCAAGTGTCTCAGGGGCCTTAGAAAAGAGGTGTAAAGGCAAAAGGGAGGCAGCACAGGGCTTCTGCGGACTCCGGTGTGCCGAGGAGGCGTCAGCCTTAGGCCTCAGACGTCACCAGCCTTCACGTCCCACCGCTACCTCTGCCGCCGACACCCGCTCCACGGGGCGGCCGGGCCCAAACGCCGGCGCAAAATGGCGGGGCGGGGCCGGTCCAGGGAGCTGCGTCCCTTCCCGGCAGCCCATGGGCGTGAAGGCGCGAACGCTGCAGGCCCCAGCCAGCTCCTGGGAAGAGTCACACTCAGCAGGCGCCCAACATGCAGGTTCCCCTTGCTTCCCACGTCAGAGCAGTGTCAGAGAGTCAGAAGAGGCCCACTGCAGAGCCAGGAATTTTGGAAGAAATCCTATTTTTTTTTTTGACAGAGTCTCACTCGTGTGGCACAGGCTAGAAGTGTAGTGACGTCATCACAGCTCATTGCAACTTAAAACTCCTGGGCTCAAGGGTTCCTCCCTCCCGCCTCAGCCTCCTGAGTAGCTGGGACTATAGGCGCGCGCCACAACGCCCGGCTAATTTTTCTATTTTTAGTAGAGATAGTTCCCGCTCTTGCTCAGGCTGGTCTGAACTCCTGAGGTCAAACGATCCTCCAGGCTGGGCCTCCCAAAGAGAAGTTCTCTCTTTAACACAATTCAAACTCTTAGGAATGCAATGGAGTTCTATATAAAACAAGAAACCTTTGTTTTGAATCATACCAATGACTATTCTTTTTACGAAGGATTTCTTGATTCTATTTTCTGTATTTTCACTGAAATCCCTGTCATCCTCTCAATAATTTTACAAATAATTAATAAGGTCTTGTTGAAGAGATTTATATGTGTGTGTGTGTGTGTGTGTGTGTGTGTGTGTGTGTGTGTCTCTTCTCTGCCCATGTTAGCCAGGTATGTCACCAAGTTATATTTGCACCTACATTATTTAGGTCATAAAATGCTGAAACAATACAGAGAAGATACCATTTCTAAGACCATTTCAGTGGTATCAGTCAGAGCTGAAGGACTCTAACTGAAAGGGTCCACAAGTGCTGTGATCAAAGAATAAAAAAGGCCTATCACAAAACGTGTTAATGTGACATTCCAGAAAACCAGGGATTAAAAGAAAATATTTACAACTGTCAAGACAAAAAACATGTATACAAAGTCTAGAGTAATCAGAAAGACACTGGTCTTCTTACCAACAACATAGGAAACTAGATGACACTGAAGAATATCTTCAAAATTCTAACAGAAAAACATGGTTTGTAGCCTAGTATTCTTCACCTTGGTATAATATTAATCAACAATGGCAGTAAACTAATAATATTTAGGTTTGCAATGTCTCAAATATATTACTCCTCATGCACTCTTCCTAGGAAACTACTGAAGATGTGTTCCTACTAAAACTAGAGATGTAAAAAAATATGACATACTCTACCTATTCCTGGCCAATTGATTATCACCTTCTGCTCAATTCTCCAGTGTTTTCCTGCCAATCTTCATGAGTTTGACAAAACAATTTGCTACCTCATCACTTTCTTATGTTTGGCTTAATTGCTAGATCTGATATTCTTTGGGTATTTGTTCAAGAGTGTTTTCACCTGAGTACATTAGATGCAGGTAATTAGTTCTGGGAGTGACCACATCTTTTATGTGACACAGAAGATTTTGAAAAGATGTGGCATAATGACTATTGCATTAAATGGGCTAAAAATTACTTTGAAATCAGTAAAGGGTAGAAACTATATTGTGTAGAATAAATTAGGACAAAAGAAAATAAATTTGAGTGTTATTTAGAACCTTAAAGAGTTAAATAAAAAGATGAGGAGAACATCCACTACGTCTCTATCCAAACCATGTCTCTTTGTGCTTCACCAATATGCAGGCAATTAGGAATATTATCTAGCTCCCCATAGAGAAGATGGCATGTCTGCAGAACTAATCCTAAAGGTCTGAGCTTTCAATACTAGATATTATCAGAGAAGAAAGACTAACTAGCACAAGATTGATAATCACACATGTAGTCAAGGGTATTTTATTCTTGATTGAATAGGAGAAAACACCCCAAAATAGATAGTATTCACTAGGTTGTATCTACAATTAAGATGAATGGACTGGGTGCAGTGGTTCGCAACTGTAATCCTAGCACTTCGGGAGGCTGAGATGGGAGGGGCCCCTTCAGGCCAGGAGGGTAGGATCAGCCTGGGCAAAATAGCGAGACCCAATCTCTACAAAACATTTTTAAAAATTAGCCAGGTGTGGTGGCATGAACCTGTAGCTCCCAACTATTCAGCTGAGGTAGGAGAATTGCCTGAACCCAGGAGTTTGAAAGTGTAGTGAGGTATGATGATACCACTAAACAGTAGCCCAGGCAACAGAGCTGTCTCAAAAAAAAAAAAAAAAAAAAAAAAAAGAATGACCATAAGATATAGTTCTCATTAGTCAAGATAGACCAGTTATACTGACATGACAAATAACTCCAAAACCTGAACATAGAAAAAAATGAATTTATTGCTCAAGTCCAGTGGGTACTCGTTGGGGGAGGGGAGGATTCTACCTCAGGAACCCTGAGTGACAAAGGTTTCATTAACAAATGGATGTTTTGCAATATACCTTTTTAGCTTTCAATAGAAATACTGAATGTCACTTCCACTCACTTTTTGTTGGCCAAAGCAAGTTACATGACTATGTCTAACTTACAAAGGGGCAGAGAAGTACAATCATCTCATATTCCTGGAAAATGTGGTGAAACAGGATATTTGTGAGAGCCCTTCTCACTGCCATATAGCATTATAAAATTCTAAATATAATGTAAAATAAACAAATATCAAGGCTACTAAGGAGAAAAATCATGTTATTTGGAAGTAAATAAAAAGTGGCGTTAAGTGAGAGATTTCAAGAAAAAGAGGACATATTTTAAGAATTGCCTATACAGCCATATTGAGCTTTTATATATGGAGGGAAAAAAAGAACTATCTTTGGATAGTTATGAAACATGCTCTTTCACCAAAATTTTCTCAAGGAAATATCTCCAGGTATTGAAGGCTGAATTTCAAAAGGAATTTTGGGACAGGGATATTATTGATGAAAATGGATGCTGACAGATCCATTTATTGAAGAAGTCAGTAAATAAGGACACTAAAAGCAATATATGCAGCTGGCTACGATTATCTTAGTGTTGAAACAAACACATTACAAAAAGTATACAATATAAAAACACACAGAAATGTTTTTACAGTTCCAATTAGATTAATAGGATGGTGGAGCACTGAAAATGTAAAGATATAAAATATAATACTTCTTTTTCCCATATAATCAAGTTATTGTGGGCTATTAGAGTTATACAAAGGATTAACAATAGCTAGAGAAGTTTTAAGATAATCAACAAAATAGATAATATATATATAACATTAAGGCTACTAATTGATTTAATTTCTAAACTTAAGAAATCATACTTAGTTCAAGAAAAGATTAAAACCCTGAATAAAACCTGGTCCCAATACCATTTATATAGTGTCCCTAATGCTTAGCACAATTCTTGGTTACATAATGGACATTTAAGAGGCATACTTATTTGTTGAGCTAGATAAAAGGCAAGTCACAAAAAGTAAAAAGGCAAGATGTAGACCAAGTGTATGATTCCCCAAAATAAAGTAATATATGTAATTTTTTTCAATACAAAAGACATGCTTAAAGCAAATTACAGTTGGTCCACCGTATTGTGGGCTCTGCATCCTTGAATTCAACCAACCAAGGATTGAAAATACTAGGGAAAGAAAAATTCCACAAAGTTTCAAAAAGCAATACTTGAATTGGCAGGCACAAAGTATTGTGTTGAATACATGCTAATAAGTGATGTGTATGCATTGTATTATATATTGTAAGTAATCTAGAGATGACTTAAAGTATATGCAAGAATGTGCCTAGAATGGTTATATGCAAATACTGTGCTATTTTATACAAGGGACTTGAGCATCTATGAATTTTGTTATCCACTGTGGTCTTGGAACCAATCCCCCACAAATACTGAGGGACAACTGTACAAAAGTTAGACTAAAACACCAGACAAAATTATCTGCCTAATATTAATATTGCCATTCTTCTTCTTCTTCTTTTTCCCATGTTTAAGTCAGTAAAATTTAAGGGAGCTATCAAGTGAAAGGTGAAAGTAACAATGTAATGATGAAAGGCGCACACAAATGTGAAAACGCAGAATCTGTTTATGTCCAAACATTAGCAAGGCATTTCAATATAGAAAGCCAAATTTCTTTGACAAATACTAGGAGTAATGGAAAAACATAGCTGTAATGATATTTTAATTCATTGTTACCATTGTATAGCAGTTAAAATAGAAAAAAGGAAAGACAAAAAAATCAGAAATATACAAATTATGGGATTTGATTCCATATATATATTCTCTTTACTTTTGTTATTTTTCTTTATGTCAGCTAATGAGCTTGAGTCAGTTGAGTGCTTTGTACTACTGCAGAGCTTTCTCATGCACATGACTTAAGACTTAGCTGATAATAATATTAGTGTCCTTTTCATGTATGGCAGAAATTTCTGAAGCCAGAAGTCTTTTAAAAATTATTTCAAAGCCTGAAATATATGTTCTTGGATATGCCCACTGAAATTATTTCAACATTGTTTAATCAACATTCTTCTCCACTCCCTATTCATTAACAAAATGTCTTCTATTCATTATTCTTTCTGATTTTTACAATCTGTTTACTCCATTATTGGGTTGTGATCTTGGATTGAATTGATTGCTTAGGAGAGATCTTCTAAAGGCATTAAAATACAGCATTCTATATTTCCTAAGAAGACTACATTTTCAGGATGACTAATTAGAGAGCCAAAAGGCATTAATGTACTTGATGTTCCATTGTCTTTTATAGCATTGTTGTTTTCTGATTTCAAAGCCAAATACTGAATTTGATCTTGGTAAATTTGCTCTAGTCTAAGTATGTTAGATTCAAACTTCTCATGTGTGAAAAAAGACAACTAATGTACTATAAATAAATGAATATAAACTAAGTTGTTGGGATTCATAATGAGAGATGAAATTAAGGACTTAGCCTCTTAGTGGTGAAATGAGTTATTTGAAGTAGTCACTTGGATTATTTTTCAGTAAAAGTTTTATAAAAGTCTAAATTAGAAACAAACTAAACCAAATTAGAAATCATGTGCAAAATATAAATGCAAATTTATTTTTAGAAAGTAAACTGATGTCTGACTGACTGAAAACTTAAGCCTGGGGAATTATGATTTTTAATTCTTTATATGTCATGAGTTGAATGGTAATACATATTTTTATTTCAGTGAAAATGTTTTTTTAAAAATTTGCAGGTTCAACTATATCTTAACAATTATAAAGTCTAATTCCTCCTTTTTCCTATGGGGCAATAGCAGCCTGGAGAAGTTACCTCCTCTAAGGATACAGAGCCAGAGCCGGCACAAAGATTGGAACCCAGGGTTTCAGCATCTAAACCTTTTCTTTCCAGAGGTCTAAAGATCATTATCATCCCTTTTTATATTACTTGTTAATCATATTTTTGGCTAACATATTTAAAAACTACCTTTGGAGGTACTGAAACTGTTTTTATCAGAAAATCCTAAGGGGATAATTCAAAAGAAATGGAGTTATAGTTGGAGCTTCCAAAGACTAAAAAATGGGTGTTAAAGGAGAGATAAAGATCTGATCTGGAGAAGATAATTAAGGAACGGTCAAGCTGGCAGCACCCCTGTAAGAAACTAAGGAGGAACAACTACATAACATCCAGATCAGGATATGACAGGTTTCAAAATCAGAAATTTATGAAAGAAAATGCACATAGTATTTTTGGTTAAAAGGAAAACATAGGGCAGAAGATAGTGCTGCCTGCCAAATTGCTCAGATAGGCAACCTCATTTTATTGCAGTTTGCTTTTATTGCATTTTATTGCAGTGCTACACAGATGTTGCATTTTTTATATTGAAGGTTTGTGGTAACTCTGCTTTGAGCAAGTCTGTCAGGGCCATTTTGCCAATAGCATGGGCTCACTTCATATCTCTGTGCCACATTTTGACAATTCTCCCAATATTACAAATTTATTATTATTATTATATCTGTTATGACGATCTGTGATCTCTGATATTACTATTATAATTATTTGGGGTGCTAAGAACCACACCCCGTAAGATGACGAACTTAATCCATAAATGTTACATGTGTTCTGACTGCCCCAGCAACCAGCCATTCCCCAATCTCTCTCCCTCTCCTCACACTTTCCTATTCTCTGAAACACAACAGTACTGAAATTAGGCCAATTAATAACCGTACAATGACCCACAAGTGTTCAAGTGAAAGGAAGAGTTGCAAGTCTCTCGTTTTCAATTAAAAGCTAGAAATGATTAAGCATAGTGAGAAAGGCATGTTGAAAGCTGAGATAGGCTGAAAACTAAGCCTTTTGCACCAAATAGCCAAGTTGTGAATACAAAGGAAAAGTTATTGAAGGAAATTAAAAGTGCTACTCCAGTGAACATACAAATGATAAGAAAGAGAAATAGACTTATTGCTGACACACAGTAAGTTTTAGTAGTCTGGGAAGATCAAA
Organism: Lemur catta; assembly: GCF_020740605.2. Lineage (NCBI taxonomy): Eukaryota > Metazoa > Chordata > Mammalia > Primates > Lemuridae > Lemur > Lemur catta. The sequence goes on along the minus strand of NC_059137.1, from coordinate 38,973,641 downwards.
CCAGTCACAATATTCCCATAAGCCAACATCTAAGTCAGGGCAAGGCTCGAACTCTCTTCAATTCTATGAAAGCTAAAAGAGGTGAAGAAGCTGTAGACAAAAATTTTGAAGCTGGTAGAAGTTGGTTTATGAGGTTTAAGGAAAGAAGCCTTCTCCATAACACAAGAGTGTAAGGTGTAGTGGCAAGTGCTGATATAGAAGCTGCAGCAAGTTATCCAGAAGATCTAGCTAAGATCATTGACGAAAGTAACTACACTAAACAATAGATTTTCAATGGAGATGAAACAGCCTTCTGTCAGAAGAAGATGCTATCTAGGACTTTCATAGCTATGGAGGAGAAGTCAATGCTTTACTTCAAAGCTTCAAAGGACAGGCTGGCTCTCTTGTTAGAGGCAATTGCATCTGGTGGCTTTACGTTGAATCCAATGCTCCTAGGGTTTTCTGAAAACCCTAGGGCTCTTAAGAATTATGCTAAATCTACTTTGCCTGTGCTTTATAAATGAAACGACAAAGCCTGAATGATAGATATCTGTTGCAGCATGATTTACTATTTTAAGCTCTCTGTTGAAACCCACTGCTCAGAAAAAATAAAGAGTCCTTTCAAAATATGACTGTTCATTGACAACGCGCCTACTCACCCAAGAGCTCTAATGGAGACATACAAGGAGATTAACGCTGTTTTCATGCGTACTAACACAACATCTATTCTGCAGCCCAAGGATCAAGGAGTAATTTTGACGTTCAAGTGTTATCTAAGGAATACCTATTGTAAGGTGTCATAGATAGTGATTCCTCTGATAAAATCTGGGAAAAGTAAATTGAAAACCTCCTGAAAAGGGTTCACCATTCTAGATGCCATTAAGAACATTCATGATTGATGGGAGGAGGTCAAAATATCAATGTTAACAGAAGTTTGGAAGAAGCTGAAACTGGATTTTCTTTTGGTTTGTACAAGCAAGAGCAATGTAAAAGAGCTGAGATATAAATTCTGCAAGTACAAACAACAATGAGTTAGAAGATGCCTAGAGAGTAAGTAATCCAAGAAGAGGAATTTGTAAGTGTATTCCACATTGGGAAGAAAATGGAGAACCTTAAACACTGATGCGAAAGAGGCCACTAGCAGTACACAGCCCCACTGAAGCCAGTCTCTGAGAGATTTAGCAGACTGCAAACTCCTTGGAGGAAACGGCTTGGTTTCATTTCTCTTTGTTTCCTCACTGTTCCCCACCTCTACCGCCAGAGTAGAAATCAATAACAAGAAACTACACAAATGCATAAAAATTAAACAACATTCTCTTGAATAATCAGTGGGCCAATGAAGAAATTCAAAAGGAAAATTTAAAAGTTATTGAAACAAATCAAAATATAAATACAACATAACCAAATCTATGGGATATAGCAAAAGCATGACTAAGAGGGAAATTTATAGCAATAAACACCTACATCTACAAAAGGAAAGACTTCAAATTAACAACCTAACAATGTTCCTGAAAAAACTAGAAAAGCAAGAAGAAACCAAACTCAAATTTAGTAGAAGCAAAAAAATAGTAAAGATAAGAGCAGAAATACATGAAATAGAACTAAAAAAAAATACAAAATATCAAGGAAAAAAGTTGATTTTTAAAAGATAAAAAATTAACATACCTTTAGCTATATAGTAACCAAGAAAAAAAGAGAAAAGATCCAAATACATAAAATCAACAGGAAAAAAGAGACATACAACTGAGGCCACAGAAATACAAAGAATCATTAAAGACCATTATGAGAAATCTAGAAAAAATGGGTAAGTTCCTGCACATATACAACTTATCAAAATTAAATCTTGAAATAGAAAACTTGAACAAATCAATACAAGTAATAAGATTGGGGCCATAATAAAAAGCATCACATCAAGAAAAGGTCAAGATTTGATGGCTTCACTTCTGAATTCTACCAAACATTTAAAGAAGAAATAATATTAATTCTACTCAAACTCTTCAAAAAACTTGAACACATTTTTGTTCAATCAGAGCATTGCCCTGATACCAAATCAGAGAAGGACACAAGAAACAAAGAAAACTACAGGTCAGTATCCCTGATGAAACATAGATGCTAAAAATCTTAACAAAATACTAGAAAACCAAATTAAATAATACATTGAAAAGATCAGTCACCATGAACAAGTGGGATTCAGCCAACAAAATAAGGATGGTTCAAAATATGCAAATCCATAAATGTGATATCTCACATTAACAGAACCAAAACAAAAACCATATGATCATTTCAATAGATGCTGAAAAAGCATTCAATAAAATGCAACATTTGTTTATCATAAAAACCTTCAACAAACTGGGTATAGAAGGAACATACCTCAAAACAATAAATGGCATACATGACACACCCACAGAAAACATCATACTGAACAGGGAAAAAATTGAAACTTTTTTATCCAAGAACTGTAAAAGACAAGGATGCTCACTTTCACCACTTTTGTTCAACATAGTACTGCAAGTGCTAGGTAGAGTAATGAGACAAGGGAAAGAAAAAAAGGGCATCCAAATTGGAAAGGAAGAAATCAAATTATTCTTCTCAGACAACGTAATTTTATACTTAGAATACCCTAAAGACACCACCAAAAAACTGTTAGAATAAATAAAAGAATTCAGTAAAGTTATAGGACATGAAATCAACATATGAAAATCAGTAGCTTTTATGTAGGCTAACAATGAACAATGTGAAAGAGAAATCAAGAAAGCAATCCTATTTACAATAGCTACAAAAAGTATAAAATACCTAGGAATAAATTCAACCAAAGAAGCTAAAGTTTTCTACAAGGAAAACTCTGATGATAGAAATTGAAGAGAACACACACACAAAAGTGGGAAGATATTACATGCTCATGGATTGGAAGATATAATATTATTTAAATGCCAATACTACCTAAAGCAATCTACACATTCAATATAGTCCCTATCAAAATACAAATGAGGCCGGGAGCGGTGGCTCACACCTATAATCCTAGCACTCTGGGAGGCCGAGGCGGGTGGATCGCTTGAGGTCAGGAGTTCGAGACCAGCCTGAGCAAGAGCGAGACCCCCGTTTCTACTAAAAATAGAAAGAAATTATCTGGCCAACTAAAATATATATATAGAAAAAATTAGCCGGGCATATTGGCGCATGCCTGTAGTCCCAGCTACTGGGGAGGCTGAGGCAGTAGGATCGCTTGAGCCCAGGAATTTGAGGTTGCTGTGAGCTAGGCTGATGCCACGGCACTCACTCTAGCCCGAGCAACAGAGTGAGACTCTGTCTCAAAAACAAAAAAATACAAATGAAATTTTTCACAGAAGTAGAAAAACTAATCTGAAAATTTATATGAAACCACAAAAGACCTAGAATAGCAAAAGCAATAGTGAGCAAAAAGAACAAAGCTGTAGGCATCGTACTACCTGACTTCAAAATTTATTACAAAGCTCTACTGGCCAAAACTGCATGGTACTGGCATAAAAACAGATACATAGTCCAATGGAACTAAACAGAGAATTCAGAAATAAATCTACTAATTTACAACCAACTGATTTTCAACAAAGGCATCAAAAGCATATATTGGGAAAAAGACAATCTCTTCAATAAATGGATCTAGGGAAACTGAATAATTTATGGAAAAGTATGAAACTAAACTCCTATCTCTCACCATATACAAAAATCAAATCAAAATGGATTAAAGAAGTAAATATAAGACATGAAATTATGAAAATACTACAAAAAACATTGGCAAAATGCTCCAGGATATTGGTCTGGGTAAATATTTTTTAAGTAAGACCCCAGAAGCACAGGAAACAAAGGCAAAGATAGGCAAATGGGATTACATCAAACTAAAAAGCTTCTGCACAGCAAAGGAAACAATGAACAAAGTGAAAAAGAGACAAAGCACAGAATGAAGAAAAAATTTGCAAACTATCCATCTGGCAAAGCATTAATTAACTAGATTATATAAGGAACTCAAATAACTCAATAACATAAAAAATAAATAAATAAATAATCCAATTTTTAAAATGAGGAAATATCTGAATAGATATTTGTCAAGAGAAGACATGCAAATGACCAATAAGTATATAAAAAAAAACCCTCAACATCACCAGTCATCAAAGAAATGCAAATCAAAACTATAAGGAAGTATTATCATCAAAAAGACAGGGAATAACTGATGCTGACAAGGATGCGGAGAAAGGGGAACTCTCGTTCACTATTGGTGGGAATGTAAGTTAGTACAGCCACTATGGAAAACAGTTTGGTGGTGCCACAAAAAACTATAAATAGAACTACCATATGATATAGCAATCCCATTACTGGTTATACATCCAAAAGAAAGGAAACTAATATGTTGCAGACATATGTACTCTCACGTTTATTTCAGCACTATTCACAATAGCCAACATATGAAATCAACCTAAGTGCACATCAATAGATTAATGGGTTTTTAAAAAGTGGTATATATAAACAATGGAATATTATTCAGCCATAGAAAATGAAATCCTGTCGCTTGCAGCAATATGAATAGAACTGAGGTCATTATTTTAAGTGAAACAAGCCCAGCACAGAAAAACAAATATTGCATGTTCTTATTCATATGTGGGAGCTAAGAAAGTAGATCCCATGAAGATAATGAATAGATTGGAGGTTACCAGAGGCTGGGAAGGATAGGTGGGAGTAGGATATGAAGACAGGTTAATTAATGGGTACAGAAATACAGTTAGAAAGAAGAAATAAGACATAGTGTTTGACAAATCAGTAGAGTTATGATAGTAAACAACAGCCTATTATATAGTACAAAATAGCTAGTAGAGAATAATTTGAATGTTCCTACAATAAAGAAAAGATAAATATTTAATGTGATAAATATTCTAATAATAACCTTGATTTATTATACATTGTATGAATGTATCAAAATATTATGTGTACTCCTAAGATATGTATATCCATTATGTATCAAAAAAGAAAGAAAGAAAAAGAAAGTTAAATAAATGAGTTTTGAGTAAGAACTCTAATTTCCTGTCAAAGATTTCATAGACCACAAAGATCTGGTAATGTTGTAGTTGCAGAGAAAAGGGCCCAATCATGAAATGCAGATGAAAGAGGAATTTGGTACAACTATAATGGAAAATTATTGGAAACATCTAACAGAAGTTTAAATCAACCAAGTCTTTACCCTAGAAAAAGTATCAATGTGCATATTCCTCATCTTCATCATGATATTGTTTATTAAAAGTATATTTTATCAACACTTTATTGTGGAATTTAATGGAAATCTATTTGATCATTAAAATGGAACAGTAGAAGAATACTTAATGATATTCAAAATGTTCAGAATGTATTGTTAACAGAATAAATACAGCAAAGTGCTTAAAATAGTACATATTGTAAATTTTTATTCTGGATAAAATACATATTTAAATGCATAAAATTCCTAGATGCATATATCACCAAATGCTAGCAATTGTTATTGTAGCTAATGAGTTAAAGATAACATTTATTTTAGACTATATTTTGATATTTTCTAAATGTTCTATAAGGAACTCTCATTGTTTTTATAGTCAGTCAACAACAGTTAAAAAGAAAAATACTGGGAAACAAAATAGAATTTTTAACTTTTTATTTATGGATTTTTACTTTTATTTCAGTCTTCATATTTTTATATATTTTCCAAATTTGCACAGAAAACTTGTGTTTCAAAAACCACATAGGATTAACATTTCACACGTTGTCATTATGCATCTTGGTGACTTTATTAACAATTTTTTAGCATTCTTTGAATAATTTAAATAATGCAGATTATATTTTTCTGTTATGTTTCTTTTGTCATTCACTGCTTAATTTATTCCAACTGATCTCTGATCTCATATGCCTTCAGGACATCATTTCTGTGCCTTTTTGCTCAGAGAAAGAAGGATGGAGCAGTTCTGTGGGCTTTATAAATATAATTTAAATAATATAATTCTACACCTCCATCCTTCCCCTTACACTTTTGGCTGTGATTCTGTTAGGTTGAAAGGTTTTCAAAAAAACCTTTCATAAAATTAAATACCCCATTGACCATTCAAACAATTCAGAGTGGCTGTTTAGTATCTTTCCCCTCTCTACATTCTATCCATACAATTATTATTCTGTAATACTGAGTTTATATTCTCTCAACAAGATTCATGCTACAACCCAATGTCCTGGGAGTCATTAAGGCCTTTTGAAAAATTCAAGACTCTCCTTCTGGCATTTTGTAATTATAATACACAGGTGACACATGCTCACAATTCTCCCTTTATCAAGAGCTTCTAGTCTAACTCCACTGCAGAGAACAAATAACAAACGTAAGAATTATTTTGATTCAAGTTAGTCTCACACTGTCTTGCTATTTTTAACTTTTTGTTATTGATAATAGCAAATAGACTGCATTTACTGGTGGTTAATACCCTATAACATATATATGTTTGAATGGGAAAAATAGGAATAGGCTAATCTTTAGAGAACTTTCATAGGGAAGAATGTTTGCTGCTGTACAGCTGCAAATTTGGTGAGCCAAAAGGTTCCCAGATGTTTACTTTCCATCTCTCCTTTTTTTTGAAAAAAAATTTAATCCATCCACACCTGTGTTAAGATTCCCTTTAAAGTCAAAGCGAGATTTATTAAATGAAAGATTACAAGGAGGTTCTTTATTGCCTTAATTTTATGTTATAAATTAGGTGGCCAAATAGGAGGCTTCATTTAATCCCCAAATCAGTACAGGCAAACCTGAGAGATATTGCAAGTTTGGTTCCAGACCACTGCAATGAAACAAATATCAAAATAAGGCAAATATTACCATAAAACTAATCACATGAAATTTTTGGTTTCCCAGTGCATATAAAAGTTATGTTTATACTATACTGTAGTCTATTAAGTGTGCAATAGCATTATGTCTATAAAAACAATGTACGTACCTTAACCAAAAATACTTTATTGCTAAAAAAAATTAATGATTACCTAAACCTTCAGTGAGTCCTTATCTTTTTACTGGTGAAGGGTCATGCCTCTATATTGACAGCTGCTGACTGATCAGGGTGGTGATTGCTGAAGATTGGGATAGCAGCGGCAGTTTCTTAAAATAAGATGACAATGATGTTTGCCATATCAACTGATTCTTGCTTTCATAAAAGATTTCTCTGTAGCATGCCATGCTGTTTGATAACATTTTACCCACAGTAGAACTTCTTTTAAAATTGGAGTCAGTTATTTCAAACCCTGCTACTGCTCTATCAACTAAGTTTATGGAATATTCTAAAATCCTTGGTTGTCATTTCAACAATATTCACAGCATCTTCACCAGGAGTAGATTCCATCTCAACAAACCACTTTCTTTGCTTATTCATAGAAAGAAATCCTTCATGCCTTAGATTAGCAATGAGATTTCAGCAATTCAGCCACATCTTCAGGTCCCACTTCTAATCCTAGTTCTCTTACTATTTTACCACATCTGCAGTTATATTCTCCAATGAAGTCTTAAACCCTCAAATTCATCTATGAGAGTTGGAATCAGCTTCTTCCAAACTTCTGTTACTGTTGATCTTTTGACCTCCTCCCATGAATCATGAGTGTTCTTAATGGCATCTAGAATGATGAAACTTTTCCAGGAGGTTGTCAGTTTACTTTGCCCAGATTCAACAGAAGAATCACTATCTAGGACAGCTATACCCTTGCAAAATATATTTCTTAAATAAGAAGGTTTGGAAGTAAAATCCCTCCTTGATACCAAGGCTGCAGAATAGATATCATGTTAGCAGGCATGGAAAGAGCATTAATCTCCTTATACATCTCCATCAGAGCTCTTCAGAGACCAGGTGCATTATCAATGAGAAGTAATGCTTTGAAAGGAATCTTTTTTTCTGAGTAGTAGGTCTCAATAATGGGCTTTAAAATATTCAGTATATTATTCCATAACAGATTTCGGTCATCCAGGCTTTGTTGTTCCATTTATAGATCACAGGCAGAGTAGACTTAGCATAATTCTTAAGAACCCTAGGGTTTTCAGAAAACTCTAGAAGCATGGGATTCAACTTAAAGCCACCAGCTGCAATTGCCTCTAACAAGAGGGCCCGCCTGTGCTTTATAGCTTTGAAACAAGGCATTGACTTCTCCTCTATAGCTATGAAAGTCCTAGATGGCAACTTCTTTCAACAGAAGGCTCTTTCAACTCCACTGTAAATATCTTGTTTAGCGTAGCTACCTTCATCAATGATCTTCTGAATAACTTGCTGTGGCTTCTACATCAGTGCTTGTTGCTACACTTGGCACTTTTGTGTCATGGAGAAGACTTCTTTCCTTAAGCCTTGTGAACCAACTTCTGCTAGCTTCACACTTTTCTTCTGCATCTTCCTCCCCTCTGTCAGGCTTCATAAAATTGAAGAAAGTCAAGGCCTTGTTCTGGATTAAGTTTTGGCTTAGGGGAATGCTGTGGCTGGGATGTTAATAGTCAGACATAAAGCGCAGAAATTCAACATATGCATTCCCAGTTGGGCTTCTGATTCCTTGCTCCTCTGGCATTGGCCTTAGATGAACATTACTGGGCTACCTCCATTGTCTAATGGGGAGAATGATAGACATACAGTACAGGAATGCTCTAGATAAGTTGACTGAGCCAAGTCCAGCCTACCTAAGCCAATTCCATCTACTGTAGACACATAAGTTAAATAAATGCTTATTGTTGTATACTGTGAGATTTTGAACTTCTTTGTTACTTAGCAATAACTAATTTAACTACCTTCTTTGAACTCTTTCTTTACCATCTGACCTTCAGTGACACCTTCTTCTCTGCTCAATGAGACCACTTCTGCTGAAGTAATCTTAAGTGGACACTGATCATTTTCTAACTGATCATTTGACTTATGTACTACAGGAAAAGAAGATGCATTTGGGATTCTTCCTGAAGTCCAACATCAATTCTAGATAATTGATATTTTCTATCCTCCTGCAAAAGCTATTCTTCCCTCAATTCTTATGATTTGTATTATGTCCCTTGCCTTATGCACAGTTTACTGCTGCTATTTACAGGCAAGCTCATTCTCCACTACTGATTAAAGCAGTTGGCATATGTTACAGTCTTTCTTTCTACCTCAACTCTCTACCATTGTTCAGGATAACTTTGGCACCAAACTGGATGATCCAGCTGTGTTCCTAAATTTAAATATCTCAAGCTCTTTATCTTTACTGCCTAAAACAAAACAGACACATGATGAACCTTAGTCCTTTTCATTTGCCTTTTTTTAATCATAATGACCTTTATTTCTACTTTCTTTCAGCTACCCTACCCAATCCTTGATCCTTAACCTTATTGTCTAGATTTTAAATATAATTCTCTGTTTCTAGATCTCTCATTCCTTTATTACCAATAGCATATCTGCTCTTAAACTTTATCAAGAGCTCCTGTCTCTTGATCTTCTCCTTAATCCACTCGTGTCAGGCTTCTGTACCAGTTCCTTCCCTGTCCAGCCTGGAACAAATGTTTTACCACTTAAGCTATTTCCTAATAAACTCCTCTTTTCCCTTTTGCTTTTCCATCATACTCATTCCATCTTGCAGATGCTTATCTCTAAACCTGAATTCATGCACATATATCCACTTCCTCCAAGAAGAGTGTTGCTAGAAATCACACAGGCCCGAAGATTGATGCCATTTCAAGTAAACAGCTTCTAATCTCTCTGGGATCTTCGACCTTTCAGTGATCCTGTTACTTTCACCTATCCATTTCTTCGCTCATTACTCTTACCACAATTACTGTATCTTTCCCACATCCTCAAGTCTCTTTCTCAAACCCACTCCCCTTCACTCCTGAGGGAGATGACTTTACTGCCTTTTTATAGAGAATATTAATATATCACATCTGTCAGGAGCTTCCTTATTGTCTTTCCCATCCCCCAATCACCAAGCTCCCCACTACACTAGACTATAAGAGCATAGATGATTCATAAACTTTGTGTCTGTGAGGCAAAACACAGTGTCCTCACACTTAGTCTTTTATATGTATTTTCTGAATTGATCTGAACTAAACAGCAGGTTCATCCTTCTTCATATGTTTTATTCTATCCAACAATAGTTGTTCAACCTACCCTCTGGATCTTCTCCAGGATTTGTTCCATCTCCTATATTTGCAAATGGCCACACTCCCTTGCTCTCCCCACTCCCATAATGGAATAGCCAACTTTCTCTATCCTAAAAATACAGCCCCTTCTTGACCCTTCATCCCCTTTCTACTCACCGTCCTGACATTTCTTCCTACCTCCTTTAACAACAAAGTTTTTTGATAGGTGGTATATGCTTGAGGTTCAGTCCTCATTATTTTTCTCACTTCTCAACATATTGAAATCTAGTCTCATCTTAACAATCCATGAAATCATCTCTGGGTAAACTCACCAAAGGATATTTATTGGCTAAATATAAAGGTTGCATTTATTCTTTCCCTTCATCTTCCCACAGAATCGCTCCATTACTCTTGATCTAGAAATTTCCTTTTTTTTTTTCAGCATAAACTTTATTATTTATTCCTCCCCCACCCCACCTGTCCAATAATTAACTTTGATTTCCCTTGTAGAGTCTTCTACTCTCACCCTCTAGATCCATGAATGGCCATCTCCAGGGCATCTACATAGGGCTCTTTATTTTTCCATTCTAACTCTATACATTCTTTTTTTTTTTTTTTTTTTTGAGACAGTCTTGCTCTGTTGCCTGGGCCAGAGTGCTGTGGCGTCAGCCTAGCTCACAGCAACCTCAAACTCCTGGGCTCAAGCAATCCTCCTGCCTCAGCTTCCCGAGTAACTGGGACTACAGGCATGAACCACCATGCCCAGCTAATGAGTTGTCCAGCTAATTTCTTTCTATTTTTTAGTAGAGACAAGGTCTCGCTCTTGCTCAGACTGGTCTTGAAATCCTGACCTCGAGTGATCCTCTCTCCTCAGCCTCCCAGAGTGCTAGAATTACAGGCATGAGCTGCCGTGCACATTCTAACTCTATATATGGTGATCTTGTTTATGTATATCACGGTTTTAATCATCACTACATGCTGACAATGCTCAAATAATTACTTCCAATCCTGCATTTTCCTCACCTAGTTAAATTCACTTGGACATTTAATGGGAACATTAAACTAAGCATATCACAAAGTAAATTTCTTACCTTCATTAGCAAATTTTCATTAAGATACTGACACTGCCTAATTTTCATCTCCTGAAAGGAGGGACTCTAGTCAAGTCCTGGCCATATTCCTTTTTCCCACAGGGCTGAGGAAAGGAGGTGAGGTCAGAGTTCTTCTACCAGAATTGTGTGTAGGGTCATATGAAAGAATCCAGATAGTTTAGGAACCAAGAGGAAAATATATTATTATGGAAAAAAACAGGCAAAGAACATTTTATGGAATCTGCATGGAAAGATGCAAATTACCTTTTCCAACAAGTTAGGAAATGAAATCAGAAACAACATTGATATACTTATTTGTCTACTGAACCAGAAAAAAAATTAGAAGTACAGTATCATTCAATGTGGGTAAAGTGGCAGTAAAATGGACAAGCTTAAACTTTGCAAGTAGGAGTGTAATTTGGCAAAATATTTCATCTTCCTGTAGTTTATGTCTATTCAATAATTTGAACTCTTTCCACTCTACTCCACCCCTTTCACCACAGTCCTAATTTAGATTTATTATTTCTTCCACCAACTGCCACCACAACCTCCCTTTTCCTATTCCTCTTCCCTCTCACATCCATTCTGCACTCTACTTCAGAACACTTTTTAAAATCTAAATCTTATCAGGCATATCCCCTGCAGGAATGCCCCATCAGTATTTCCCCATTATCTCCAAGCAAAAGATGGATCCCTTTACATGACATTCATGTCCTTTTTGATCTGGTCCCTGTCTGACCTTTTCAACCTAATCTTCCACCAGACTATCTGGGTTCAAGTCCTGGCTCCTTCCCCTACTAACCATGTGACCTTTGGCAAGTTGCTTAATGTCTCTCTGTACTTCAGTGTCCTCTTCCCATAAAATAGGAACATAATAATGCTAATTATCCAGTCATGTGAAGGTTGTATGTGTTGATGTACCCAAAGTGTTCACTGCAGTGCTTTGTATATCAATATAGCAATATATGCTGTTAATATTATTATTATAACTATTCCACAAAGATTCCATGAGATAAGGTGAGATAAAGTATGTGAGGTATTCTTTTTTTCTTTTTCTTTTTTTTTTTTTTTATTCATGATTTTGTCCATGCTATTCTCCTTGACGGTCTGATAAACAGGACTCATTCTTCATACTTTTTCCTGTAAATGTCTGGGAAGGACTGAGTTCATTTTCCTCCTACCCCAAGAGACTCATTTCCAAGTGAGGAAAGACAAATAAATAAGAAGTGAATATATACTTTATGTCTGGGAGTAATAAGTGCTATGGAGAAAAATAAAAGCTTCTTGGAAGAATTCACAACTGTGTAAAGGACTTCTTTACTCAAATAATGCTTTGTTCATTATTTTTTAACTAACCATTTGCTCTTATTAGACTCTGAGTTCTTGAGTTTACTTAATTCCACATCTCTAGGGCTTAGCATTCTGCTGAACATATGAAAGGTATAGAAGGTACTTAATAAAGACTTATTAAATATGTATATGAATGCACTCATGAAATAATGATTAAGTGCATATATATTTTTATCTTTTTTCATTTTATTTTATTTTAGAATACAAAACCTTTCAATTTCATTGTCATAATTGTTCTTATTGCAGGGATAGTAGAAATTTAAATTCACTTATTTGACATATGTAAGTCAGCCTGAAAAGCCTGATTTACAAATATCTTTTATACAACTATAACTGAGAACTCAACTGTATATAAGGGCTGGGAGAATTCCATTTTCTCATCACAGATAGAAAGTCTAGGGAGCTCTCAGCCACCACTAAGATGCCCTAGTCCTTCCCCACATATCAAGAGTTTTAAAAATTCCATTCTAGGCACTACTGTTGCCACAGCTCTTTCACGAGGTAGGAGGGAGGACTTCTTTCAACCCACAGGAATCCACCCAAGTCCAATCCATACCTGGTGTCCTGAGGTGCTACCTAGTATGAACTTGGTAAAGAAATATGCTACATGTAGTCAAACTGGTTTTTTTGTGTGTGTAATTTGCCATAATTTAGGTAGAATTGGCTTTTCCAAGCTATCCTGGGCACATCATACCATTCACAGTGAGGTTTCTGTGGAGTAAACTATTCCTACTGCCAACCAGAGAATTTACAAAAGGGCATTTGGAATTCTGCCTGTTCATAAATTGAGGTTTGTCTTTACTACTGGACAAGACTTACTTCAAAACCTTCCTGCTCCATTCAGTCCCCTCTCCAATTCAATATCCAATTTACCTTCAGAGACTTTCACAATGCCCAGAACAGAGCAGACACCTAACAAATGTTAAATGAGAATATAAATTCTGTAGCACATTTAACATTGGAAGGAAATATCTGAAGACTACTTCTGACTAGTTAATAGCGTAACAGTCGGGATTCCTTTAGTTACAAATTATAGCAATTCTCTTCAAACTAATTTAGTAATTCTCTTCAAAGGGATAAATTTGTCAAAAGGCTCTGGATAAAGTTAACCATGGAAAGGTATGAAGCCATTTCTTAGGGACTCGAGTACACCAGGCCTTTCTCTCTCTGTCCTTCAACTCTTTTCCTCCCTCTGTATTTGCTTCATCCTCTCAGATCAGCTGGCTTCATTTAAAAGGGCATGGTGCTATCACCAACCTCTGTGACACCAAAGCAGGACTGGCCATTCTTTCCTTTCTTTTGTTCCTAAAAATGGAATCTGATTCACCCATCTTGGGTGATGTTCTCATCAGAAAATCAACCACACTAATTGCTCCTAAACATATCTAATCACTTCTTCTCTCCTAACTCCCAAACCTGCATTTCCAATTGCCTACTTAGCAAATAAATGAATGAAAACTAGCAGATTAAAATCAGTATGTTGGAACCCAAATCACTTCACTTCCTACGTGACTTCCTTCTTCCACTTTCATTATCTATTAATAATACTACAAATGTAATAGTCTTCTAGACACCTGGACTTGAAACCTACCCTCTTATATCAAATTCAGTTAGGTATTAAGTTATTAGCTTTTGCTTCTACCAGACCTTTCTGCATCTCTTTTTTCATTTTTCTTTTCATTCCTGCCTCCCTAACTGAAGTATATTTCACCTTCACCCTGGACTAATGGGATATCTTTCTATTTGGGCATCATATTCCCATTCTTTACTCTAATCTAGACTTCACACTGCTATCAGAATACCATTTCACAATAAAATGTAACATCAAATCTGTTTCTTATTCAGGGACTCTCAATGGCTCCTAATGGCTACTGAATATAATAATATCTCATCATCTTGACACTTAGCATCCACAATTTGAGTATGTACCTACAAGTCATAGAGACACTGCTCTCCTCCATACATCCATACCCTTTGCTCTTGCACAATTTCCTCAATTTGAAATTCTGCCCCCTCTCTCCCAACCAGAGACTCATTCTACTTGTGAAAACCCTATTCATCTTTTCAGGCTTTTATCAAGTTTCATATTATTTGGGCAAATTTTCCCATTTTCATCTGATTGTGAATTTTCCTTCCTGATGATTCTTATATTTGTTATTCACATGCTTCATTTGTACTTTACTTAATGTCACCTGGTTTATAGTTATGTATGTGCTTTATCTATTCTACTTCTTTAACTCTCTTTAACTTAAGCAGTAGAGTATGAGTCTATTTACCTTCATAAATTCTTCTGTAAGATGGCTATCTTTCATAAAGTTTTGTGCTAGAGATATTTCTGAAGTAAATTGAGGAACTTCAAGAATTCATTACAGATTTTCATGGCAATGGATTGCATATACTTGGTATGCCTACACTCAACATTTATGGAGATACATAAAATCACAAATAATGGCATTAGCCCTGTATGTTAAATATAAGGAAGATCTGCCAAAATCTGGGCAGAATGTTTACCAGCTACTTTATTAATGAGGAAACAATGAATAACACCTTCTTAAACTCTGCACTCTATGCTGGTCTATGAGCAAGTCAGAAGAAGGTGAGGAGAACACTGATTCATCCCTACTATCTCCACCTAATTTCAGGATTCACAGACCTACATGGGGCATAAAAGGAGGTCATAATCTCCAGCACCATGAGACCATCTTGTCAACCAAACCAATTCTGCAAATTGTCCTTTCTTGTGCCCCTGACACTTTCTCTTTTACTTTCTCTGCCCAATATAAAAGTAGCAGAAAGCATGGGCAGCTCAGAGCAGGTAGCATTATGAGATGCTTAACTACTTAAGAAAAACCATTGTGGTATTAATTTTGCATATCAAATTAGCAAATATTTTAAAGCTAGCATTCAATGTGGGTATAGCAAGGTGGGCATCTAATGTACTATAAGTGGAATATAAACTGATATAACTTTCCTAGAAAGCAATTTGCAATGTGGATCAAGAGACACTTTAAAGAGACATACTCTTTGACCTAGTAACATGCCTTCTATGAAACAGTCCTAAGAAATAGATAGATATTTGAATGAAGATTTCAGTTATCTCTGCTGAGCGAGTATAAGGAGAAGATAAAGGACAGAAGCTTGTAGAATGTGCAGTCCTAGGATGTACAAAAAAGAAGAGGATCCAGGGAGAGGGACAGAGAGAGGGCTTCAAAGAACACGATGCATCAGAAATCAATGGAGGAGAAAGTTTTAAGAAATCATGGCTGTCAAATGTTAAATACTCCACTAAGGCTAAATAAGATGGATACTCAGTTGATAACACTTTAAATTTAGTTATTAAATAAAATAATTTTTAAATAAAAGAATAATAAATTTAGTTGTAAATAGAGTATAAGTTTTGAGGGCAGTTTCACTGAGGGCAGAACCATGTAACAAGAAGCTATAATGTAAGTTAGTGCATGGTAAAGAGTAATAGATATCAAATGTAAACTACACTTCAAAATACTTGACAGTGAAGAATTCGGTCCACAACCATTTATGGAAAACTTATTCTGGGGGTGGAGGTAGGGGACAGTGAGCAAACAAAGAGAAATGAAACCAAGCTCTTTCCTCCAAGGAGATTGCAGTCTGCTAAATCTCTCAGAGACTAGCTTCAGTGGGGCTGTGTACTGCTAGTGGCCTCTTTCGCATCAGTGTTTAAGGTTCTCCATTTTCTTCCCAATGTGGAATACACTTACAAATTCCTCTTCTTGGATTACTTACTCTCTAGGCATCTTCTAACTCATTGTTGTTTGTACTTGCAGAATTTATATCTCAGCTCTTTTACCAATTGCTCTTGCTTGTACAAAGCAAAAGAAAAAGTCCAGTTCTGGGTAGCTATGACACCTTAAATTAATAAACAAAAAACATTCATCCGTAGTTTTTCTTTCTTTGAAAAAACATCACCCAATTCATCTCTCTGAACTGAGTTATTTATACTATGGTGAAAAAGGAACTTAATTATCCTGCCAACTCTTAAGTGTGTGACTTCATATGACAGGATCTGGCATGAAGGCTTGTTTTCCAGCAGGCAGCAATGACTTCATAGGAGGACAGTCACACTCACTAGTGCTCCTCTGCTCAGCAGTTTGCATTTAAGAGATGAGAGGGTGATCACTAAACCTGGGTCCATAAATCAAAGGGACGCCACTGGCCTAATGGACATGCACACTCAGGTAGAGATTAATTCAGTCAGGAGACCCTGTGGATAACCAAAGTTCTAAACCCAAAACATAATTTCATCTTACCAGTAAGAAAAATGAAAAGAAATGGGAGTGGATGTTACAACTCCTGATTGAAGCAGCCTTTGATGAAAGGTATTGTGGAGGTGTTTGTCTGAGAGAAGTAAAAGTCGTCCCAGGTTAAAAACACGTTCCAATTTCTGAGGGCTAACATTCTAAGACGGAAAGGCCTGCAAGGCTAACTGCGATCAGTCGACAGTGAAGGTGGGAAAGAATGACGCCCGCTGTATAATTTAGGATCTTTGAACCATGCTGGCTGTGCTTCACTGTTGCTTTTCAGTGCTTTTGAGAATACTTTCCTTGTTTGTCTGAACCATTCTGTCTGCTGTTTCTTTGAGACCAGCCCTTGCACTGGTCTATTCCTTCTACACTTATTTATTGTGAGGGAATAGTAATCGGTATAGAAAGGCTGATGAGTTTACTTAATTGCTGATTGTATTATTCCCCTTAATTCTCATCTATGGAGCTTGGCAAGCAGACAGATGCCATTATCAGAGTCATTTCTTTGCCATTCAAGGTCTATTGTTGCCATCATTCAAGAAGCAATACTTTAAGAACAGAGCTCTGGGTCCTTCTAATTACTGCAGTCAACACAGTTTTTAACTTTCTCAAATTACTTTTGGACCCATCCTTCCTCTTACTTTCTCTCTTTTCCTCCCTTCTTTCCTTCCTTGTTTCCTTTCTTCCTCTTCCTCCTCCCTCCCTCCCACAAATGCTCATTAAGCCTGGGCAGCCTGCTAAATGCTGGAGACACAGGGATAACAAGAAAGCTTTGGTACTTAGCCTTCGGGGACTTGCTGGGGGAGAATTCATTATATTTGTAATTCCCTGTTCAAATTTAATGTGTTTCAAAAGGTAAGTACTATGGTAGGGTAGAATTGAGGTTACTAAAGAAGCCTTCACTAAACAAATAATATTTAAACAGAAACCTGAAGGATAAATGGGCCACATTTATACGTGATTAGAATTAGGGCTGATGCTGTTCTCTAATGCAGTGACGCTGTTCACTATTTTATTAAACCTCTCGATGCCTCCATTTCTCCCTTAAAAAAAAAAAAGCCTTCAACACTCACCATCTCACAAGTGTGTTAAAGTACTTTTGAACAAAGGGAGGATTCAGGGGTTTTAAAAGGAAACAGCTAACAATATTTTTTTAAGGGAAAAAACAGCAATGGCCATAATAACAGATGTATATCAGTTTAAACTGAATGTCAGGAAACTGTTCATAACATAAATTCATTGGCTCATAAACCCTGAAGAACTTCTGTGAGAATAATATCAGAAAACTCATCATGTATCAAAACACAAAAACAACTGACCAACAAAAGGAAAAATAATAAATTTATAATAGATAATAGATAAACATAAGATAATTTACCATTCAGAAAAAAAATGTCAAGCACCACACTGTGCAAGCTCTTTATAGAAATAAATAGGACCTGAGTTTTTAGGGAAACAGTTTTAGAAAATCATTTGTGGCACATGATTCTAGAGCCTTTGCTCAAAGCCTAGGGTCTCTATGGGGAGGGGATGAGGGACAAACTACAGGTGAGCTATGGTATCTCTACTGGGCATCCCAGTCTATTGGGATATGGATATTATAGATACACAATTGACTCTTGAACACCACAGGGCTAAGGGTGCCAATCCCCTCACAAGTGGAAAAATCCACATATAAATTTTAACTTCCCCAAAACTTAATTAATAATAGCCTACTGTTGAACAAAAGTCTTACTGATATAACATAAACAGTCGACTAACACATTTTTGTATATGTTTTATATTCTGTATTCTTACAATAAAGAAGAGAGAATGTTATTAAGAAAATCATAAGGAAGAGAAAATACATTCACTACTTATTAAGTGGAGGTGGATCATCATAAAGGTCCTTATCCTTGTCATCTTCACATTGAGTAGGCTAAGGAGGAAGAGGTAAAGGAGGGGTTGGTCTTGCTGTGGCAGAGGTGGCAGAGGCAGAAGAAGTGGAGGGAGTGGAATAGGAGGCAGGAGAGGCAGGTGCACTCAGTGTAACTTGTATTGAAAAAAATCTGTGTATAAATGGACCTGTGCTGTTCAAACTCATGTTGTTCAAGGGTCAATGATATATATATACACACACACAGATAGATAGATAGATAGATAGATAGATAGATAGATAGATAGATAGATAGACAGATATAGATAGATAGATAGATTTATTTATTTTTGACAGTAAGATAGACATTTCATCCATTTTATTACCTAGGAATGTCTTTCTGAAGTACCTGGGAGCCATCCTTTGAAATACAAACAGGGGAGGGAGCACTCCTATTTCCCAGTTTCTGTGAAAGTAGGATCCTAACTTCAGTAGGCACCTTACTCCAAGTAGCAAAACTATCTCCTGTCATAAAGATATGAGAAGACTGTTTTTCCTCCGGATGAAGCCAATTAGCTAACAAAGATGGTGGCTCTAATACCATGGTAAAGTTAGGATAAACTATGTGTGGCAACCAGTGCTGTCAAGTCCTCTTATTTGAGGACTAGCTGTTGTTTATCTTGAAAACATGTATGCAATGGGTTCTATCAGCTTGGTAATGTAAGAAAATAAGATTCTGTTCTGTTTTTGCAATCTCTTAATGCATTGCCTGTCATGCAGATCACATTCTGGTTTAATGCCTATTCAATAATAAAAGTGTTTTCTTTCTTTATTATTTTTGTGGGAGGAGTCCTGAATTAGAAGAATGTTTTGGTTTGAATTCTATTTTCCCAACACTCTATGTTCAGTGAATCTCCCACAGCCAGTCCACCCTCCACATGGCAACCAGAGGTCACTGTCTATAAGACAGTTTTAGCAATTGAATTCCCTTCTGAAACTCTTTACAGACTTACCATCAGCTCTGAGAAAACAACTCCATTTAATGAGCACTCTGTATCTCAGGTACTACAGCAAGGACATGTATGTATTATCCCATTTAATTCTCACAGCAACCCAGTGAAATAAGTACTATTACTATTCCAGTTTTACAGATGAATGGATCTGAAACTTGCTGTAGGTCCTGCAGGTGATAAGAGTCTTAACTGGAATTGGAAACTAGTCAGGACAGTCTGCATCCAAAATCTCTCTATGTTAGACTGCCCAAAGCCTGGCCTCACTCCCTTTTCATTCTACGCTTCATAAATGCTGAAGGTCTATAGTTCACTTAACCTACCTGTCTTTTTTTTTCCACAGAGTGTAGACCTTTCCAATTTTAAGAGTGTATAAATGGTGCAAAAAGTATGAAAAGTATGATTCAGAAAATATACATACAAAAAGTACAGTACATGACTCTGGAAACACAGGACGAGTGCAATCTTTTAAGAGATATGCTGTAAGAAACAACTATTTAGTAGCACCTACTATCTTTCAATAAAATTGAAGAAATGGCTATTCTAAAATTATCTGTGGAAAGAACAAATGATAATAGCTGGAATTTTTTTAGAAAAAAATGAGACAACTTATCCTACTATGTAGTAACACGTATGTAAAGTTGCAGTGATTAAAACACTGTGATACAATAAATGAAGCTATATAAAATCACATAGAGTCTGAAATCATCTTACATACATTTGAGAGTGTGATGTAGGTAATTTTAAATTAGCATGAAAGATACAGACATTCTTAGTCCAACACCGCTTACCAATACAGCCTTTGCTTTATTAACCATAATAAGCATTTTTCTCGTGATTCATCTAATCACGGAAACATGGCACAAAATGATGAGCAAAAGACAGATCATTCTGTGGAGAACTCATTCTTTGTCCATTGCCAGTCTAGACTCTGAACACTCAATTTCTTTCTCACAATTGGTTTCTCAGAAGAAGTGGTGTTTTTTGAAAGTATTTGCATACTGAAAAAGTCATATAGGAAGACTAATAACAGCAATTGGAAGATGCATTGTTTTTAGTAAGAAAACTCTGTGTTCCTCTGTATTACTTTGCTTTCAGAAATATTTTTAAATCAAAGCAGAGAGCACACACATTTAATAGGGATTGATATGTGCTTTGAGGAAAGAAGAAATCCTAAAATTTAGATAAATCAACTAAATTTTAAGACCACATCAGTAAATTTAAAATTGAAATTCATTTCACTTCTATCTGACAGCCCATAGGTTCCCAAACTTCTTCAGTTCATAGCATTCTTAGTTTCTCAGTATTTTTTTGCAAGTCATCCTTGGTTTTTTTATTAAATAGTTAGTTTCAAACTACTTAATAAGTGTCTACATACTGACAAATTTGTAGCCATTTTATAAACTAATATACATAGATTCAAAAAACATTTTATTTCATTCATAAATAATTGTAACAACTTATTCATGGAATATGTATTAGTCACCTGTTAGTCACCACAAATTTCTCAAGCTGGATTCCATCACCCCTTCCTCATTTCCTATTTCCTATTTATTTTTGTGCAGTACTTGCTTTTGTTCCCCCTATGTACTTAAAAGTGTGCCTGGCACAAAGTAGGTGCTCAATATATACTCATTAAATGAATTAGCAGGGACATTAGAGTTGGAGAGACCTGGGTTTCCATCCTGGCTTTGCAGGAAACCAACTATATGATTTTGGACTTAATCTCTGTATGTGTAAGTTTTTATTTTTGTAAAACAGAAATAGTAAAAGTGAATGGCTGTCTGGATTATTTTAGTGATTTAATGAACAACTAAAATGCTCAGTGGTATCTCACATTTGTAACTGCCTAATTAGTAATACTTTTTTAATATTGTTACTACCATTCCAGCTTTTTTCATAGTTACAAAGTTTTCTAGAAGGAAATTTTAAAAATCTGACAATAATAACTGAAGTCAAAATACTAAAGGGAAAATAGATTAGAATTAGATTTAAGGAATTCCTAGAAGTTCTATTCTAGATGAGAATTCAGAGATGTGGTGAAAATAGCACAGAAAACCTAGTTTAAATCAGACTTCTGCCTTTTAACATGTTTGCTGCTACTTAAACTCTCTGACCTTCAGTTTCTTTTTTCTAAGTGGGAGAAAATGACAATACTCCTCAGAGGAATGCTCTTAGGAAAAGTAGAAGAAATGGTCTCTTTTATCTCCTTGTAAAGAAGAGGCTAGAGATGCCTGCCTGGTGGAATTCTGGGTCTCAAGGCTGGGGATTGAGTAATTTCTCACCACCATAAATTACAGCATGTCGATATATTGCTAAAGTCAGTATCCAAAGGGGGTTTCTGTATAATCTTGACATAGGCTATCCAAAATGTGGCTACTTTATCTATCACAGTCCGATCTGGAAAACCATTCTAAGTATTTTACACAGAAAATAAATTAATACCAAGGATCAGAGACTCACAAAGCAATTGGAGGGGCTGGTAGAAGTAGGGGAATAAAGGATAGGATAGTCTGCTAGCTTCCCGCTAGCTCAATGTGCAAGAATTGCCTGCACAGTTGCTGTCTGCTTTCACACATCATACGTCATGTGAAAGCCCCTCGTTGATTCTCAGAGAAAACAGAAATCTGCCAGCAAAAAAGTATAGGAAAAGTAGTTTCCAGGCTTCTGGCGTCTGACATATCGGAGAGAACGGAGAAGGGAGCAGAAATGCTAATGAGAAGCCAAAGTCAAAGACTAACCAAAAAATATAAAATTAGCAAAGAAAAAAAAAAAACAAAGACTAACAGGGCAAGGAAGGAAAAGCCTAAATATAAGACAAGAGCCTCAAACGAACGGACGAAGGGCAGAGCTGTGGTGCAGGACAGAGCAAAGACAGCCTCCAGGATATTTCTGTGCTGATCAGAAGCTCCATCTCCCCTTTAGGAAAAACTCAGGGATTAAAAGAATGGTGTCTTACTACCCGGTGCAATTAGGAGAGGGACTCGCCAGGTAGTATACACAGTCTTTTTCTTTGGTCAGCATTCCCAGGGGTTCACACCTCTAAGGCAGCCCCTAGGTTAACCTGGATCTCACTGAGACCCTACTGCTGAGATCAGAGCACCTGGTGAAAGGTAGCAGGCACCAGAGCTAAAATGTAGCCCAATATAAGCATTTATAAAATGGGGCTACTTCTGCCAATCCCTGGTGTATCAATATTATGAGCAAAGGAAGGAAAAAAACTTTAAGTTTCCTCCATCTTAGGCATATCCACAGAGGCAAAGTTTCACTAAAATCTTAGTTAAATTTCATTTTATAGCCTTGAAATGCCTCTTAACTCTCACCATATATTTAAGGTTCTTTTCCTTGCTTTTAAGGAAACAACAAATTGTGGGAGCTTTTGTTCTCAAGAAAATCACACCAAGATTTGTATATACCTGTTTTCAGAAAGATAAATTTTCCTTTGTTGTAGCAAACAGAATACATGTTTGCAAAGTTCCTTGGAGACGCTTAGTCCAAAAATCCTGCCAGGTCATTTTTCAATGTTAGCCTCAAAAGAAAGAGCTGCTTATTGATCTCAACTTATTTCTGTCCTCAGGAATAATAAAAAGAGTCAGAAAACAGTTTACTTAGAATTATCTTAAGGTAGACAATTTTGTCTATGGGTGTTTAACCACAAATGTGGGGTGGAAAACCTGCTAGCACTTTGGGAAGAATTCATCTCATAGGCAGTGGTCTAAAACCAATGTGATAATATGAGTGTTGAGTGATACAATTGTGAATACAGTATAAAAATCCAGCAGCAAAATGCTTTGAATGGCTTCTAGAACCTCTTGATGCCCTGAAATTTCTGTCCCATTGCTTATCTAAAAAATACTGAAATTAGGCATAGTCAAGACAAGGAACTTGCTCTGCTTTTTAGCAAACTCTTAATGAGTCTTCCCGGGGGTATGTGTTCTCTATTCACATCTCCTTTTTGGAAATGGGTGTCTTATAATACCCCCCTGTTAAAGGGATAGAAAAAATGGTTAACATTAATTGCACCAGGAATGGTAAAACCCAAGTAGTCAGAGATAGGTGCTGTCTAGTGGGCTGCAGCTCTTCCCGCTCTACTCACTGTAATGATCTGAGGGTATAGGTACCATGGGGATCCTTTATTAGGAACAGTATTTGTTGTCAGTCACTATTAACAAATTTTTAATAGGTAAACAAGCCTATGCTATAAGTATCATCATCATCATCATCATTATCATCTCACAGTTGAAAAAACTGAGGCACAGGGCAGCTAAGCACTTTGCCCACACAGATAGCAAGTGGGCAAGTTGGGGTTAACACCCAGGCAATTTGGCTCCAGAGACCATGCTGGGGACCCTTGGAGCACTGGCCCAACCTGTTAAGGTAGCGTGTGACCACACACAAAGTTATAGTGGATGCTGTAACATTTGCCAATAGCAAATTTCTCACCTCCTATCCTAGGTACTTGGTAAGAGCTAGTGGGAGGCCATGAAAAGATGATTTGCTTTCCCAAGTGGACTTCCGAAGACTTCTAGTAAAATCCATCAATTCCTAAAGACTTGAGGCCTGAGTCTATATCTATTCACTCTTCAGACAACTCTTCTTTTTAGACGTACTCAAAAGTTCTTCTGGCCTATTACAAGCGGGATCAGAATATATTTTAGCAGAAGGGCCAGTGATTCTGCCAGACCCTGTACATAGTAGCATAGGCCATTTCCCATAAAGTACTCTTTGGGGAAATCTAACCAGTCCTTTGCTAAAGCCAAGAGGCCCAGGGAGTATTTAAAAATCAAGCTGC